>NC_136749.1:25679291-26405957 GCF_936440315.1 Barbus barbus
ATGAGCAGCAATGATGCATTCACGATAAAAAGTTTACAAGGCACAGGAGCTTTTTAGTGCGCCTTAATTTATTGGTGCTACATTTAAAATCTCTTGTATATTACTAAAACAATTTGAAATAACAAAACTGAAAAATATAGGAAAAAAACACAATATAGGAGTTGTGAGATATAAAGTCACAGTTGTGAGAAATATTAGTAATTGTGAGAAAGTTAATATATGAAGCAAAAAATGTTGTAGTTGTGAAATACAAGGTCACAATTATGAATTATAAAATCCAATGAATAGAAATATTATTAACCAATTACATATGATTTTATTGTTTTAGCCTTATCTTAAACTACTAAAATCCAATAGAAAAATTCTAATACTGTAATGATCTAAACAAAGAGTGAAATAAAAATAATCAACAAATTTATGATTTATATACATTTGGTATACACAAACAACAATTATGTCATTAAGTAAGTTTTTAGAAGTTAGTGTTACCAGTTAGACAAGTGTCAGAGAGAAGAGAATATGAAATATGAGACATGATGTATGAAGAAAACTCACAGTAAATATCACTTTTGATCACCGTTGTATAGAAAAAAAGCTGCCTGAAGATTCTTCCAATTTTTTTCCATTTGTGCTGTATGAAAAGAAAAAAAAAACAGGTTTGGAATAACGTGAGTAAATGACAGTTTTCATTGTTAGGTGGACTATCCCATAAAACGCTTTTGTAGACATCTGCAACTTCCATCAGTTATCTATTGAAATGAATAGAAACTGAAACTCATCTGAAGAGTTAAACTCTCCTTGTGAATGACAAAAGCTCCCAAATGTCATGTTCTCACACACACTTCAGTGACGTGAAGAGCGGAGAAATGTGCAGCAACGGCGGTCCCAACACGAGCTCACCGTGCAGAGCAACAGCATGCTGAGCAGCCAAAGGGCAAACAACCCCCCACGCCACTCGAGCGCTTCCGCTCAGGCCGGTTCCCTGCGGAAGCCACCGGCTCTGCTACTGGCTCGTAATTACCATCGGCTCTCCAGAACGTTCCGTGGCCTCTCCATCTGTCCTCTCAGCGACGGGCAGAGAAGCTCCAGTCACCTCATGTAGCATTTAACAAATGGGAGGCTGCCACCCCACTCAGCCGAGGTTCAGGCACTACAAGGGGGCAACGTTCCCTGCCTGGAGGAAGAGTACGACAGGTGCACCTGGAACCACCTAGAACCATCAAGAACAAAATCAAGACATTAGTAGAAGTCTAAAGAAGAAAAAAAAGTTCAGAAAGTTCTGGCGTACACTTTACTGTTAAAAGTTTGGGGTCAGTAAGATTTGTTAATGTCTTTGAAAGAAGACTCTTAAGCTCACTCTTAATTTGTGGACCAATTCTCACTGTTAACTAACTATTAATGATGAATAATCTCCTAATTTGCTGCTTATTAATAGTTAGTAAGGTAGGTATGGAGTAGTATTAAGGGAACTAAAATATGGTCATGCAGAATAGGACATCAATATTTGTTTAATAAGTATTAATAAACAGCCAAAATACTAGTAAAATTCATGCTAACAAGTGAAAAGTTGAGAATTGGTCCCTAATCATGTCACCCATTTATTTACAATAAATAAAAAATGCATTAAAACGGTAATATTATCACAAATTTAGAAAACTGTTTTGTATTTTAATATGATTTAAAAACATGACTTATTCCTGTGATGCAAAGTTGAATTTTCAGCATCATTACTCCAGTCTTCAGTGATTTGCTGAAACATTTCTTATTACTATTAATGTTGAAAATATTTAGTTGGAAACTAATTGTCACGGTGCACACAGCAAGGATGATACAGGAACACGAGATGAGGGTGTAAACTCTAAATAACAGTCTTTAATCAAATCCAAACAAGGCAGGGCAAGACAAGGCAAGGCTGACACAGACAGGAACACCGGGGAGTAACGAGTAGACCAGGCGAAAACTAACTGAATAGACAGGACTATAAATACACAGGATAATCATAGATAATGAGACAAACACAGCTGGACAAGAATGAACTAATAATCACACTAGACGAGGACAGGAAACAAACCAAATAAGGAAACATGAGGCAGGAACACATGACACACACGACAGAGGACTGACATTTTTTTTTTTTCAGGATTCTTTAACAAAATGAAAGCTTAAAAGAATGGCATTTGAAACAGAAACCTTTTGTAAAATGAAAAATGTCTTCACAATTAATATATGCAATAAAAGCATACAGCGACCAGGAACGTACAAATTTCACAAGAAGTACAATAAAAGTAGTCCATATGACTTATATAATATCTACCAAGTCTTCTGATGTCTTAAAAGCCATTGCAAAAGTGAAAAAAACAAAAACCCAAAACAGGGCTCAGGTGCAGGATAAAAAAAATCCAATTATAGCAAAATAACAAATGTAATATCCGCACACTGAATTGACTGGTCCATAAAAAATTTATTTATTGCAACGTTTCGACCATCAGGTCTTCGTCAGGCACAGATAACAGCCTGAGGTACAACTCTTTCAACTCTTTATAAGTAACAGGTGATCATGCCAATTAAACCCGTTTAATCAGTGTGTGGGTGTAAACCTACTCCCACAGGACAAGACAGAGAAGAGAGAGAGAGAGAGAGAGAGATAAACACACAAAATCCTATAAGAAAGGCTTAATATCAAATTCTTCATTCAACCCATAAGGTGACAACATATTCAAAGTGTAAATCCAAAAACATTCCGGTTGTAAAAGTTTCCTCTCAAAATCTCCCCCCTTGACGGTTTTTGCACTTTCTCTATGCCGATAGGCACTCACATTATGTCCCACTTTATTAAAATGAGACGCTATAGGACTACGTTCAACTCCCGTTCTAATATTACTCCGATGTTCACTAATGCGGGTGTGTAATGCTCTCAAAGTTTTTCCAACATAAACAAGGCCACACGGACAACGAATAAGGTAGATCACATGTGTAGAAGAACAAGTTGCTAAAAGATTTATGGGTAAACGTGCACTGGGCACAATTGCCACATCTATAAGTACCAGGAGGAAGAGTAAAAGTAACAGGTTTCACTACACTAGAGGAGAACTCTGATCTTACAAGCATGTCACGCAAGTTACTTTGACGTTTAAAAACCAAACGAGGGCCATCTTTAAATATATGAGACAATTTGGAATCGCTAGAAATAATATGCCAATGCTTGTATAAAACCTTACGGAATTCTACACCCAATGCTGAATACTTAACCGAACAAAACGGACCATTGCCTGATTGTGTTTCATTAGCCATAAATATATTATATTATTATTATATAAATAAATATATTATTATTAGCATGTACTGTAGACTTTTGCCCAGCCCTAATCGTAATTTGTGACCCTGGACCACAAAACCAGTCTTAAGTCGCTGGGGTATATTTGTGGCAATAGCCAAAAGTACATTGTATGGGTACATTAATACATTAATTACATTAATGTGGGCAACTTTAAAGCCGATTTTCTCAATATTTAGATTTCTTTGCACCCTCAGATTCCAGATTTTCAAATAGTTGTATCTTGGCCAAATATCATCTGATCCTAACAAACCATGCATCAATGGAAAGCTTATTTATTCAGCTTTTAGATGATGTATACATTTAAATTTTGAAAAATTGACACTTAAGACTGGTTTTGTGGTCCAGGGTCACATATATGACCCAAAACAACCAGTTTTAAACTCAACAAGTATTAAAAATGATCCTTCCCTAGTCTTATTTTTCATAAATAATTGGTGCACATTATTCTAAAGAAATGAAGTTTGTTGAAATCTTGCTCTACCTCTGAAATGACTTACCTTTCTGGATGACGTCACCAATCCCTCTCAATTTTATGTCCACTTTTTCACTTTTAGTTTTCACAATTTTTCTCATTGAATATCATGTTTCACTCAGAAATATGTCATATCACAGAAGTAAAACAAGCTTTATTTTGATTTAAAATTATAATTTTTCTTCTTGGTAAGTCTATATTGATTTACCTCATCCAGCAGTTCGCAAAGTGAGCAACCAGCTTGTTATTTTCCCCCGAGGCGAATGCTGAACACCATCAGAAAGCTTTGGAAAGTTCTGTCAGACCTGTTTAATGCAGGAAAAGTTGTTGCAGGCCTCTGATCAGTGAGCCGAGACGAGGGACAGTTCTCCATATCTGACGGGCTAACAGAGAGAGAAAAGCGAGGGAGTGAGAGAGAGAGAGAGAGAGGGCAAGCCTGCCTTGCGTGAAGTTGCTTGTGATTATGTGTTCATCTGACCCTGATGTAGACCGCATTCCAGATGCTTTCTCAAACGCTTGATCTTCTGCACATCAAAATCGCCTTGAAGACAATGAAAGAAAGTATTTGTCTAAAACTTTTGTCTGGAAGTTTGCAGAGTGAGATTCTAACTTCTCCCTTGTGTCCGTCTCAAACACTGTTTACATTCGACTCCAGGTTTGTATAATCATATCAAAAGTTGCTTCTCTTCATCATTAGGAAAATGAAAACTTAATTCATGCTACGAAAATACGTCCTGTAAGCATTCTTCTTGCAAATGACACAAAACTCCACTTATTTTCTCATGCTTTTGCAGTTTCTCCAGCACTGTGTCATTAAACCTGCTTGCAAACGAGCTCATTTCATTATGTTAATGAAAACTGGTTTAAACACAATGCCTCAAGCCGAACGCAATTAAACTTAAACGACACACACCAAAATTGTGTGCAGACCAACAGGAAAGATAAAAATCACAAACGAGAACTCTTATATCTCAGCTGTTTCTCATAGACAGCACTGAGATGAAATAAACAGAGAGAAAGAGCCTTGTAATCTCAATGCCTCTAGAGATTCAGAGAAGATCTCAGCAATGTCTGTCAAGATGGTACCAATTCTTTAATCAAAATTCAGTAATTTCAACATAAACTCAAGGATAAGGACAAAATCATTGGAGCTGTGCTATACGCATTCAGTTTACATATTAGTTCTGCCACAGCTGTATTATGTATTGACATATACATAACACAATAATGTGAAAGCAACAGAAATGAACTGAAATAAAAACTTGTTCATTTTGTCAGCGCGATAGCCCTGTGGGCAGCGTGCCGACATAACAGCACCGTCCCATCCCCCTCTCTCTACCACTTCACTTCCTGTCCTCTCTACACTGTCCTATCAAATTAAAGGCAAAAATGCCAAAAACGCCAAAAAAAAAAAGTTAATTTTACTCGAAATTTCCTTGCCAAACCGACACGTTTATCTTAAAATGGCCAAACACTTAATAATTAATTGGCTTGAAACTAACTACGTGTAAACCATACTGAACACGTGATATTTAATAAAACTTTTTTTATTAATGTTTTGCATGAGTGTGTGCGTGTCTATGTTTTAGTGTTGTCAAACGATTAATCGTGATTAATCGTATCCAAAATAAAAGTTTTCGTTCACATAATATGTGTGTGTACTGTGTATATTATGTATATATAAATACAAACACATACAGTATATATTTTGAAAATATTAAGATGTATTTACATGTATATATTTATATTCATATAATTTATATTAAATAAAAATATATTTAATATAAGCATAACATATTTTTCTTAAATATATACATGCATGTGTGTGTATTTATATATATAAATATACACAGTACACACATATATATTACGTGAAAAAAACTTTTATTTTAGATGGGATTAATCGTGATTAATCATTTGACAGCACTACTATGTATATATAAAATGTGAATGGAAGGATATAAAATATATATCCTTATTTAAGTATTTAAGTAATGTAACTGAATTGGAAGGTGTTTATATAGTATCGTTGATAAATTTGGGGTCAGTAAGTTTTTTTTTTTTAAAGAAATTTATACTTTTACTTTGCAAGGATGCATCAAATTGATCCAAACTGAAAGTAAAGGCATTTAAAATGTTATTTTAAAATGTTATTTTAAATGTAGATTTCTATTTCAAATAGATGCTGTTCTTTTGTATATTCAGATAATCCTGTTTGCATCACAGGAAAAAAAATATATTTTAAATTATATTAACATAGAAAACAATTATTTTAAAATGTAATAATATTTCACAATTTTTACTGTATTTTTGATCTAATAAATGCATCTTTGGTTGCAAAACCTGTCTGGAAACAGTCATTATTTTTGCAACTAATGCTAGTGGTGCAGAACACAAGTCTCCTCTATAAAAGCAACCTTTGTAAGTGCAGCGAGCTCTGCGACGAGCCTGACTGGAGACAAAGCAGAGAAATAAGAGCAGCTCTGCATAAGCGGGCCCCGTGGGGAGAAGCCTTCAGCTTGTTAGAGTGAGCAACTCAACACGGCTCCTCTCTGCTCCTGCTGACATTTCCAGTGGCACTGTCAGTAGAGACAAACTCAGATGGGACCCGAGCTAGTCGGAGTCACTTCCACAGCGGCGACGCGTGCACCACCGCAAGCTCTCGGTGTGAAATGAGCTCCCCGAGGAGACACGAGGAGACAACTGTCAGCTGGGTGGGAGAAAGGGAGGTACTTTATCTAACTCACTAATGAACGATTGTCTAATTTCCATCAAACGCAGTCACAAAGCCTTGGCCCTATCTCTCTCCAAACACTGTCATGATAAAGGAATGTTAAGAGAAAGAGGGAGAGACGGAGGAGCAGAACGAGGGATGAGAACTGTCAAGAGGTCAGAGCGGGAACTCGAAAAAAAGAAGAAGAGAAAAGCGTGGAAGTTCTCTCCCTCTTTATCTGTCGCTTCCTGAGCTTTTCCTGGCGAGGAATAATCTGCAAGTACAGACGATCGCGCGCCGCCGCTGGAGATAAAACACGGATGACAAAATATCAACTTTCTGCTACAAAATACTCCAAAGCTGTTTGATTAGAATATCAGCACAGACAGAAATTAATTTCAACTTTAATTACTTGCTGTACATGCCGATTAGATCGCAGGTCTTAGATGAGTTATTAAAACAGCAGGGAAATGTGCTTTGTGTGAATATGTGCGCATTAAAAAAAGAGCGTGTTAATGTTCTTACCTCTCTTAACCTGTGTGCTGAATGATGAAATTACATCATGCACAGAGACTACAGGAAAGAACTTATCAGATCAAAAACACTTTGGTGTGTGAGTGAGAGTTCTTTATGGTTATTTGATTTAACTCAGTGACCCGACTCTTTTGAATCTGCTCACCAAAAAGACTATATAGATTTATTCACTGATTAATGCACAACTGATTCTGCATTTAGTCTCAGTGGCCGGCGGTGTAACGCAGTAAATGCACAAAAAGGATTTTGAGGAAGTGTCCCAGGACAAGGCGAAATATTAGTAAGCCTTCACACTAAAGGCATTTAAAACTTGGAATTCATTACCAAGAAGTGCTGTTTTAACCTAATCTAACTTAATTCAATATAATATAATGTTATGTTTACTACAGTCAGACAGACAGACAGACAGACAGACAGACAGACAGACAGACAGACAGACAGACAGACAGACAGATAGACAGATAGACAGATAGATAGATAGATAGATAGATAGATAGATAGATAGATAGATCTAAAAAAAATACTTTGGCTCGTTCACGCTGCTTATGCTAAAACTGCATATTTATAGTGATTAATGTTCTCAATAGCTTTTGTGTTTTATGTGTTTAGTTTAATGTCACAATGGAAACATAAGTAGCAACATATCTTTTGTTCTGTAATTTCTCATAAAAAAAAAAAAAAACAGAGAGCCGTGTCTTGATTCGATTTACTGGTTTTT
Source organism: Barbus barbus (assembly GCF_936440315.1). Lineage (NCBI taxonomy): Eukaryota > Metazoa > Chordata > Actinopteri > Cypriniformes > Cyprinidae > Barbus > Barbus barbus. Next base: position 25,687,066 of record NC_136749.1, read on the forward strand.
GATTGGATGGAGGCACATCTGACTGTGAGTTTGCAGTCGATTGTGAGAAATATGAGGGTTTGACTGGTCTAAATGATTGGAAAAATCTGAGATATATCACCAGAGAGAAGTCTGTCATTGATTAAACATAACAAGGTAAAAAAACTAATAATTCTAAAAAATGAGAGGTGCATGATTGAATCGTTCACAATAAGATCAATAACATGCATTTATAAAATACATTTGAGTTTTCATGCAATCCAACTGATAGCTCTATTAGAATAGAAAGTCTTTATGTTAGCAAATCAATCTGAAAATATTATCCAAATTCAAATCTGATTGAAAGAGACTGAACATTTGGAGTCGAAATGTAGCAACACTGTCTCAGCCAATAGCATGACTTAGGAGTGGGAGTGTTGGGAACTGAATTTATTCTGAAACAGTAATTTTTTTATAAATCTTGTACAACAGAGCCTTTTTATTGACATTATTAAAAAAAAACATATATGTTTACAGTCAAATCAAAAATTATCCAGACACCAGATATAATTTTTTTTTTTTTTTTTACTCTAGTGGGTGCAGCACACTATAGTTCATTTATGAAAGTGAGTATGGCAAAATAAAGTAAACTGTGACATATTATATAAACTGATAAAAATTTGGGACCAAAAATTATTCAGACCTGGCCATGTTTTGCAGAAGTGTTTTTCTTTAATTGCTAATGTGACCTTTTTGCACCAAAGACTGAAGAAAATTAAGCATTGCTTGGTAATTGGCTGACCTAAATTGGTATCATCTAACTGTGTACTGAAATTTAACAGCTGACAGCTATTCAATTTAATTTATTACATACTTTTCTATCAAAGTTATCTGACATTATCAAGATGAATTTGTTCTTACACAGTTTAACTTATTTCTTGTCATATTTTATTACCATTTTCTAAACTATAGCGGATAAACAGAGAATGTGAGAAATGCTGAAGTTGTCTGAATAAATTTTGGTTTGACTATGTTTTTGGAATTGAGAACAACAGAACGAAATAATGCATGAATATTATTAATAAGCAACACATGATCATCGCACAATGATTCTCTGTATACATTACAGAACTGTCTGTCCTGGTGAATTTGATTTAGCATACAGCAGGACTGATAGAAGAGCTTCTGACCGCTATTGCAGAGCTGAGTTAAGCTGTTTGCTTTAAATCCCATGAATCAGGGGCTAGTCGGGTCTAATAAGGCCACAAAGCATTGCTTCACTCAAAATGAACTTTTCCACACCAATCAAAGGACCATCAACCTTGAAAGCACGTGAGCGGACCATTTCTCAATGAGAGCCTAATTAATTTAATTAATTTACCTCACTTATAAATACATTTTTTAGCTCCTTGGGCCGATCTCACAGGGCGTGGTGTGAAGAGTTTGTGGGAACAGCTAATCTGAAAATCCCCACCACACAATAACGGGAGTGACAGCGGAAGGGTGAATGAGATAAGTCTCGGTAATGAAAGTGGAGGCCAGAAGAAGCGGACAGTATGTAATGAAGAGAGAGTGAGGGAGGGATGTTTAAAAGAAGTTCAAGAAGAAAGATAAAGAGCGCAGGGAAGATGTTATCTGCAGGATTGAAGAAAAGCTCTTCAGCGGCCGAATGCTTCCAATCACTTAATCGGCACGACTCCACCCAACCCCGTCCTGTCCTCCCTCATATGCCATTTCCAAACCCCAAACAGACCATTTTCAGTGTTTGTGAGAGAGAGACTGAGAGAAATGTTCTCTCAGGTCAAAGTCCTCTTACAAAGACACAGTAAAAGTGAAGCTTGAAAAAAATACACAGTATAATCTATGTTGTTCAACGCAGCAGTTTACTGTCAGGGATTTGTCGTGTCTCATCCAGTGTAGACAGCATCACTGATTATAATGAGTTCTATAGTATTTTGTCGCACCGCTCGCGTCCGGTGTAGGCACGGTGTTACGATAAGGCAAGAAGAAGGACCAGTGTAAATTTTGGATCAGCTTTCCAGCGCTGGAGAGAACTCATGGAGCGGGAAGGCCTGTGATCGGACGCCGAGATTGCTTTGTTTCTTCTCCATAGGTGAGTAACATTGGTTTTGCTTTGTTTCACAGAACTAATTGTTGCCGTACGTATATGTGTGGGGCGGAGTTATCAAAATAGGGGCGAGACCCTTTTGGGGTAGGGGCTTGTTTGTTTTGGTGATTTCAAATGTCAACATTGGCTGCCAGAAATCACTTACCCCACCTTTAATATGTATAAACTACCAAAGCTTTACAGATCTCTTTAAAATAAGGCAAAACATTACCTTAATTCAACATTTCTTTAAATTCTGTAAGTAACTTTTAACTGTTAAATCTTGCTGTGTACACTGTGATGGTTTCTACCTGACTTTTGTCCACATGTTCATCTGTGTAAATGAGTCTTGGTTCCTCCTGTCTGTCTGATCCTCTGCCCCTCCACCTGTGAGAAGCGAGAGAAGGAAACGTTTATCCCTAAAATCCACTACAACTTAAATGTCATCAGCAGCTTTTGATAGAGTCATTGTCAACTGAATCCATTAAAGATTGGAAGGGTTATCTCACAGATCTCCATCTCCATTCTAGTCTGAGCTTCAGACGGCACGCTCACAGACTGCCTACAAACCTTCTGATGCATAATACACACAAAAATGTCAAAAGCTGGCTGTAATCGCAAGCTGCAATCTGATTAGCTGGCTTTACACAATTTCAGGGAGTTAGTGCACTGGATTTTATCAGTTCACCAGTTTACAAGTTTAAGGATGTTACAATAAGCACTTCTTAGGAAGAACTAGCACTGGATCTGATCAAATTTGCATGGTTCATGACATAACATTTTTTGGAAGATAAACCATTATATACAGTGCCCTCCATAAGTATTGGAACAGTAAAGACAAAAATTGCTCTGTTGGCTGTGGAGTCAAGACATTTGCAAATATGATTAAAAGATGAATGTGTGACAAAACTACAGAATGTCACATTTTATTATTAGCCGTTTCAACACATACAGTATGTCTGTGTGTGCGTGCGTATTTGTTTATGCTACATTGTGGGGACCAAATTACCTGTCTGTGGTCCCTACGAGGGGAAAAAAGTTTATTAAAAATAGCAAATGATGTTTATCTGAAAGTGTAACAATGCAAACAGATTTTCTGTAAGGGTTAGGTTTAGGGTTAGGGGATAGAAATATCATTTGGTCAGTATAAAAGTATAAGTAGTCTATGGAAAGTCCCCACAATTCACAGAAACAAACGTGTGTGTGTGAATGAAATTATTATTATTATTGTTATAAATTATTATTATTATTATTATTACTACTGTATACATTTATTGACTTGTAAAACATCTATATACAGTATATGTTTATGTGTGTTTATATTTGTATATTCAGTCACATATAAATGCTAATTATTTGATTATTATTACTATTATTTATATAATTTATGGCATTATTTATATGTAAGTCACTTGTATACATTATTATTATTATTGTAGACAGTTAATGTTGTTATTATCATATGTATTATTATTATTATTGCAGATATATATATATTTACTGACTTGTGAAATGTCTATATATGTGTGTGTGTGTGTGTTGTGTGTTTGTATGTATATTCAGTGTATATAAATGCTAATTATTTTATTATTATTATATTATTGTAGACATTTCACAATATATGTGCTTTGTATAAATAATAATGATGTGATATAATTTCATTATTATATAATTTATTAATAAAATAATTATATTTAAGTCACATATACATTATTATTATTATTCGTAGTATTATTAGGATTATTTATGATTACATGACTTTATTATTATTATTATTACAGACTTGATAGATCTCTACAATCATATAACATCATCAACAACAACAGCAATAATCAAATCAATTACTCACCCTCATCTCATTCCAAACCCATATGACTTACTTTTTTCGAAGAGGAACAGTTTAACACACAAGGAGATAGCAGTGCATTATGACTTACAGTTAAGCTTAATAAAACACTTATCATAATGATCAATCAGTTTTTTTCGTCTTCAGCTTTTGGTCTAAATGAAGTTGAGCACGAAACCAACATTTTGGAGGTGCTCTGGATGAAGGGAAAACAGCAGGAACAGAATAGGAATGTGCTGGCCTCTCTGTTTAAACAGAGATGATGATAAGATTTCAAGACAATAACAGAGGTGAGATAACTTAGCCACTACTAGCGTTAGCAGACAGGGAGATGCAAGACATTTAATATGCTCCAAAAATGAGAGATCGGTCTGCTCGAGATACACATATCAGTTCATTCCTCTGTATCTGTGTTCTTTCAGAATCAGAACAAACCCAGAGCAGAGATAGCAGTAAACAGAGATTGCGTTAGCATTGATGTGGTAGTATTGACCTAAATGTTTACTTCAGTACATTACACATTCCCATAGATTTCAAGGTGATGCGTGTCATGTTACAATATGTGACCCTGGACCACAAAACCAGTCTTAAGTCGCTGGGGTATATTTGTAGCAATAGCCAAAAATACATTGTATGGCTCAAAATGATAAAATTTTCTTTTATGCCGAACAGCATTAGGATATTAAATAAAGATCATGTTCCATGAAGATATTTGGTAAATTTCTTACCGTCAATATATCAAAACTTCATTTTTGATTAGTAATATGCATTGCTAAGAACTTCATTTGGACAGCTTTAAAAGGCGATTTTCTCAATATTTTGATTTTGGTTTTTTTGCACCCTCAGATTCCAGATTTTCAAATAGTTGTATCTCGGCCAAATATCGTCTGATCCTAACAAATTATTTATTCGGCTTTCAGATGATGTATAAATCTCAATTTCTGAAAACTGACACTTAAGACTGGTTTTGTGGTCCAGGGTCACATATGTTCTCCCAACCCAGTTAAATATACTTGGACAGTTAGTTAGCTTTAGTCATGAGCAGCTTTTTGAACAACAAACATTTTTTGGAGCAGAAATGACACACCTCGCCTTAAAAAATTATTTCCATATAAAGTTTGAGGTTAGTACAATTATAAAAGTTTTTGAAAGAAGTCTCTTATGCTCACCAAGGCTGCATTATTGGTGATTGAAAATACAGTAAAAAAATAAAATAAAAAAAAATACTATTTAATATAGCAGTTTTATATTTTAACATTTTAAAATGTAATTTATTCCTGTGATTAGAAAGCTGCATTTTCAGCATCATTACTCCAGTCTTCAGTGTCACATGATCCCTGAGAAATCATTCTAAATAATATGCTGATTTTCTGTTCAAGCATGTTGAAAACAGTTTAATATTTTTTTCCACTATTCTTTGATGAATAGAAGTTTTTTTTTTTTTTAACAGCATTTATTTGAAAAGGAAAACTTTTGTAACACTATAAATATTTTCATTCGTACTTTTGACCAAATAAATGTGCCCTTGCTGAGAAAAAAAAAAAAAAACTTACAGCCCTGAAACTTTTTTTTTTAGTGTACTCCTAGATAAGTTTGTTTTTGCACCAGATTCTGTACATATTATGGTAGGTCGCATATGGATTTGATAATTTCCTGTTTACTCCTGTTTATTTTTTCAGCGTAGCAATGCGTTTAATTGTAGAAAAAGCGATAAGGAAAATAAGTAGGAAAACAGTGAGAGTCAACATATATTTGTGGGCTTCTACTCTTGATTATGGTTACATCAAAAGAAAACATAGCATTTTGTTGAATGATTTTTGTAATTTATGCAAACGAACGCATTCGCACAAGCACCGGCTCTGGAGAGGTGACTGATTTGAGAGGTGCGTGGGTAGACGGACACCCAGCGCCCAGCACAGCGGTTTGGAGCAACAGAGAAATAATTAGCAGATAATAGCAGATTGTGCTAATGAGAGCAGCATTTGACTAGGACACTTCACTTGACCTCCAGTGTTTTTCAGGCTGTCCGAGAAAAATGCCTGATTTATAATTACACTCCGCAATGCGCCATGAAATTGTTATTGTGGAATGCCTTTTTGAAAACGTTATCAAACAATTATTTTCATTTTTTTTCCCCGGCTAACTGTTGCATACGTGTAGTAATTGAAGAAGATGGGCATGCACGGTGGCAAGCTGTCTGTTTGTGCTGCGAGGACGACGGTTCATGCAGATGAGCCTCGCCGTCTCTCTCTCCCTCTCCTCCTCCCGCCCTCTTTCAAGGAATGATGCAGTGGCAAATAAAATAATACACAGATAAAACTGAAATATTTTGTGACGTGGTGATAATCACCGCTAGCATACGTGCCACTGATAGCAGGCATTCGCAGTCGCGAGAAGAAAAGGAATAATCCTTTTTTTGCGGGCTTTTAAAAAATGAATCTGAGTGGAATCACATCAAATGAGAGAAAAAAGCAACAACTCAAAGACAGCTCCAAAATGAGCCAACTCTAGGAGAAAATGACCTCCTCGTTTTGTCGATAAAGTTGTAGCCAAAATATGATATCAGCCTGGGACGTGTCTCATTAGAAATGTGTGTATGGCGTGGAAGCCGCTCTCGCTATCTGCCGGTGCCTGGTTTGCCGGCTGATAAGAGGCAAATGCAAATGTCCTGATAAGAACTGAATGCAAATATTTATGATATGATATTCCCTGGGAATTATGTGTGGATAAAACAAAGTGCATTATTTCCTTTTCAGGTTTGCCAAAATGCCCCCCTTTCGCGCTCGGAATTTGCATTTCTTCAAAATTGATTGGGCCGCTGTATTATGTTAAGCTATTTGTTTGCCGAGGACGGTAATTAGTTACTGTAATTACAACGATGACAGTTTCTAAATTGTTTTTAAAGCATTACAGTGTGTCTGTGCCTGGAGATTGCACTACTTATTTTAGGATTTAAGCAATTGCTGGAAGAACTCCCACACGAGGGCCAGAGTGGGATGTTTTTGAACTACAAAGCGGCCATTTTCTGAGCAAAGACGGTTTTGAAAATGTCTGTTAATTTGCGCTAATTGCCGCCTCGACTGTGTTTTGCAGTTCGCCGGCTGATCGGGGGACGTGTTATTGATAGGAAGTCTAGAGGGATCAAAATGGCCTCGAAAAGTTGATATGCGTGTGTACGGTCGGCGTTTAGGAAAGACTTTTATGCTTTTTGTCAAGGAACAAATTGCTGGTGCGGGCACGACTGTAATTACAGAGCAAAGTCTCTGTGTTGCAGACATGTTCTCAAACTTGGTGTACTTTAATCCTTTAAAGAGCATTTCATAAACGAAAGCTCTAAAATTGGAAGTTTGAACCCACACAAGCTGTTGTGTCAAATGCACAATAAATGCACAACGCATTTGAATGGAGAGAACCTAGCTTTTGATTACTAAAACCTATTTTTTAACCTGGCGTTCAGTTCTGTTAACGGTTCACAAAGGTCTATACACTTCTGTCCATGTGGACAGAACACTGCGCCATCACCGAAACTTTAAAAGAAGAGCTTGCAATTTGGTTGTACATCACTACAAACAACTCAATGTAGTTTACGAACAAATGACTCTTACAAACCTGCTTTTTTCATAATTTTTTAAACTTTCAAAGCAGTCTCAAACTTACGAGTTATCTATTTGTATCTTAAGGCTTTAAAATCAGATTTAAGTTAGCATCATTTCTGATTTGTTGCGTACAAATTTATGTTGTAATAAAAATGTTTAAAAAATATATATATATTAAATAAAAATTATTTTAAAAAATACCAAATGTTTTTCAAAATAAATTCCTTTTTTTAAAAACAATAGTTATATTTTAAGAATTTTATAAATATTTTTTAAATAAACAATTCTATTAATGACACCAAAAGATTAATTCATAGACTTATTTAGTAGCAAGTTACTGCACAATCGAATGGAAGATACTCAGTCTTACCTTCTCATACATTTCTTTTTGTTTCATTCAGTTGTTCTCTAAGTCTTCTCCAATCTCTCAACTGCAAAACAAAAATAAAAAAAGTAAACACTTACATGATGGACTAACCTTAAGCATAGTCCACTGAAATGTTTTATTGACCATGCAACTTTCCTTTTGTCTGTTCTTTATGATGCAACATGTAGGAAAACTAAAAGATCTTGTTGTGGAAGCAGAGCACTAGAGACAGCTGTAAGCATTTCCCACTAGACAATTATTTTATTACACGCATTAGCAAAGAGTCACCTTGACCATACGAATGCATGCAGAAAAGAAACATGACTACTCATTGTTTTACAAGACTGATGAAACTAAATGGACTGAGGGAGTAAAATATAGAGGAAAAAGGATGAAAAGATGTTTGTAGACATCTTCCCAATGAGGAACGCTACAAGCCCTTCTTCAAATCCCAGCCCAATAATGAGAGTGGTGATATTTTCAGGCGTTCAGCTGCAAGTGTGTAACAGGATTTCTTACACTCTTAATCAGAGGCAGCCATGTTGTCTGTCTGATTCCCTAAAGCCCAGAGGAAGGCATCTTAACCGTATATGACGGGGGCCACGTTTTCCTCACAGCAGACACTTAAAAATGAGGGAAATTGTGGTCAACAAGCATGAGACAAATGCAAAATATCTGACTCGCAGTGACAGAGTTGCAAAGTTGTTTTACCGCAATACCTCATTTTTCAGATTTGATTTGGACTTTGTCATTTAATACCCTGTGGTAAGAAATGTCTGTAGTCTTGACAGAATTTGGCTAATGCATCCCTCCATTATGTTTCATTTAAGTGTCAACTTTCTTTTAGATGTTTTTCTTAAAATTCCTTTGGAGACATAAAAATTAAATGACTGCTGACATACAGTAAAAGTACAGAGCATGAATGTAGATAGACAGATTATCAGATTATTTGATGAGAAATGTTTGATTTTGATCTCACTTTAAGTTTGAATAATGTTTTAGATCTCCTCTGAAACGCCAGAGATGACATTAGAGATTATCAGGGTTTTAAAATGACATAACTGTGAATTCTGTGATTGATTTGGTAATCACTCACCATTAGTACACTTTGGTATCTTATCAAACCCAAACAAAATTTAAGATGTTGGTGAGATCTCCTCTGAAACTCTAGAGGAATAACATTCAAAATGACTGTCAGAGAACAATCTGGAAAACAACAACTACTACTACTACCAGGGCTGGACTGGGACAAAAAATCGGCCCTGGCATTTTGTCCCAGACCGGCCCACTACATACGATCAAAATACTACCCATCTTTGCACGCTCTTGAATATGTATACCAACTCCTATTCCATAAAAGCACTAAAGCCATATAATTATAGGTAGGAAAGAGTGAGAGTTGACACATTAAAAACTTCTAAAAAGTGTAATTTATTAATATAATAAAACTATAATCCACACTGATGAATCCTAAAACTATAGGCCTATATAGTTATGACATCCTGTGTATGTGTGTTTGAGGGAGAAAGGGAAGAGAAATGATAATCAGATGATCACTGTTTCCCATAGTATAGCATTAAATAAACTGTAAACTTACTTAGTCAAATCTGTAAACTCCTTGGATGAACCTTTAAAAGCATAAGAAGGCATCCTGTGTGTGTGTGTGTGTGTGTGTGTGTGTGTGTGTGCAGTGGTGTATAAAGTACCCAAAAGCCATACTCAAGTAAAAGTACAGGTATCTTACCAAAAAAATGACTTTGGTAGAAGTTGAAGTCTTCCTTTAGAATATTACTTGAGTAAAAGTCTTAAAGTATATGATCTTTATTGTACTTAAGTACTTAAGTATTGAAAGTAAAAGTACAAGTAAATGCAAAATGGAAAATAAGCAAATAAATATATATACACACACATATCATACAGCTTTAGTAGCAAGATTGTGTTTAGTTTTAACTCTTTCTTCCATTTCGTATTTTTGGGTAAGAATAAGAAGCACTTCATCTGGTACTTAGTGTCTTTCATAACATTTCTGGAATCTGCATCTGAAATAGCATTAAGATGTATTTATTTACACAGTTTAATGTATCTCACAGGGGACATGGATGCATTTAAACTGCAGTTACAGATGCATAGTAGGTGACAGCAAAGACTTTGGTGACAGCAAGTGACCATTAATGAGTGAGTTCAATCATTCAAACGACTGATTCATTCAGGAACATTGCATTTGACTGTGTTAATGAGTGAATCACTGAATCATTTCTGCAACCAATTCGTTCAAAAAGCGGATTCATTCAATAAGTACACCGCCCATTGCTCAGAGACCCAAAACAGTGCTGTGATCTTTGTTTGGAGTTATTTTCTTTGGCAAAATTGAGCAAAAACAAGCAATAAGTCTAAAATGTAAGTCACTTATTGCTTTACTGGACTTATATGAAATGATTATTAAATGTGTTCATGCTGATATCTACAGAAAAATGGTACTCTTTGTGTGATATAGATATAGAAGTTAACTATATTATATAAATATAAAAAGCATACAGAAGCCTTTTTGCCATCTACAATTTAGAATGCCTGGAATTCTGAGTTTTAATTCATTAATAAATGAAGTGCGTGCACTCTGTGTGTGATTTGATGATATAGCCTGCTTGATAATGTCAGACCACACATCATTACAACAACACTTACCCTATTATTGCAGAAGACATACTGTATATCACCCAGACTCTTTGAATGGAAAATGAATCATCCGCGATTGTGCGTGCACTTGTTTGCACGGTTTGCAGATGAGCAAATCTGTTCTAACTTACAAACGCCAGACCACTGATTCTCAAACCTGCTGTCCTGCAGTCTGTGTTCTTCTGACTATTTTGTTGAAAGTAACGAATATGCTTCGGGGAAATGTATCGGAGTAAAAGTATACGTTTTAATTAGGAAATGTAGTGGAGTAAAAGTAAAAGTTGGCTGAAATATAAAAACTCAAGTAGGCTACAGATACTCCCAAAAAATACTTAAGTACTGTAACGAAGTACTGTATTATTACTTTGTTACAATACACCACTGTGTGTGTGTGTGAGAGAGAGCCCAAAATTGGAGTTGTTTAAAGATGTGATTGGGTCAGCCCAATGTCAATTAAGAAAATAACCAATGGGCTGCTGATTAAATGTCTCATGGGCCGGTCTGTCTTGGGAAAAAAATCCTAAACCGACATTTTTTGACAAATACATTAAACAGCTGCATAGACCACAGCGCAGTCAACTATTTAGGCAGAAAAACTATAGGCTGCTAAGAGTTTTATGGGCCGATCAGACAAATATGGTATGAGAAGATGTATAGGCCCTAGGGGTGTAACGATACGCGTATCGTGTATCGAACGGTTCGCGGGCAGTTCCAAATGGAAGTGATCGTCCCTATCCCCTTGGAGTGGGGACTTTGGAGTGAGCAGGGCACGTGCGTGCCATTATGTAGTCGTTTGGAATGCACTTGGTGAAGAGAGCATAATTTCCTCATTATCTTCAGCTGGGATGTTCCTGTTACAACGCAGCACGATGATCGTAAGCACATTTCGCTGTTTAAATGTATTTTTATTGTTGTTAGCATAACTAATATATAAAAATTATATGTATAATTTTGTACTTATTGCTTGTTTTTGCTCAATTTTGCCAAAGAAAATAACTCCAAACAAAGATCACAGCACTGTTTTGGGTCTCTGAGCAACGGGCGGTGTACTTATTGAATGAATCCGTTTTTTGATCCATAAAGTTGCAAAGACTAAAGTCTCAAACCCAAAGAGATAATCTTTATAAAAGTTAAGACTCGTCCATGCCTTCCTAAAACACCTCATTCAAACACGCCCCCACGTCTACGTCACGATGTGGAAATATGTGCGTAATGCCACCCAAATGTTCACACAAAGAAAGAAGAAAGAAGGGGTGGTTTCAGTAACCGCAGTAGTGTTGATGTAGCCATGACATGGAGATGCTGTGCGTTTCTATGTGAAAGCAAAAGCACTTTATTTGGCCTTCCGAAAGTAGATGCAATTAGGAATCATTGGTTAAGATTTGTTTACAACAGAACAGCACAACCCAAATGTTTGAATTTGTGCAGCGCATTTTGTGGACGACAGTTTTGTGAATCTATGAGAGTACAAGGCTGGCTATGCATGAAGGCTATTTCTAAATTAAAAAAAGGGTCAATTATGACTTTCCTATGACAATTTGGCACTTCTGAATCAGCGACTATAAGTATATTTTATTAGTTCAAGTATTTGCTATTGACTGTTCAAATGCGGAGTTTCGCAAGTAACGCGTCGTGTGTGTGTGTGTGTGTGAGGGGAACAGGGTCACATCACAGCGGACTGTACAGCCCGTCAGAAATCGTCTTAACTGCGGCTTGTGTACTTTGTAGAAAATGACGCGTTTGAAAGAGGTGGAGAATAGAGGAACTACAATAATGTACAGTATTTGAAAAATAATGTGTTTTTTGAACATTAAAGCATTGTCATCAAATTCTGTTCCACCAAATACACAAAATAATGATCTTTAAAATAGCACATGTCCCCTTTAAGAACTCTTCTGAAACTCTAGAGATGACACGAGTGTCTTTTTCCCCCACAGGTACAGTCTAAAAAAGAGATTTAAATAATGAAATGTTGAGTTCATACTGAAATTTCTCACCTTTGGGAGAAGACCTTGGTATCTTGTTGGTATCTGAGCGCATTTCGAGACATTGTGATCGCTTCTGAAACTCCAGACTCTAGAGGAACGACATGCAAAATGACTGGAGTCATTTTCTAAAGAGAGAATCAACAACAACAACAACAATCTGTTGAGACATGGTTATTATGAAATATCTGACTGCAAACTTTGGTATACTGAAAAATTTGAGGAAAGTTTGAGACTTTTTTGAGATCTCTTCTGAAACCCTAGAGATGACAAGATTAACCGAGTCTTTTTTTCCTCACAAGAAAAGCCTAATAATCATGTTTAACAAAGGATTTGTTGAGAAATGTCGAGTTTATAATGACGTTTCTCACCTTTGGGAGAAGACCTTGGTATCTTGTTGGTATCTGAGCACATTTTGAGACGTGATCTCTTAAACTCTAGAGGAACGACATGTAAGATGACTGGAATCGTTTTCTAAAAAAACAAACAAACAAACAAACAAAAATAATCTGTTGAGATATGGTTATTCAGAGATATCTGATTGCAAACTTTGAAAAATGTTGAATTCATAATGAAATTTCTCACCTTTGAGAGCAGACCCTGTTATTTTGTCAAATCTGAGCACATTTTGAGAAATTGTGATCTCTTCTGAAACTCTAGAGGAACGACACGCAAGATGACTGAAGACGTTTTCTCAAGAGAAAAACAACAACAACAAGAATCTGTTCAGACATGTTCATTCAGAGATTGCTGATATCTAAGTGCAGACTTTGGCATATTGGAAAATTAGAGACATTTTTGAGATCTCCTCTGAAACGTCTGAGATGACAAGATTTTACCTTTTCCTCACAAGAAATATCTACAAAGAAGGCCTAATTAAGGATTTGTTGAGAACTTTTTCACCTTTGGTATCTTGTCAAATCTGAGTACAGTTTGAGACATTTAGAGGAGCAGAAAAATCGGAGACTCTGTTACCATATTTCTGTCTAGAAGAAGAGACTTTTCTAACCAATGAGAAACCCCTTCCATCATGTAACAGAAAATCTGTGCTTCTGTTGCAGCAACAAATAACTCACCGTCCACATATTGTGTGGAAAGGCTTCAGTTCTTGGAAATAAAGTTTCCTGCTTTAAATGTTGATGACATTAGTGCAGATAAAGCCGTCTGTGTCTGTAAACACAGAGCCGAAGGGATTTAGATGTGCTGTTTTTATCTGTCTTACACATTTTTTTTTCCAGAGCAGCAGAACAGTAGGCCTGCCCCAGGTTGTGGGGTGACCTCCCAGAATGCACTGCAGTGATGTAAACAGACAGCGAAGGATCATCCCTGTGCTCTGTTGATGCGCCCCCCCCCCCCCCCCTTTCAGAGCTTAATTAGCACTTTGCCACCCTGATCACTCTGCTTTTCGATTTAACAAGATCCCTCTGAAATTACACAGGATTAAGAGAAGTTGGTTAGTAAATTAGGATGTGCATCTGTAATTTAATTGCATCTTAGACCATTAATTAACAAGCTACCTATGCAATAGTTACTGTGATTTCTGTTAATTAGTGGCCTGTTCTGATAAAGTCTCCCTGAAAAAAAGAGAAAACAATTAGCTTATGGAAGCGAGTGTCTTTAAAAAAAAAAAAAATCCTAATTGTTCACAGTAGAGGTAATATAGCAAAGGAGATAAGCATTCAAGTACACATTTTAATTAAGGGGTAAATCTAAATATTTGACGTTCATTGGGGAATTAATACGTACTCATTACAATTACTAAGCTCATTGCTACAATGAAAACAATACATCATGTTCCCGCAATTGAAACACTCACAATACTTGATTTTTTTTTTTGTGTTGAGGGGCAGATCCAAGGACGACTGATTTGTCCTTTTGTGCAGTTATCTGAATAAAGGAAATAATACTCACCATCTTATTGCTCGTTCTGAACATGAGAGTATTCAGATGCAAACAACCCTCCTCATGGCCGACAACATCTGTGGAATGAATCAGACAAATTATTTTACCCTTTAATTGATTTACAATGGGTATTTGCATTACATCATATGATGAAGTGTAAGGAAACATCGCTGACCTTGAGAAAAGACACCATATACACACAATGCTCTCATTTAATGCGTTCTAGCCATTTCAAAATGATCTTCAGAGGCTGAGCAAATGTGCGTGTGCGTGTCATATAAAAATCATTGTGGAAACAAATTGGTACAGTATTGGTTAATAAAGCTTGTGAATGTAGTATATTGTACAGTCTAAATGACAAAGGTAATATATGTTTATATATTTTCCTCAAAGCTAATTTGCATACACACACACACACATATAAAAGTGTATACATATTAATGAATAAATTACGTTAATAAGTACACATTAGTATTCATTTACCAATTCACATCGGTATTCATATATATATATATATATATATAAACACACACACATGCAAATATATTATTAAACACACATTTAAAGCTACAAGCAGCACAAATGCCATAAGCATTAACGGAACAGAAAATAAACAAAATAGAAATAGAATAGAAAAATCTCACTAAATGTGTTTACATATACTGTATTAGCCTGTATATATAGAATTATACAGGCTTATAGAATTTATTTTTTTTTACTAAAATTAGGCAAAATACTATTTTTACAGTATCTATTACAGTATTTAAAAAATATTTTTTAAACAATAATGAAAGCTTTATAATGATAACACACACACACACACACACACACAATTTGTGCCTCAACTTTGTTCCCATTGGTCTTTTGTTTTGTTTTTTTACACTTTTTAGGAGGCAAGAAAAAGTTAAAAATAAAAAAAAATCAGTCAAGAAAAAAAACCATGGCTGTAATTACATCCAGTTCATTAATCACTGAAACATGTTAAAAACAACAAAAAAGTATTTCTCAAATGCGCATACTCAGTACGCATACCGTATACTACAGGAGAAGTACGAATAATATGGTAGTAAACGTTTCAAATCAGAATAATTGAAGATAAACTGTAAACATTTTTACACTGTCTCTGTGTCCTTGAATACACGGTACGGTTCATATAGTTCTCTCTCTCTCTCTCTCTCTCTCTCTCTCTCTCTCTCTCTCTCTCTCTCTCTCTCTGGTGTATATAGCAGGCAGTGAGAAGGCCTGGGGGAGAGAGGATAGACTGTCTGTCTGAGGTCCCCGCAGGGACTGGAGTGTGTATGAGCGTGCGTGTGTGTGTGGGAGTGTGTGCAGCTCATTAGCTCACTTACGTAATTCAGGAAGTGTCTAATCCTCCTGGAGAAGAACACAGGAGTGCCGTCAGCAACACGCAGCCTGGGAATGCAGCACAAGCCCATAGAGCACTGCAAATGTCAACGCATTTCTCATTTCAACATGCAGAGATTTTGATGGCTGAATCCTTCTTCTGATTTACTTATAACGTGATTTCTGGCCGTGTTAGAGGCTTGTAGTTTCGAGCCGCTCTTATCATTCATCCTGACTCACGCTGCACCATGACAACACAGTACAGAGCATCATTTAACCTTTACAACACACATATTGATCCGTTTTGGTTATCAGACCGCGATCAGAGCACCACGTTTCATCCAACTCAGGTTCACAATCACTGACAAAGACTGCTGCACAGGTCACTGCAGGAGTCACGCTGTGAAGAACTAACGTGTTTTTAATTCACAAGCCTTATTATGATCATTAGTGGCCCTGAAATGCATTTGAACAATTGAGTCACATTTAAAAAATGCTGTAATGTTTCTGCATTAGATGAAAAACCAAACCAAAGCCAAATAATTATGGAGATTTTACCAGAAATAACTTTTTTTTTTTTTTGCAATTGTGAGAAATTTGGTCTCAATGTGATTATTAGTGGCTGCATGATGTTATTTCTCACAGGTTTCCTGCAGAGTAACCATAAGCATATTTCATCATACTAACTATGAACATGTTCCACTAACATTTGACAACCACAAAACATCACAATACTTTCAGTCTTAAGTTCAAATAGTGTTGGACAGTAGATTTTCTTGCCTCCATTATATGGATGTAAAATCCAGGATAAAATATTAAACTCACAATTTTCAAATATGAAAATCAGGTTAGTTATGATGTATAATGACATTTGAAAAATGTCACGATGAACCGATGAAATGTCTCAAGTTTTTTTTGTTGTTTTTTTTTACAAAAAACTACCTAATAATAGTCATTGTACAAGTCAACTGCAATTTTCCAGAATAAAGTCATAATTTCAAAATTGTAATTGTAATATTATGAGATATAAAATACATAAAATTTGAATATTTTTTATAAAATACATTTTTAAATGTATATTTACAAAAATGTTATTTGACAAATATTCTAAAAGGTAATCTTGTGGATATTTTTAATTTGTGATTATTATTATTATTACTGTTATGATTTAGATTTCCCTCAATTGCAATGTTCATTCTCTCATTCTTTTGTAAAATTCCTTTAAATAACTAAAGCCAGGTTCTTAATGACATCATCCTAGGGAAGTGACATAATTTCTGGTAAGAAAACAGTATTATAAATGGATTTGGTGGACTTGATTTCGCTTGACCATATGCCATCTTTCTTTAAAATAAATGCTATATTTTTTAATTGAATGCTGTGACATTCATAGATTTTTGTTTGTGACTTAAATGTTAAAGGCATATAAACATTGCAGCACATTTAACACATCACAAAAACAAAAGGCTGAAGACATAGTTAGTCTAAGCCCGTGAGTTCATAATTAAATCATCATTTCACAATTTATTACTTACAAAGGGGAAGGATGTTAAGCACCGGTGCTGTCTCGTGTTTCTGGAGAGGACAGTGATAATGCTGCTTACAATTCTTTAAAAACCATTACGGAGGTTATTATTTTTGTTATGAACATGGAGGTGGTTATTATTGTAATAATGTTCCCTGTTCATCCCAACCTGTCCTATGATGCAGTGAATAATGTCATCGACGGCACAAACCCCTCAACAATACTGACAGTGTGTCACAGATAGAGATGCTCACCAGAGAGCCTCTCGAATTTCCTCGACATGCTGATAACAGATAGATTCGGCATCAAGAGAGCCACTTTAATAGGCTTTTTAACTCTTGAACATAGTTAAACATACAGTTTAATTGAATCGCAGGTTCAAATGGCACTCATCCCATGATAAATTATTCTCTGTGCTTCTCACTGATTTCGATTCTTTCCCTTGCACAGGAAACGGTTTTCCGCCCTCATAAATTAGACAAATTTCAAAATGAACGGCTGGCTGCTTCTGGGAGATATCGTTGTGCTTTGTGAATATTTAGATTTTGTGATTAGATTCAAATGCAGTAAATCCTAGACAGCAGCGTTCAGTTGGAAGCAGAAACAAAGATCTTTGCTTTTTACATAAAAAAGCCTTGCAAACCAGCTGATACGGACTAGAATTAGAGAGAGTTGAATATGTGTTTTTCTTCTCTTCTGGTATCATCACAAATTTGTATTTCAGTGAAATGATCCCCAGCTATGGGAAATTATCATCCAGCTCGTTCAGTTTACTTTGCTGTCTCATGGATGAAATTGTTGTCTGGGATTTTCAGAGTGAAACCAGAGAACATTTGACTTTATTTCGAAATTGGCCATTTTCCTTCTAGTTCCATAGATAATCTTACTTCTTTTATTCATGTTCCTAAACTCCTCTTAAGGAATGAAAGTTTGAAATTCATTTCTTGTTTGTTCTTGGTATTCGATTCTTCTAAAACAGATAGTCTCTCTCTCTTTCTCTCTCTCTCTCTCTATATGTATATATAACGATAACGATTGTTTGTTAATCAAGTAATCGGTCGATTATTCTGACGATTACTCAAGTAATCGGATAATCATTTTTTTCTGTGGTAATACAAATAGACCTAAGCGAACAATAGCTTTTAAAATTACATATATAATAGCAATGAGGTAGTAATAATAATAATAATAATTAGTTCAAATTAAGTATAAAAGCAAGTAATCATATGGCTTTATTGAAAAAAAAGAACTATTGTACATTAGGCATTATAACAAATGACTGCAGGGGCACCAACTGCCTTGTGATTGGTTTTCCAGTTTACTGTGCAATCTAATCCTTGTTTAATATTGACTAAACAAAATTTTATTTAAATGTCTACTTAATCTTTAATATTTGGCCATTTCTTTATGACAGAGCCACTCTTACATGCACGTACGTAACCTACATGCATGCAAATAATTAAAGCGCATTTATTAAACCTGCAAAGTATATCTTTATTTAATTCAATTGTAGCTTTTGGGTTTAATATATAATGCAGCCTTGGAAAATGGTCTAATAATGTCTTTCATGAATTCACGTCCGTGGAATGCACCACTTCCAATATTGTATTTTATATATATAATATATATATATATATAAATGTATGTGTGTGTGTGTGTGTGTGTGTGTGTGTGTGTATTATTGTACAATTAGTCAAGAATCAAAACACAAGAAAAAAAATTTATATATATATATATATATATATATATATATATATATATATAGTAAACAATCTTTTTGGGCAAACATTTTTAAATAATTTGCGCAATTTTAAATAAGCACGTGACAACTGACATTTCTGTCCTGAGAAAACGGTACTGAGAATCAGGTAGCTATTACAAAAATATGATATTGCAATTTTAGTTTGAAGGACTGAATATCTTTTAAGAGATTTGTGAACCAACATACAAATCACTGAGACAAAAGAAAGCATTTGTGTATTGGACTTTTGACTCAAAAACTTTTAGTGAGATCCCTGTTGAAAAAAACCATCATGTGCTGGTTAGGTATGTGTTGATGGCTGCTGGTTTGAACTGGTCCAAGCTGGTTCTTAGCTGGTCATGTGCTGGTTCTAAGCAACTAGCTATAGCTCCTGCTCAGGGCCAGCTTAGGACCAGCATGTGACCAGTTTAAACCAGCTCAAACCAGCAGCCATGCTTCAAAACATACCTAACCAGCATATGCTGGATTTTTCAACAGGGATACTTCTTAACTCTACACTGAGTGACAACTAGCCCATGTCTCCCCCACAATTCCTTGGAAAATTAATTTATGGCTCGTGGCATTGTCAGAAGTTGTGAATGGTACCAAAATAGCGAACCATACCGTACCACTTTTTTGGTACCCTTTCGTTGGGGTACCTAGCACAGCAAAGGGTACCAAAAGGGTGGAGCTAAACTCACTGCAGAAGTTGATTGGTTTACCAGAATCGTCACTTTTGGGTGATACAAGGGGATAAAGCTCCTTCACTCGTTCCACTGTGTTCTGCTTATTACATCAGAGTTGCGTAAACACACACAAAAAATACAACAGTGTATTTTATACTTTTATATTTTCACACAGACAATAATCGTTTCTCAATGTGTTCATCTGCTCTTGTGGACTTGTGAAACGTCATTGCCCAAAAACCTGCGTAATTTTCTAAATATTACTGTTATTCTGTCATGAAATGTAGTTTTAAGAGTTTTTCAGGCGAGAATGTAGTTGTTTAAAACTCAAATCTGCGGTTTATTTATAAAGATATAGCGCTTATTTGAAAATTCGAAGCTCCAGGCGATCACTGGGTGCTCCGTGCTCATGTATCCGCCTCGAGCAGCCTTACGCTCGGCTAGTCCTGACGACGCCACTGGCTCTGATGTCTCTGTAGTGATTAAACGAGAATCAATTCGTTTTGTGTATGTTTAACAGGCATTCGTGGTCTCATGAATCTATTATTTGTTCCTGGTCATATCGTTTTGACTGAACACAAAGTTTAACTTTATATTTATTTTGAACTTTACCGTAGTAACTTGCAGCACTGACTTTGTAGCAAACGTTTGACTGTGAATTGTTTGCTTTTGTCTTTATTTCCTCTTATATAAGCCTCTTATACTTTGTACTTATACTTTTATAATGGCTATTATTGTTCATTAATACATAAAAGAGGCAGAGTTGTGCTTATTGTCACGCTTTATTGTCGATCGCTACTTTCCGGCATAAACCACGCCTATCAAGTAAAGGGTAGTGTTGGCAGTGGAAACGCAAGCTGGGTTACCCGTACCGAATCGTACAGTACCGTACCGCTCAGTGGAAAGAGGCATTAGAGTATAGTCTACATTTAAACCATGTTTAATTCACAACTGTGTTTGTAGTCACAACATTCTGACTAAATTACGGAGAAACAGGGAAGTGGTGTGTGGCCAAGTATGGTGACCCATATTTGGAATTTGTGCTCTGCATTTAACCCATCCAAGTGTACACACAGTAGTGAACATACACCCGGAGCAGTGGGCAGCCATTGCTGCGTCGCCCAGGGAGCAGTTGGGGTTTCGGTGCCATGCTAAAGGGTCTCACCTCAGTCGTGGTATTGAGGGTGGAGAGAGTTATTCACTCCCCCACCTACAATCACTCGAACCCACGACCTTCAGCTTACAAGTCCAACTCTCTATCCATTAGGCCACGACTGCCACATAAATTATGTGACTTCAGTGACACACACACAACTGAATTCTAATTCAACCCAATCTTGTCTCAAGACTCAACTGCATTATTTGCAGAACTTAAACGCCCCAACAGCAGGTACAGAAGCAGCGTTCACACGCTAGTTTACATTTCAACTCATTCTGACAAACCCTTCATGTGCACAAACACGCTCATGAAAGCGAGTCAGCGGAGGCTTTGTGTTTTCTCTGGCGGCGGAAGTCGATGCCATTTGAGGCTCTTTGCTGCGAGCTGCAGGATCGAGCCGAGGGGCCCGACAGCTGTAACGCGTCTCCCGGGACGGTCCAGAGGAGATTGGGCCGCGGTGACACGGCGCTCATTAGCAGGAGTGAAAGGAACCTCTCGCAGATGGCTGTCAGCGTTCAAAACACGCTCGGATACACCAGACGTGCCAATTGAGGTTTGAGTTCCTTCTGCTTGATTCTATGACATCGCAATATTCAAGCAATGTTTATTTCGTCCTTTCCTCCATCCAAAGAATGGAGGAAAATGGAAGACGGGAGCACGCTGACATCTGAAAATGTGTTTTCTAATGAGCGTGCCGTCTACCTAACAAGAGTCTCGGCTTGTCATTCATCAGCACAAATTACCGGCTCCGCGTTTGACGTGTTCTCGCCGCTGCGGATGACAGCTTCGTCTGTTCGGCAAACAGAAAAGTGGGAAATGTGGCAGCTCCTGTTTCCGTGGGGCCTCTGAAATCAATTAGTTTGTTTACCTGTCACAGTTCAAACGAGGGCCACGCTACCATAAACCTCATCATTTCCATCACGGCGCAGTCACCTGCTCCTCCGGTGCTTCATAAATAAAAGGACATCGATGTAATGTAAGGTCCAGATGTAATGTAATAGAAGTGATTCCATCAGCCCAGCCGGATCTCATCAATCTCACAGCAGCTAATTGCAGGGACACCTGGTGTGTTTCTCTCTGAGAGACGCCACAGCTCAAACGCTTCCTGAGGACCCCATTCAGTCTGAACACATAACACCAGACAGTTTCACACCGCTAACTGAAACTAAATAAATAAAAGCGGGACGTCAACGAATCAAAACATCATCGATCTCATGCAGTATTGCAACTGATATAGCTTTTTTGGCCCTGGAGGTATGGTTGGTATGTATGGTAGGTATGGTTTTTGGGCGTAAAAAAGAAAAGTACCGTGCTTCTGTTTTTATATTACACCCAAAATACTCAAGTTATTATGGAAGCCCATTTCCACCATGGGATTAAAAACAATAAAAGGTAATTTGTTACATTTTACCCTCACAATTCAGATTTAGAATTGCAAAAAAAAAAAAAAAAAAATCTTTTTAATTATGTGGCTGAAACAGGCTATCTCTCAAAGATGTAGCCTAAAACATGCAAGAACAACTCATAATGGCTTTGTTTTCCAGAGTAATCATTGTCAATCTCCAGACAAGTCAATAGTGTAGCGATGCATGAAGCGCAGCCCACACAGAAGTCACTTTCAAACCAAGCAGCTTTGTGCTGGTCAGTGTGGTGAATTCCCATGAACACATTTAACATGACTGAAATCTATGTGCATAATCAACAAGATGCAATCTTTCACCCTCATGCAAAGCTCCCAAAAGTGTGGATTCCTATTGAAATTTTACAGAGCAATGGCAGATGTGACCACACCTTTACACTGTGTCCTGACCAGACAAGACACAGCTGTTTGTGCACACTGAAAGTGAAAATTATTAGCATTACTATACAGTTCTAGAACAAACTAAACCAATTGACAATGAGCAATGATACTGTAATATAATACATTACTTAAAAAAAAATAATGTCGCCAAATTCTGATGACCAAATCTGCACAATAAATCTAACCCGTTGGCCATCGTTCCTTTCTGAAAGTCTTTCAGGTATTTGCCGAAGCTCAGTTTTGGCTCTGTAAGCAGTTTCGACTACAATAAAAGATGTCCGTGAAAGTGCAATTGGTGCAGCTCAAGCTGGATTAAAAGTTGGGCTGCAGGACGGTAATAATACTGAAAGCGATATGAAGCAATGCTGCAGCTGACCTACTTGTAAAGCTCTCAACTTTTTCCCCTCTCATTCCACAACTCTAAAAATAACACACTGTCCAATCTCAGAAATATTTCAGGCATTCCTTTGACCCCTGGCCATCATGTAACGGCACTGACAGCAGGGTTGATTGCTAGAACGGAATTGAGAATCATGAATTTGGAAAACAGCAGCAAACTGGATGCATAATTTGAATTTAAGCAAATAGGATTAATATTAGAATTAATAAATGCATATTTATAGAGAGAGAGATTATACTGTATATATATTATACATTTATATAAATAAACATCTATATATCTAAAGAACAATATGCATAATTAGTTTTTTTTAATTGCAGTGCAGCAAAACCCTGTCATTCTAATTCATATTCCAATGCTATATCCATGAACAGAAAGGAAGCTAATTCATAATTTTATTCAGCCCTGATTGATAGATGCCATCAAGAGCTGTTACCTGCTTCCATATACTGTATGTCAGAACACATATTCATGCAATGAAGATAAATTATGTTGCACCTCTCAAAAACACTGCACATTTGTATATATTAATGCACGGATGAATTAAAACTGAGCTGACCTGAATCTGTAATGTCCATGATAAATTCTTTATGAGCCAGCATGCATCAATGTTTCTATTGTAGCAGTTTTTGTTGTTTTCCTCTGAACTTTATCCAAGCGGTTTACAAACTACAGAACAAAGGAAATGCAGAAAGCAGCATTTTCTCTTTTCCCGATCAAACAGGGGAATTAATTTGCATATGAGGTTTTATTTTGTAAATAGTTTGTCAAGGCGGTCAATGAGCCAGGAAGCGTTGATTCTGAATCTCTTCTGGGTTTGTGATCAACTAATAACAGCTTTATTTGGCTTCTTTGGTGTGCTGTTGTGTCCATTTTCTCTCACAGTATGCGCATGACTCTTTGAGATGAGATGGAATTAGATCCTAACACATCCAACCCTCTAATTGTATATCTTGGTGGGGTTCCATTAGCCCAAATCAAAGTGGATGCCGACACATAGTTACACAATGCCACGGCTAGCTGCGTTTCACAAAAGACGACCAAAATCTGCCGCGTACTGTGCTTTCTACAGACCGTGCAAACCAACTCATTAAAAGATGAAGCCGACAGCATCCTCCCAAGCAATTTGGTATTATGCAAGTGAAATTAAGAGCTGAAAACAAGGCACTGGAAGAAGCTGTAAGCTGGAGTCCTAAGAGCACTGCTCTAATCACATGTGTTAAACCTTACAGCAACGTGCCTGTTTAGAAGAGATGCGAGTAGAGCAACACACCACAAAAATCTGAAAACAAAATATATGACAATTCATCAAAGAATCCTGAAAGAAAGAATCAGTTTGCACAAAAACAGCACAAATGTTTTCGACATTGATTATAGGGAATATTACTTGAGCAGCAAATCAGCATATTAGAATGTTTTCAGATGAATCATGCGACACTGAATAAATATCAGTGTTTTTGAAAGAAGTCTCTTATGCTCATCCATTCAATACAGTAAAACAGTATACAATTATGCAATATTACTACTATTATAATATTATTAAAAAGATCTGTTTTCTATTTTTTAAATGTCATATTTGATGCAAAGCAGTTTTTTTTTAAATAGAATTATTTTTTAATACAATAAATGTCACTTTTGATCAATTTAGTGTGTCCTTGCTGAATATATATATTTTTTTATATATAATCGCTTTTCAATGGTAGTGTTTCACAGATCCGATAAAAAATATTAAGCACTTGTCAACATTGATAAAAATAACAAATGTATCAGCATATTATAATGATTTCTGAATGATCATGTGACACTGAAGACTGGAGTAATGATGCTGAAAATTCACCTTTGCCATCATGTATTTAAACAAAACATTTTTTTTTTAAATGATAAGTTTTGTTTTTACTGTATTATACTGGTGAACATAAGATTCTCCTTTCAAAAACTTTCTATAACTCCCTGGCATGTGCCTAGTCACGTCAAGTCAAATTTAGCACTTTTCACAATACACATTTACACATTAACACACGTTAATGTTTATAATATATTAATCTCCATGCCATATAGTCGCATTTAGCAGATTAGAGCTGGATGATAATACAGTGACAATACAGTGAATAGCAGTTGAGATATGCAACCGAATTGAGTTATGTGGATTAATTTGGATATACTAATAATATATCTAACCCTATATAAAGAGCTGGACGATAACATTTTGCGATGTATTTAAAAAACCAGGCAGCAGCACTCTAATGTGGCTAAATGTTTTGTAATGTCAAACGCACTATTGTTTGCTATTTGCTATCTTCATAATGATATTGAAATTGTGTTTGATGTTTGGTTGTTGCTTACTGACCCAAGTCAAAGGAGTTCAATGTACCGTCAATGTAGATGGGATTTTTGTAACTTGAGTGCCACTTTTAGCATCCTCCTGACAAATAAATAAATATAACTCAAATTGCTTCTCATCAACAAGATAGACAATTTAAGGTATCATTCATCCTCATACAGCTCAAGCGATGCAAGAGCTATGTTGTGACGTTGACTATTTAGGGTTCAAAAGCTAAGCTTAAGCAGAAAAATAGCAAGCAATACATTCAGCAAACCTCATATCTGTATAGACGCAGCGCTTTGTTTGGCCCAGTTTAAAGCGAACAAGTGCTTCTGTAGGTACATGCCTCTGTCTTGAGATTGCAGGTGCACTTGCAGCTGCCAGACCTTTGGGAGGAGTTTTATTTTTTTTGTCCTTTTCTCAGCTGTCACTCAAGATGATGGGCAGCTGCGGCTGGAGATGCACAGAGGCTGCTGTCATCCACCATCACCATCACCCTCTTTAACGATGGAGGTGTGTGCGTCTGACACCCCCCGGGGAGAGCGATTCAGTGAAATGCTATACAGAAACTTTGGGGCAGTAATGAGGAGATTTGACATAACTGTAATATTAACCAATGTGCAGCGCTGCTTCTGGATTGGGACACGGTAAAGCAGTGTGAGAGGTGCAGGCCGGCAGCCTGCGGGGTTTTACTGTAACAACAAGAGCACAATCAGTATCCTGACATGAACTCAAGACACCGTGGAGCCATATGACAGGGACATGTCTGTCACACCTAATGGAGCAAATACCAGAAATATCCACCCCACTTTATTCACCAGGGTAGAATTGTGCTCCATTAGAATAAATGGGGTCGCAAAGTTCACACTAATAACTGTTAGTTTGTAACAAATTGTACTGAAAGGAATAGTTCACTCCAAAAAATGAAAATTCACTGAAATTTTACTGACCCTCAGGCCATCCAAGATGTAGATGAGTTTGTTTCTTCATCAGAACAGATTTGGAGAAATGTAGTATTCCATCACTTGCTCACCAATGGATCCTCTGCAGTGAATGGGTGCCGTCAGAATAAGAGTATACACTGAAGTCAAATTTACTCAATTTTTATTTTGTAGGTTTTTGCACGCATATTTTCAAGTAAAATTTAAGGACAGAATTAAGTAAAATATACTTAACTAAGTTAAGTAAAATTAGCAAAGGAAATAAATAAATTTAACGTGTCCAGTTTGATTAGTAATTTCTGCTTATTTTTAGTTTACCCTGCAATACTCAAGTACATTTCACTCAGTCACGGCTTGTAAATTTTACTCTAACAACATAGCATTGAAAAAAAGCCAATAATAAAGCATGTGATTCACTTACAAACACATATGTAAGCAAGAAGACAGCTCGTTATTCTTATTAAGCTAATATGTTTACTCAATAGAGTTAATGTCAGTCCTTGTCTTGTGTTTCCCCTCCTCTCGTGCCCATATTTGGCCTTCCTGTTCCTGTCCTCGTTCCTTTAATTAATAGTTAATGTGTCCCCAGCCCTGCATGTGATTGCCCCACACCTGTTTCTGTTCTTCCTTGCTAATTTCCCAGTGTTTATAGTCCCTGTGTTTCCTAGCCCCTGTGTCCGGTCTTAAACGTCATTGATGTTCGTCTCTCCCCAAGCTCCTCGTCTCCTTGTGTGTCTCTCTCCTAATAAATGTGATTATTGGAACCCTACGTCTCCTCGCTCCTGGTGTCCCGAGAGGGAACGTGACAGAAGACCGGACCCAAACAGAAGTAAGCGGCGCTTTTCCACCCCCGCCTTTTTTTTCCGTTTTTAAAAGTTTTTTGTTAGCTCCTTTTTTCCCGCTCCCTCCACGGCGATGGAGTTCACCGCCCGCCTCGGCGCCCTCGTTTTGCGGGACCTCCCCTTCGTGGAGTACACGGAGGAGTTCTGCGAGCTGGCCGGGAAGGCGGAGCTGCACGACGCTGTCATCCTCCAGCTCTTCCGGCTCGGGGCCTGTCACCACCGCCCCATGAACCTCCCAGACACCACGGGATTGACCTGGAGGCTGGGGATATACCGGTGTCTGGGAGACTTCCGGGCCCGAGTCGAAGCTAGCCCGCCGTCGTCCGCGGCTCTCCCGAGCCCGCCGCCGCTCGCGCTTCCAGAGCGCCCCCGCGAACTCGCGCTTCCAGAGCGCCCTCCAGTGCCTGCTCCTCGCAGGTGGACTCCTGCGTCCCCGCGGGTCCCGCCCAGCTCTCCTGCGTCTCCGCTGGTCCCGCCCAGCCCACCTGAGTTCCCGCTGGTCCCGCCCAGCCGTCCTGAAGTCCCGCTGGTCCCGCCCAGCCGTCCTGAAGTCCCGCTGGTTCCGCCCAGCCGTCCTGAAGTCCCGCTGGTTCCGCCCAGCCGTCCTGAAGTCCCGCTGGTTCCGTCCAGCCCTCCTGAGTTCCCGCTGGTGCCGTCCAGCCCTCCTGAGTTCCCGCTGGTGCCGTCCAGCCCTCCTGAGATCCCGCTGGTGCCGTCCAGCCCTCCTGAGATCCCGCTGGTGCCGTCCAGCCCTCCTGAGATCCCGCTGGTGCCGTCCAGCCCCGCGCTTCCAGAGCGCCCCCAAGTGTCCGCGCTTCCAGAGCGCCCCCAAGTGTCCGCGCTTCCAGAGCGCCCCCAAGTGTCCGCGCTTCCAGAGCGCCCCCAAGTGTCCGCGCTTCCAGAGCGCCCCCAAGTGTCCGCGCTTCCAGAGCGCCCCCAAGTGTCCGCGCTTCCAGAGCGCCCCCAAGTGTCCGCGCTTCCAGAGCGCCCCCAAGTGTCCGCGCTTCCAGAGCGCCCCCAAGTGTCCGCGCTGCAAGAGCGCCCGACAGAGTCCGCGCTGCAAGAGCGCCCGACAGAGTCCGCGCTGCAAGAGCGCCCGACAGAGTCCGCGCTGCAAGAGCGCCCGACAGAGTCCGCGCTGCAAGAGCGCCCGACAGAGTCCGCGCTGCAAGAGCGCCCGACAGAGTCCGCGCTGCAAGAGCGCCCGACAGAGTCCGCGCTGCAAGAGCGCCCGACAGAGTCCGCGCTGCAAGAGCGCCCGACAGAGTCCGCGCTGCAAGAGCGCCCGACAGAGTCCGCGCTGCAAGAGCGCCCGACAGAGTCCGCGCTGCAAGAGCGCCCGACAGAGTCCGCGCTGCAAGAGCGCCCGACAGAGTCCGCGCTGCAAGAGCGCCCGACAGAGTCCGCGCTGCAAGAGCGCCCGACAGAGTCCGCGCTGCAAGAGCGCCCGACAGAGTCCGCGCTGCAAGAGCGCCCGACAGAGTCCGCGCTGCAAGAGCGCCCGACAGAGTCCGCGCTGCAAGAGCGCCCGACAGAGTCCGCGCTGCAAGAGCGCCCGACAGAGTCCGCGCTGCAAGAGCGCCCGACAGAGTCCGCGCTGCAAGAGCGCCCGACAGAGTCCGCGCTGCAAGAGCGCCCGACAGAGTCCGCGCTGCAAGAGCGCCCGACAGAGTCCGCGCTGCAAGAGCGCCCGACAGAGTCCGCGCTGCAAGAGCGCCCGACAGAGTCCGCGCTGCAAGAGCGCCCGACAGAGTCCGCGCTGCAAGAGCGCCCGACAGAGTCCGCGCTGCAAGAGCGCCCGACAGAGTCCGCGCTGCAAGAGCGCCCGACAGAGTCCGCGCTGCAAGAGCGCCCGACAGAGTCCGCGCTGCAAGAGCGCCCGACAGAGTCCGCGCTGCAAGAGCGCCCGACAGAGTCCGCGCTGCAAGAGCGCCCGACAGAGTCCGCGCTGCAAGAGCGCCCGACAGAGTCCGCGCTGCAAGAGCGCCCGACAGAGTCCGCGCTGCAAGAGCGCCCGACAGAGTCCGCTCCTCTGTGGCTCCCAGGGGGGAGCTTCCCCAAGAAAATTTTGGGGGGGGGTAAGAGGGTCACAGCCTGTGTGGCCGGGCCAAGGACCAAGGCCACACGACCCGAAAAAAATAGGCCGTGGCTTCCCGAGTCTCCAGATCCGCCATGGCCTCCCGAGTCCCCTGACCCGCCATGGCCTCCCGAGTCTCCTGACCCGCCCTGGCCTCCCGAGTCTCCTGACCCGCCCTGGCCTCCCGAGTCTCCTGACCCGCCCTGGCCTCCCGAGTCTCCTGACCCGCCCTGGCCTCCCGAGTCTCCTGACCCGCCATGGCCCCTGGAACGGGCACCGCCCTGGAGGCCTCCAGAGCGCCCACCCCCCCCTCCCCATTGGATGGTGTTAGGCGTGAGGACACGCCTTCCGGAGGGGGGCGTAATGTCAGTCCTTGTCTTGTGTTTCCCCTCCTCTCGTGCCCATATTTGGCCTTCCTGTTCCTGTCCTCGTTCCTTTAATTAATAGTTAATGTGTCCCCAGCCCTGCATGTGATTGCCCCACACCTGTTTCTGTTCTTCCTTGCTAATTTCCCAGTGTTTATAGTCCCTGTGTTTCCTAGCCCCTGTGTCCGGTCTTAAACGTCATTGATGTTCGTCTCTCCCCAAGCTCCTCGTCTCCTTGTGTGTCTCTCTCCTAATAAATGTGATTATTGGAACCCTACGTCTCCTCGCTCCTGGTGTCCCGAGAGGGAACGTGACAGTTAATAACTGAATGAACACAGAGACTTGAATACTTGGCACATGATACACAATGACGGTGACAATCAGTGAGTAGTGTTGGAGTATGTATGGGCCATTTTGAGTAAAAAATGAACTTCAGATGTCACAAAACAGCAAGTTACTAAACCTAACAACAAAATCAACCATAAAACAGTGTAAATACATCTCGAAAACAGAAGAAAAAAAAATACATTATTAATTATAATCATGATGGGAACAACGGGATCATGACTTTGATATTTACTTAAACAATCTTTGTAAAAATAACAAACAATTTGGTCACAATTTATATTAGGTAGCCTTAACTACTATGTACTTACATAAAAAATAAGTACAATGTACTTATTGTGGTCATATTGTATTGCAAAACACTTTTGCCGCTCATGAGGTGGGATACGGGTTAGGTTAGGGACAGGTTTGGTGCTATGGGTAGGTTTAAGGTTGGGTTAAGGTGTAAGGAATGGGTCAACAGTGTAATTATAAATATGTAATTACAGAACTTAATTACAGCTGTAATTATTTTTAAAAATATAAGTACAATGTAAAAACATGTATGTACTTGAATCAGAAGAGAAATATGCACAGATCAAGCACTGTATATAAGTGAAAACACTGCAAAACAGTTCTAAACAAATATGTTGGAGGAGTTTTAGGTGATTGGATAACATGGGATGGACTCTCATTCTGGCGGCACCCATTCACTGCAGAGGATCCATTTGTGAGCAAGTAATGTAATGCTAAATTTCTCAAAATCTGTTCTGAAGAAACATAATATATGAGCAACATGCTACAAACCACTCAGAACAACTTAGAAACCTCATAGCAATCGTCTGACAATCTGTCACCAGTGTTATTGTTAACAAAAACTAAAACTAAAAATCACTTTTGAAATAAAGTAAAATATATTACATGAAAAGCTATAAATAAATAACTGAAAAAAATGTTTTAAAAGAGAAATTTTTTAATTGAAGGATAAATACTTAAAATAAATAGAAAATAAAGCTCAAAAGAAATATATAAACATGTTATAAAATATATCAACTAAAAGTTAAAATCAATTTACAATGAAAATTAATCATTGCCTATCACAGCAGCAGTGGAATCTGAGCCAATCACCACTCACATTTTACATTCTAGCTCATTTAAACTTGGCCAAATACAACACTGCATTAAGTTTAACTACAAAGAGCCTATATGGGCATTGTGGGAAGTATATGACGTGACGGTGCTCTTGGGATTATGAAGATAAAGGAGAGAACAATTTCTATACTTTGTCTTTATGTACCTATAACGGCGTTTTACACAGTTCCTCCCAAAAACAATCAATTTAACTGTATCTATTCACTGCGGCCGATAAGCAGCCATCAATCACAATGAACCTTTGATGCTGGCATAAATGAAATATCACACTAATTGAATCATGCGGTTATGACATGCCAGTTTGTTTTCCTTTACACGTCTGCAGGAAGAGACTTCACCAACAAAAGTACACGACAATGTCACATTTACACTTCACAGCACATTTCCTCTGTTTATCGCGTGTTTGTATGATCTTTCAATGTCTTTAAATGAAACAATTAAGTAATTGTGCATAAGGTCAAACGCCACGGCGCCTACACCCACACGCTTGGAGAAAAATTTGAATTGAATTTCAAGGGTGTTTTCTTTCATTTCCATTCCCATCCACGGCCTTTAAGACACTAGAATATCTGTTCTTCTCCCATGGAAAAAAGAACCCGTTATCAAAGCATTAAGATATGATTAGACTGACATTTTCTTAAGAAAACCAAAAGAGTGTGAGAGGGAGAGAGAGAGAGATGGAGTAGAAGAGCACGAGCACGAGCGCGAGACAGACGGCGTCGTGAAAGGAAAGGAGAACTCCATACTGCAGATCTTATCGGTCGCTAGCATACATAGTGATCTTTGAAGCAGCTTATTACAGAGTACACTAAGAAGACAAGTGGGTCGGTGTACAGATCAGAGGAGAGCGCGTGAACGCACCTGCTAGATTTCGCTATCGTTGGGACGGTGTCAGTCAGCGCTGAGGCCTGCCAGCCGGTTTAATATCAGACCGGTCTTGTCTTTCAACATCCGGGGGGACTAGTTGAAATTCGTAGAGGGAGATTTTGCGATTACGATGCAGAGCAGAGAGGGAATCTGTGACATTGATGGTAGCCTATATAAGTGAATGTGAATTTGAAGTTCATTCTTTCCAGACAGTTTGAGGAGAGCAGGTGCTACAGACGTATGAGCCTTATTGCACATCGAAGAAAGAAAACTTTGTTCATCAGAGTTAGAGATTGAAGACTTGCTGATGGACTCAAATCATGCATGTAAATCCAATCCGGAGTAAAATGTCCTTTTCATACTTTTCTATTAGTCCTAATGACTTGCTATGATATGAAAGCAAGTAATTTTACTATCCACAGACCTTAAGTTTGATAATATCTGATTCTGCACAGAAATGTAATTGCTTCATTACTTTTTAATTATTAGCATGAATTTGGATGCTAGTTCCGACCGGCTTCTCAACTAGCTTAACCAGCACATTTGCTCTTTTTTTGCAGTTCAACAGCATGATATGCTTTTCTAGTGTTGTTAGTGTTAACTAAAACTAAGTTATAACCTCATCCTTTAAATAAATAAAACAAGTAAAGGTTTTTAAATAGATTCAGGGGAATAAAGAAAAAACAGAAGGCTAAAAGAACAATAAATTACTTTAACTAATCAATTTGTACTGTTTCCAAATCATATTTTTATTTTATATGCACACATTTAGTCATTTTTGTATACCCAATATGTTGAAAACGGAAAAATGCTTGTCGTCTCATCACATTCAATTAAATGACAGCCTATACAGTATTTTCAATTCATAACAGTGAAATTTGACAAAAAGATGTTTGCTTAAAAAAATTGTTTGCATCACTGGATATTACTGTTAGTCATTTAACATTTTTATTGCAAAATCATTGTCAGATATTAATTATATAGCAACTTACATCTAACCTTGTACTCTTTCACAGTTAAAAAGTGCACTGTAAAAAAAAAAGTTGGGCAAACCTAAAAGTTTAAGGCAACCAGCTTCAGCAGATTTTTGAGTTCTCTCAACTTTTTGTTGAAACAAGTTGAGAAAACTCAAAAATCTGCTTAAGCTGTTTTTTTAAGAATTTAAGTTCTCTCAACTTTTGATTTTTTTAAGTGTCATGCTGAAATTTGAGTTTGGATTCAGAAACAGAAAAAGCCTGCCTTCTCTATCAAATAATATACAAATATATAATAATTGTAGCTTACAAAAAAAGGCATAACGAAAATAAGATAACAACTCAAATAAGATGAAGCACTAAAATGACTAAATCTAAAACTGAAATTAAAATAAATGCAAAATTGATAAAAATGAAAAAGCACATAAAATTACTAAAGGTTAAAGTTAAAACTGAAAATATAAAAATAATTCAAAATAGTATAAATATAATAGTATTTAAAAATATAAAATAACACTGGACAAGCCTATTGTCAACCAACTAGACCAGCATTAACCATCATAGACCACCATGGGAATCCAAGCTGTTTTTTCAACACGTTAGCTACCAGCTACCAGCTTTCCTGTCTTTTATTCTCTGTGCTCACCATCTCATTCTTCTTTTAACAGATATATACAGATAATAACAGATGCAGATTCTGGGCACTGATGTGGGACAGTGAAGTCACACCCTTCCTGGAGCATGTTCCCGCCAACCGTGGCTTCACTCTGCACATCTCCTGCCGAGTTAAGACATCTGACCTCTGCTTAATTAAAACACCACACTATCTACAGCTCTGCACAAGAATGAGGGAGTTTGAGAATAATTCTGACTAATCGCTAATTAAGATTTGGCAGAACAACAAAAAGACACTTAAGACGAGTCTATTTTTAGAGATGGAGAAATGGGACTCAGGTAATGTTTAACAAAAGTTTGTTGGAAGTTTGAATAGTGAATAGTTCCTGTCTAAGTATTGATTACATGTACGTAAAGTTCAAAAGTTTTTTAAAAGAAGTCTATTAAGCTCACCAAGGCTGCAATTACATGCAAAAAAAACCCCAGAAAAAAATAATACTGTGAAATGGTTTTAAATTATATTTTAATACATTTTTAAATGTGATTTATTCCTGTGATACAAAGCTGAAAGCATCATTTCTCCAGTCTTCAGTGTCACATGATCCTTCAGAAATCACTATGCTAATTTGCTGCTCAAGAAACATTTCTTACTATTATCAATGTTTAAAACTGTTTTGGTGCTAATTTGCTATTTGTTTTTTTTTTTTTGGGGGGGGGGGGGGGGGGGCAGTGATACATTTTCTTAGGATTCTTTGACGAATAGAAAAGAACAGCATTAACTTAAAATATGAATCTTTTGTAACATTATAAATGTCTTTACTGTGACTTTTGATCAATTTAATGAATAAAAATTTTTAATTTCTAAATTTACAAAAAAAAATCTAATTTTTGAAAGGTATTGTAAACAAACAAGGTAGGCTTCAAGCGTCACTGCATTCTAAATCTCCTCAGAATAAAATGCACAAAAAAAAATTACTTACATTTGATTTCAATATTTTTTTAATTAGCATGTTTCTCTGTTACTAAGCTAAGGATGTGATGAAGCATAACATCCACACACACAAATATTGGGTACAATAGTCCATTTGTTTTAGATACATTTTTATATGCATTTCTGTTACTGTAAATGTTTTTAACATCTTTTTTATTATTTTTTTCACTCGCTTTAAAAAAATGAAAAAATGTTGTGTAACTGAAATAAGTTGAAGCTGAAGTACTAAAATGTCTCAAACTGAAAAAAATATATATTATAGTGATTTTGAAATAAAAAACTAATAAAAATGATAAAAAGCACATAATTAAACTAAATAAAATTTAACTGAAAACAGAAAATTATAAAAATAAAATCTCAAAATATTCATAAATACTGGTACATAAATAACATCTAAAATAAATAAAATAATACCAGTAAAAATTTTCACTGAGACAGTAACCTCAGAAATCAAATATATCTACCCCTAAAAGGAACAGTATACCGACACCATTTATTTGAGGGTATAACTTTAGCTAATTTTTCTGAGTGCATGTAAGACCGACATGTGCCTTTCTTTTAAAACAGATGATTACTTGTTGTCTAAATGTAAATAACTGTACGAACAGCTCCATAACTCTAACAGTTAATAATCAGTACTTGTACATTCCCATAGATCTGGTAGCATCGCTGCAGTTGAAGCCGTTTTCTTACACCATCTTGTGCTGGCTGCCGCTTGTTAAGAGGATATCATTATCATGTGCTTGTCGCAGTAAGCTGCAGATTTGGTTAAATATAGCAATGATGCTTTGTTTCCATTGCTTTTATTTGGGTGGAATAAAGCTGATCCCTCCCATGACCGTCTCCCTTATTGTGTCGCCAAAGCACAGCCAATATCGACACTGAAAAGTGACTGAGAAGGGTCTTACATGTTTCAAAGCATGCTGGGAAATGGGGAGCAGGCATCAACCCAAAGCATTAGAGCTTACTAGACATGTCTGCATGCTTTAGGACACCTCATAGAGAAACCTCTGATTTTGAGGTCTTTGCTTTGGCTGTACTGTAGTATCTTTGGTAAGCTGATATTGGAAAGCACATATTCCTTTTTTTAGAATTATTAAAGGAACAGTTCACCCAAAAATGAGATATTTTGTCATTATTTATTCACCTTCATGACTTTCACCTTTCCTTTTTTGACAGAACACAAAAAAAGCTAAATTAATTACTGCAAATAATTGTCTATTTTTCAGTGTGTGTATATTAAAAGATATCATCTAACCTGGTAGCAATTTTTTTGCTATCAAAACAATAGCACACAAAATCACACGCTCGTAACACATTTATCAGCTCGAAGATGGAGCGATAAAGGAGAGATTAATTTAGTGTGCGTTCCCACAATCATTATCATCTCCTCTGGCGCTGTAGTTTTCCTCAGAGAGCTTGTAAGTATCTGCAGGATCTCCAGCGCAGCACCTTTACATATTTATTTAGCTGTCATGTGAATCTGTGCAGATCATCAGTGCTGATAGTCAGAGCAGATGAGGCAGTAATTGTTCTCTCTGATAACGGCCGGCTGCCATGATGCCTGTGAGTTCTTGTGCTTATAGAGATAGTAAACATTTCAGATCATTGTGACAGTGAAATTAAGTTTTCAGTGTCATATAAGATATTATATAGACTACAGTGGGGTCAAAATATATGAGATCACATTTTTTGTTTTCCCATTTAAAGGAATAGTCCACCCAAAAATGAATTTTTGCTCGCCTTCTGGTCATCCAAGATGTAGATGAGTTTGTTTCTTCATGCGAACAGATTTGGAGAAATGTAGCATTACATCACTTGCTCACCAATGGATCCTCTGCAGTGAATGGGTGCCGTCAGAACGAGAGTCCAAACAGCTGATAAAAACATCACAATAAGCCACTAATAATTCACATCACTCCATTCCATCAAATAAAATTTTTAACAAATAAGTCCATCATTAAGGTGTTTTAACTTTAAACCATTGCTTCTAGCCAAAGTATCAGTCCATAATCCATAATAAGGTTTCCTTCAGTGAAAAAGTCCAATTTTTCTCCTGATTCAGATGGAGTGACTTTTTCACTTGTGAAAGCAATGTTATGGATAGAGGACTCGTACTTTAGAAATAAAAAAACCTTTGGATTTATTGGCTAATTATACACATGCAGGTTTTCGCTTAACAAGACGTTAATTAATGGACTAGATTTGTGAAGATTCTCTCATTCTGACGGCACCCATTCACTGCAGAGAATCCACTGGTGAGCAAGTGATTTAATGCAACATTTCTCCAAATTTGATGAAGAAACAAATTCATCTACCTCCTGGATGGCCTGAGTTTGATTACATTTTCAGCAATTTCTGAGGGGTGAACTATTCCTTTAAACTTGGAAATAAGCAGAAAGACTGAATCATTTAAAACAAAGAAACACTATAGGGTAAAATGAAGAACGATTTCTAGGTTACTAATGAAATGCAAGAAAATGAGTGTCACTGACCATGTGAACAAAAGGTCAGACTTTGTTGCTTCCGCTGAAGCACAACATGAGGGAATAACATGGATCATTGGGTTTTGCATAAGGCATTGCCAACCCCCAAAAACACAAAAAGGGATGTATAATTGACACATAACACACACTTAAAAATGCACAAAATTTATTGCATTTCATAATCAGCGTCGACTGAAGAGCTTGTGCAATTTTTGTAAATAAATGCCACTTGGTTTGACATTTTGTTATATAATGCATTTAATATAATAATAATGCATATAATACATTTTTAATTATGGTTTAAGTGTCTAACTACATTCACTCATCTGCTGCTTAAAATGGCTACACTTTTAAAAATAAAGGTGCTTCACGATGCCATAGAAGAACCTTTTTGTCTAAATGATTCCATAAAGGACCTTTAACATCTGAAGAACCTTTTTGTTTCACAAAAGGTTCTTTGTGGTGAAAGAAGGTTCTTCGGATTACAAAAAGGTAAGAAAGAGATGGTTCTTTAAAGAACCTTTGACTGAATGGTTCTTTGTGGAACCAAAAATGGTTCTTCTATGGCATCGCTTGAAGAACCATTTGAAGCACCTTTATTTTTAAGTGTATGCATATGATATAATTTGTATGGATTTTTTCCCCCATTAAATTAAAATAATACATTAAAAAGCTAAATAAAGGCATTTTGACTTGTGGTTTCATTCTTGTGGATCCTCCTAATGTTTTTGAGCACATTTACCTTACAAAAAAAAAATATATATATATATAACTGACTCATGAAATCAAAATGCAGATTTTTTGTAAAACTGAAAGCACGAGAACTCTTGTTCCCAGTGTAGAATAGCTCTTCCAGCTTTTATCCGTTTTCTTGAACTCAGTGACATTTGGGGAAGGGCTGGCCCAGGTTATGTTTTACCTCCTGTGAAAGGAGAATATTAACATCACGAAGAACTTGAGACACGGGAAAAATGTCCTCTTTGATTCCTGGCCGATAAGAGCAAATATCAGCCTTTCTGTTCTAAACAGGATGTTATTGCGCTGCTCTCTGATTTCACAAGACCATTGACCCAAAATCCTCTTCTACTTTTATAACATTGCCATTTAAAGTATTTCAGAAATGCATCTGTAAGCGAGAATGTCACAAGGGTCCAGCAAATATCTGTCTTTGCGGATAAAATGTACAGATCTCGGTTGAAGCAAAACTGCACAATTCAAATTACTTGCACAGAGAGAGAGAGAGAGAAAGAGAGAGAGAAAGAGCTTATTCAGTTGCTCAATGATGCCATCTAGCCGTTCAGCATCCAGACACAACTAGAGATGCTCATTTCACCAGAGAGACAATAATAGAAATAAATGTGTGCATTACAGTGATCAGTGTTTGTATTCTGTGTCTCTTTTGTTCTTGGATTTCTCCAACTTCAATTATAAGAATAGCATTAAAATA
The DNA here is from genome assembly GCF_936440315.1 of Barbus barbus. Classification (NCBI taxonomy): domain Eukaryota; kingdom Metazoa; phylum Chordata; class Actinopteri; order Cypriniformes; family Cyprinidae; genus Barbus; species Barbus barbus. Next base: position 25,725,560 of record NC_136749.1, read on the forward strand.
TCAATTAATGCCTTCAGTGCTAAGTAGATTTATTCATTCGAAATAAACATCAGATTGCTGCAGTAAATGATTTCTGGAACGTAATGCAGCTGGGGACGGCAAGAAGCAGTTTGTGTGCGATTATCGGCTGACACGTGTTTGCAAATCTTATAATTACACCAACGAGCAGCGGATTCAGAAGGTTCACAGGAGGTACTATAACTGGTGGAATCCAAAAGCATGTGTTTTATGATTTACATTCACCCCACATTCTTCAAATACGTTTCAAGACAAAATTACTAAACAAACAAGCAACAAAGTCAGTGCAAAAACTCAAAATACTAATGCATAATACAAAAATAAGAATGCAATGAATGCAATACATTTAATATGCATTAAAAAAACATGTATTTCAGAATGAAATGTAATTTAGTGTCCTGAATTTTAAATTTTTTAGCACTAATATTAAGCAGTAATATTATAATAGACAATGTTTCTTCAAACAGAAGAATACTCCTGCCAGGTGCAACCATGAAAAACTGAAGCATGTCGTATTAAATTGCAATGAATATCCAAAATTATATAAATTGACAATCCTGAAATAAGGTCCTGAAAAGTAACATGCATAAGCATGTGCATTTTTTTTTCTGTATAGTACAATCAATATAGCATTACGTTAAATGTGCTGCATAAACTGTAAAGCAGTGGTTCGCATAATTTATAGGTCTGCTCTGGAAAACAAATGCTAAAATGCAAATGCTAAAATGCAATTAACCATATATGTTATATAGTTTTAATTGCAAAATGTTTAAAAAGGAAGAGAAAAATGCTTCCCATATCTTCCCATAATATTTGACGTTGTTGACGTCAGAGGCTGTGCATCCAATCAAACTCTATTTTGAAGCAATTTCATCTGTCACTGTAAAAGCTGCATGAACAGGTTGTGTGGCATTTCATAATTCTCGAAAACCATGAATAAAACTATGCAGGTTAATAAAATAAAAAAATATATATTACCCAGATCACATAAAGAAAGGGGTTCCATTGCAACCACCATGCTTTGTGTAGTGAATCATTGAAATTCAAAAGAAATCTAGATGAAAATAATAAATTATTGCATTTAATCCATGCTATGTTATTAATTTTGAAAATTTCATTCAGCCTATGCAGTTCCGAAAAATGATAAATGTTTGATTTTTGTTCATAATTATAAACATAAGTAAAATCTGGGTCCTGAAGTAAAACCAGTCGAAAACCACTGCTATAAAAGTCACCGGTGCAAGTGCCAGAGAAAATATATTTCATTATAAAGATCCCCGTAGCATGGTTCTCAATCATAAAACAAAATTCAGCACAATAACACACCCTGAGAGAAACACAGGTCTGTTGGAGTCCTTCTTGTGCATACAGTCAGCATCTGAAAAGCTTCAGCAGAGAGATACTGTTAAAGAGCATGTAATACTTTCTTGATTTAAATGCAGTTTTTAATTGGATAGAGCCCCATTATTTTTCAATACAGAAAGGGCAGTGAGGCACGCAAAGCTCTTGAATATTTTTGCAAATCGTGTTCGACAGCATAATGATTAAGCATGGCACTAAATTTGCCTCACAAAATGAAAAGCAAACTTCATGCAAGGCGTAATTTAATTGTTCCCCTTCACATTTTCCGCCTCCCATTGTTGGAAGCTTTACATTCTCTGAGTCTCTGCACCTGGTGCTTGACATGCCACTTTGTGACACATTCAAACCCAGAGACATTCGAGACACTTTACAGCACAAACATGCTTCAATCTATACCGCGGCACAGAAATCCATGCTGTGTTGTTGTGATTTACTCTACAAACCCAGCAATGAAGATCCAATGAAAATAAAATTGCTGTTAGAAAGATATTGAACCATGCATATTTTCCTCTGCAAATAAAGAGCTACTCATAGAAGCTTATTTTTCACTTGCTCATGTATTAACACCGGAAAATGGGTTATATCTAAAATAGCAATTGTACCATTAAAATCAGATTTGAATTTTTTTGTCATTTGAGTCTTTTGTGTAATTTAGGATGGTTCTGATTGAGCCTTTCTCTCTCAATCCTCTGTAATACAGATAAATATTGCCATCTGCTGGCATTCATGCATGTATTCACACTAGTAAGAAGTATTCTGAGTTAATCACAATTAAAGTCAACATAAAATCAAAATTTCTTAATGCATATTCCTGGTTTTATTGTGAAAAATGCCTTTGTTTTATCAAAATATAACTTGCTTCACCTTCCTTTTCAGCTTTTCAGGACTTATTTTTTCAACCAACCAACTGGTATTCTGCTACACTTCAACCCTGCTCCTGGGGACCCACTCTCCAGGAAAGTTTACTTCCAACCGGCTTCAGCACACCTGCCTGCAATTTTCAAGCAGTCTTGAGGAGCTTGATTGGCTGCTTCAGGTGTGTTTGATTAGGGTTGTAGCTAAACTCTTCAGGATAGTGTGTCCCCAGGAACAGGGTTGAAGACCTATATAATGCCCGTTTCTTACAATTCAATCAGTTCCTGATACATAAAATCAAACTCCGCCCTAATAGCTTTTTTTTTTTTTTTTTTTTTTTTCACAAAACAGATTATGAAAGTAAAATGATTTATAAACAGCGTTTCATGTCAGACAGACACAGAAAATAATGTTTAACTGTCCCTCAGTTTGTTAAAAAGGTGTGTGTGTGTGTGGGGGGTGGGGGTGGGGGGGGGGGGTGGGGGGGGGGGGTATGTACGATAACACAGAGTATTGGAAGGTTTAAAAGCAAAAATGTATATTTTTCTTTATTATTCCATAAAAGTGTTATTTCATATCAGTAAAGTTCAGGTTTGCCAGGATTCTATGGGATTTACTGTATTATTGCGATTCACTGAATTTACTGGATACTGCTTTTAATTACTAATATTACTAATTTGGAAAAATTGACCTTTATGGCTGGTTTTGTGATCCAGGGTCACAAATGTTAATGTACCTGCTTCTATAATATTAATATAATATATTAATATTATTAATATTAATACTACTAAATGTATTCATAGTGTTTAATTGAAAATCATTATTTCAATCACTATATCTTACTCTATCCAGCAGCATAATATATGAAAATAGTAAGAGTAGTATGACACAGCCAAAAAAAAAAAAAAGTTGTTGTGGTTGCCAGATCTTTACCATAAACAAAATATGGTAGTAAAATTAGGCTTTTCCACAAGCTGTGGTAATTATACTGAAGGTGCACAAGTGTCATGCACCAAGGTTATTATATTTAAAACTGACACCATAAAATTAGGTTACTTGAAATAAAATAAATGTTAATAAAATAAAATAATAACTTTTTGTTTCTTAACATGATGTACTAAAATAACTAAAACTGGAAAAAAATATTTAACAACGTGTAACAATGTTACATCAAACGCTACTGTAAATAAATCGTAAGGAAAAAAGAAATCAAATGTTTAGTGTCAAACAGGTATTACTGGGAATGTCTTTACAGTTTTTCATATAAGATGACAAATTACAGTAATTCACAGTAAAATTACATTAAATGTCCTGTTAGATGTATTAGATTTATTAGAGCTTAAGAGGCTTAAACGACGCTCATTTTTTACAGTGCATGCTATGGTCAAAATATGAAAGATACTTTCTTAGCGGCAGAGGCGTCAGTGGAGTCTGGCAGCTGATGATCATGTTATACGAACGCAAGTGCTTCGATAAACAAACAACACTTTCTGAACTCTCCCAGACTTGATGAGCAAAAGTAAATTCTTATCCCCGTCTGCAGAGGCACAGTGTAGATGCCCTGGCTTTCTTAATATTTCATACTCTGATTACACTTCAAATCACCCTGTAAATCCTCTTAAGGCATGCAGAATTGTTCAGCGTGTGTATGTGTGCGAGGGAGAAAATGAGTGAGAGAAAAAATAAAGATAAAGAGAGAGACAGAGAGAGGTTAGGTACTTTATAAACCCTAAAGGCTTGCTTATCTTTCCAGCACATGCATCTTTGTGTCTCTCGTGCATGTCAGTTTTCTATTTTTTAACGCAGCAAAGACAAAGTAAGCTGCGCAAGATGCTGTGACAGTGAAAAGACTTTCCTTGAACCGGCTGATGCAATTCACAGCTCTGAGGATATTCTTGTGCAACAACAAAAAGACCCAACGGAACCAACAACAAAATAAATCATCATAGTCATTATTCATACACTCCGTCAAATCACTGCAAATAAAAAACAATGTTGCCAATGCAAATGAACTAATAAGCACAACAACAGCAGCAGCACAACTTTTTGGTGCTATAACTATAACATGAGTAGAGTATGTGAAGAATTTCTGGATTGAGCATGAGAAAAACTGTACCTGGGTCTTACTTACTATGCATTTATGTCTTAATGCATTGAATGGAATATTAAAGAAACACATTTTAAATATGGAAATCATTATTAGTCATATCTTTTAGTGATGTTGGCTATGTGCTGCACGAATTACTAATGCGAAAAAACATCAATTTCTTTTTTTTTTATTACTACATATTTAACTAATTCACAAAAATATAATAAAATACACAAATAAATAATATAAAACAAACAATGGTTATCATTTATGTCCTTTTCATTTAAAACCTATTTTGACAAGTTGACACCCCACCATGTACACCCAATACATCACTGATCAATGACTTTTAATTATACAATTAAATTGTTTTACAATTAATTATACTCATTTTTACCTGAACGCAGGGCGCTATTCCATCTAGCACTCACCTGTGTGAAGATGAATTTATAAAATTACACTGCTATTCAATCTCGTTTGTAGTCAGACCCTTGATTAATAGGTCAATATTAAGTTTATGTTCACCTGTTGTCTTAACAAAAAGCAGCTTTGATGATGCACTAATATGTTGTTGATTTGCCTGAATGGTTAGAAAAATGCCTTGCGCCTTCTTCTTCAGTCTCAGGCCCAAGCAAAGGACATTGCATCATTTGAGTACTGATTCTGATTGGTCGGATTGGTAATGAATCGAGTCTTTATGCTATCAGCCTATACAATTTGTGTAGTGAAAGTAGTCTGTCACAAATGATATTTGCATTGATTTGTCTTTGTTTCGAGCACATCTCATTTCAAGCATGCTTTTCATTGACCCTAACGATGTCTCCTTAAGAACCAAGTACATTAACATTTGTGACCCTGGACCACAAAACCAGCCATAAGGGTCAATTTTTTCCAAATTGAGATTTATACATAATCTGAAAGTACAAGTATTTGAACATCTGGAATCTGAGGGTGCAAAAAATCTAAACACTGAGAAAATTGCCTTTAAAGTTGTCCAAATGAAGTCCTTAGCGATGCATATTACTAATCAAAATGAAGTTTTAATATATTTATGGTAGGAAATTTACAAAATGAAACATGATCTTTACTTAATTTATCAAATGATTTTTGGCATAAAAGAAAAAAGGATAATTTTGACCCATACAATGTATTTTTGGATATCGCTACAAATATACCCTACTTATGACTGCTTTTGCGGTCCAGGGTCACGTTTGGGAAAAAAAAACAGTTGTTATGTGAAACAAATGAGAGAAAAAAAATGCAATGACACTCGCTGTTTCAATGTTTGGCTATTCAATGAAACAGTTTTAATGGTTTCAAAATGCTTTATTTCACTCTTTGTTTAAATTGTATAATTAATTTATAAAAAATTTTATAGTGGATTTTCATATTTAGGTCATTTTGTCAAATCCAATGTGGACAGCTAGCTGGTGGAGACATAACAAATAAAAATGACAGATAATTGAAGTAATTGCGTATCCTATCTACCCCCTCATGAATAAAATACATCATAAGTTTTGAATAAATAAACAAAGAATGATCTTCAATTAACCAAGAATGTTTTCCTTTACCAAAACCAGTAGAGAGAAAGTAAAAAAAAGTAGCACCATCATGATTCATGATTATATAGAAACATATTTCATTTACTACAAAAAAAAATGTTTATAAAGCACAAAGAAAATTCTAGAGAACCGAAAACAACAGGGAAAAGAGAGAAAGAAGCGGCACCAGCATCAGGAAGAGACTCTGTTTCAAGCACTGACCGCTGTTACACAGAATTCCCGGACAGCATGTCGTCTGAACACCAGCAATAGACCCCAGAGTATTTAATGCATTATTCTCACAGATAATGTCGTTCCCACATCCTTTCGTTTTTATGCCAGTTATACTTTCTAGGAAAGGGGAAAAAAACTAGATTGTTATGGTATACATGACAGAAAAAAAAATAAGTTAACAAGCAGTTCTGTTCATATAGGTAGAACATTTTGAATGGAGACTGTATAATCACCTTTTATACTGAAGCACTTGTTCTCACCACCTGAACAAGTCACAATTTTTGAGCAGTCTCTACTAAATAAGTCACAAGAGTAACACATCATCCCATTGGAATATCGTGGCATTGCTACACATATTATGATAAGAAAGAATGAAAAAGTGTAGTAGTTAGTGCAATGCAGAGACTAATCAAAATTAAATTTATAATAAATTTGCACACTACAAAAATAAAAGATGGAACACAAGCATTGTAAAATGTCTGTTCTCATATATCTATGTACCTGGTGCCTCTTCAATGTTGCAGAGGTCAGTGTCACAGCATTGGGGATTAAAGACTGTTTTGTTTTGTCCAAAATGTGTGCTGTCAATAACACACAAGGCAGGATCTGTGCAGTTCTTCTTACTGCTATATAATGTACCGCCATCTACATAGACAAATAAAAAACTATATGAAGATTGTGTAAAAATAAATAAAAATACTCTTCAACTTCAAATGCTTACTGCTGTATATGGTGACAGAGCCACACTGCAGAGGACATTTAGTTAGATTTTGTTTGCATTCTTCGGATGAACTGTATTTGTATTTGCACTGGTAACATCTCAGTGCAAGCACTGAAATATAAAGAGAATGTCATATAAAACACATAAAATACATTCATGTATCAGTTAACTTTAATTGACATTTTAAATGAAATCAAATAATAAAATTGCATCCTATTAATGTTAATAAGTTTTGTTCATAAATATAGAATAACAACAACAGTGTATATATAAGCATCATGAAATGTTGACTGGTAAACATAAATAGATAAATAACTCAATCATAGCATACCTGTGGAGAAAGAAACAATGAAGAGAACCAGAGTGATGAACAGTTTCATGGCTGGAAGATCCGAAGAACACCAAAATCAGTGTCTGATTTCCAGGGGTATACTGTGCTTTTTGAATTATATCTGTTCCAAATTGTAGCTAGGTAGGCAGGAGTATAATTATGCTGAAATCTAAGGCAAATCTAAGTTATTTATTCAATATTTTTGCAATTCAAATTAGACACATTTGGAAGAAGAGGAAGAAAAAACAGAATATTCAAATGCATTGCTGAAACTGGTCATGACAGGTTATCATGACTCCAACATCAGAACATCAAGAAACACACCCTAGGCCTATCATAGATCAGCATCCCTAGTTTGATTGCAGCATTTGACCTTTTGTGCACGTTCAGCTTGAAGGATGATCTGAAGCATACCGAGGCAAATTTGCCTTTTAAAACAACTGAAAGTAAGATGTTCAATCAAGCACTTTATTGTTCCTACAAGGATGCAGTGCAGCTCATATCAACGACACTGTACCAGAAACATAATCATTGATTATTCATATTTTGCATAATTTCTCTTAAAATGATTCTGAGATATCTTCATTACAGCTTGCAAGTATCAAGATATCGACTGCTATGTCGGAGAAGAAGATTCATTTGGGATTCAAGTTCCTCTGAGTCTGAGCTGCAGCGACAGACTATATTTCAGATCGCTGTAAATATTTCATAGCCTTTCTCTGTCACTTTTATCACACAAAAATGGGTAAATGGCGCCATCTGAGGGAGGGACATTTAACCACGAGTCATGACTAAAAACATATAGGCCATAAAAGTGTCAAATTATTTTTCATGTGATTGTGTTAAGAGACTAATAATAACCAGCTATTTTTATAACATGAGCGCATTTTATTTTTAGATGGTAGATTGCCCAATATGTAGAAAAAAAGCCCTAGAAAGCCAAATGTGTCATGTTAGTTCATTGGAGCGGTTTATGATATGCCACTAAAAGTACATATTTAGGCAATTTATAAAGAATGTTTACATTAACTGAAAGCCAATATTTTATTCACAATAGAACAGATAACATAAATGTTTAAACTGAGACATTTTACAATTTTGCCATCCTGACATTCTTAGAAATCACATGAGAATTGCAAACGTGAAATATGATTCCACTGGAGGGCAGCACATACATAAATGAGTTAAGGGTTTTTAAGCCTCTAGTAAACTGTAACACCTGCCTTCACTAATTATCCAAATGCAAATTAATTAACCTATTAAATTGGGTTTTACATTCCAAACAGCACCAGAAGAGGTTGACACAGAGAGAGGCCCAACATTTTTCGTTTTTTGTTCAAAACAGTGTTGTGTAAATGCCCCCTTACATTGAATGACATGGTATTGAAATTGAGCTCTCTTGGAGTGTTCCAGTAAGCAACAACCTAGTAACAACCCAAAACATTAGCATAGCAACCACTTCCTAGTAAAATCCTAGTAACCACATATGAATGCACTAAAAACAACTCAGAGCACCTGGCAACCACTAAGACACCTTAACAACTACAGTATATAAGAAAGCACTAAAGACATTCAGAACATCTTAGCCACCACATAGCAATGCCTTGGCGACCACCTATGACACTAGAGCCAGATAACAACACAAGAGCACATTAAAACACCCAGAACACCTTAGTAACCACATATAAATGCCCTGGCAACCAAGAACAAAAACCTTAGCATTGTGGCAGTGAGTTTTGCAAGGCAAGCATCACTCCTTCTGTTTTCTTCAGAAAATATAAATATATACTATTCTTTTTCTGCTTTGCAAGCACTGCCGTTTCCTTCAGAAATGCTATATATTATTCAGAATCTATATATTATAGTTGCTAAAGCTGAAGAATTTTATGCTGATGTAGTCTGCTTAAATACAGTAAAATTGATGGCTGTCTCTCAGAGCACGTATAGATTACATTTTTTGTGAATATTCCCACACAGGGTGCAAAGCGTATGCTCTCTCTGGGCATCACAGGTCCTGAGGGCCATGAGATGTGTCGTCCGGAGGAAGTGGAGGCAGATGCCACACAGCGCGCCATCACTATTGCCCATGCTGCTAACTGCCCGCTCTATGTAGTGCACGTCATGAGCAAATCTGCAGCGAAGGTATGAAATGGTGGGTGAGCTGGGATAAAACAAGATTATTATTCACAGCAAACGTACAGACCTGGATTTGATGTTTTCTCATGAGGTTTCTTGTGCAAATCATGAGTTTTGTTTGTTGTGTGACTGATCCCTAAGATCAGTGCAATCTGGAAGCTTTAGAGTCAACATGACATTTTTACAACCCGAATTCTGGAAATGTTGGGACGTTTTTAAAATTTGAATAAAATGAAAACTAAAATTATTTCAAATCACATGAGCCAATATTTTATTCACAATAGAACAGATAACATAAATGTTTAAACTGAGAAATTTTACAATTTTATGCACAAAATGAGCTCATTTCAAATTTGATGCCTGCTACAGGTCTCAAAATAGGGACGGGGGCATGTTTACCATGGTGTAGCATCTCCTCTTTTCAAAACGGTTTGAAGACGTCAGGGCATCGAGGTTATGTTTTTCTGGAGTTTTGGTGTTGGAATTTGGTCCCATTCTTGCCTAATATATTTTGTTTAATGATGCACCAAATGTTTTCTATAGGTGAAAGATCTGGACTGCAGGCAGGCCAATTCAGCACCCAGACTCATCTGCTATGAAGCCATGCTGTTGTAAAAGCTGCAGTATGTGTTTTTGCATTGTCCTGCTGAGATACACGTCGTCTGGAGCATATGTTATAGTGCCTTCCAAAACATGTAAGATGCCCATACCGTATGCACTTATGCACCCCCATACCATCAGAGATGCAGGCTTTTGAAGTGAACGCTGATAACACGCTGGAAGATCTCCCTCCTCTTTAGCCAGGAGGACACGGCGTCCATGATTTTCAACAAGAATGCCAAATCTTGATTCATCTGACCATAGAACACTTTTCCACTTTGAAACAGTCCATTTTAAATGAGCCTTGGCCCACAGGACACAACGGCGCTTCTGGACCACGTTCACATATGCTTCCTTTTTGCGTGATAGAGATTTAGTTGGCATCTGTAGATGGCACGGCGGATTGTGTTTACTGACAGTGGTTTCTGGAAGTATTCCTGGGCCCATTTAGTAATGCCAGTGACAGAATCATGCCAATGAGTGATGCAGTGTCATCTGAGGGCCCGAAGACCACGGGCATCCAACAAAGGTCTTCGGCCTTGTCCCTTACGCACAGATATTTCTCCAGTTTCTCTGAATGTTTTGATGATGTTATGCACTGTAGATGATGAGATTTGCAAAGCCTTTGCAATTTGACGCTGAGGAACATTTTTTTTTTTTTACGTACTTTTTCACAGATCGGAGAGCCTCTGTCCATCATTACTTCTGAGAGATTTTGCCTCTCTAAGACATCCCTTTTATAGCTAATCATGTTACAGACCTGATGTCAATTAACTTAATTAGTTGCTAGATGTTCTCCCAGCTGAATATTTTCAAAATTTCTTGCTTTTTCAGCCCTTTGTTGCCCCGTGAAAACTTTTTTGAGACCTGTAGCAGGCAGAGCTCATTTAGTGGATAAGTGTACAATTTCTCAGTTTAAACATTTGTTATGTTCTCTGTGTTCTATTGTGAATAAAATGTTGGCTCATGTGATTTTTCATTTTATTCAAATTTAAAAAATGTCCAAACATTTCCAGAATCCGGGTTGTAATATATGTTTTGGTCTTTCTATTAACACTTTATTAGGGCATGCTATTCCAAATAAAAATAATAATTTACTTCTTTGAAACGACTTATCCAGCTTATCTACCATTTAAAAGTTTGGTCTGTAAGATTTTTCATTGTTTTTGAAAAGAAGTCTCTTATGCTCACCAAGGCTGCATTTCCTTGATGAAAATAGATAATATTAATGAAATATTAAAAACATATATATATATATATATATTAAATTTAATACATTTTAAAATATAATTTATTCCTGTGAAGCATGAATTATGAGCAACCATTACTCAGTGTTAGTTTTCAGTGTTACATGATCCTAATGTGCTGATTTGGTTTTTTATTTTGAAGAAACATTTCTTATTATCAATGTTGAAAAAAATTGTGCTGTTTAATATTTTTGTAGAAACATATTTTTCAGGATTCTTTGATTAACAAAAAGTAAAAACAAAAAAACAGCATTTATTTGAAATAGGAATGTTTTGTAACATTATTAACTTTGCTGTCACTTTTGATTAATATAATGCATCCTTGCTGAATAAAAGTATTACATTTATTTCAAAAATACCTACCTAGCTAACTAACTAAATAAATCTTACCCTAAGCTTTTGAACAGTAGTCTACAATAAAATACAAGTCTCATCCTACATTTCAAATTCAAATTCAAATTTTATCCCTTATCCCTTATCATTAACACTGTTTCACTCAAAAAATTGGTAAGATTGTAGATTTAAAATGGGGGATGAGCATCATTTAATGTTGATTTTATAAAGTTTGGACTGAGGTTAGCTGGTTATGATCCCTTATCAATCACACTGATTCTTTCTCGTCAGAGCCCATCGCAGCTGGACTGGGCACAGACGGCACTAACTATTGGCATAAGGATTGGGCTCATGCTGCTGGTTTTGTCATGGGCCCACCTTTGAGACCAGACTCCAGTACCCCTGGATATCTGATGGATCTGCTGGCCAAGTATGTGGAACTTTCATGATTTCATAATTTACTTACATTTACATTCAAACTCGCAAGACTTTCTTTTCTTCTATAGAATACAAAAGGTCATGCATGCAAGATAAAAAAATAAATAAAAAAGAATATTAAAACATCCTTAATGAGATGATGATGTGCATTATCTTACAGTGATGATCTAAGCGTGACAGGAACAGATAACTGCACATTCTCAGTGTGCCAGAAAGCCCTTGGGAAAGACGACTTCACCAAAATCCCAAATGGAGTCAATGGTGTTGAAGATAGGATGTCTGTTATATGGGAAAAGGGAGTGGTCAGTGCCAGTAATAACAGAATTATTTACTGAAACATATCAATAGCATAAATAAAGTCAGATACTAGATACTGTCTCTATCTATCTATCTATCTATCTATCTATCTATCTATCTATCTATCTATCTATCTATCTATCTATCTATCTATCTATCTATCTATCTATCTATCTATCTATCTGTCTGTCTGTCTGTCTGTCTGTCTGTCTGTCTGTCTGTCTGTCTGTCTGTCTGTCTGTCTGTCTGTCTGTCTATCTATCTATCTATCTATCTATCTAATGTTGTGCTGACCTTTAACTTTCTCATTCTTGGGTGTGAGGTAAAGCGATCACAAAAATAACTCACAATTTGTGTTTTTATTTTCCCCAGCACAGCGGAAAAATGGACGAAAACCAGTTTGTAGCTGTCACCAGTACTAACGCAGCAAAATTCTTCAACCTTTATCCTCGAAAAGGGAGAATTGCTAAAGGCTCTGATGCAGACCTGGTCATATGGGACCCAAAAGCCACCAGGTAACTCACAGCAGCCTAGAAAAATACATGTGACCTCATTTACATGCTCTGATGAATAATGAGCCCTTTTTCAATGTGCAGACATACCTAACAGCCAGACATTCAATGTGAATTGAATTCACAATTCACAATTTCAATTAAAAAATAAGGTCCGTGGTAAACATAACTTGACGAGACTGGGACATTTTGTGGTACAATGTAAACTGCACACATGTTGTTACTTATTACCAACATGTAAAAAACTGCTTCGCAAGCTGCATTTTCAATATGTACTTTACATTGTAGTGCAAAAACATCCAAGTATTGTCAGTTTAGATGTACCGCAGACCTCATTTTACTTGTAAATTTAAAAACCACATCATAAAAACCCATAGGAAAATCTCAAGGTATCTTATGCATTTCTGTAAAAATATTTTATACGCATTGTCTTTAAACAAAATCATTCTGCATGATACTTAACATGACATTTTCAAAATCAAAGCCTTATTGTTACACAATAATGTGGCATAAAGTTTTGACTGTATAATTCAAAATCCAGCCTTCTCATTTCATGGGCTTCAACTTTTACATATCTTCATTTCATGAGTGCTTGACTTTATTTGGAATTGAACAAGTCAGCAGTGTTTTTGAGCTTTTTACATCACTTTAATTGCTATGTTTTTGATATTCAACTGAAATGAGCCAATCTACTTGACATATTTTAAAAATGAAATCCATATACAGTTTTTGGAGGGTCCTCCTAAGTCACATATTTGGACCTGACATAAATAGTAAAATAAATCTGCAAAGTTTGCTTTAAAAGCTAAAACCGCTTTGAAATGTAATGTCTGTAGGTTCAAATACCTGGGATGTTAAGCATGTTTTTACATGAATCTGGTCATATAGGTTCTATAGGTGCTAGAAGTACTGAGGCAGATGTTGCCATGACAAAGCATTAATACAGTGGATTGGCTGCAAGGACGTGACCATAAATGGAGAAACTGAAGCGTTCTTCCTGCTCAAACACGTCGTTTGTAAAGCTCACGCATGAGAGGAGAGGACGGAAACAGCAGACGGCCATGGGTCTTATGTAATTGGGCCACGTTGCTGCTCCTTTTCCCCTTGAATCTGGGCTAGCTCCCTCTAGGCAAATAACCAATCGCTGATGTGAGTTAAGCAGCGAGGAGCAATGTGCTGAAATTTTGCGCATAGCAGCGTTGCATTAATAAGAACTGAATGCTTGTGTAAGACGTGCTAATAAGAGACCGGTGACGTTTCTGGGTCCATATTAGATAATTAGGGTCAACTTGATGTATGTTCTTAGTGGAAAATAATGGAAAGCAAGACAGTTGTCCACGATACTTGCATAAACCTACACTTTAAGTTTAGATTTAAAGCTTAATTGTACCTCCTAACATTTAATTCAACTGTGAAATTGCATGATTATCCATCCTTCAGATAATTATTACAATTAAGTGTTATGATTTTACCGCCTGTAAGGGTTAGCCTTTTCCAAGGCACCAAAACACCACTGTTCAATAAGTTATTACAATTATTAATATTAATACAGTCCAGCCAGCTAAATAATCCACCAGCTAAACAATGTGATTTCTAACTTCAAAACTGCATAAATAATGATTGTTTTAAAAATGGCATTCCGAACATGTCCCTTGTCAGCCACTGATGTACAAAGCCAAAGCACAGACTGTTAAAAAAAATTAAAATAAAGACATTTTCATAGCTTCACACAGTGTTCATAGTTTTCGAGAAAATTAAGAGTTTTTAAGACAACCTGTGATATTTAGAAAGTATTTTAACACCGAAAATGTTACATATTTCAGCTTTACCGAAGTTCATACAGCAATCTAGAATGTGTGGTCAGCTTTATAATCATTTTACAAACCAAGGAGTCTGTGTTTTTCTGCAAGCAACCTAACAAATTAAAACTTAACTGTAAAAGAGAAACTGTCAGGGGAAAAAAAGCTGTCAGAAGATAAGAATGAGTTTGCAATATTTTAGGCAATATATTTCAAGTACAACCTTTACCCTCAATTCTGGGACTGTAGCATTCATCATTTTGAAATGCTGGAATATTTATTGTCTTTCACAGCAAAATAGATGCAACAATAAAAGGCATGAAATGCATGAAATGGTATAGTGCACAAGGTATGCAATTTTTATTCATAATAAATCATGAAACTTATGTACAGGCAAGTTCTTAGTCAAGCTGAATACAGTATTAAAATTAATATCCTTTGTACAATGTCAGTTAATGGAATCCATAACTTTGACTTTCTCTCTAAATTAGCTTTTTAAGATGAAAGCTGTCATGTTAATTGGAAAACTCTTGTTTTTGCTGGTTTGTCTCAGTGCTGGAGACAGATGGCCACTCAGAGCTCATTCTTTGAACTGTGCTGATACAGCAATAGAATGGTTTAAAAAAATAAGCTGAATATGGGAAACAACAGATTTGGGCTGAAAAACTGTAGTTTGCCATTTTACACACTGTAAATGGGCTCAAAGGTTCTTCTGCTGATTTATTAAAGTCATTTGTTTTAAATATATGCTCCACAAAACCAGTCATAAGGGTCAATTTTTCGAAATTGAGATTTATACATCATCTGAAAGCTGAATAAATAAGCTTTCCATTAGTGTATAGTTTGTTATAATAGGAGAATATTTGGCCCGAGATACAACTATTCGAATATCTGGAATCTGAGGGTGCAAAAAAAATCAATATATTGAAAACATCGCCTTTAAAGTTGTCCAAATGAAGTTCTTGACAATGCATATTACTAATCAAAAATTAACTTTTGATATATTTACAGTAGGAAATTTACAAAATATCTTCATGGAACATGATCTTCACTTAATATCCTAATGATTTTTGCCATAAAAGAAAAATCACAAATTTTGACCCATACAATGTATTTTTGGCTATCGCTACAAATATACTCCAGCGACTTAAGACTAATTTTGTGGTCCAGGGTCACATATTACGATTAGGGCTGGGAAATTAGCCTACAGTACATGCTAATAATACTATATTCATTTTAATATTTTTATTATAATACATTTATTTATTTATACACCAACTTAATAATTTACTTTATAAATTTAAGTTAGTAAGTCCATTTGCATAATCTTGTATAACCTTATGTTGTTTTTAGGGTGATCTCAGCAAAGACTCACCACCAGGCTGTGGACTATAACATTTTTGAGGGCTTCCAGTGGTCACAATCTCCAGGGGGAAGGTGGTTTATGAAAACGGGCAATTGTTCACAAAACCGGGAATGGGACAATACATCCCACGGAAGCCCTTTTCTGAATTTGTGTATAAAATAATTAATCAGCGGGAAAAGGTAAGACAAGATCGGCCTCTGGTCTGCTGCCCAGCATCCTCTAAAATTTTGAAATGTGATCATTGTGTGTTATAGGAACTGAGGTTAATGATACTGTCTTGGTTTTTTTTTAGGTTGGAAAGCCCTGTGCTGTGTGCAGGGAACCATACACTGGAGAAATAATATCCATAACCTCGAAAAGATCCTGAATCATGGAAGAAACATGTTTTATAAGGATGTTTTATAAGATGAATTTGCAGTATACTCTTAAAAGCCCCCATTATAACCAAAAAAGGGCTGTGCCATAGAAGAAACATTTCAAGCTTCACAAAGAACTTTTTAGTTCTGTAAAGAACTTAGAAACCATTGCACTGCTCTGAAGAACCCAAAAATCTGTACACTCATCTACAGTGAAAAAAATGGTGCTGCAAGGAATGACGGAAGGACCATTTATGCATTAGTGATAAACAATGATCAATTCTGATATTCTCCTGTTTTGTTTTGAATCTCCCCCAAAAATGCCATATTGTCAAAAACATTTTTTTTAGCTACAAAATGTTTTGATACATTTTTATATGATCATGATCAGACTCTGAGAAGACATGAATTTTTCCATGAGAAAAACTACTTTTATTCAGCTAGGATGCAGTAATTAATAAAAAGTGACATGAAAGACATATATTACAAAAGATATATATTTCAAATAAATGCTATGTACATATATATACAAGTAAGTATTAACTGTTTACACCATTGCTCATAAGAAATGTTTCTTGAAAATTCAACTCTACTATCAAAAGAATAAATTATGCAAAATATATTAAAATAGAAAATAGTTATTTTAAACTGTAATAATATTTCACAATAGTACTGTTTTTAGTGTATATGCGATCAAATAAATAGAGCCTTGGTGAGCAGAAAGTCTTTCAAAATCATTAAAAAAATCTTACACTTTTGAACGGATGTCTACATGCTTTGTATTATATAGGATACAGGTTTAAAACGTATGCATATGCTCATTGCTCAATGATTTCCACCTCAATCTGAGTCTGTTAACCCCTGAAGAGTAAAATTAAAGTCTTGGCCCTGGTCACAAACAAGTGTGCAATGACCACTAGGGCTCCTTGGTCCATACAGCACAAATTGATCACTAGGGCCCCATAGCCTATTATTCACTTGCCCCCTATGTACTGATCACTAGGCCATCACAAACAGGACCCCTCCTTTCTGTGTACAATGGAATGCTAAGGTACGCTTTCTGATAAAAAGGAGTGTGAATGTTGTGTTGTCCACATGTCAAACCTGCAATAAACGTCAGGGTTTGTCCTGTGCTTATGGGAAAGTAAGGGGCACCAAAAACTGGGCTGCAATAAAAACAAAAAATAAATGATATTGCTTATACAATTTACATGATAACAGTCAAGGCCAAAACATCATCTGCAAGAACCTGAATACAGATGTTTACAGCTACTTATGTTTGATTTCACACATACTTTTTGTGAAATGCATCACAACACAGTTCACAATGCAAATATGTGCTGCATTTATAACGCTATAGTGGCTATCAACATACACCTTCTGCTACTGTATGCCTCTGAAGACTTGCAAAACTGAAGACTTGTTATATTTTGAATTAAATGCATTATTCTAACCTCAATGCTAATTTAAAAATAATAAATAATACTGAGTGAGGTTTATTCTTAAAGCAAGAACTATTTGAAAATGGGATGATAAATTTAAACTTAATTTGGGACATTTTCTCCTAAAACAAGTCTTGCACACTCAAGAAAATGTATTCTGTTTTAAGGATATTTGAATATATTTAGTAGAAAACGTGACC
This sequence comes from Barbus barbus, assembly GCF_936440315.1. NCBI lineage: Eukaryota > Metazoa > Chordata > Actinopteri > Cypriniformes > Cyprinidae > Barbus > Barbus barbus. The sequence continues at coordinate 25,743,437 of NC_136749.1, forward strand.
AACCTGCATGGCTAAAGTTTTCAGAGCTCCTTCATGCTCTTCTGCTTTAGCTTTGCACCGCTTTCTTAAAATCTTTGCATGTAGATAGGCAGCTCTTTTCTCTGCGACATCTGAGAAAAACTGTTCAGATAGCACAACTCTGAGCTGGACCATCTGTGATGAAAGAAGTATCAGAACAACCAGCAAGGCCAGGACGACAGACAGAGGAACCAGAGACTGATAGCAAACACTTCTTCTCAAACAGAGACACCGTGTAGGAAAAGTTTGCTCCTTTTGCATTTTCATCAACAGCTAAACCTAGAAATAATGTGGCCTCCTTTGAAAACAAAGGAGAAATGGAAAGAAAATAATTAGATGAAATTCAGACATCAATTACTAACCCTCTAGATTTGTATGACTTTCTTCCTTCCTTCTGTAGAACACAAAAACAAAAGATACAGAACGCAGAACATTGTGGTCCAAACAACATTGACTTTTTTTTTTTTTTTTGGTATATAAGTAAAACCTTTAACAAAAATAAATTTGTTGGGTTTTAGATAATAAAACAATAGATATATTGTTATATTTGGACATTTTATAGTTTAGACAGCACGATGAGACTAAGTTCATTTGTAATAAATGGCTCAAAAAAGTGAATTACGTTTTTGCATGTCACTTGGTTATTTTGTTATCTAATTCAGTGACATTCAGGCATTTGTCAGTGTGGCTTAAGTTATATATCACCAATACTTAAATTTGACATAATATTGACTAAAGCAGCAATGAATCTGTTAATACAATTTAGTCTCTTATAATGCTATTGTGATGACTTAAACCTCTTCTGATTTGAAGAGTCATGCAGGTATTTCAGTTAGTTAACCTATTTTTCAATGTTTAACCTATGCTTTATTTGTCAGCAGTCTTGTCAGCTCACGAATGTGTTGTGACACTCCAGCATTCATCTTTTTAAAGTAAAACAAGAGGAAGCTGATTTTATCCCTCAGCTGTTCACTTCCTTTTTAGCCATCATCTCAGCACTTACTCATAACCACAGTACAGCACTGACAAAACCACCTCATGATTAATGTGTTTTCAGAAGAAAAACAACAACAATGTCATTTAGTTGTTTGTGGAAAGCTGCATGCTTGCTTTCTATCTTGATAGGAAAACAAAACAAATTCCCCTATAGGACAAAATTATATTAATACACTAACTGAATAAAAACTTAACTGTATTGTTATTATTACACTTCTGAAACTAGTACATTTATAAGTTTGTATACACACTGTACATTACCATTGACATATGCTACAAGACATAATGAAGAGTTTTTCCCTTTTCTCTATTCGCTTTTTAAGTTAAGCTAAAACTGTATGCATGTGTATGAGTGTGTACTGTATGTTTTTAATGTCATGTCAAGAAACAAGAGACGTATTGCTTTTGTTTGCGAATGCTCATTTTCCAGTGTAATATCCATTTTTTATTTTTTTAATTTGAAAAATAACTTACATAAATCTCTGTACTCAACCATACTTGACCAAGACATAGCCTTGGCATGAACACATTGCACCAAAAAAAAAAAAAAAAATTGAGAAGGCATTTGAAATAGAACAGAACATACCTTTGACATTATGAGACATTATCCCACTTCCATAAGATTTGACAATATCTAGAGAGTTTGCTATTTAAATTCTGTAGATTGTGACAGACGTACACAGAAATCATTAACGGGCTGAAAGCTTGATAAAATGATTAATCAGAAAAGATAATTTTCAAAGGAAGAGGTATAATGTCTCAGAGTGTGTATTTCCATTCAGGCATTAAAACTATGATTCATAAACTTCTCAGATATAAGAAGCTCTGATTATTACTAAAAAATAGAAAATAAAAAATAAATAGGTCTTGGCTTGTAAATAAACTAACAAAAATATATTAAATGACTTCTACTTTCTCGAAACGAAGAAATAAAAACCAAAGTTATATCGTGTGGCAATATCATCGTCCCGATGTGCATTTCTCTGCAGACAGCATCATGCTCGGAAAACTGTACAGCACAATACTGAGAAAGTCAGTGAGCTGCAGCCGTCTCCGGTAAAAAGATCTCGTGAAATTTTGGGCTCTTTTGTCTGGAATACTGCAGCTCATAATTCCGTAAATATATAAAAATCCCTGGTCACGTTTTTCCCTTAAATTTGTCAACAAAGTATGATTTTACAAGGTGGAATGTTCATTCGGAATTTTGCCCTTCTGGTCCGTGTGAGACCACTGCCTAATTTTCACTAAAATTCAATTCAGGGTGAAGAGAGAGAGAGGGGGGGGGGGGTCGTCGTCGACATGCACTGTACAAGAAACTGCATTTTTTTTTCTCCAAATATCGTCTTTATCAAAACATGCTGAGTTACTGTAAGATGTGCCCAAGCCATGTTGCCAAAAACCCTTTTCAACATGCTTGTTAAACGAATGAACTTCAAACAATATACAGACTAAAACTAGAAGAGCTGTGGGAAACGAACAGCCCTGAAAATAAAAATTTAAGAGAACTGGAACAATATCAGGGGGAAAATCTGACAACGGAAGCAAGAAGTACAGAGAGTTTACCCTGGGACAAGGGAGAAGTAGAGAAACGTACAATTTGCACATCGTTTTTAGCTTCATAAGGCTTACGCCTTTACAATAATAAATCATAGACATTTCTTTTTTTTTGTCACATGAACAGATTTCTCACTGTAAATAAAATGTTAAGCTTGTCATTTATCTGCTTGTCTGTAAAAATACAGTAGAGAGACCAATGAACGGTCTACAGGACAAAAAACAAGGTTTCATGTTTTTTTTTTTTTAAATCACAATGTAGCATTCACTCCCCATGAAAATCATGCATTAGTGAAATTTATCTTTAAAAATAATAGAAATTGTTGAAAATGGCTGATCCGGTTCATTTTTTCTTTTTCTCTTTTTTTCTTGTCATTTTTTTTTGCAAGTAGCAGTCTGAGAAAATGATTTCCTATTCACTTTTTTTTAAGTTCAGCTAAAGTTGTGTCCATGCAACAAAAAACTCGTTATTTCTTCTTTAGGTTTCATACGGTATCAAGAGAAGTACTTCAATTTGATCTTAAAAGATGATTCAAACCTACATTTCATCTCTGTATTGATCTAGCAGAATCATATCTGGGGAGTGAGAAGTGCTCATTCCCACGTCATATTCTTGTTTTGTGTGTACATTTCTGGGTCTGTTGGCATGGCTTGACCCAAGAAACACTGTTAGCCCATGTAGATACAAATACATCAACATTAAAAGAAACATAAATGGAAAATGAAAGTTGAAGAGAACGTTTCACCCCATTTCAAAAAGGGCTTCTGAAGAACTCGACATGTCAGTTCTCAGTTCAGACTCATCTCCAATGGCTTCAAATAGGTTCTAAAAGCAGGAATTGTGACGTTCCTCAGGCTAAGGAGGCCATTTTCCAGCTTCGTCTCGTCCCTGTCCTCTAGGGGTTGCTCTTTGCGCACAATGTGTGCGGCATTTTTTTGTGAGCAAAAACAGGACCGCTTTTTTTCACCCCTAAGAAACAAGCTCTGAACACACAACATCAAGCATGCAGTGTTACCGGGGGGACGGGACCTGTCTCAAATCTCAAACTCCACCCAATGGCTGCTACAATAAAGCTAGAGTTCACGAAACTGCTACGAGCGACCGAACGGCCCGGACCCGCTGTCAAGAGACGACTGGGAAGCTCTTCTGGTCAATGGGGCCAGGGTTGGGTCGACCAATGAAGAGGGAGGAAACAGCTTGAACCAGCCAATAACCATGTTGGACAAGTCCAGATCATCTAAAAGTATCTGAGCGGCTCCCATGAAGGATTTGTGGTCCATACGTCCGTAGTCTCCCCACACAATGATCTACGATGGGAAGAAAATGAACGGCCATCAATATCAAGTCACAATCACACAAAAAAATTGACAAACTAGTGATAGACAGAGGCCAGGCCTCATAAATATTTGCTGATTTAAGTTTAATTCAGTTTATTATGTATTATTATTATTTGCTCATATCATTTATTCAATCTTTAAACCATATTTTACGTGACATTGTTTTATATATGTGTATAAATTAAAAACAATAAAATATTATACGTTTATTATGAATTATTTGCTCATATCATTTATTCAATATTTAAACCATATTTTATGTGACATTGTTTTATATGTATAAAAAATAAAAAATAATAAAATATTATATATATATATATACACATACACTGTATATAGTTAATATATATTAAATATAAAAATATATATTATATACCAAATTTGTACACACACTCACACACATATATCTATATATATATATATACACATTTTATAAAATATATAATTTTATATATAAAAAATACAGAAATTCCTTTTAGATTGGTATCGGCCATTAAAATGCATTTGTCGACTTTTACTACAAACTTATTGATAAAGTTACTGCTTCTGTTTAAATTGGCCAAATGATCATGAGATAATGACCTAAAACTGGTAAATAAAAACATTATACCTGTAAAACCTTTCCACCTGGGGCCTCTTCAAACGGCAGCTGCTGCTGGTAAAGAGGGTCCAGTGTTTTTCGTGCTACTTTTGTTTTCTTTTTGGCTATGCAGGCGCCATTCTGCAGTAGATACACCTTTACATAAGGGGCTGGAGAAAAACAACCACAGATGGAGTTTAATCGTGAGTGATGAGTTTTCAGGTGCCTAAGAAATCACCATCAGAGAGTGTAACCGCAATCACCTGGCAGTGCCTTCGAACCTGGTTTTCCCACAAGGCCTCTGGCTCGGATGACCTCTACCTCTAAGGCTCCTTTCTTTTCCACCATCCCGATCTGAATGTCACCTAGACATGGAACCAATCAAGGATAAATGAGCCACATGTGGGTAGGGTAATATTGCTGTTTTAATATTGGATAATATTTGAGCGCGACTGGAGACACGCACTTGTGTGAAAGTCTAATAAAAAAGAACTCACCCATAGGGGGCGTGGCTAAAGTCTGTCTTCCCACAAGCTGGGCGGGGCCAAGTCCATCCAGAAAATCACTGAACTGACTGTCAGAAGAGAGTCTCACTCCAGGGAAGATGAGGCTGAGAAGAAAGGGTTCTCATTAGATAAACAGTAAAGCTTGATATTATGATGTTACAGGTGACAGGCTGTTGATTATCACAGAAAAACATTTTGCATTACAGTAAAGCACTTTCAGTGGAAGTCTATGGGAAAAGCAGAAATGTGCAGCTTATATACTCATTACAGGAGTTGTTCTACCGTGCAAAAAGTTTTATTTGAGCTATAAAGTCATCAGAATTGCTCTTTTTGCAGTGAAACTGCTATTGTAGCTAGATTAACTTCTGATAACTTTTGTTTGAATACAATAATTAATATAATTTATTTTCTGGAGTAAATGACAACAGGTCACAGATGTTGTTGAATGCTTAATTATTATTATTATTTAAAATATGCATATATACATTATAACATTTATACATTTTTAGTATGATAATATATATTTTTATTTTAATATCTAAATTATAATATGGAAATAATTAACAACAATAATTTATTATTATTATTAATACTTTATTTGAATAATTATTTAAAATACACATGTACAATATATTTATTATTATTAGTATTTTTTTATTATTTTACAATATTCATATCGTCATTATTAATTATTATTGAATTAATAATAACAATACTAATAATTATTATTAATATTATTTATGTATTTTAATAATAATACTATTTTATATAAATTCATGTATACATACAAATACACATATATTTGCCACTAAATAATATATAATAATGCATCATTTATATTGTTATATTTGTCAGCAGGATTCTATTTGCACGTGTTTTGTTACTTACTTTCCCTCTGAGCTGTAGCTGTTCATGCTGCCGTCAGTGGATTCACGGCTGGCCTGCCTGGTCATTCTGCTTCTCATCTCTACGGCTAGTCCTGTCTCCGTGCTCCTCTGGATAGTGCTGCGCAGCTTCTTTCCTCCTGCTTCTACACAGACAGACAGAGAGAGAGAGAGAGAGAGACAGTTTGTCAGTCAGGATATCAAGACGTCTCAGGCAGAATGATGAAGGACACGTTTCTGCACAGCGGCTCAGGTGTGACAACTGGTGTGTTGTTGATCGAGACGGTGTGATATGAAGGTCCAGACACATGTGGTTCTGCTCCCACAGGATGGAACGAATTCAAAAATTTCTCGTTTTAGATACACTGAATCTATATCTGGCCTACAGACATGCCATAGTGTCCGTTACACATGATGCAGGGTGATTTAATGTGACGGGTTACGCAGGTGCACTGAACCAGAATTAGGCATGACATGACCAAACTCCTAAACCTGTGTCAGCATCCTCTGAGCTGAACAATTCACAAATAAAGAAAAAAGTGCATGTTAAATGCAATAACCATAATTTTGACTTTCAAACAGGTAATGTGTGTAATGTTTTCAATGTTAAAATACTTTCTTTATCAGTTTAACATGCTATAAGTAGGAGAAAGACCGTAGGTTTACTCCCTAAGGATTGTAAACACTTTCAAAACAGTCAAAATGGCATTTCAGCTTAATCAGTGGTATTATTTTGAAGCAGGATTACCTGTTTGGAAACAGTCATTATTTATCTCTACCATTTTGTCTGATGCTGCTAGTGGAGCAGATATTACACATTTTATCTTTAATTATTCAATTTTTTTTTTTTATCCCCAAAGTATCCTAAATGGCTGTCACCATAACAAAAAGGAGAAAAGCATGTTTTATGCTTAGTGTAGATTTGACAACTAACTATAACAAAAATCTTATTGTATATGCAGAAAAAGAAGGCACACTGTAGATTTTTTATTAATGCCCTAAATTGCAATATTACTTGGCAAGACAGTATTTTATTCCCGTTATTATGATTAATTGCACAATTTCACCCTTAATCATATTGCTGTTGGTGCCACTTTATAAAAGCAATAAGTCACTTGAGACTAAAACAGCTGTTAAACATGTCCTTGCTTTATTTCACTTGACGGCCAAAATTGATGCACATCCTGTTCTTTTACTGCCAAATACAAATGCAAATATAATGAGGATGATGCAGTAATGTGAGGGCTGCACAGAATGCAGAACTCATTTTCAATAGGCAACAGAGAGAGGAAGGCTACAGGAAGCAGACATGGCTGAGATTAAACCATTGAATCGCAGGTCACACACGGCAGGCTTGATTTTCTTTTCATTCAATGTCATCCGCCTCTGCTTTCGGCCCTGAGACGTAGTTGAACACAAGAGGATGACGAACATAGCGGCGGATGTGACTGTCCTTTTCTGTACTAACTGCATATAACAATCAAAAACACACTTGTGCTCTTGTTGAACTTGACCGAGATACAGTAAACCTGAGAAACAATGATGCCCAATGTCATAAGACTCAATTCATCCCTTAAAGTGATAGTCCACCCAAAAATTAAATGATTCTGTCATCATTTACTCACCTTCATGCCGTCGTTCCAAACCTGTATGGCTTTCTTTTTTTATGCAGAACACAAAAGAAGATATTCTGAAGAATGTTGGTAGAGTTTTGATTCCCATTGACTTGCATTGTACTTTTTGTCCATATAATAGAAGTCAACGGGAACAAAAATTTGGTTACCATTATTCTTCAAAATACCTTCTTTTGTGTTTCACAGAAGTCACTCAGTCATACAGGTTTGGAACGACGACATGAGAGAGAGTAAATAATGAAAATTTTAATTTTTGCATAGATTGTCAATTTAATAAGCCACGTTTTCTGATCACGTCTTTAAAAATCTCTATTAAATTGTGACACTATCTTCATAACAATTAAGCACATTTTCCCCTCAAAATTATTTTCAATAAATAAATAAATTTATTAATAAATTAAAATAATCTTATATTGATTTGTAAAGTATTAATACACCGTGATAATATTTGTGTTTTAATTTATGCAGATTAAAAAAAACACTATTACAGTATTTGTTCCTGTAGTACAGTAACAGTAATAAACTTAAAGCACAATTTGTGGATTAATTATGGTATTGAGAATTTTGGGAGAAATGTGCTTAATTGTTATATAAATAATAGTAATTATTTATAAATAATAATAATAAAAAAAAAAGATTTTGGGTGATTTCTCTCATGAGATTCACTCAATGATGAACATGTTAATGTATTAACTAAATTCTGGTTGCACCTACACATCACACAAAAGGTATGTGTTCTGCAAGATATGAAAAGTCACATGATATTTCCAATGATATTAATCTCTAGAGCAACTGAAGGAGGGGGGGGGGGGGGGGGGGGGGGGGGGGGGTGCTGCTGTAGAGAAAGGAAATCAAACACCTTCAAGGTCACAATGATGTTTGATTCCTGCTAAACCATCAAAGCACACTGCACAATTATGAAGTGCTATAAAACTGTCACAGCAATTTATGCACATAAATAAATATTTTACTGACAGCCATGCACAATTCTGTCTATTACTTATGCAAACTCCACCATAAATGACCACAAATCTAATTAAATATGAACTAAAAACAGTTGGTATGCTCTATAACACCAAATATCCTGCAAAAAGCATTAACTTTGACATGCAAGACGTTCATTTGGAACTCTCCATACGTGACACATCTTACCTCCATCTTCTTCATCAAAAGAATTCATGCAGGGGAAGTAGACGGCCAGCGCTTCGAAGGAAGCTGACAGACTCATGCGGCTCTGGGAGCGCTGCATGCGGCCGCCGGTGCTGCCCGCACCCGTGCCTGTGGTGGACGTGGCATCGTGGCTCTGTCTGCCCATGTTTACAGTCGGGCCGATTGGAGAGGATGCTGTGCTGCTAAGACTGCGGACGATGGGCTGAACTCAGAGTGCAGAGCGCTCTTCAACAACATTTAAAGTCTGGGTTTGTTTTGAGTTCTTCAGCTAGAGAACGTTCTGCGTCGACTGATCTCCCTGGAGTATGCAGCATTTGTGTGCGTCCGGCGCAGTGAAGCTGTCGGCTCTCCTCAAGCTATCTCCTTTCTAACACATGCAGGAGGGGGGAGGAGGCGGAGCCTGGCTCCCTTTCTTGCATCCTCCCCCGGCCAATCAGAGGCAGCGGTGTGGCTCAGGGCTTCAAATGCTCCTCCAGGCGCATGAGCTTTACCCAGAGATACTGCAAATGTGTGTGTGTGTGGCCATTAGGAACCTGAGCATCTCTTGCCCTGACTGCCCACATGCCAGTCACCCACAGTTCACGTGTTACACACACACACACACAAACACACACACAGGCTGATAATTCCTCCTTTCTCTTCGGCTCTTAAAAAGCCGAGATTTATTTTGCCGTGCTGACGTGCATCTTTTATCTCGGCCTCCACCTCTCTCTTCACTATCTCCCAGTGTAAATGTTTACCACAGAACATGTCTGGCTACAGAAAGAGCTGAATCACTGCTATCCCAGAAAAATATCCCCTTGAAATGCATTGCAAATATTTGCGTAGTCAAAACAGGAATAGCAGCCATATCCAACCATTTTCAACAGCCACTTAAGGTGTCACGTTCAGAGAGAAACAAGAATCTGGGTGTCTGTCTAATGGGGGCTAAAATATTCGATTTTTGTATTATGCATAATTTACAACCATGATACCAGGGTGCATTCTAGGACAATGCTATGTGGTTTCTACAGTGCTCTGAAGGTCAAAATGACCCAAAAGTCTCTATGACAGGATTCTCAGACTTTCCTAAAACATAATAACAGCTATACAATTTCATGATTAAAGACCCATTTATTCTATATTTATAAATATATAAAATGGGTGTTGCTAAAAAAAAAAAAAACTTTTTTTTTCTAAAAAATTTTTTTTTTTTGTGATTCTGGCCAAAAAATATATTACCTGAAAAACACATACATTGCATTAAATGATCTACCTTTGTTCTGCTATTATTGTAATATTAGATGAATAAATATGCAAAGAATCATTTCAATTCAAAAGGTGACAGTGGTGAGGAAATTCAAAAAAAGAATGTCTTGTTTGATTATTATTATAATGAGTTTCAAAAAGTGGCACTAATAATACCCAATAATAATAATAAACCTAATACCTAAAAAATAACTAGTAATTTGTGATGTTTTTTTTTTCTCATATGCATGCATATACAAACACACACACACACACACACACATATGTGTGTGTGTGTGTGTGTGTGTGTGTGTGTGTGTGATTTCTGAAGTATCATGTGACACTAAAGAAGTAAAAGAGTAATGATGCTGAAAATTGCATCACAGGAATAAATAACATTTTATAAAATACATTTTAAATTATAGTTGTTTTACATTGTAATACTATTTCACAATATTAGTGTTTTTACAGCCTTGGTGAGCATAAGACACAAGAGACTTCATTAAAAGCATTTAAAAATCATTATGTTTCTACACACACACACACACACACACACACATGCTGTATATATGGTGTCTTCCATATCTGGGTATGTATTTTATATCTGTCACTACTGTGATCTGCTATCTGGTACTACTCCGGTCCATTATGATTCATTTTGATTTGTTTATGGCTCTTATTGTGAGGTCTGAATTTCTTCTAACAGACATGAAGGAACATAACACAATGTACTGTTACTTCCAAACCTGCCAGAATGCACTCTCATCCTGATTCACTGCCAGATATGAGTCTTCTGGAGCCGTGAAACAGCACAGGGGGCAGAGGTGATGTCTCAACATCCTCATAACACAGCACAGCAAAAGGAAGGAAGCAGACAATTACGGCACAGTGACTGAACTAGTCTAAACTAGACTTTGACTGTGAAACTCAACAGGACTGACAGCCAGAGAATGAAATACGTTTTTTTAAACACTCAACATTTTAAATGCTAAAGTCAAACAAAAATTATATTGACTCACATGTACAAACTGGACAATCTGAGATTTAAATGAAGCACAAGCAAACTAAATTAACTCTCCTTAGCTATGCTAGAGAAATAAAACTTTCCCTGGGTTGCTACATAGAAAAGCAAAACTCCTCTATTACGAGCACTTTAGCTAATACTGAGCACTGACTTAATAATTCTGGGAAATGTTGATTAATGACTCAAAGAACTAAATGAAGTCAACACAATCAGTCATAAGGTTTCAAAAAAGATAAGATTAGAGGAAAACATTTATGAATCAGTGTATTCAATCAATTAGCCACTACACTATAGTGGCTACTACTAAAAAACACAGATGATATCACTGGACAGGCTGTACCAAAACTTCCTTTGTGCAACAACCACTTCATTATTTGCATTTCAAATGAACAAACCTCTTCATAATGTTTTCCCCTGCAATATCCATTGTAAAAAAAAAACTATTCATCTGTGGACGTTGGTCACAGTCATTCGGTAAATGGTTCAAGAGCTTCAACTGGCCTAGAGTCCCATTATTTGGACAAATGTCAATTTTCAGCTGTGTAGAACTATGGTTTTAAAACACTGTCCTTTAAAATGCCACTTTGAGGTGAAGAGCAAATGTTACTCAGGACTAGTTTATCTACACCAGAAATTTCAGAACCTGTAGATTACTCAATGTCCTTTAAATGAAACAGCAGAAACTTTTTACTCGCTTTTTTTTTTTTATATAAGAATACCGTTTTTTGCTGATGTTGTTATTGACTTTGTCAATTAAAGAATGATGTGTAAGCAAGCTGGTATTGATCCTGCTAAGCTGTAACTGTGAATGTAGAAAATACTACTCATTGTGTTGATTTACGTTGTGACAGTCATGCATAACTACATTTCCCATGATTCTTTGTGGCATAACAAGAGCATGGAATGCATAAAGCATGCATTATACACCGAATTTGCTCTTTATTCTTCATTCTGCTTTTTTTGTCAAAAAAGTGAGAAAATGAACATGATACTAGAATAAAATCTGAAATTTGAACAATTTGTCTATATATATATATATATATATATATATATATTTAATTTTATTGTTAATATTGAAAAAATATTTAAATTTTTTAATTATTATTTTTATTTATTTTTTAAACAGTTTAACTGCTGAATGAATACACAAAGAAAGAAAGAAAGAAAGAAAGAAAGAAAGAAAGAAAGAAAGAAAGAAAGAAACAGACTCATGTCTGAGAGATCATATTATGGGAATTTTAAGAACAATATAATAAAAGTGATTTAAGTAAAAAAAAACTTAAAGGACATTTATTACAATGTTCTTTACATTCCCATATTATGAGATTATTTGTTTATAAATCATCTTTATATCTATATGTACAGTATATATCAACATATGAAACACCCCAAAAAAATGGAGAAGATCATTATAATTGACTGAACTGAACCATTATGAATTATGATGTCCATATCAAACCAAATTTCAGATTAATTAAGGTCACCAATACAGTCTTAAAGGCCTCAAATTAACTGGCACTCAACTCGCGCATGAAAACAAAACCCATGAAAGCACGAACAGTCCGCTCATGCCTCAGAAATGAGAACATCTCATATTACGGGAATTTGAAGAGCGCCACGTGTGAGAAAAACACGAAGATGTAATAACCTGGCAGCGAGCCGTGAGATGGGGCAACAGCGCGTGAGACTGATGATGTTTTGACCAACTCAGGCAGTCGTGTGTATGAGAGTATGTGTGCGGATAAACATTTCTACTGAACAGCATGTTTACATCCTCTCAGACCTGCCTTCATCTCTGCACTGTGTCATGCCATACCAGTTCAGAATCACCAACACAACACCAGAGGACGTAAAAATCATTAGCACAGGAACTCTTCAGAAAGCGCTGCAGATTTGGAAATATCATCATTGATCAGTGTGTGCATTCAAAATCACAAAGAAAAGTTTGGGTCATACTGTACCACAAAATAAATAAATAAATGAGAAAATCATGCCTGTTTTAGAACCATTAAGATTATTTGCAATGTGACATTATTTGCATGAACACATCCCTCAAACTCTAATTACCATAATGTGAATTATTATTATTATCATCATTGTTGTTGTTGTTAGTTATCAACATAAACCAAATTCAGTACAAAAAATACAAATATTATATCATAATATATATTTTCAGTTGCACTTTCCAAATGTTCTTAACAAATAAATAATAAGAATCATAAAATGATTAAATAATATTTTTTATAACACCTTTTATATGTTATAATGAAACTTCAGGTGGAAATCCAATTAATTGTCATTTAAATCATGTAAAAAAAAAAAAAAAAAAGGTTTTGATTTTGATCTGAAATATGAAATAAAAAAATCCTGCACATTGTCGTAGGTTTTCGCAAGTTGCAAGTCTGGGATGTGAAATATGGCCGGTCATTTCTTGACAGTTTTCATGAGATTCACCTCAACAAATCACCTTCAAGTAATATTAAATAAATATATATATCTGTCTGTCAGCTGTGAGGTGATAAACCTCACACTTTCATTCTCTTAACACGTCTAATCAAGAGACAGGCGATACAGATGGAGGGGCGACCACTTCCTCTGTTAGTGTGTGGACAGATGGAGAAAGACAGAAAGAGAGACAGAATAAACTCTTTAGTGCTTTACTAACAGCTCAGATCGAAAGAACTGGCAGCTGTGCAGCTGACTGAACGCCTGCATAAACAACTATGAGACTGTGATCGAGATAATTGTTTGAAAGCAGACAGACAGCATGTAGAAAAAGAACATGCAGGTGTAAAAAGATTAATCCCGCAGGGCCGAGATTCAAATTAATTGTCTATACATGGTCATCATCAGAACTGAGGGAAAAGGAGAGCTGAAGATAGTTTGCTTTTCCCCTCAACTGCTTAGTAACTCCAGTGTCAGATGAGGAACAGGATTACTGGACTATTTCTCATGAGCTTGTTTTTGAAATAAGGAAGTCCATCTATGGCTGAGTCTTTGAACACAGAGACATTCTTGGAGACGTTCACTCAAGGCCAGCAGGCCCAATAAACAAAGACAGACCATAAGACACGTGCATCAAGTTCTTTAACAATTTCATTAAAAACTGAGAAGACAGCAGCACTTAAATATTTCAGAGATGATGCAACACGAGCAGAAAAAACATTCAGTTTCCAAATGCAATGAGTCATAATCAGTGTTGGGCAAGTTACTCTGAAAATGTAATTAAATTACTGATTACTAATTACTCCTTTTAAAAGTAAACATGTTACTGATCTTATTACTGTATTTCAAAAGTAATTAGTTACATTACTAGTTAAGTTACTTTTTTCTGTGGCTACATCCATGAAATTTATGAAATCTCAGCATAAATTACCCGATAAATATTTGTTATTAAAGCATCAACAGTCACAAAACACTGTTATTTTTAAGTAACGCAAGCGGCTGCTGCGTGCATGCTTTGGCATGGCAAATCATTTATATTTTATATTAGTTCTTGTTGCTTTTGTGCAACAGATTAGATATTTTAGATATTTTATGTTTAGATATTTCTATTTTGTGGGAGTCCCGCGAATCTTTTTATTCTCCAGCATCCCGAACACACACGAGTGTCTACCCGCCCGCACCAGCACTCGCCCATCTTGTCCCGCGCCGGGGCTCGCGAGTCGCAGGAGTGCAGGTCTCTGGTACTGGACTCGACAGTGCGTGTGCTACACCCTTTTTACAATCTACATGATAAAACATTGCATTCTATCCGCAATGATGTAACATTGCGATAACGTTAAATTACTCCGTTACTAAAAAAATTAATCAAAGTAATGCGTTACTGCCCAACACTGGTCACAATAAAACCTCCTTGGTGTAATATAATAAAACTGTTGCACCATACTAATGTTAGTCAATCGATTAAAAGTCGAATTATTACATGCTCAAATTATTACATTTACTCAATTATTCAAATTATTACATGCTGTGTTCACTAAATCAGGGGTTTTCGAACAGGTGTCCGTGACGCACAACCAGGGGGTCCGCAAAATAATTTGCTATACCGTATTTTTCGGACTGCAACTCCCGTTTTTTTATCTTCTAAACTGTGCTATGATTTATATTCCAAAGTGTCTTGCGTAAACACTTAAAAGCGGGGACATCAAGGTTCATATAGCTAAATATATTTCTCATGTCTGTTTGACAAGTAGACAGCTGAGTTTTTCTTCATTTTAGGAAGAGGTTCACAGAGACCAAGACGGCAAGCGCATTTAGTTTGTTTTCTTTATTTTACAAACGCACAATGTTTCACTGTCATTTTGAAGGTACACAAATAAAAATAGACCATTTTGAATGATGTCTTGCTCTTATCTGACCTATATCACATTTTTCCGCTGATATAAGGAATCAAAGTGTTCGCACTGGCGACACAACATATCAGTTCTAGCATAGCAACTTCATATCGCAGCCGCATCATCAGTAAACTAAATGAAACAACTACACATACAATTTGGTGACTCAATTTAACTTCTCTGTTGTACAATATGTAGGTTTTGCCGGTCAGAGTGAGCAACGCCATGCCGTGGTGTTTTTCTAAACACTTTTTTTGTGTATGTGAAGGATGCTGTTAGTAGATAGGCCTATTCAGACACGAGAGAAGTACAAAGCCTTCTTTACTTAATAAGTAGCCTAATAGTTTAGCAGCCAAATGTTACACTGCATCTATTGATTCATTCATGGAAACGATTCATGCTGAATAAGAGGTTTGCGAGCCCACTACATGGTTAAGTTTCAGTTTTTAGTAAGTAAGTTTAGTTTGTTATGGACCTAGCCGTAGGCGCCGATTTATGTTTTTGCCGGTGGGTGCAAAAACATTTTTCACATTCACATTTTCACCACTGTTTCCACGAGTAAATGATAACCGGGTTAAGTTATCATACATATATGGAACAAATGCTTAACATATTTAAACATCTTATTACTTAATTATACTGGGTGTTAGTTATTTTCTATACTCCGTTCGATGGTGCGTTTGATGAATTCACTACACAAAATTTATCTTGCGAAGTGAAATGCATGCAATTACCAACCAAATAATAAACACATTCTTTCTTTGTGGAGGGTGTCAATGTTCATCTTCTGGATCATTGCCAAGTCAGCAGTCTTCTCCATTATTGTGGTTTCAAAGAACAAGAGATCCCCGGAATTTATACTGTAGGGATGGTAATTAATTGAAAATCAAATGTAAATATTCTAATATTTTGAGATACTGATTTTTGACTTTCATGAGCTGTAAGCTCTAATCATCAACATTAAAACAAAAAACGAAAAAAACTTTTGAAATGTTTTACTTTACATGTAATGAATCTAAAATATATGAAAGTTTCACTTATTGAGATGAGCTATAAGAAAAAAGGAACTTTTTCAGGATATTACATTTTTTAATATATGCATTTATTTTTGTTCTGTAATAAATGCCACTAATTTAAACGATTAGGAGTGAGGGGAAGTAAAATTCATGCTAGTGTTTATAATGTTTTTTATTTGTTTTATTTCGATCTTTTCAGTATTTAAATTATTTCTGAATGTAATAGTAAAATGCGACTTACATACCGATGCAACTTATGTTTTGTTTTCCTCCATAAACAAATAAATAAACAAATTTATCATTAATATGCTTTTAAGTTTAAACGAGTTCTCTATCCATAATATTGCTTTCTCCAGTGAAAAGTTGGCTGAATCTGAATCAGAAGAGCAATATGCACAGATCAAGCACTGTTTACAAGTGAAAACAGCCAAAAACAGTTATAAACAAATATGTCAGTTGATTTTGATGTGAGCGGACAACAGGAGATTTACTTTTTCACTGGAGGAAACATTATTATGAAGTCCTATTTTGGCCAGAAGCAACGGTTTAAAGTTAAAATGCCTTAATGATGGATTTGTTTCTTACAAACAAGCAGCTTTTCACTTCACAAGATCTTAATTGATGGACTGGAGTGGTGTGGATTATTGTGATGCTTTTATTAACTGTTTGGACTCTTATTCTGATGACACCCATTCACTGCAGTAGATCCATTGGTGAGCAAGTGATGTATTGCTATATTTCTCCAAATCTGTTCTGATGTTCATTTTTGGGCAAACTATGTCTTTAATGGTACAGTGAGGGTCGGAAAATGGTTATGAAAAACTAAATCTTTGGTGCAAGATGCCTTGAATAACATTATAAGTGGGCTTCATATTAAAAAAGTGCACAAAATGCAATATGCAGTGTTACGATACAATGTAGCTTATATTTCTTATAGAAAGGAATGCGTAAAAGGCAGAAGCTAAAACAGCAAAAGCAAATGTCTCATTTAAAATGTTAGACCATAATTGTGTCAACATTGTGTCTTTGTGAATCTGGTTCATACAGCAGCGCAGCATCTGATAATCTCTGTCACCATGGCGACACTGGCAGATATGCATTATCTTTATCTTTACAACCAGTGATCAGTGATAAACCCATGACGATCATCGTGACCTGACCTTAAACAGCCAAAATAACATAATGCCTTATGAATAGAGAGAAAATGTGCTTAATTACATTCACACAACTAATTATTGTAGATTCTGTGATTGTGTGTGACCTTTCTTGGTAAAAGTGTGTTACCATGGCAAGGGTTCTTTAAAGGGCCACCACAAAACTATACTAGTTATTCTGATTCTGAACTCAACGATGAGTCTGCAGTGTCTCATTATTATTCATGACATGGATTCTTCCTATGACAGGCACTTCATATACACATTCCTAGTTCCAAATGTGCTAATATTCATTTAAAGTGCTTTCTTTTTGCACTAATAACATAATTTAGCTTTTTATGATACTTTTCCATCCTCTCTCTGATCCTTATAATTAAACATACTTTTTTGTTGATGTAACATCCATTCTTACAGTATGTAAAATGTGATTATTCATGAACTGTAGAAAGCTGCAGATATGCAATAAAAAATAAGCAAGCCAAAAAACAAAAACAGAATGTTTATGTAATGTTTATGTGTATTGTTATGTTTATGTATTGCTACATTAGTTATTAATGTTTTGAATGGGCTTTTATTTTAATTTTAGTTTAATTTTATGCACTTTTGGAATTTTATTAGATTTTGTATAGTTTTAGTAATTTTAGTAATTCAATCTAAGGCAACATTGTCTTTTCTTTAGTTTTTCCAAAAAAAAAAAAAAAAACAAATCTTTAAAATGTTTATATTTTATTTCAGCTTTATTTCAAGTAGCGAAAACATTTTCAAATTGCTTTGCTTATTTTTTTGTATAGTAATTTTTTGTAGTCAATGACTACAAAGGAAATGTTTTTATTACTTTGTGTTCTCCTTGACAAATGAGTTGTAACATTTTTTTTTTTTTTTTGTGCCAAATAAAATTCAAAACTCAGAACTCAAACTCAAAAATCACTAAAACTCTAAAATAGTGAATTGAACCTGATCCCACCGATTTAGAACAACATTGCATCATTAAACTGCTTATGAAGAACTTCTCAAAGGCAGAATAAAACTTTCCTTCTCCAAACACTAAATTTAGGGTTTGGCGAACATGATGTCCGCAGAAGTGACGTGACAATGAGTCCACCAGACAAGATCTACAAGAGAACTGAGCCAGCTTATCTCCAGCCACACATACTCACAAAACCCCACTGAGACCAATTACATCCTCCTCAAGCCAAAGCACAGCGCTGAGATCAGAGCTCAGAATAAGATGAATTACCTCTTCATCTTCACATAGTTTTGCTAATTTCCAGGATCGATGAAACGCGGCCAGGTGACATTCCACCTTCTGAAGCCGTTCATTTGCATAAGATCTAGTGACGGGGTGAGAGGGGGCCGTGGAAAATCGGATCAGAGGAAAAGCTGTAGTTCGCACAGATCACCATGACTACAGAAAATGTGACTTGCTCTGTTTTGTGTCAGGTAACCGGGTTTGTCACAGCTCGTGTGCTACTTTCTACAGCCGCATTTCACCATACACGCCTTCCGCAAAATTAAACTTATTAACTTGTGAGATTAATAAATGTCTAATCTAGTTAACGGCAATTTAGGACAATTTACTTAATTAGACCATGTTCTGTATCCGTGTTCAACACGTACAACTATCATGTAGACAGTAGTCAGTAAATGAGGGCATTTATTCGGGAAAATAGAGCTGCAAATATAAGTATGTTACTGTGATATTTAGGGCTGCTCCTTGTGTTCTGATTAGTTGAGGGAAATATATGTCAACCAATAATTAAAATACTACTATCAACATCAAAAAATAACAACAAAGCTACCAAATAAATAAAGAGACAATAAAAATTAAAATATAAAAGTAAAAAAAACTAATTAAAAAAAAAAGAGTAAATTATGACAATTGAAACTATTAGATGAACTATTCCTTTAAGGCCAGCTTTATGTCTAATACTATATTTGGTTTTAGAGGTTCAAAAGAGAAATATCTTCATGCACCATGTTATTTAGATTCAGGAAACTGATCAATAAATTATTTACTTACAAAACTTTTCTTTGCATATAGATAGAACAAGGTATTTATCATCCAAAAAGACATCCAGCAGCTTTAGAATCTGTGAAGGTCAGAGGTATGTGATTATATGGAGACACATTTTTGAAGGAGCTGTCAAGAAGCAGCTGCTGTGATGTTCACTATGAGTACAGAATGTTTGTCCTACCAGACGATGGGTTTCATATGCTGTACTGTCAGGTCAGTCTGGAAAGTTCTGACCATGTCAAGTTGTGAGTGTCCTTTGCTGGGACGAGCTCCAAAAGTTACAAGCTGAAACCTGTCTGTTTAACTTCACGTTACTTATGACTTGTAAACACACTTGTGAAAAGACAACTGTGCATGTGAGCGGCGCTCTCAACAATGCCAGAGGTCTGCTAGCTCCTAGTGTATTATATAATAAAATGTGGTATTTATATATATTTTTTATTTAAATAACAAATAAAATATTAAATTAAATTTAAAAAGGACTGGCCAGAATTCACCATTTAAATGGCATTTTGTGAACATTCATACCAGTTTAATTTTATCTTAGATAGTTTATTAACCACGTCTACTGGGATATAAAAATGTGCCTCTGAAGTAACTAAATTCTTTTTAAAAATGTGACACCAATGCATACTGTATTCATGGGAAGTAGAGTAGTGTGTATCTGCTCCTAATCTGGTTCAGTTAAACAAGCAGGTCGCCAAGACGAGTCCGTCCCCTGCGACGCCACATTACCCGCCATCTGCCCGTGCCGGCTGCATGGTGTCAACTTCTGATGTCCCTTCCGCTCTGCCTCAAACTCATTTCTCTGGAATCGGACTAGGGAAAGGTTTTTAAGAGCCACTCGATAAAGCTTTTCAAGTGGGCGCAATATTTTTCCACACAGACCGTTTCCCAAACCACATTGTTTACAAATTAGCACCGCATTTATCATCAGCAAATATGCAGCATGGAAAATCATCTATAAAAAGAGGCTGGCAGTAATTTAAAGAGAGTTATTTTAAATAGGCACGTGTGTGTGTGTTTGGAAACAGTGAAAAGTGAACGCCTCCTGAATACTTTAAAGCCAAACACATGCAGCAATGCGGAAACCCTCTGCACATTTAAGGATAATGGAACGTACTCACAACAGTTGTGTTACCTTGTTATTTTTCAGTGCAAAAACCTTATCAGAAATACTCAATACTTTACATTTAAGGATCCAATCGGGTGTTTTTGTAGAGATGCAATAGAAGAAACATTTTTTGGTTCCCCAAAGAACCTTTTAGAGAACAGCTCTTAAAAGAACTGTTAAACATGAAAGGTTCTTAAAAATAAAAGTTCTTTATTGGTTCAATGAAGAACCATTTGTGCATTGGATGTTAAGGGTTCTTCATGGAACCATCAATTCTAATAAAGAACCTTTAGTTTTAAGAGTGAATATAGATAAGCAATACAGTATGCAATAAGAGTGCAGTATACTTAAAAACATAAAGAGATTCTGTAGCGTGCGCTAGCCTCAATGGCACCTAGAGTGAAAAAACGCTTCCTTTTTCCGGGAAACATATTCGGATGGGTAGCTCCTGTAGCATATGAGCCCTCCATGAGAATCACGGAAGCTCAAATGGCTCCAGAACTGAACGCTGAGGGCACTTGGATGAGATTACATTGATTGCACTGATGGGCACACCAGCGGTTTCAACTTTCCCAGGATGCATTAGGAGCCTGTGGGATTTTTGAAAATCTATTATAACGCTGCAGAGAGAGAGAGAGAGAGAGAGAGAGAGAGAGAGATGCTCCATCTTCAAAGAAAAATGAGAGAGCCTCAATATCTCAACTGTTTCTTCACAGCAGCAATGGGTCAACATGGAGATTTTTTAAAACCTGCTGCTCAAATTTAACAAAAGCCGCTAACAATCAAACATGTCTCAACAAAATCTCACAAAACCAAATAATCTGAGCTGACCTATCCACAATAATGTTATATAGAAACAAACTTAATTTACTTAAATGAAACATACCTAAGAACTAGGACTGCATGATTAGTCGTATTTTAATTGTGATCACAATGCATGCTGCTCTCGATTCATTAAGCATAATCATCTGCAATATTTGCCTGCTGGTTATTTATCCTGAAAACTACTTTTCTTCTTCTTCTTCTTTTTTAATTTTTCATTTGACATTTGCATCATCTTGCATTGATAACAAGCCTCCACAAGCTTTCATGCATGTGGTTGCCAGATGTTAAGAGTTTAATTCTCCCAGTCAGAACTTTTCTCTTAAAGGATGTTTTTTCTTAATCTGGCAACCATGTGCACGTGCTCTTCCTACACTGAAAAAAGAACCAAGGATGATCTGAAAACAACTGCAATCAAATCATTTGGAGTTCAGCAATCTCCACTGCAATTCTTTGCTCAAATAAAATTGTGCTACTTACATGGTAGTCTGTCTCTCAGTCCATTACCACGAATGCTTGCGCTGTTTTACGCTGTTGTTTTAATCGACAAATGAACACAATTTGGAACACTAGAAATGTAACCGTTTTTTTCTTTTGAACGAAACTTCTTGTACCAGATTTCATGTATGGCGCTTTTCCACTTCATGGTACGGCATGGTACGGTTCACTTTTGGGGGGTTTTCCACTGGGTACAGTACCTGGTACCTAGGGATGGGTATCGTTAAGGTTTTAACGGTATTACTACTCTTATCGATACTGCTTATCGATCCGGTACTTTAACGGTATTCTTATCGGTACTTTTTGTTTTACTTTGTTTCTTTGTTCATATTCTTACAGTATCTTATCTTATGTATATAAAACACTAAAAATGCCTGCTCTTCATCAATTTGTAAATGCACCATTGTGCAGGTGTTTTTAGTGTTTTATATACATAAGATAAGATACAGTAACAACATGAACAAAGAAACAAAGTAAAACAAACTGACAAATACAATAAAACAAACACACAAACGAAATGAAATAAACAGTGCTTTCATTTTTCCATGAAGGTCTACTAATATTAATGTTCAGGTAAGTAATAGTTACAAAAGTAATCAAATGTAAATGAGCACTGCATAGTTTTCACTGTATGTACTGATAGATTTATGTTTATTAAAGCTATAACGTTGTTCAGATTAAGAGCTGTGGGTGATTTTCTCTTTGCATTTTGTTCTTTGATTAACATTGATGCTCAAGCTCCAGTCTGACACTTTAAGACAATATACTGACACGCATCGGATTTTCTCCCAACTGTTCTCGTCCACTTAAAACATAAAAGTGAAGACTCTCATAACCGGCCATTTTGACACATTGTGTGTGTGTATTTTTTTGGCATATTTTTGTGTGTTATTTCGACGCGCCCGAAGCTCAAAGTGTACTTTGCTTGTCCGTTTTGGAGCACGCCGCCGTGCAGGCACACGCGCGCACACACATTTCAGCCTGAACAGCGTCACTTGTTCAGATTGTACTCTCAACGTTTTACTATCAAATATGTCCTGCAATGTAACAACAGTAAAGACGGCATTTTATAACAATCACTGATTGAGCTGATTCAGATAAGTTTTGGTTCGGAGGAACGAATCCGCGCCGCTATGAAGGGAAGGGAGAAATGCGGCTATAATCCTTGGAAGCCAAAATCGAAAAAAATAAAATAAAATACTTAGCTTAA
The DNA here is from genome assembly GCF_936440315.1 of Barbus barbus. Lineage (NCBI taxonomy): Eukaryota > Metazoa > Chordata > Actinopteri > Cypriniformes > Cyprinidae > Barbus > Barbus barbus. The sequence goes on from NC_136749.1 coordinate 25,766,533, forward strand.
TATAACAGCCACAGGCCTAAAGTGTGAGCAGATGTTTGAATAGTTGGTTCTCTCTTCTATCATAATTAAACAGGACTTTCATGTTGCGTGTGCTGAAGCTCATCCGCGTGAGCGCGATCTGGCTTCTGAATTGCGCATAACAAAAATGCATCATAGACAAATGTTTGAATATTATTGCACATAAAAACAGCTGGCGACATTATATATATATATATATATATATATATAGAGAGAGAGAGAGAGAGAGAGAGAGAGAGAGAGAGCAACAATAAATTTATGTGTGTTTTCTTAATTTCTCCAATACCGACAGAAGTACCGATAACGTCAGAGCTTATCGATACTCCGGTCTTTCATAATTTAGCCCCGAGACCGATTTAATACCGAGTTTCGGTACCCATCCCTACTGGTACCTGGTACTTTTTTAGTACCACCTAAACTAAATGAGGTAAAAAAGAACTAAATGAGGTAAAATAAACCATGCAAGTTGACATTTTTGATTTGTGCATGTGAAAGTGCAAGAATTCTGATGAAATCAAAAATGACGATAATCATCATTATAATGATGATTATCAGCTTAACTATAATCACACAGCCCTACTAAGACCTCTTGAGCCATAAAAGCGCCGTATCTGAGCAAAAACAGTCTTGTGCATTGTGTTTTGCCAGGGTGAGCATTTAAAAATCCGCAGAGAGCACTGAACATCAGGTGTTTTCATCTGTACTTGCAGCTCTGGCCTCTTTGCTGACAAAGATCTGGAGGCAAGGGAAGCTCAGCAGAGGTTAGATGTGAGATGGTTCTCCATGGAGCGCTGGGTATAATTACAAGAGAATTCAGGCCTCCTAAACGCCGAGAGGAACAATCGGGCACCATAAATCAGAGCGATGATTCAGCTTGGTCATGAATAAAACCGCGAGGCTTCAGCTCCATGAAGCTCTCTCCTGCAGAACTTGTCATCAAAGATTAATTAGAGAGGTCCGCAGGACTCCAGTGGTCTCTCATGGACACTCACAGTGCTGAGATACAGTAATATAACTGAGAAATATTCCATGTAAATACTAAATGGACATGGATGCTGATCCACTAAAATACACTAAAACTGGAACAGCTATGACGCAAAACACCTATAACTAATGTGAATGTCACTGTACAGCACCATTAGAGAGAAGCTAAACATTAAATCAACAGTGACCGTTGTAAGGATTTTGAGATATTTTAACTGGACAGTTAGACAAAAGTAATTATATATAGATTGCCATTCAAATGTTTGGGGTGGATAAAATAAGATCATTACATTTACATTTACATTTACATTTACATTTATTCATTTAGCTGACGCTTTTATCCAAAGCGACTTACAATTGCTATATATGTCAGAGGTCACACGCCTCTGGAGCAACTAGGGGTTAAGTGTCTTGCTCAGGGACACATTGGTGTCTCACAGTGGATTCGAACCCGGGTCTCTCACACCAAAGGCATGTGTCTTATCCACTGCGCCATCACCACCCTGGCGCAGTGATCAAGATCAATAAAATAATAAAATAAAATAGCCCCTGCAAACCTGAATGCATTATTAAACTATGGGCAATAGCAAAAATAATATAACTCCAGATAAAAATGCACACATGCCTTTTCTACATTGTGTCTAAATCTGCACGCACCATGAAATAAATCTTCATAGTGAAAAAGAAGTGAACTATAGACAGAGGACAAAAGTCTCAAGAGATCTTCAGCTGTCCAATGTGTGCACCCACATTTCAAACACACAAAACCTTTTTTTTACCCAGTGAAGTCCTAGAATAACCTCTTTCTAAAGTGTGTATCTGTGCAGTATGCCCTCTCTAGGATGCTGTCAGGCTTTCTGAATTAAGCACAACAAAGTAGAGCAGGAAGCAGCCGGAGAGTCGGATTCAGCTTTGAGAAACAGGCCAGGGATTTCAGATGCCTGCACGTGCACACCACCTAAAAGCTCTGCCTGAAAAATTGATATGCTCTATGATTCACATCTGCCATGAGCCAGTGTTGTTGTTCAGAGCTGCGCATCTCAGCCAGACCTGATTTCCTGTAGTCTGTGAAAGCGTGCCGCTGTATTGAGTGTGACACTGAACAGGAGGCTCTCTAAAGCACCAAATAAAACAGCACACCGGACCTCAACATGAACATCCATTTCTCACATGTTCGGTTGGAATTCTCAGTGTCGACTTCGATTCTCATTTTTTTTCCAAAACGGAATAAAATCTGTCTGGACTGTTTTGTCTCTAGCATTTGTTAGATATCATTAGCTGTGTATAGCTGTTTTATAAATTATATCACATTGCATAAAAAATGATAGTCTGAGAGTCAGACTATTAGAGAGTCAGACTCTTAATCCAAAGGTTGCAAGTTTGAGTCTCCGGTCCGGAAGGGATTGTAGGTGGGGGGAGTGAATGTACGGACTCTCTCTCCACCTCAATACCACGACTGAGGTGAGACCCTTGAGCAAGGCACCGAACCCCCAACTGCTCCCCGGGCGCTGCAGCATCAATGGCTGCCCACTGCTCCGGGTGTGTGTTCACGGTGTGTGTGTGTGTGTGTGTGTTCACTGCTGTGTGTGTGTGTGTTCACGGTGTGTGTATGCACTTGGATGGGTTAAATGCAGAGCAATAATTCCGAGTATGGGTCACCATACTTGGCCACACGTCACTTCACTTAAAAAAAAAGTTGAAGTAATAAAGATTGCTAAAACTCAATTGAAAATAAATAAAAAATCTTGCTAAAAAGAAATTCTAAAAAACTAAAACTAATAAAAATGACAAAAGTGCATTACAAAATTACTAAAATTAAACTAAAAATTTTAAATATAAAAATAAAAGCTAAATTAACCTAAAGATAATATTAATAAATACATCTGTCAACCATTGCACTGAACAAGAAATAAATTACAGAAGAAAATATCAGAATAATGCAATCACATGGCATTTCACATGCTGCTCTGATGCAGCATTATTATTGTTAACTAAGCATTAAAATAGTTTTCATTAATTGAAATAAAAGTAAAATAAAATAAAATACAATATATTATGTGACCCTGGACCACAAAAGCAGTCAATAAGTGTCTGGTTTTGTGTAAATTTTTTTAAGTGTCAGTTTTTTAAAATAGAGATATCTACTTCACCTGAATAAATAAGCTTTCCATTGATGTATGATTTGTTAGGATCACAAGACACAACTATTTGAAAATCTGGAATCTGAGGGTGCAAAAAAATCTAAATACTGAGAAAATCGCCTTTAAAGCTGTCCAAATGAAGCTCTTAGCTATGCATATTACTAATAAAAATTAAAGTTTTGATATATTTACGGTACGAAATTCCCTAAATATCTTCATGGAGCACGATCTTTACTTAATGTCCTAATGATTTTTGGCATAAAAGAAAAATGGATAATTTTGACCCATTTTTGGCTATTGCTACAAATATACCCCAACGACTTAAGACTGGTTTTGTGGTCCAGGGTCATATATTAGATAAAAAACTTATATATAATATTGCAACAAACTAAAATAAAAGTACTAAAATGACTAAAACTAAGATTTAAATGAAAACTGAAAATATAAAATATAAAAGCCAATTCATATTAATAACACTTATAAATACTACATATGGAAACAATCTCTAACAAACAATAAATTAATTACACTGAAAAAAAAATAAAAAATCTAAAGTGACCAGGTTATTCAACATTCATTTCCATTTTTATTTTGTACCAATTTCCCTGAAAGTGACCATTTTGTTCTCTTGAACACAGTAAGTGGAAGTGCTGATTTAGACACATTATTCCATATGAATTAAATTGATGATTTGGATACTATATGTCAGGGGTCGGCAACCTTTTGGGCATGAAGTGTCATTTTTAATTTTTCTGGTTAACCACTGTGCCACTAAGAACAGCTCTAATGGTAATGAACAATAATGACTTTTACTCATTTTAGAGATTTTGAAAAAAAGCATTTTAGCATTGTAAAATATAGCAACATATCAGCTTTAGAACAAAAACAAAAAAATATTAGGTTGGCAAATTTCCTCCAGATAAAAAGGCCAACTGTGGTCTGTGTGTTCGTCCTTATTTTTTTACAAGCAGAGACTCTGTTAATGGAAGGACGCTCAAAGACATCACAGACAAGCAGAAGACACAACACACCCCATGAGACATGACAAAGTGCTATGGCCCCTGGCAACCAGCCAAACTTATTACAAACACACTGCCGACCACCTGCCATGTGCAGGCTGAGCACGAGCCGTCTGATGGGCTGTGTTCATTTCTTCGGACATGTGATCTACCTGCACACCACCATTCAGACTTCAGACAGCCAGCACTAGCCAATGAGGTGATTAGAGGCTGATTAGGGGCTACAGACGGCAAAGAAATCCACTGACCTCTGGATAAACAGAGTCACATTTTTAAAAGAGTGTTTTTATCAGCCGCTCATTGACAGCAACAGATGAGATAAACGTGCCCACACTGGAAAACACGCTCACACTCAATTACAGCAAACCATGGAAACTCTATACAGACAGAATGTGGGAGAAAACAAAGTCCTTGCAGAGATGCTCTAAAGAGAAATCAGTCATCTATAAAAGAACTGACATGGTGCCTAAGAACTGCTGTGTACTACCAAAATATTAGCAGTTTTTTTAATGAGAATTAATCACGTATTGCCTAAAAAAAAAGTCTTACAATGGTGGTGTCAGATGTCATGTCAGATAGTGGTGTCATATTACATGGTTTTTAAATGGTAATCCAAGCTAGTACAACTACTGTTTAACTACTGATGTCAGTTTCTAAAAACAAGTCTCTTATGCTCACCAAGGCTGCAATTATTTGATAAGAAAAAAAAAAAAAAAAAATCTGTAAAAACACTATGTAAAAAAAATAAAATAATAATAGACCAGGATTCTAAATAGAAAGTTCAAAAGAACAGCATTAATTTAGAAATCTGTTGTAACATTATGACTTGTCACTTTAGATCAATTTAATGCATTACTCATGATTAAAAGTATTAATTGGCTTTATAATATATGATATTTGCATGGTACTTCACAGAATACCACAGTATTTACAAAGCAAATGTCCAAGAAAGATTGTACAGTATTAACATGGTAAATTTTTGATAACCCATGCTGGATTTTCTGGACATGTACTATAGTAATACTATGGCATTTTCATATACATCATGATACTGCATGATCATATTCATACAGCATGGAATTCACATTGTAGATCAAGGTATGTATACCAAAGTATTTCCACAGTACATGTCCAAAAAACAAGGTAATACCATGGTACTTTTTGTGTGAACAGTGTATATAGTGAAAAGAGAATAAACATATCAAAAAGTTCCAAAACATGCCATGATTCAAGCATTGTTTGGATGTACACCACAATAGTACTATGGTATTCTTGGAAGTATATTGGAGTGCCACATACTGTAAATACAATTCAGTACCATGGTATATATATATCAATGCATCATTGTATTCAGGTACATTGTAAGGGTAAATGCATGCTGTGCTAGAAGGGTTGAGGATGTATTTGCTGTGTGATACGCTTCAGACTGCAGCACCTGAGAATAAAAAATCATCAAGAGCACAACAGTGATGCTTCATTGATGGCTCCTTCCAGGGTTTGAACCTAAAAAGTATCAGCCTTAACCAGCAACGCAACAGCAATGAAAAATGTATGAGCAACATAAATCTTAAATCTGCTACCCAACAAAAACCATGCACCAACAACCAGCCTTTTCAAATAAAGCAATCATAATGAAACAATTCTCTACCACAACACAAAACTCTTCCAACTTTATGCACATCATCAAAAAAATTTATAAATAAAAGTTGGTAATTACCATGATAAAATGCATGTCTTGTTCATGGACATATACCATGGTATTGAATGATTATATTTTATGTAGTCAAAGAATACCATATTGCAACAATAAATGACCAAAAACATGAAATTACCACAGTACATGTCCAAAAATCATGGTAACACCATGTTACTTTGTGTATAATATCATTATGCAACAACCCTCTACCACAGCACACCATCAACAAAAAAGACCTGCTATTACTGTGATAAAATGTACAAATACCATGTCTTTGGACATGTACTATAGTAATATCATGGTATTTTGACATATACCATAGTACTAAATGATTATATTTATGCATTCAAAGAATAACAAAGTATTGCAATGATAAATGTCCAAAAACATGACATTACCATAGTACATGTCCAAAAATTTTTTTACTTTAGCCTAAATAAAACAATGTTTCACATTTTAAGCAGTTGGATATTCATTAATTGCACACTCGACTGAAATAAAAAGCTGCAAACATTTGGTGAACTTCTGTCACTTCAGAGCAACAGCATCAGAAAGAAAGAATGGTGTGAAACAGAGGGTCTCAATTATTCGGCGGTCCTCGGTCCTGCTCCGACCCAATTTATACTTTTGAGAAACAGGCTGCTTAAATAAAAGCTGTTAGGTTGTTAGAGCTGATGCAAGAAAAAGGGTCAAGAAGAACATACAGACAACAAAAGGAAAAATTAAAGACGCTGAGTTAGAGACAAACAGGAAACAGACAGACATTATTGGACTCCTACCTGTCTGGCTGAGCTGCGAGGCGCTGCGGCTCTTTCGGCTCAACCCCACGACCGCCGCCATCTTGGCGCCGATGCTGGAGCGCCGTTTCTTGTCAACGGTTCCCACCAGGCTCACGGCTGTGTCCGACTGGCTGCCGTCGGTCTTCTCCAGACTGCACATTTCCCCGCCGATGCTGGTGCTCTTGGTCATGTTGCCCCCGGCCGCCGGTCCCATTTGCCTGTTTTTCATTTTGGACGTAAATTCACTGTCAGTGGCGGCCCGTGGAGGAGAGACGTGAAGAGAGGAGGAGGAGCGGCGGAGGGGAAGAGAAGAGGATGGATGGATGGATGGATGATGGAGGAGAGAAAGGAGAGAGTTAGGTAAGTGGAGGGAGAAGAGAAGCGGAGATTCAGGTCAGAATAAGGTCAAAGGTTAAAGGGTTTAGGCCTCCAATCAGCTTAAGGTGCTTCACAGTAAAGTTTTGGGATGGGACTGATGCTGTAAAACAGTACACTACTTACTCTGACAATCAGGCCATCAAAACTACCACATATGACTGACAATAAAAAATAAACAGAAAATGGAGTGTTTTATAGATTACTATATTGGATATTTCAGTTAAATAACTAATTATACAACGGCTGTCAAAAGTATGCTGCATAGGAAGCAATCTTGCTGCACAAGAGTCTGGCATTAGCATGTTCTAACAAAGCAATATTTATTGAATAAGAAGCATTAAAAATACATAGTATGCACATGTATAGATGTAATTTAAAAAAAAAAGAAAAAAAGAAAAACCATGCTGAAAATACATTTATAGCTGCTTCCCTCATCATTGTGAGCTATCTAGCAGCTCCCTGTGACTCATTTAAGAGTTTCCCACAAACTGTTCTTAAAACAGCATAAAAACTTGCAGGAGTTCACATATTTCATCCTAACTGATAGGAGCAGCTCATGCATGAAGCATTCAGTGAATTTGAAATGCACGCTGCTCTATATCCCACACAGGCTGGTCTATTTTATTTTTCAGCAGGACAAAAAAAAAAAAGAGGACACGTGTAAAAAGATTAAATTAGCATCTCACATGGCTGTGAGCGAGCCGTGAAACAAAAAGACAAATGACTTCCTGGAAAAAGGATCCTAATGAAATCTTAATGATTATAAATGTGTTTAAATGATACACGTGCAGCCGTAGGTCTGCTCTTCTTCATCATCAATCCAATTACAGCCACAGAAACATACGACAAATCAATGAGCTCTGACAACATGTTCTTCAATTACTACAATTAGCCTTACTACAAAATACAGCCCTGTCCAACAACCCATTCTGCTCAAATACAGCCAAGCCACATCAAGCTGTCTGTAATCTGGTAATCTTGGATCCTGAAATATTTGGGACCGATATATTTTTCACGAGAAAGAGTAGTATCTGTATAGATCATCACTACACTCTCTACAGCAGTGAGCTGAGTCCCAAGCCCAAATAAATTACACACCAAATAAATTACATATGAAATCTCTTTCATATCTCAATTCTTTCTCAAAGAAAGCAATGAGATTAAATGGAGACTTCTGTTAAAGGGATAGTTCACCCAAAAATGAAAATTTGCTGTTTATCTACTTACCCCCAGGGCATCCTAGATGTAGGTGACTTTGTTTCTTCAGTAGGACACTAACAAAGATTTTTAACTCAAACCGTTGCAGTCTGTCATTCATATAATGGCAGTCAATGGGACTCACGGCTTTGAGAGACAAACGCACTCAGGACAGTCATTTAGGGTTTAATTTGGTTTTGTCTGTGTATGTTTTTTTTACTCTCAAAGCCGTGAGTCCCATTGACTGCCATTATATGACTGCCAGACTGCAACGGTTTGAGTTAAAAATCTTTGTTTGTGTTCTACTGAAGAAACAAAGTCACCTACATCTTGGATGCCCTGGGGGTAAGCAGATAAACAGCCATTTTTCATTTTGTAGCATTCAAAAATTTTAGGACTTGGTTCATTACAAAATGCATGTACGAGCTACATCGACAAAGCTGCTACAAGCAATAGCAAACTATAGCCCAAAAATGGCATTTTGTAGAGTAAGTTTTTGGTTTGAGCTCAACTGTTGTCATTGTGGAGCAATAATAGAGTGGAATCAAATGTGTATGTTTCTGGCCGATACGAGTCTCTGGGGAAAATCACAACAGTCTGAGAGTTAATCACGGCTCTAAAGAGATACTGTTGCATTGACTGATTGATCGGATGGGATGCTGCCAGACACTATATTTATGATGCAGATAGCTCGCTCCAGCAGTGCCGCACGTGAGAGGTTGGCAGGCTCTCACATTCTCACAGAGAGAAGTGTCGCACTGCCGCAGGGCTTCAGATGGCTATTACCTTCCTCTCATCCCTGTAATGAGAACGGCTCATAGAGAGCTGTGACCGACACAAAACCCAGGTGGAGATTAACGCTGGATGCCAATTTACAAAATCCTTTATGCTGCTGTGATGACAAGACACATCTGTCTCTCTGGATTACATCTCACCGTATGATTGACAGATCGGCAGGGAATTATACGTGCAAAAGTTTGCTAACAAATTCACAAAGACAATAAGAACATAATGTGGTTATACTTCACAGTTTATATGGATAGACAAGGTCTACTCTGTAGTTGGTCTGAGAAAGAGAATGTGTCTCCTAACAGTTACTTCTTAAAGGTGCACATCCATCCGGATATAAACGGTCAAGTCTTCTTGAATGATTATACTTCATTATAATTGCCTAGGCATTGCTCCAAACCTGTTTCAGAACTTTCATTTTAATTGTGTAAAGAGTTTCTAGAAGCAAATTAAAAATATAACAAAAATATATATACATATATATAAAAATAATATATAATATATTGAAAATATAATGCAGAACATGCAAACATATAAAATTGTTATTATTATTATTATTAACAATAATAATAATATTTTGGGGTCTTCAACAGTGTTATTTTAGTATCATTGATGCACTATTATAGTATTCATTAATATTTTGAATTAGATTTTATTTTATATTATTCATTGTAATTTTGTTATTTTTTTGTCATTTATTTATTTAGTTAGTTTTAGAATATAGTTTCAGGTAATTAAGAATTTTATATTTTGTTTTATTTATATTAATGTTTATTACTTTCATGTCTTTTTTGTCATTTTTATTATACATTTTTAAATATGTCCATATAGTTTATTTAAGTTTCAGATTTTAAACTAAATAAACTTTTCAGGTTATTTAGTTTTAATTATTGCAGTAATTCAAAGTAAACTAAACAATGAGGAATGTAGTAACTGAAAAAAGTTATATATATATATATATATATATATATATATATATATAATTTATTTCAGTTAAAGTTGATTTTGTTTCAATAATTAATTAAAAAAATAGTTTTAGCTTTAGTTAATGTTGAAAATGTTAATAAGGTTAATAATAACCCTGGTCTTGCACAACTCAGAACATGCTAAAATATGAAATTATAATTATTATTCTTAAAATTTATTGTTTTATATTTTGAAAAGAATGACACTGACTGAAGACACAAAGTGCAGCGCTATACAGGAACAGATAGCAGCCAGTTAAACTGGACTGCAGGTGACGAGTGAATAAGACAGATATTTTTTTCCTCTTAAATGCTGCACACAAAATTGGCATGACTGTTTTGAAGACTTTAATCTTCAGATGAATAACTTTCTTGAGGTGTGTGTAAAGAGCGTGCAGTAGTGCTGCCACAGCGAGTGAGAGTCAGCCTGCAGAGATATGTGTGTGAGAGAAGAGAAAGAAACAGTGTATACAATACACAGTTCACTACAAACATGGAAAAAAGAAAAATAAGCATTTCTCCTTTTCGCATTTCGTCACAACTGTAGATCATAGATTTAACTTGGAATTTCATCTTTTTGTAAAACACTTCTAAACTCAAAGCCACAGTGACCAGAGGAACACACGGGTCACATGGTCTGTGGCAGTGTAAAGAGAAGTCACACACTATCTGTAACGGATCATTGAGCATTCTGACAAACTGCACAGGTTGTTTACTGGAGGATTACTAATGCCTTGATGGCTTCAGGCACTTTGGTGTGTTTGAATCTGGTCTGCTCTAGAAAACTCTCTCTGCGATAAATAAAGGAGGCCTTCTGAACAGGCAGTCAGTCCAGAGCAGTACCTGAGGTGATAGTATGAAGTATGGCCATTCATACTGTATATGTGAATGGATGTGCACCATTGAGTTAACCTGCAGTCAGGGCCTTCGTCACAAATGGCAACACTGAATGACTCCTAAAAGGAAATAATGATCCTTGTTCTTTTAAAATATTAGTATTCACTAATTCACTTTATTAAAATTTTGTTTAAAATTTTTTAATCATAATTACAACATAATTATATTACCTTACCTGCTCTGCAAAAAAATAAATAAAAAAATAATTAAATAAATAAATAAATAAAGACATATGTGCATTGATTTGAATCTCTGAACTAAATCTTGACCATAACTTCCTTGAAATGTTTGCCTTATGTGCTCTGCAAATAAAATAAAATAAAATATAGACTCATGGGCTTTGATTTGAATGTCTGAGTCTTTGGACTAAATCTTGAAATGTTGGCCTTACCTGGATGGCAAAAAAATAAATACAATAAAAATAAACAAATAAAACAGAAAGAAAGAATGATAGGGTTTGATTTAAAATAAAATAAAATTAAAATAAATTAAAATTTCAAAAATGCCTGTGTAAACAGTTTAGCAGCAAGGCAGCTCACTATGATTTGGAACAGAGCATAGTTTTTCAACTACAGCCTGATGACAATATCAGCTCATCTCAATTTACTTAGAAGGTCACCTGAGCATCACGGTCAGCGAGACCATGTGCCACTGAATTACACCAGGATCATATGATGGTCACAAAAGGACATCACAGCTTCAGCCAAAGTGGACATCTCTCTACCAAAGGCCAAAGTCTCCATCCAAAGTTTCTCCTGATGGCCTATCAGGAGGTCTTGGCAGATAAGACCATCCCTCAGGCAAATGTACTTGGAGCATCGCAATGTCTCTCCGGGGATGTTTTTGCTCATCCACAGCTGAACAGACTTTTCCTTTTTCATGCAGATTTTGCTAAGTGCATTTTCATCTAGGCCACGATGTTCCTTTACACCAAACAAAACCTGTGCGCTATTTTTTGTGTGCACGCAGTGGCTCGGGTACATTTTCTTGATTTATAGCCATTCTACGCCTCAGATTTGGACCTCTGAAGTGCTAAAACCAGAGTAAGCATAAAACATCCTCTCTCCTTGAAGGAATGCGCATACTTTTAGGATTTATTTTTTCAGGTTCATGGCATTGCATCGCCTTGCTATGATAGCTATGCACTGCGTAACTTTAAGAAAATGCAACCATGCCGTAAAATTCGCAACATACTTCAGTTCATATTTTAATGCGAGATGTAAGTCGCACAATGCGACCTGTGTGAACACATAATAATAATGCAAGAGATACGATGACAGAAAGACAGAAGAATGCGGTCACCATCACTGTCCTTGAATTTATATCGAGGAGATGATGCAGAAAATCAATTTCTATGGAAACGATGCCCTGGGTCCTTGGCGTTTCAGTTAATTGTGTCTAAATGAATGTGGCCTATTAATAACTCAGTTATGCTATGGAATGAAATGCAACCATCACCACTATTAATACATACTCTTTTCAAAATGAATACTCAAGAGCTCAGATGGCCTTAATAACATAAAATCCACCCTTGAGCTGTGCACTAATACAGTATTTTATCAACACACTATAGTTATTTTTGGAAACTGACATGGTAGAAACGTGATGGATGGAAGATGTTGACAGGTTCATCTTTTCTTATTTTAAATATATATATTTTTTTCATTTTGTATGGCCTTTGGAAGCTACAGAAGATACTTAGATGTTTCTCAGAGGACAAAGAAAATACACTTTTACCGTAATCTTCAAAATGCTTTTAATGCATCATGTTTCCATTGTGTTTCCTTTCCTTCGGAGAAAACATCTTTTATGTAAAATATCACATTCGGTTTGTAAGATCTTATTTTGGTGAAATAATTAACATTTTGCAGATTACGCAATATGTATGTAAACTTTTGACCACAACTGTGTGTTTATATATAAAAGATCTACATGATATTTCAGTTAAGATGCTGCCTTAGAAGCTCACTAGGTTTTCAGAACAGCACTATAATGTTCTCCGCTCTACTCCACAGAGAACTGACCTTTAAATGAAATGTGACGCTGCGCTAAACCGCTGTAGGCGATGCTAATGAAATTTAGTCCCATCATCAACTTCCAGTCCCGATCAAAAATGGCAAATTCTGAAAGTGTGGTAGAGACTATAGCATTTATCGTTTCTCATGCTTGGCTTTCTTAGACGAAAAACGTTGACACCATCCTGTAAATTAAGAACTAGCTTTCAAAGCTTATTCAGACGCTTTCTACTTGACATTTCTGAAAATGAGATGCTAATGATTTGATACCGAGCAGAAAGTCAGCATCATCTGATCACATTATCATAGCAGCTTCAGTTTCACATTAATGATGGTGTTGAATGTGAAATAGCAATGGCATTAATATTATCATTAACATACAGTAATCAAAGAAGAGTTGTCAGCTTAATGCAGCAATGAAGTATATAAAAAACATATTCAAAATAACACATATAATTATGCCTTATGACCAGACATAAATCCTATAATTTTTCTACAAACAAAGCAACTACAGCAAACTCTCCTCATCATCTCAAAACAAAGCAACTGAAAAACTGACTTTTTAAACATATAAATACAGCAAACTGTAGGCTTATGTTAAAATATATGGAAAGAAAAAAAATTAAAAATAGGCAGAATTTAATACAGGCATTGGCTTTGAATATTCAAGATAGAATATTAGTAATTAATTATTTTATTAATTGATTAAGGTATTAAGTTAAGGAGGATTCAACTTAATTTTACACTAGTTTTTTTTCTGGGGTTAATGGGTTAAAAAAATTAAGATTTGTAATTTTTTAATTTGACAACATTTTTTTAATTTTTAAACTAAATTAACATATTCTCTGAAAACAAGACATCTCAGACAATTTTGCTTATCAAGTGCATTTATCTCATTTAAAGGATGTTTATACTGTACATTTTTACTGTAAAACAAGACTAAGTTACTGATTTAGAAAATGATTTGCAATAAAGGACTTCTGCATTTGACACTGAAATCTCTGGTTTGAAATCGTCTGACTAAAGGCTAATAATACCACAAAAACCAATGGAAACGAATAAGAGTTTAAACATCTCATGACCATCATAAACTCATGCTTCAGCGACCGCTCACAAACCTCACTGAATCTTTGTGCCTTGTAAGGCAATGCTAAGTAACCTCTTTATGACTTTGTTTTCCTTATTTTTTCCACCTTCTAGTTTCATATGTGTATATAAGTCATGAGATTGCATAACTAACCCACAGAAAAGTGCCACCAGAACACATGACTTTTATATATTACACAAGTCACCTAATGAGGCAGACAATGCCCGTGGCTCTTCCACCATCGTCAATGTAATCGCTGCTGACATCACTTCCTGTTTTCTCAAAGCACGTATTGGCTTATCCATCACGCCTCAGTAAACACGGATAGACAGAAAGATCACCTGAAGAACGAATGACATTAAAGGCAAACACTTTTTGCCTCTTCAGCTAAATCACTGTTCCTCATACACAATCTGCATCCAGTCTGAGTTCATTTAATGCAATATGATCAACAATACGCTTCAAAGGTCTGTGTATGCTTCCAGTCACTTATTAACAAAGAAAATTGCGTTCCTATCTCCCTCATTACTAACCCGATCAGAGTCTAATGCATTGCTCAGAGGCCAAGATGACAAGTGCAATGTCAACACAGAAATGATGAACATGAGCTCAGAAATACCACAAATACTGCCTGAGAGAGCAGTTAAACACAAACTTAAGAGCTGGACTGATGGAGCCCTGGTACATATATCAGTGAATCTTACAAGATGTGATATTTCACCCTGAAATAAATAAAGTAGATATTATATTTTGTATGAAGTAAATGAAACTGTGGTATTATTTCATCAAAAGCATTTATAGCATTTTTACTGTAATATAATATTAACACTAAAAATCATGGTATGCCATTTATGTCAAATACTGTTTTTCATTTTAATGAGAATGGCTATAAAATAAAAATCACATCAAATACAAAATGTAACTGAATAACTTACAGAATCAAGAACTGCTTAACTGTCATGAAAATAAGATAAAAATGCATAATAAGGTCAACTGAGTGTGAAGCTGTATCTGAATGGAGGCCTTTATAGGGGTAAAAGGGCTATAAGAAGGTCTGGAGACATTGAAATAAAACATTTCATGATGTGTGTTCTTAGTAAACTTCAAATAAAGCCGTCACAAGTGTTGAATTTTTGTCGCAGCACAATCAAACAGCAGCACATTAAAATGCCATACAGACATTAAACACACATAAGCAGCACTAGCACAGGACTGATTCATTCATCATGAGCGGATCACCATGGCTTGCCACCTACTGTATCTACACACTCATTTCACTGAACTGGAGTTGGCAGATTTAGTTCAGGTTATATCTGGAATACATTATTATTTAGGTCGTCCTACAATAAAGAAGGTATCCTTGACTTAATTACCCAATTCCCAACTTTACAACTGTCCAATTCCCTATTGCCAACTCTGAATAATAGCACTGGACTATTTTACAGTATGTTTGGTCCTCATCCTAAAGTAATTTTTTAATACAAATATAGATAAATCTATATTCTCTATAATAATAATAATAATATTGTTGTTGTTCTTGTTGTTTTTAATGACTGAAAGGTAACAAATTATTATTTTAAAGTTATATATATAAATAATAATATAAAATATTATTATAAATAAATAAAAATAAATAAATAAATAAAATTAAATAAAATAAAATAAATAAAAATAAAAATAATAATATATATATATAAATTTCCAAGTTTTACCCATTGGAAATATATTTCAGTTTCAGTTTTGCTTTAAATAAATTCATTAAGGCATGCCATTTATAATAAATGTTGTTTATAATGAATGCCATTACAAATAATGTTTATTTTATACTTCCTGTTTCGTTCTGAATACTGTTATATTCAAAGGATTTGTTGTGGATTGATGAGAACTAAAACTAAAACCTTAAGAAAAACATTTCTTTATTTGAGATAAAATAAATGTTAACCAAATAAATGAATGAATAAATAAATAAAAGCAAGCTACAATTATCCAACGCAACATTTCTCATTTTTATTTAGTTCAAATTGATGTTAGATTGAACTACAATAACCAAACTGACATTAAAAAAGCCTAATAAAAATGACAAAACGTTACTAAACATTTAAAATTAAAATATATAAAAGTATATAATATACAAAAATAAAACTATAATGGTACAACAATGACACTAAAATAACACTGGATGTAATTTATGGATGTTTTATTTACCAGTATATAACATTACTTCTGAAATAAATAAATAACTAAATAAAATATCTCTGACAAATATGTTGTTGTTTTTTTTTTTACTTTATATATTTATTTCAAAATTACTATCACTTTAAGGGTAAAACTTGGAAAGTGTAAAAACCATTTGCAGTGCACCTTGTTCAGGCATGAACAGAATATACTAGTAGTAGGTTTGTATCCAATGGAATGTCTTGTAGTTATGGTATAAGATACAGCTGGTTGCCATGGCTATAGTTTACCTGATGTCCGTCTCTGAGACCGTCCTCTGGGCCACGCCCTCTTCAGACTCCTCCTCCAGCTCCGCCTCCTCTCTTTCTATACTATCTTTCTGTCTCCTCAGCTTTCCAGCCCTCCCCCCTCCTCTCTTCCTCCCTCTCTCCTCCTCTAACCCTCCTTCCTCCTGTACCCCCTCCCCAACTGACTCCTCCCCCTCTCTGGAGAGTCTCCGCCCCTGCACTGCATTGCTGTGGGCGTGGCCGGCAGAAGCAGAACCAGAGGTGCAAGCAGCATGCAGAACAAAAATGAAGCACAGTGAAAACAGGTGTCAACACTACCTGAATGTAAACCGTAAAGTAAGAAAGACTGAATGACGACACAACAAAATAACACAATGCAAACAGTAAAAACAACAGAAGCTAGACAGTATGCACATAAAACAGAACAAAAAATGTGTTTCAAAGCTTGCAGAACAGAAATAGACAGGAACAGGACAGGACACAGATAATAAAATAATAATAATATACAAATGACCAAATAGGCAACGTACGAAGCAGCAAAAACACAATATATAATATAGAAATTCTGTTTATTCATAAATTAGATTTTATGAACCTTTAAACTTTGACGACAAACTTAGCTCTTTTAGCTAATGATGATTCTAATATGCTGATTCTTTAATTAATTGAACATTTATTTGAAAATCTTCTGTAACACTTTAAATGTCTTTACTGTCAATTTTGATCAATTTAATGCATACTTGCTTAAGTATTTATTTATTTAAATAAACATGTACTGACCCCAAACGTTGGAAAGGAAGTACATATTAAATTTAAAACATATAGAAAATTTCAGACAGTCTACATTGATTTGGCGCCAAACTCACCTAAATCGAACCAAATCTTGAATGCCCTCAGTCCCAAATAATGATGAAGCCTACAGAGCTGCTGTTTCTCTCAGGCCATGTACACACTGCTGCTAAATAGGATCCTCACTCATTTTCTGAGTGCTTAATCCTGTTCTGCAAACACCGTAGGTATTTATAGGAGTGATAAACTCATTTTATAACCAAATGCATGCCTGGATGATTCAGATATGAGATACGTCTTGACCCATATGCAATTTTGGAGACCAGTTTAGCATACGCTTTTATCCAAAGTGACTTACAAATGAGGAAAATAACAAGCAATTCATTACAGAGCCAACAATATTTGCATGCAGTATTCAATATGTGTGTAGCCTGACTATTATTCTGGACAAGAAGTGCCCACTTAAACTGAAAGAGGCTGTTTGATTGATACAGTGTTCAGCCATAGTCTGTTTTGTGTTATAATTTATAAGTATTTGTTATCTAGTAATAATTTCTGCTTATTTCATAAATGTGATTTTATGAACCTTTAAACTTTGACGACAAACTTAGCTCTTTTAGCTAAAATGACATACAATATGAATTCATTTAAAGCTGCAGTCCATAACTTTTTTTGGCTAAAAATGATCCGAAATCAATATTTGAGCAAGTGCATAACCAGCCAGTGTTCAAAACTATCACCTTACTTTAAGCCCGATTCACAACGGTTAGCTTATAATAATGTTTTCTAATTTGAGTGGAACTGGTAGGTTTTCACGGGAAAAAAAGTCGTTATTTTTATTTTCTTTGCGCACAAAAAAGTATTCTCGTTGCTTCATAAAATTCAGATTGAACCACTGATGGCAGATGGACTATCCTGACGATGCTTTTCATACTTTTCTGGGCCTTGACAGTGAGAGCTACTTGGCAGTCAATGGGACAGTCACAAACCTCCACATTTTCATCCACAATATACTAATTTGTGTTCCGAAGACGAACGAAGCTTTTACTGTGATTAAGTGATTAATGAAAAAATTTTAATTTTGGGGTGGAGTATCCCTTTAATGACAGAATTTTCATTTGTGGGTGAACTAACCCTTTAAATTGGGATAAGGCATTTCCACATTTAAGTGGTGCATCATCTAGGCAAACAATCATCTGTTTTTCCAGGTTGACTGGTAAGAAATTTCCTGGAAGCAAGTCAATCAGATTAGAACTGCAGAGTTTTTGATAGTGTTTGCTAGTTACGCGTATGAGGGCATGCCGTCTGAGGCTGAGACTAAACGTACATAAACTTGGTGCCTTGGTTTACCTCCAACTGCCAAATGATAATGATGTTTCCAGCAGTGTTGTTATTATATAACTAAAACTAAATCTAAAACTAATCAAATATTATTTAAATATTCAACTAAAGTGGAAACGCTTTAACTAATTTTCAAACGAACTAGATAGAAATGTTACCTAAATAAAGTAGTAAGGGCTAAAAATACTTAAAGTAGAACTGAAATAAAAATAAATTAAGGCTAAACAGAAATATATATATAAAAAAACTAATAAAAACGAGAAAATCACATAAAACAAAACTAAAATTTAAATGAAAACTTATTTTTTTTTATTTAAAGCTAATTAAGAAATACTATGTAATAAATAGTACTAAAATAATACTGGATTCATTAGTTTGGTCCAGAACACCAAACAAGCTAAACTATTAACATCCATGTTTCTTGTTTGCAGTCAGGAGACGTCAAAGCATACGGAGCCCTTTTAGGGACATTGTGGTGGGAAAAATTCAGGGTGAGTGGAAAAAATTTGGGGTGGGATGAAAAAATATTTTTCAAATGTTTTGCGTTCCCTCGAGAAACTTTGTGTTCTCTCGCAAAACCAGTTGAGTTCAGCTTGTATGTTCACAATGGAGCGTTCATGGAGTTTTGTTTTGAACTTGGACTCAAGTATAAAGAAATACAGTCAGTGCTTAGTTCAAGGCACGGTTTTGGGACATTCTAATACGCCTAATGTGGCTTAATGTTTCAAAACAGACATTAAATTCAACAATAATAAATCCTGATAAAAATGATTAGGCTAACATTAATAACCTTATTAATAATATTACTAATAAAGCAGAATATGAACGCAACGCCCTGCATGTTAAGGCTTTTCTTCCCCATAAAAGTAGGCTAATGAGAGGTTCATATTGGTATGTTCACAATGGAGAGGTTCATAAAGTTTTTATTTTGAACTTGTAGTCAAGTATAAAGAAATACAGGTTAGTTCAAGGCACGGTTTTGGGACATTATGAAATGCTTAATGTGGCTTATTAAAAGATGAGGACCAAATTCGATAATAATAAATACTAATAAAATTATTAGGCTAATATTAATAACCTTATTAATAATATTACTATTAATAAAGCAGAATAGTCCAGAATATGAATGCAATGAATTTGGTCGTTTTCATTCATTAGTTTACCTTAAGCATTTTATGGGGGAGAAAGAGCTTACGTGCAGGGCGTTGCATTCATATTCTGGGCTTCTGCTTAGTAATATTATTAATACGGTTATTAATATTAGCCTAATAATTTGATCACCTTTTATTATCATCGAATTTGGTCCTCCTAAAGTATTAAGCCACAAAACCGTGCCTTGAACTAAGCACTGACTGTATTTCTTTATACTTGAGTCCAAGTTCAAAATAAAACTCTATGAACCTCTCCATTGTGAACATACGGAGCTGTATGAACCACTGCAAGCTGTAAAGTAAACAGTCCAAACTCAACTGGTTTTGCGAGAGAACGCAAATATCTTTGCGAGAGAAGTTTTGTGAGGGAATGCAAAGTTTCTCGAGGGAACGCAAAAGTTTTGCAAGAGAACGCAAAACACTTGAAAAATATTTTTTCCTCCCACTCCAAATTTTTCCCACCACAATGTTCCTAAAAGGCCTCCATAGAAACATGAGGAATTCACTCCTGCAAATAACTGCGGTTGTCACTCCCAAAACGTAGCAGTATGTACGTGGCCTAAAAGAACACCGTTTTGGAGCCTGGCTGTGGACTGTTCCCAGACTGAACTGTGATACACAGGTTTGACAGTGATCCTGACTTGAGAAGAGGCCGTCTCACCTGATCTTGTGGCTGCCCCGCGGCCGTTCTGACTGGACAGAGATGTAGCTCATGCTGCTGAATCGAGACGCACTGCTGGTTCTCGACACAGCGGACACGTCGCTGACATCACTGTCCGAAGACTTGGCCGAGAGGTTTTCTCCCCGCTGAGGATCCCTGCCTGAACGCTGCAGAACAAACACAACACATGCCGTCAGATGCTTGCAGACAACAAATAGAAAATACAAAGGTGTTAGAGGCCAAGTGGCACTTTCATTTTCACTTATCTGACCAACGGGGAGAATGAAATTTCACACAAGGAAAGAGCTTAAATTAAAATACAATGAATTAAAATAATGATAATGATGTACAAATTAATAATAGTAATAATAATAACAATAATAAATTTGAAATAAATAAATAAAATTCAAATAGTGTAAAATATAAATAAACAAATATTAATTTTCAAATAAACAAAAATAATAAACATTAAATAAAACGAATTCATATAAACAAATACATAAAATTATACAGGAATAATAATATTTAATTCAAAACTAAACTCATATAAATAAATAGATAAATTATTATTAGTAGTAGTAGTAGTATTAGTAGTAGTAATAATAATAATAATAATACATGAGAATTCCTTAAGGGGGCCATATGACGTTTCTAAAAAGAACATTATTTTGTGTATTTGGTGTAATGCAATGTGTTTATGCGCTTCAAAAAACCCATTATTTTCCAAATACTGTACATT
Source organism: Barbus barbus (assembly GCF_936440315.1). Classification (NCBI taxonomy): domain Eukaryota; kingdom Metazoa; phylum Chordata; class Actinopteri; order Cypriniformes; family Cyprinidae; genus Barbus; species Barbus barbus. The sequence continues at coordinate 25,787,641 of NC_136749.1, forward strand.
ATTTTTGCTCCTCTATGCCCCGCCTTTCTGAAACGCCTCAATTTTGACAAAGCTCATCGTTCTGAGAAGCGAGGCATGCTCTGATTGGCCAGCTATTCAGTGCGTTGTGATTGGCCGAATACCTCAAGCGTGAGACGGAAATCTTACGCCCCTCACCGTATTGTGATGGCGTGTCCCGGCGAGATGACACAAAAACAATAAAACCCATTATAAACGAGGCATGTGTTGCATCCAGTGGGGACATAATTACTGATTATAATGACTTATGCTGTCTTTTTACGCATCGCGCCGTATAAACATTACCATGTCTACATTTGTGATCGGAGAAACGACAAACAATAGCCAGTAGCAGAAACGTACATACAGGCTGTGAGTCAGAAGCGCCAGATTGTCCTTGCAAAGTTGGAATTGCCCCACTTTATAGAAACAGCCTTTGTGCACGCCAGCATTGTAGGCTACTCTTCCAGGTTTAGGAAATAGTCCTCCGTAAAATGCGCTGCACACACTCTAATATTTGGGCTGAACTGTTCTGGAACAGTGTTGTAAATACAACTTAACCACTGATTTCTAGTTGTGTCCTCTTTTGGAAGCCCAAACAAAGTACTTTTGCTTTCACAACGAAACACAGCGTCTCCAGGACATGGCGCCGGCGGCAGCAACAATACTACAGCGAGAATAATAGTTCTGCCTTCTATCTTTGCGTATACATTTGGGCAGTGTTATGCAAATCTTCCCACACAGTGATGTAGACATGTGGGGGCGTGTTTAAATGAGCCGTTTTAGGGGGGCGTGGCAGAGTCTTAACTTTGATAAAGAATATCTCTTTGGTTTTGAGACTTTAGTCTTTGCAACTTCAGGGATCTTATCTATGCACAATCAGCTTGTAACACTCAAAACAAGCTCAAACAGTACAGCATGGGTTTGATTCCCAGGGAATGCATGAACTGATAAAACCTTTACCTTGAAGGCAAATAAAGTTGCATTGGATAAAAGCATCAAACACTAATAGCATAATTTGATAAATAAATTTAATAATACATGTATAAATTAATAAATAATTATATATTTTTTATTTTTTTTGAGAAAAAGTACCCTAAAAAGGACGACAAGCATCATTCAAACGAAAAGCCACTGCATTTATACTAAGGCTTTCCTTTTAATTCTGTCTTGGACAGACACGGAGAGGTATTGTAGCATGTTAAGTAACATATTTATTTATAAGGGCTCATGGCTCGCTATGATGATTATAAACATTACGTCCTAAATGGCGCCTCTATCAGACAGAGCAAACAAACTGAGTCTTTATCTGCTTTTAATAAGATTCGGCAGAACTCATGGGCCTGTACAATACTTTTCATACCACACGCTTAAAAGGATACAAAGGGAAGGCAATATACAGTAGCCATATATGGAGCTGAATCTCAGCACAAGGTCCAACGTACACAAATACAAATGTATATACTGAGCAGAGACCACAAACCTGGGATACTATATAGATCTATAAATATTTGACAATTGTTGGAAGTGGGTCACCAAACAAACATCATGTTAAATCTATGATCGCTTAAGTTCAAATAAGCAGTGTGAATGGCTGAAAAGTGCTCTGTTTTTCTGACTACCTGGACCTAGTTTTGCTAAAGGCAAATTAGTTGGCTAAAATAAAAGCTACAAAAAAATATCTAACTAAACTATAGCTAACTAAACTAAATTAAGGGAGAGAAGGAAGAGCTTGGTCATTAAAATAAAATAAAATAACTCATGCACAGACATGCATGCATAAAATCAATAAATGAAAACAAAAATGACCCCATCTTTATTAAGATAAAATAAATAAATAAATGGAGAACATTTAAATAATGAATTATAATAAAAAATATTATTATTATTGCAACTGATACATTTATTCAAAATACAAATATCATGACTAGAAAACATGAACACAAACTAATTTGTGAAATGAGTGATGAGCAGAAGCATATACCTGTACTAACTATAGTATAACCATATTTAATAATTTAAAAAGTTTTGAACTGTTTTTCATGTTAAGTATTGGAGCGGTAGACCACAGTTACTTGCCTTGTGATAGTCCTGCTCCAGCCTTGAATCTGAGCCGGTTCCCTGTTTATACTTGCTCATCTTCAGCTTCATCTGCCGCGTTCGTTCCTCCACTTCCATAGCATCTATGGAGCACAGCAGATGTCAATGAGTTTGCGTGTTTGGAAGTTTGATGAAAAAGTGCCTAGGCTAGATGGGGTCTAATCTGTTGACCTGTTCACTGATGAAGCGTTTGAATAATGTGGAATCATTTAATACAGAAATCTTTCCCAAAATGAAATGAACTAACAGGGCTAGCTAGCATTTCTCATGGGGAGTTTCATTCAATGCAGCATGATCACAGCAAATGTTTCTGAAATGTGAGCTTATGAGACATCTGTCTGTTTAATACCAAACTATCCATGAAAAATAATGCATTTATCAAAATGCCTGTCACCAGTATTAAAGAAGCTGCGGTGTAAATTTCTTCACACATTGGCATACTTTAAATCATGCAGCACAGAGGAGGAAAAAATATATGCATAAATAAAATAATTGCAGCAAGTTACAGAAGGGATAGTAATATTTAATAATCAAGAAACTGATTGTATTTTTAGGTACTTTTATGAGAGTTGAAATTTGATTGTGTAATGAACTCACATAAACCCGACACACACTTTACATCATCTGAATAGTAAAGAATAATTTACTATTAGTAAATCAGAGCAATAAATTAAGTGCATGTTCAAAGTTCAATCAAATCAAATGCTGTAGTTTAGTATAATTTAGTACTAAACACATTTAGTGTTCTAATGATGTTGTGTGGTCGCTAGGGTGACTGTAGCATGTTTTTATGCAGTTTTAGGGTGTTTGGTGTGTTTTTACATTTATTCATTTAGCAGACGCTTTTATCCAAAGCAACTTACGATTTGGGGAATACATCTATAGATTCATCTTAAAGAGGCAAATAGACACAGAAAGTGCTTGTAATACTGTAAAAAGTGATAAGTTGACTTAACTTAAAAAAAATTGAGGAAACCCATTGCCTTAAAATTATTAAGTAAATTATAATTTAAAAAAAAAAGTTAAGTGAATTGAGTGAACTGAGTTAAGTCAAGTTCACTTAACTTTTTTTATTATTTTATTATTATTTTCTTAATAATTTTAAGGCAACAGGTTCCCTCAGTTTTTTTTAAGTCAAGTTTTTAACATGTTATTTTGGCTGCAAGAGTATTAAAAGCTGTTAGAAGGGTGTTTGTGGTTTTCTGCATGTAGTTTCAAGGTTGTCTCTGTGATACTAAAACTGATGCTGAGAATAATTTTGTTGAAAAGCACAATTTGATGTTTATTCATAGCAAAAAGTCACATAAACTTCTGAAACCTTTTTGACTGCAAGGCAACAAGCTACAACTAAGGCCATTTGCACAAGCAAAGAACTGAATTTGTGGCGCAAACTACATCTGTCTTTGTCGGTGCAAGTGCCGTAAATGTCAATAGCAATTTTCTCTTGCCAATAGCAATTGTGCTGTTAAGTAATTAACATGTTCAGCAAATTACCCAATGATTAGTGCTCTCAGAATCATTAGATTAATTGGATTAAATTGCAGCGCTATAATGAAGTTCATACATGCAGTGTGTTTTCTAAGTTTGATGCCACATTCACAGCTGAAAGTGCTTTCAGAATGCTTTGCATCATGGGAAATCTTCCCCTAAGTCAATCCGCATACAAAAGTTTAGATATCTGCAATGCCAAAACCATACAACACACTTCATTCTCTAAACTAAGTTTTTCAAAGAGAGATGGTAGGAAAAAAAAAACAAAAAACAAGCACACTAATAAAAAAGGATGCAAATAAAACTGAAATTGACATTAACACCTTCTGAAAATAGCCATGATGTGATATATCTGCACTTATATAAATAGCTAGCTTCATTAGCTCAAGCCATAACCAAGAACTGTACGCAACAATCGGGATCAGAAGGTAAAAAATCCAATTGCTTTTCTCCATAGAGAAATTCATTTTAACCAATAATACGGTGTGATTCAATTTCATTTACATAAAATAGCAATAAATAGCCAAATTACCCATCATTCTGAGGAGAGATCCACCAATCAAAAAAGGCACTGTTACTGTGGAAATGAAAATCTCTGCAAAAAATCTAAGCATCGCCCACTGCCATAAAACATTGTGAATGACAAAAACAAAAAAAAATCAGTCTCAAACAGCTGACACTTGTCTATATACAATACTGTTCAAAAGGTTTGGCCTAATAAGATTAGTTTTTTGGGGAAAAAAAAGCCAAATCAGCATATTAGAATAAATTCTGAAGTATCACGTGACAATAAATACTGTAGTAAAGAAGCTGAAAATTCAGTTTTGGATCACAGGAATAAATGACATTTTTAGAATACATTAAAACAGTTATTTTAAATTTTAATAATTGTTCACTTTTTTACTATATTTTTATCAAACAAATGAAGCTTTAGTCAGCATCAGCTACCTCTTTTTCAAAATATTTACAAATCTTACTGATCCCAAACTGTTGAATGTTAAAGAATAGAGGGATATTTTGCAATAATTTGCAAATATGTTGTTTTTATAATTGTTAACAATAAGTTAAAATGGCTTGTTTTTGTGTACCATGTTTGATTTATTTATGTCATTAACAATGTTTCAGTGTTTTTTCAGCACCTTTTTTCCTGATGTATGGAGAACTTGACTGGGGAAAACAATTCCAAAATCAAGCTGCTGAAAACGTTTTTTGTCATTCGAAGAATGCCACATTTTGAAACGTATTTTTATTTATTTATTGTTTTTAAATATGAACACACATGATCATAATCGCACATGATTATGACTGAAGCTGATAAAAAAAAACCTCATGAGCTTCTCAACAAACAGCAACTCCTACAATTTGCAATAAAGAAACTAGGTGAATAAAACACATAAAAAAGGGCAGAGAGAAGGAGTGATGGATTTAAAAAGCCAGTGAAGACAACCAAACAGCAGAAAGAGATGGTGTTCACTTTTCAAGCGCAGTCCCAGCATTTACTCCTCTATAGTTTGTACACTCATTACTATATTCAAAAATGATAACAGCTAGATTTGAATATATTTAACTGTGTGTACTGCAGTGCAAAATGATAATGGTTGAATCTCACAATGTCCAGCTCTATATACAGAACATATATAGTAGTATATTCTAATTGATACCATATTCCACTATTAATATTATTAACTTACATTATTTTAATGCATATTATAATTCATTATAATTCAAATATTTTATTATTATAATTTACTTAATGAAAATTAAGCCTATTTTTTTTTTTTACCATTAAGATTTTTTTGCACTGACACATTTCCCAAATCTCAATGCAATTGTTTTTCTCTTGAACTGTATAGGGAAATGTATGGAAGCTTGTTTCTGCTACTGAATTACATATTTAAAAAAGTAAATTAGATTTTTTTTTTTTTGCAATTTCAAGGTTACATCTTGCAATTCGGACATTTTTCTCTGAATTGCATACTATAAATGAGCAATTGTGAGTTACAAACAGAGAATTGTGAGTCTAAAGGTGCGATACTGCAAGAAAATATCAGAATGGAGAGCTTTTTTCCTCAGAATTGGACTTTATGACTCACAATTCTGAGAAATGTAATAGGAATTAATGGATATAAAGTCACAATTGCAAAAAAAAGTGAAAAATAAATATATATTGATATCCTGCAATTCTGACTTGTTTTCTAAGAACTGCGCAATGTAAATTTACAATTGTGAGAAAAAAGTTTATATCCCGCAATTCTGACTTTATAACTCGTAATCGCAAGTTGATATCGCACAATTCTCACATTAGCACTTGCGAGTATATATCTCACAATTCTGACTTGTGAGAAGTGCAAAGTTGCAATTATCTTTTTTCTTTTTGTTTTTTATTCCAATGGCAGAAACAAACTTCAATAGAAAAACTGTGTGACTCTGTGAGATTAACCCTATAGTCATTGTTTATGCGCAAACTGCAGCTTGATCTGCTGGATATCCATAATAGTTTCTGATGGTTTCGAACTGGTCCAAACTAGCATTAAGCTAGTCTAAGATTCTCTAGATGATAAACCAATTTTCAGTTTTGGGTGAATTGTTCCTGAACGAGAGTGTGACATACAGAGAAGAGCTGGGACACGGCGTGGAGGAAGACGAGAAAAGCAAAGCAGAAGAAAGGACAGACCTGAGTTTGTCCGACTGGGGGAGTCCGTGTCTTCTGGGAGGGGGGGTGAGGGGTGAGGGGGTCACATCACAAAAACGGACAGACAGACAGAGGAGAGGGGTGTGAGAGGAAGTGTGCAGAAAGAAGGGACGAGAAATCAGGGGCAAAAACACATGGGAGGGAACACATCAACAACAACACCACCACAAAAAAGATGAAGGATACACAACACACGACAAAAAGATAAAACCACAAACACAAGTTTCAAGTCCCATGATACAAAGAGAAAATATCATTAAAGAAGAGGAAAAAGAAATCACAGTTCAGAGGGAAAACACGAAGAGCAGCCAGTCCTGCTTCAAAACAAACCCTGAAACACTAGAGGAATGTTAATAGAACATGCAGAAAGGAATGAATAAAAAAAGGCCTGTGGAAAGAAAGGAGGATAGAAGAGTGAGGAGGAGGAGGACAGTCTCCACAAACCCTGAAGAGAAATAACCTTCATTTGACAAGACCAGGTCCTGACACCAATCAGATGTGTTTTTAGGAACATATGGATGCTAAACACAACACTCACAGATACGCTACAATATCTAAGTAAAACTACAACAACCATTTATTGCACAAAATTGTTGTCATATTTCCGGGTGATTTAAAGTCTCTTATTATATAAGTAAGGAATAATTGACGACGGGCCGTTGAATTATTAGAAAAATAATGCACACCCGAGGTGGTGATGCGGCCACGACAACTTGATTGGTTGCCACACCTCAAGACATCGATCAGATTATATATTTCAAGGGATTCGTCCGGTTTTTCTACTTAAATCGCTATTGTGAGTAGGATTATTTCTTCCGCATCTCATCCAACGACTCTTTTGCTAGTTCCAAAACGTCATTTTAAAGCTGGCAATGGAGGCTTGAGCCGTTTATAGCAGACTAATGCAGTTAATAATGAAGTTATTAGAAAGAGAGCGAGAGAGACAGAGACACAGAGAAAGAGAAACAGAGAGAGAGAGAGAGAGAGAGAGAGAGAGAGAAGCTTTAGTCAGCATCGCGTCGTGGCCGCATCACCACCTCGGGTGTGCATTATTTTTCTAATAATTCAACGGCCCGTCGTCAATTATTCCTTACATATTGCTGCTTTTACTGCATTTTTGATCTCATAAATGCAGCCTCGGTGAACAGAAGAGACTTTGAAAAACATTTTTAAAAAATCGTATCGACCCCAAGCTTTTAAGCGGTATAAAAAAAGCGCCTGGCAGCAGTTTTATCATTGGTGGCCACGAGTTCTTCTACCATTACTGACCCTGCTTTAGACACTCTTATAAAAAAATTAGATTTATATATAAAAAATCTGTCACTCTAATTTGACCCGCCCCCTCCAAAAAAAGAAAATAAAAAAGTGGACATTCTGCAGGCATGTGCACTATATATCATTTGCAGCAATGCATAATGCATCACACTATGAATGATGCATAAATCTCTAAATGGCCACAAGTTTTATCAAATTAAACTTTAATACAGTCACTTCACATCAGAAACGGTCACATGTCACTCATTTCGCCTTAAACAATGAACTCTGACTGAAAATGCACTACAAATTGCTGTCACATCCCATTTACTGCAAGCATGCTAAAGCCATACAAAGCATGTCTAAAGGCATCTACCTTAAAGAATATCACAAAAAATAAAAAATAAAGGTTCTTTATTGGCGTTGATGGTTCCACGAAGAACCTTTAACATCCATGGAAACTTTCCATTGCGTAAAAAGTTCCTGTAGTGGAAAAGGGTTCTTAAATGTTCTTCACACTAAGAAAATAACGGTTCTTTTATAAGAACTGCTCACTGGAAGGTTCTTTTTGAAGAATCCAAAATGGTTCTTCTATGGCATCACTGCGAAAACCCGCTTTTGGAACCTTTTTTTAAGAATGTGGTCAGGACATCATCTCTGAATCACCCACTGGAGAAAACTGTCCTGCTGATTCTTCAGTTTAGTCCTGATCACAGATAACCCAGCACCCTCGTTTAGATCATTTGTTCAATGTCCATGCAGGATCTTATATAATGGTGCTGGCATCTAAGGCCACTGTTTTGCACTAATTGGACACCCTCCTCCTCTCCATATTCAAATTCTTTATCTGTGTCTTCACAGAGAATACAATCTGCTGATATGGCTCATTTTTTCTCAGTTCTTCATTGTTCGCTTGAGCTGTGCTTTGATTCGCCGCCGCATTAATCACGCCACAACCCTGCGTGCATGATCTTGTGTACCAAAGCACATTTCTTATGCATTAATCATCCTCAAGATGATGCCATTCCACACAGACGCCTCATTAGCTGGACCTGATACGGACTCTATTAACCTCCCCAAACACATACACACATACGCAACCATCTTACCAGAAAGCTATTCTGGAACAAGATCCTCAGAGCAAGAGAAACGCTGTTCTGCTTTGTCACTGATGCTTATATCACTGCTCAGTAATACGTTCAACACAGTAATACATTTGTCTGAAGCTATATTCATCATACGCAGCTCTGTAATTTCCATCATCTTTGTGCACAAAGTCGAGATGAACATCTCAATTTAAAAAGACACTGTTAAAATCATACACATTTTTTTTTTTTTTTTTTTTTAATGTTATGATTGTACAATGTCAATGGACAATGAAAACTCACACAAAGAGAGCATGTCTACTTATCTGTGACTGGTTAAATGTGAATTGATAGCTAACAGTGTTTCAAAAATTAAACAATAATAATTCAAATTTGTTCAGAGCAAAAGGAACAAAAAATGAACACTAAATTTTTTCTTCGAACTTTTATGAAATTTTTATTCAGATTAGATTTTTTGTAAGAATTTGATATTCGGCAAGCATTCATTAAAGTCAATCAAAAGTGACAGTAAAGATTTTTTACAATGTTACAAAAAGTTTCAAATATAATTTAATAGAATAGGGCTTAATATTTTCAAATATTAAAAATACATTTTAAAATGCATTAAAACAGACAATTATAATATTTCACAATATTACCGTTTTTACTGTATTTTTGATCAAATAAATAAAGACTTGATGAGCTTAAGAAACTAAAGTGTTCTTTCAAAACTGAATTATGATTAAAAAAAAGATAATAGAGCAAAACTACGTTTATGAATTAAATATATATTTACTTAAGCAATTTCAATAGTTATAGATGATCAAAAAACTAAAGATAAACAGCTCGACTAACCTTAATTAACACTTTTGATAAAAAACATACTGTTGTGATTCATTCATCTATACTATACACACACACACACACACACACATATATATATATATATATATATATATGATGTTTATTTTATAAGTAATTGGGTTTTAGATGAACAGTGGCAGAAATTATCGGAGGTCATGTAATAGCTACCAAATATAGTGTGTTTTCTTTAATTAAAGTACCATTTCCAATAATGGTATTCCAAAAATACTTAATATTACAATAACAGATTGTTGTGGAAAAACCTAATGATTCAAACAAATACACAACAGTGTCAGTCCATGACTGTCTGTATGGAAAACCTTGTTAAAATTAGTGTGTAGATAATAAAGCAAATCAGACTGAAACTGACGATTTTAGTCAGATGTTGTCAGTTTTGTGTGCAATGTGCATTAAATAGTCTATTGACCAGCCAATTGACTTTCACCTTCCTCATTTACTCCACCTGACTGTATGCACTGCACTTATTCATCCAGAGATTTAGAGCTCAAAATCATTCAGAGGAAGAGCGGAAAGAGCAGACAGGGTCAAGATCAGAGAGGTCAGAGGTCAAACCTGTCTGAGCAGTGATGTGCGTCTCCTCCTGATGGCCATTAGACGAGTGACCAGCACTGACCACTGAGCTCTGCTGGTCCTCCCATGTCACCTCTTATCATGCAGGCCATTGACACAGAGACACAGGCAGCGTTAACATACGGCTTGACGTGTGCCAGAGAAACTGAGGGATTGTAATTCCCCCATTTTTGTGCAGGTACAGTGAACATATATATTTGAACACTTAAGTCAGGCTTAAAAATCTAAACGTGACATTGAAACAATATTAATTAAGGCTTAAGCATTTTGTATTCCTTTAGTTTAATTTAGAAGTGTGCTTCTGCCATTTCTTATTTTAAATAAATGCCATTTGGTTTGATATTTTGTGTCTAAAGCAATACATTAAGACTGATTAGATAATCAAATACTTTTTCATATATCAATGTTTGTTCCTGAAATACAGTCTGCAGACGTTTTTCTTCTGCATTTAGTTTTTGCAAAAACAGTGTGTTAGGCTGGCTTTGTAAAATAAATCAAAAGGTTGAAGAGGTAGACTGAATAATTCTGGTGATATTTCAGCACTAATGCAGTGAACAGCTCCTTTCTACACATGATTGTACGTCATCTGCTGGTTAAACCATGTAACTGCGTCTTACTAATCAATTCGGCCAGAATAACCACTGATATACATTTATATCAAAATATGAAATTCTGTAACATCTAAATTTCACTCTGTAGCATGAGTAAAGAAACAACTTAAAATGACTTTAAACAGAACAGTCTTTTAAATGATATCTGGCTTCATTTAGAGTAGAAGTCACTAGCTATAGACACAAGCCAGATCAATTTAATTCAACACAATCTCTCTAAATGTCCCTCATTATTCACAGCAAAACGTATTAAAACAATGACAACCCACACAAGAGAGAAATATATGAGAGTCGAGAAGAGGGAGAGACTGACCTAGAAACAGACAGAGAAAAACCTAGAGACCGATTCATCCATGCAAAACGCATGCAAGATCTGTGACACGTCGATCCTTCATCAACAGTAGTTTTTGAGTAAAGAAAAGACATTTTAAAGATGTAAGAACTGGGTGATAAGTATAAACTCCCTAAATTAGCACAAGGAGCAATTATTAAACATATGTAATTCATATGTACCAATATAACAACACATACTGTAGTAATAAATAGCTATATTTAGCTAAACTGAATAACAGAAATTAATCAAACTTAGCTCTTAACCCTAAACTCACTTTTTTGTTTTCGGTATGCACTAGAATTGCAAATTAAGAAAGAAAATATGGTCAAGTTTGATTTCACATTCAGACTTTAAAATGTAAACACATTGTGATTATTTGAAATATTACCCAGCCCTAAAGGTGAGGAAACATCCTCTTAGAAAAGAAGATGAAGAGGAAAATACTGCAAAGCTACACTGCAAACATACGCCTGGAGAGACTTGCCTTTCCTGCCGTTGACTGCTGGGCCGTTCGGCCTCATTTCATAAGCTTTAACACAACAAAAGAGCAACGGAGTAAAAATACTGCAAGAATTCACACAAATGCACAAAATACAAGTCAGACTTCTAATAAATCTTCCTCGACACTCCTTTTGAGTGTCATGTGAAAAAAAGGATGAGAGTACTTCAAACAGCTGATGTAGTGTAAATACCAGTTGGACAGAAAGCAGAGATGGATGCTGGGAAAGTGGCAGACGCACACACACTCCCAACAGACCAGATCTTGTGACAAATACGACGGATGTGCCAGATGGGAGCGGAGGAAGTGCGATCGGCTGGAAACGTGTATGTTTGTGTTTCTGTCTACAACTCATTTTTCATTTACAAACCTAAATCTGACGCAAACCTGAAGTTATGTATGAACTGACTACAAACCAGAACTCAGGTCTCATGGGCCGGTTTTGAGTACAAAATCTCTATAATATACAATAATAAAAAAAGATATCTATCTATCACTTCTACAGTATTTATTAATCTTAGTTAATGTTAATTTCAGCATTTACTAATGCATTATTAAAATCTCAAGTTGTGTGTTAACATTAGTTAATGCACTATGAACTAACCTGAACGACTTTATTTTTTATTAACTAACGTTAACAAAGATGAATAAATAGTGTGATAAATGTATTGATCATTGTTTGTTCATGTTAAAAAAATGACACCTTATTGTAAAGCGTTACCAAAAAAAATAATAAAACTCACGTGTCTCCTCTAGAGTTTTCAAGTTTACAAATCTCAGATGGTCTACATTATCTATCCACATTTATTGCATAGCTCTGTGCACCTACTGCATGTTAAAGACGGTCTCAGCTGCACCTTTTTATAGTTTTCCAAAAGAGTCAAAGAGAAAACTGATATTTAAATGAGAACTCCATATGGATAATATTTAGCAAAAACACCATTTGAGCAATAATTCAAAATTATATTAGCAAAATAAAACAGCACATCTGTAAAATCAACCAATTATTGGACAAGACAAATACTTTGACTGCTTCTAAAACAACACAAAGGTCACTGGGAAGACAGAAACACATTTGGAAAATCCTTTATCACAACATCACTGCTACATGAAGACAAAGGAAAAAACTAAAATTACCTGTCTACATTCACATTTAAACACGAAGAGTTTGCAATGGACCTGGCTTCACAACCTCTTAGAGAAAGCTCTGATGGAGCATTTGATGTGTGTGAAATAGAGAGGGAATTCAGTGAATCTGACATCCAAAAAGCTTTAGGATCTAATGTTAATTTTAGACCCGTCTATAGAGGAAATGTCAAGCTCAAGACAATTGCAGTTATGTTTAATTCAATCAGAAGCGCCTTCTGACAGATTAAACCTTCACAGACGTGTTACACACCTGGACAAGGCTCAAGTTCTTCATCTCCATCTTCTGAGAGAGGAATGAGAGAGGGAAACATCAGAGCGTACATGCAACTCATCCACACATGTCATTTACATGATCATGTGTGTCGCCCGCCCTCAAATATAACAACAGCACAAACTGTGTCATATTCATCCAATGGGGTAATGGAACGGAGCAATGTTGTGATAATGTATAAAAATCCTTAAAAAACTATATAATTCACACTAGAAACACTTTTGACAAGTGAAATGACAAGCTTTGTTGTCTCCTACTTGACACAACAGTTCAACAGTCAATCATCAAGGAGGCTCCGCCCACCCATGGGGGGGAAACTAAATTTGTTACCATATTTACCCATATTTAGACAAACAATGATTCCAAGAAATCTGGCTATTTTTAGAAAGAAACTAATAAAATTAGATTTATAAATTTGTTTTTTATTAGTGCTGTCAAACGATTAATCGCATCCAAAATAAAAGTTTTTGTTTACATAATATATGTGTGTGAACTGTGTATATTTATTACGTATATATAAATAGACACACATGCATGTATATATTTAAGAAAAATATGTTGTTTTTATTAAATATATTTATATAGAAATTAAATTATATGAACATAAATATACATGTAAATACATGATATTTTCTAAATATATACTTTATGTGTGTGTATTTATATATACATAATAAATATGCACAGTACACAGACATATATTATGTAAACAAAACTTTTATTTTGGATGCGATTAATCGCGATTAATCATCGCTATTTATTATTTATTTATTTGGCTTTAAGTCGATGTCTGTTGATTTTTCAAAGTTGTAAATGTTTTTAAGAAACAAAAAAATACTATTTGTTTTCTATTTCAAAACGTCACATTTATTGGATGTATTGTTTATTTGTAAAACTGTTGACAAAAGAACATTTTAGCATACTTTTATAAGTAACACTTTATAATAAGGTCCCACCAGTTACTGTTTACATTACAGATACCAGTTAACATTAACTAACAATGGCAATACATTTGATAAAATATTTATTAATCTCATTTATTTAAAAAAACTGTTGTTCAAGTACCTAATTACCTAGTACCTTAATATTAAGACATTAAGAGAACCTTTTGATTTAAATGATATATAAGTAAAAATCAAAAAAAGTTGAAATTAACATTAAGATTCTTGAGATATTTTTCATTTAAGATTCATGTTAACTAAAGTAGTTACCTAATGTTAACAATTGCATTTTATTATTAGAAACTTATATTTTAATTCTCAAATTCTTATTTCAACAGAAAATACATCAATGCTTTTTAGGCAAGTTTTCTTTCTAAAAACAGTCAAATTCTTCATGTCCCCAGATGAAATGAACTGTAACTGGGATACGATGCATTGCAGACTATAACTATAGCAAAGCGCAACTTTTGCCGAGTCAGTCATTCTGCAATCCCACCTCTCAAATAAACATCTCAGCATGAGCAAGAGCCAACATTGAGACAGAAAGAATCTGCAGAGAAAAACAAACTTACTTCTTTCCAGCGTCCCTTTTGGAGGCAGTTGTGGGAGCTGTCGTCCTCTCCTGCTGTTCACGGGGGTCCCGGTGGGGCTGGTCTGAACCGATCCTCCACGAGGATGCGCCCTAGTAGACAAAAAATGATCACCATTATTATGGTTGTTATGTGCATGTACCTTAACGCTACCTTGAACACTGACAGCGACAGCAAGAAACTGCTGATCAGCACAAACTATCATAGGACATTTCAGAGTTGGTCTATGAAGAATCAGCAAATGAAAATATAACTCATGTAACAATTCACTATAAATAAATAGGGTTAAAAAGCATGTGCTGAAAAGGAGTGGTTTAGTCAGTCATATATATGATATTTCACATATACATGTGCTGTAATATCATGCACATCCATTTGAATGATGCTGAGGATTAAAATAACAGTAAACAAACATCATGGTTTTCCATCAGCATTTTGTATAAACAAAAACAAAATTACATGCAAAATCACGAAGGTAGTACTATATATACACGTTAAGTGAATTAATGCCTGTCTAAAACATCATGCAAACTCCTATAGTTTTTTTATATTAAAATATTATAATTTTAATAGTATAATTAGTATTTAATAGTAAAATCCTCAAAATACAAGATATATTAATACATATATATAATGTATTAATAAGATTAACACTATACAAAATATTAAGGTAGGTAAGGTTTTTAATTTTTTTTTTTAAGAAGCCTCTTATGCTCATCAAGGCTGGATTTATTTGATCAAAAATACAGTAAAAACAGTAATATTATGACATATTACTACAATAACAAGAACTGTTTTTCATTTAAATATATTTTAAAATGTAATTTATTCCTGTGATGCAAAATTGAATTTTCAGCATTATTACTCGTCTTCAGTCACATGACCCTTCACAAATCAATCAAATACGTTGATTTTCTGCTCATCATTGTTGAATAGAAAGTTCAAAAGAACAGCATTTTGTTTAAAACTAAAATCTTTTTTTAGTTTTTTTAAAAATCTAAAATACTACTAATTTAGTAATTTTTTATCAATTTAAGGTGTCCTTGCTGTGTAAAATGATTAATTTCTTCAACAAAAAAACAAAAAATTAAAATTTTGAACACTTTTTTTATTTATTGTTTTGTTTTATTTTGTCTTTTTAATAAAAACACTTTTAATAAAAACTAAAACTGATTCTGGAATGACTTTTTGTTAATATATACTGTATATATATATATCACTTATATCACTGTCAATATATTGTTTAAATGACTGAAGAAACCCAGTATCTGATATAATCCAACTGGTCTGCTATTTTATTCCAAACGACATAAAATATATAATATTGAACTATATTTAGTTTATATGTAGGCTTATGCTTTAGTTTAACAACTTACAACAACGCTCAAATATTCAGTAGTATGTACATTTACTACATTTGACAAAATGCTTGATGCTTTGGCACATGAAGGTGACTCTTCCACAGTGATGCTGCAAGAGAAGTGTGCATTTTTCTCCGCCATCACCAAAAACAAACAAAACATTAGGATTCGAGACAAAAAGAACCAAAGGGGGGGGGGAAACAAATGAGTTTAACATCACAATTTAGGGATAACAACCAATGGAGATTCCACACCACTCATACAAAGTGGTGTGTTTTGCTATAAAACAAATCATTAAAAAGAAATGAACAGTATCTGGTGCATCTACAGAGATGAGATGGAGCAGATACAACAGCACTGCTGCAGAGAGGACAACAAACAAATCAAATCAAAGGGTCGGTTGGTTGGATGCAGGGAGTCTTTGTTAGCACATGAGGGATGTTTTGTTTGATTAGTCAGGTCTGTTTTGCGGGGTGAGCGGCTGCTTTGATCTGGGTCACCTCGATAAGGCAGGGGAGGGTGGAGCGGAGTGTCCTGATGGCAGGGAGGGCATCGATGATCTCATGTGGGGGCCGTCGGGCGGCCGCTCCGTGGAGCGAGAGCGACTGTACATGGGCCGCTCCAGTGCGGAGCGCTGGTCTGCAGAACGGGACCTGTGGTGATACTCATGCCTGTCTGGTGCTCCGTAATTCCTGAAGAAACGTGATTGGGGGAAACAGGGCGAGGTTTAGTGTGGGTGAGGTCGGTTGGGTCGGGCTGATGGAGTCTCAGAACACCGCATGGCATTCTGGGAAATCACTGAGAGACTCTAACAGGTCAAGGTAAAGTTGTGTCGTCTTTGGCACTTGGAAGCAACCAGTATAGGAGTCTAACCCAACGGTTCTGTACAGTGATTTACTATACATTTTAATTAGACTGAAAGATACACTAAAAGCAGAATTAAATCCAGATTAGGACAATGAAGTCCAAAATCACAGATTTTACAGCACTCAGATCACAGAAGCATACAAATAAACAAGAAATAGATTAAACAAATGAATGAATTATTATTAAAAACTGTGGAAGGAAAGATATCAGATTATTCCCACATTTTTACAGAAGGAAAAAAATCCCATCCATTTTATTCAGAGAGAAAAAGATTTTCACAGATAATGTCAAATATTTCACAGGATTTCTGCAGGTTTTATGAAAGTAAATGTAAGACTTTTTTTTAAGGCCAAGTAAAGAACATTTAATGAAGAAATTGAAAGGAACACAATATGTCAATAATGCAATACAGAGCACAAATTCAAAATCTGTTCTTCGTCAGTATTTCTGTCTTGTTTGCAGTGCAAATATTTGAAGATTCTTAAATCAAGAGACATTTACTTAAGAATCAAAATGACATAAAATGAAAAGTCTGCCTTAATTTGTGGAAGGGAAAATTAAGGATTTTTAGGAAATTTAAAGACCTGCAGAAACCTTGCTTTCAGGATAGTCCTCCTTATCAATTACTGATTTATTTTATTTATTTTTGAATCCCTGTGGAGAAAATGAATGGGAAATACTTCTGGAACCAACACTGCTTAAAACATCTGGCACAGTATAACATACTAATACACAAGACAATACAAAAAGATGTGTAGTGTCTGAAAAGTTGTCCAGCATCAAAACACTGATTCATTAATAATACATTGAGATAAATAAAGTGACAATGTTAAAAAAAGGCTGTTAAATACAAAAAATATATGTAAAAAATGAATAATAAAAAGATTTTTGAAAAATGAAATAAACATTGTGTATGTTTTTTTTTAATTATTATTTATTATCATCCTTAAACGAAAGATCAAGGAATGGGTTTAAGACATGAAAAGCTGCACAAGCTCTCATTTTAATTTTTGCATGCAAACGAAAATATTATTAGCCTCACTTCAAATGCTGATTACTGTATTTACAAACAGGTTAAGAAAAATAAACTTAATTTAAAATATATTCAATAAGCAAAAACATGAGCCAAGATGAGGACTGTGCTAAAGACGTGGGTTTTTTTGGTAGTGAAAATGTCCCAGCTCATGCCAGGGCAGCAGGGATCCTCTCGGTGTTGGATATCATCCCATATAATGTCTTCATCCTGAAACAAAAAGGCTGTCGACATTTTAGACAGGCCATAAATGCCTGACCTAAATAGGCTGCAGCACCGGTACCCCTCCATGTCACTGTACGCCTCTATGAAGGGTCATCCAGGCAGGACGCGGTAACCTGACCACCAACCGCTTATTGATGGAACACGCTATTGCCACGGCTGCCAAAAAGACGCAGATATTTGGACCTGACCACATAAACCATCAGTGTGTGCATTACACACACCCTCAACTTCATCAAGGTTTAAAGGAATAATTCACACACAAATTAAAATTCATTTACAGGCAAACCAAGTTTGTTTCAGAACACATTTGGTGAAATTTAACATTGTATCACTTGCTCACCATTGGATCATCTGCAGTGAATGGGTGCCGTCGGAATGAGAGTCCAAACATCTGATAAAAACATCACAATAATCCACAAATATTCCACACGATTCCAGTCCCACAATTAACATCATGTGAAGTTAAAAGCTGCATATTTTTTTTATAACAAATCCATCATTAAGGCTTGAGCTGTCACTTCTGGACAAAATATCCATAATCCATTATAATGCTTCCTCCAGTGAAAAAGTGCATCCTCTGTTTTCCTCTCACATCAAAATCCACTGGCATATTTGTTTCATGTTATGTTTTGTGAACTAATTTGGACTCTTTTCACTTGTAAACGGTGATTGATCTGTGCTTATTTCTCTCCTGCTTCAGACGATACAACGTTTTCACGTTGTAGAAAAGCAATATTACTAATAACTTGTATTTTAGATAGAAGCAACTGTTTGAAGTTAAAAAAAAACGTCCTATTGATGCATTTGTTTCTTACAAACACGCAGCTGTACGCTTCACAAGATGTTAATTGATGGACTAGAGTGGTGTGGATTATTGTGATGTTTCTATCAGCTGTTAGCAAACTCATTCAGACGGCACCCATTCACTGCAGAGGATCCATTGGTGAGCAAGTGAAGCAACATACCTTTGTTAAAGTGTTTTATCAAAAGTAAATAATTAAAAAAAAATCCAGATCAATGTACATTACTAGTGAATAACACATGCTGAACAACTTTTCACACAAAACACCAAGTTAGAGACTACACACACAAAGCGAAACTACTTCCATTAATAAGCTCAACGTAGTGAAGTACTGTATTTATAAATTCCATTTTATATAATTTAATATAATAGTTTGTTAAAACAAAGCATGAGCTAGCTGTAAAAATAAGTGCTCAGTTTCTTTATGATGACCTTATGAGAGAATGGCAATGAGGCTTTAGGAATGAGTCAAAGGCATACAGTATCTCACCATTCTTACAAAGACAGAAGCTTGTTAGGTTTAATGGCGAATATATTTTCCAACTCTTTTTGGAAAATATATACATTTGCAGGGACATTAGGACAGAGGGGCTTATTTCAGCTTGTTTTTTTTCTTAATTTATCTTTACAGCAAGTGTTTCCTAGCTTTTCATTCATTCAACCTCGTGTCGACATTAATGAGTCACTGGTGACCTGTTGATCTGATGTGCACAAAGCAATTTTTTCACATATTAAAAAAGTTTAGTTAAAAAAAAGGATTTTTAATTATTAAATATTTAATTTAATAATGAAAATTAATGATTAAAATAAAATCATTTATATTATTACATCCAGCAGTAATACTACTACTACTAATAATAAAACATTAATTTAATAATAATAACATTTTTAAAAAAAGGTCAATTTTTCAATTACAGACATAATTCATTCAATACAGAAAAGTGATTAAAATAAAGTATTAGCCATTCATATTGAAAAAAAATTAATTTAGTCACCCCTGAGGAGTGCTATTTTTATGATGCATGCCATGTGAAAAAATTAAGTTGTGGAATAATTGAATAATCACAAGTGAAAAATAAGTGTAAAAAAATAAAGTAAATATATGAATTTTTGTAGTGGCATTGGCAAACCAAAATTATTGCATTTTGCATGATGCTGCATATATATATATATATATAATATGTGTGTATAATATATCATTTTGTGCACCTTTAAGAATCTTGAATTATGCATTTATACCAGGATTGTTAGATTGTTATTAAGTCAACATGAGGTTGTGCGGATTCAAGTTTCTCAATGTCAGAGACCCTCATGAATGCAGGTTTTCAACAAAATAGTATCAAACTGGTTGCATCTTATGATTATAAATATATTGTACTGAAAACCTGGATTTGTTAAAGTTCAGAGGAAGTCAGGGTTTGAGAAACGCTGATGTGTTAGTGGAGGCTCTCAGCAGGGAGGTTAATGGGGACGGACGTTGGCAGCAATGGCTCTACCTGAGATCCTCCAGATGACTGTCATGAGGCTGACTGTGTCGGGTTCGAGGTAAGGTGAGAAAATGACTGCAGGCAGATGGACAGAATAGACGTGGATTTTCAGAAGAGAGATGAAGAGGGAAGAGAGAGGATCATGTTTTCGTTGAAACTGATGATGATGATGGGATGAACCCAAACTTTTCACGTGGAAGAAATGTGGTTACTGTTCAATGACACCAACACTCACACATCTAACTGATCAAGAACAAAGATAATTCTAAACGAGCGTTATGATAATGCCAATAAAGGGGCCCTAGCAAACAGGATTTCCTTGCACTTTATTCAAACTAAGCTGTGCAATAAATCAATCAATCAGTCAAGCCCTAAATAACTCTTCAATAAACAAACAAATAAAAATACATAATATTAATAATAACAACAATAAACAAACAAAGTGAAAAACTGCTACAAAATGTAAAATAATAACAATAATAATGGCAATTCTTGCTGGCTTACTAAAAAACAAACAAACAAAAAAACAACCTAAATAACCTTTTACTAAACATAAATATATAGAATATAGATCTGGCTTTGTGTCTCGGGTGCATGATCATTGTTGTTGATTCAGTGCTACACACACACTGTTGTTACACTAGATCTTGTGTGTTGTTGGGTTCTTGAATCAAATGTTAACAATAAACTCTTAAAACTGTGATTCAGATGAACAGAAAAGGTTCAGGCAGCAGAAGAGAGATCTGTCTTACCTCTGAGAAGGGGGCATGCTGGGAGACCGTGACCGTGCTCGGTTGATGTCAGCTGACCGAGAGCAGTGATTGGACGATAAGACCTGCTCAGGCACAGAGAGGGTGGAGCTCTGAAGGTCCCTGCCGTTTCTATAGTCTGTAATGAAGTAAAGGGAAAGAATCATTACTGTGCACTCATTTGAGCGACTAATGCAAAACTGTTAAACCCTTTACTGATAGCACTTTAAACATGTATGCATTTTTGCCTACAAGCAAAATTTTTTAATCATACTAGATTATCTATTTAACCCCATGTGTTTTTTCGCAATAACTGGTTCTTAAATTGCTGTAAAAGTTGCGTTTTAAAGCCAATATCTTCCAGTCATGAATGAACTTAACTCCCATTAAATCAGAAAACAGCTTTCACAACCAAAACCAGAATAATGACTTTTTCCTCATGCAAGAGCCGTCAACCCACTCAGCCTGATGGCATTTCATTACCCAGCATTCAGTGCGGCCACGCTAAGGTCAGTGCCTCGCATGATTACAAAAGATTGATGTTCAACTGACTGTATCGCACATTAAAACAGACCGAACAAAGGTAGAACAATGTATCAAAGAGAAGTTCAATGAGGGAATTTCTGCCTTTATGATGGCTTATTGTTTACTTTTTATTATGAACTGATTCTACTAGAGTTTGATGTTTTCATGTTGCTAATGGAATATGCACCAACCACAAACGTTGGAGAAAATAGTCTATTTTAAACTATTTTCTCAGTATTTTTGTAATATTTTTGTCTTGGACACTTTTGATGCAAATTATCATAAAAATATAAAATTATTATTAAAATTATAAAATGATACCCATAACTAGATACATTGAAAGGTAGCATAATGATACACTACCATTAAAAATGTCTTTGGAATAAGTCTATTATGCTTATCAAGGCTGCATGTATTTAATCAATGTAAAAAATATATATATAAATAAATAAAATAATAATAATAATAATAAATAAATAGAAACAATTCCTGCCTTTGTCTAATTGACAGACTTTATTTTTTCTTATCTCTTTTAATTGGCTAAGAAATCAAATACACTGCTTGACAATAACCAATTATTTGTATTCTATTGATAGTTTTCAGTCACGTGACCGGCTCAAAGACTTGGAGGCAAAACATCCATAGAACTGCTGCACAACCGTGTCAATTTTTCATCTTGTTTTCATCATGTTTCCCAGCTGCAAATATTTAGATCACCTCTCAAAAGAATAAAACAAAATGCAAGTTTTGGCCATTTGAAATCCATATTAAGCACCATCGGCAATATTTCAATCATAAAAAGTGGTACAAAACGTTGTAAAAACACTTAAAGTGCCTTAATATATTTAAAACAGTAATATTAAAAGATGAAATTCAGTAATCTCTATATTAATGATACATAGCTTACACAGGCAAGCAGATGAGGCCGGAATATGAACGCAGTCCAGTTCAGTGTTTTCCTTCTAATGGTTTTCTATAGGAAGCCATGTAATGTGAAACTTTGCACATTGTGTTTATATTCTGGCTTCATCCTCTTGCCTGTACAAAATATACATCATCAATTAGGTATCCACTGAATCTCGCCTTTTAATATATGTGTTTTACTATATTATTACTTGATGCAATCTGCGTAAAAATAGCTGGCGGTCAGTGGAGCAAAGCTTCGTTTTGCCCGCCAGGTGGGCATTCCTATAAGGGTGTGACGTCACGTGAAAACTATTAATACGTTTTTCCTATATTTTTCTAATTACAATTTTATGATTGGTTTATACCAACACATAAGGCGGCAGAATAGTTTATATACTGTAATAAATGTTATGTCAATTATCACTGCATTATTCATATATTTCATTTATTTATTACCTGGAAATTACTTGAAATGAAATCTTTTAGCTAGATAGCAGGATACCTTTGCCCATATTAGGGATTTCCCTCCAGCTCATCATAAGTTATTACATCTATGAGGCCACTTTGGACTTTCTGAGCAAGAGCGCCCTCAGGCTTCGAGTATGAATGAAACATACATTGCATGAGAGTGTTCAGCGCTCCGTAATCTCGTTCTGGATATGAATAAATGTAAAAATATTTCATACATACTATCTCGTTTCACTACGTTTAAATCTAGATTTTTTCACACTCGCCCTGTTTTCTACTTCTACATGAACACACTTGCCCGGAAAAAGTGTGGGGGATGAATGTATTGCATTGGTTTGGTCTGCCACACACATACTGTAGTGTTTGAACGTGATCTCAGCGTGCTCCAGCGCAGAGACTGCATCAGCACCGGTGCATCATGCTGCAATAAATGAACGGTTGCTAGACACACGGGCCAGAAAACAACTACAGCAGCACAGAGCGCATGAAGGGAAAGCAGCGATCTATAATTCCTCTGAATGTTAATCATCTCCTCCCGGCGGAAAGCACTGCATCAGCACTTTACAACCGGCCCAGAGATGGAGCCAAAATCAATGAGAGAGAGAGAGACTGAGGGAGGGTTTCCCTCTATCACAAAGAGCACGACTGGAATTTTAAAAAGGGTATGTGGATGTGAACGTGTGTTTAGGCTTTCCCTTCCCATCTGAGATGCCTGTACAGATGAACATTTTAGCACCAGTAATAGGCTGATGAGTGGTGAAGACGTATATAACATACTACCATACTTCATACTGTGCACAGCAGGACATTATTGAATTTATGAGAAATATGTGTCTGCAAAAAGTTAAGACATTTAAATACAAAAGTGGATTAAAAATGCAAAAAAAATACATGATAATGAGATGATAATTGGACTCAATGTGACTACATTTTTGTTGTTATAAATGGCTAAATATTTTTAAAAGTATATTGTGTGGTATATATTGAATGGTTCTTATATTTTTTAAAAGCTTATAATGTGTAGTGTTATTTTAGTATTATTTATATACTATTGTAGTATTTATTCATATCAAAATTTTCAAATTAGATTTTTAATAACAGAAAATAAATTTTCATTTTTAGTAATTTTATTTGCTTTGTCATTTTTATTTATTTTTTTTGTTTTTACTATTATTATTTTAATATTTCTATTTAGCTTTAATTGATCTTTAAGTTATAGTTTTAGTAGTTTTTGTACAGCTTTACTTTTGGTTAACAATAACAACACTGTATGTGTTATGCAATGCAAAACATTTCAAACAGTGGTATGCTGCATATACAGTAGCATAGATGCAGTATACAGTTTATACTATAGTAATACACTAATGCATAAAACATTACAAAAAACGCAACAACAAAAAAAAAATAACTAGAGCAAAACGCAGCATAATGAAGTTCAAAAATATAAGTAAAACACCACAAAAATAAATACAGAAAATGTCTTTATAATATGGTACATTGTGCCCTATTTCTACAAACTTTTTTATAGTGTATAAATATATATTTTTCACATTACCCCATCACATTGCATACTTCCAGTCATCATCATATGGAAATAAACATGGTTCTGAGAGGTTTTTTCAAAGGCAAAGTGTGACTTTATATTGAACACATTTAGCAGTAAACGTCTTCTTCACATCTGTCAGACGGTGTCATTTTCACCGTTTTCCTGCTAACATCTTACCTGATACGACGCCAACACCATCCTCACAGTCATAGTCTGAGAACTCACTGTCGCTGATCCTCTGAGACCCTACAGCAGAAAAACAGACACACAGAGAGACAAGTGTTAGAACAGTCTGTAGCGAGACGGGATCATGTGATGTAGCTGTTCTATGATTTCTGCACTCTAAACCCCTATTAACATACCGTATATCTTTGCCAAAATCTCATGAGCTTTCTATCTACGGCCTACATAACGGGGCATATACAAGATAAAATAAAATACAATAAACAAATCAATCTATGTTTCCCCTCCAAGTATTGGTTAATAATATTTCAATTTAAACTTTTATTTAAACGATTATTTAATTATACAACAATTTTTAACAGCTATTTTCAGGAAATGAATGAAATATAATGAATGAATGAAAAATAATATTTATAGTTGACATTCGTTGTCATTATAGTTGTCACAATTACAATTTTATCCTTTTTTTATTATTTTTTAATTTTTATGTTTCATTTGAAATATTTTATTTTATTAGATATTATTAGATATGTGACCCTGGACCACAAAACCAGTCATAAGGGTCAATTTTTCAAAATTGAGATTTATGCATCATCGGAAAGCTGAATAAATAGGCTTTCCAATGATGTATGGTTTGTTATGTTCGGACAATATTTGTCTGAGATTTTACTTAATGTGATTTTTGGCATAAAATGTATTGTTGACTATTGCTACAAATATACCCCAGCGACTTCAGACTGGTTTTGTGGTTCAGGGTCACATACTGTATTAGCTATAGGCAACATTTTGAATTTTCATTAAATTTTTTCCCATGCAATCTTTATTTTTTATTTCACATTAGATTTATTTCAATTACAAAAATTACTTTTAATAGTTTTAGTTTTTTGTGTCTTTAAAAACAACACTGTTCTAATATCCCTCATGCCCTAAAATGCTGTCTAGGTAGGCATCTCACTCCATTTTAGAACATAACTCCTGCTTAACCACAAGTGACAAACACTAGTGTTCATTCATCTTCCTCTGTGACGCTCATAAAAAGTGGTAAAGAAGCTATCTGCACTCGAAATGCCTGTCTATTTCAGACTACTCACAGATAACCGAACATGTCAGTCAGACATCTCTCTCTCTCTTCCAAATCTACAAAACAAGAACGAGGCAGACTGAGCTTTGTATTACGTGAGAAAATGGATCTTCTTCTCCCTTCGTTTCAGTCACGAGGAACAAACCAAGCTGAACGGTGTCCCTCAGCCCACAGCGCTGACGTTTGCCGAGTTTGACACTCTGAAGCGGACGCTCCATCACTCAGTTCAGATCAAGAATGAAAGCTAATCTGCCGAGCGGCGTTCACACAACTACAGCCAGAACAGACACCCAGCCTGCGCTCGCCCACCAAACAGACCCTTGCGCTTTAATGGCGATGACAAGCCAGCAATAAACCTGCTCTCGTTTCATTCGCTCTTTCTTTTCTCCTTCAGCTCTCTGGTCTATAAACCAGTCTCTTTAAATCACTGAATCAAACACTCGTAGACCGAAGTGTCAAAAGAGATTCACAAACTTATGAAGGATCACATGATGTTTTCTTGCACCCTGTCTTACTGATTTGTTAGGGTTACATATATAAGACTTATAAGTCTTATGCAGTGCAATGCATCAATGTCAGAAGCTTAAAGTGCGTGCAAAATCGGCATTTTTAATAACCACCCATCATACAGTTTAACCAGTTCATGTTAAATCTTTGTAAGGGATGTCTTTATAATATCCTAATTATGTCGGAACATATTAAAAAAGATGGCTCTTTAGTGACACTTTTCAAAATGATTAGCTAACTGCTGTCAGTGAAGAGAAAATTACTGGAGTGAACATGATTTGTGAGGATTTTTCATTGCTTCTGTCTCTTTGAATGATTAAAAACAGGTGCTGCAAGTACAAAACCACACAGCAACCAAAAACCAAGAAAACTCACTCTTAAAAGAGAAGAAACTAAACTAATTCAAAGGCATTTCACACAAAGGCAGGTTATACACAAATTAAAACTTTGTTTTAGAGATATTATATTATTTATCACAGCTATGCAGAATTAGTAACTACAAAAGGGAGGGGAAAAAAATGAAACGACCAATTAGGACTGGGTTGTATGATGGCATTTATCGCAGAATGATAGAAAAGTGTAGTGTTTTCTCTTTACCATTTATACAGCAGAATATATATTTGCACGAAAAATGTTGACAAAATTAGTGAAAAAATTTGTTTTTTATGCCTGTGTATTTATGCATTTGTGGGATAAAGTTAAAAAAAGGAAATCAGTCACATTGTCAGATATAATTTAGTATTTCTGATGCATGAATATAAATTTGCTGTTAAGAGAAATAAAGTTGCAATTATGAGAAAAAAAATTGCTAATGTTATTAATTTGTAATTGAATTGGTTTGCGACCATCAATTTCCAAATAATAAAAAAGCCAAAATTAACACATGATAAATGAATTAACTCTTTTGTTCAAAAGTCAGTGAGGGTTAAATTAAATTGAACAAAAATGACAGAAAAACTCTCTTTTTTCCTCTTTATATTTACCAGGGAATCTTGAAAAAAAGTGTCAGGGTTTCCATAAAAATATTAAGAAGCAAAACTGCTTTCAACATAATAATAAGAATATTGTGACAATAAGAAATGTTTCTTGCAGAACGATTTCTGAAGGATCATGTGACACTGAAGACAGAAGTAATGATGCTAAAAAAATCAGCTTTGCATCACAGGAATAAATTACATTTTAAAATCTATTCAAATAGAAAACAGTTATTTTAATAAAGTTTTTACTGTATTTTTAATTAAATAAATGTAGCCTTGGTTAGCCTAAGTGACTTCTTTCAAAATCAAATCAAATCTCACCAAACTTTTGAACTGTAGTTTATAGACATTTTTTGTTTAATTTCTACCCAAGATAATTATACTGTGACAATTATCATAATGTAAAATTAATGTTGTATATGAATTTTCCTCATACCATCCAGCCCTTCTACAAGTAATAATGACAGTAGACAGAAGCCTGTGTTCACTACAGTGTATATGAAGAGATCGCACTGATCTGCAACAAAGAGGGAAAAACAGCAACACTGGGGAGAATCAGAGGGCACTGTGGGAAAAAGTGGCAGTGTGAGGACATGGTCCACTTCGGTCAGTGTTTGTTTCGTTATTGACGGGAGTGAGAGGGACAGCAGGGTGGATCCAGTATAAAAACACACGGTGAAGCCCAGAGGATCAGGCTGAGCATGCAGCGGTCATTACCTGAGCTGTACACAAACGGGCCTTTGGCTGCAGAAATAACCAGGTCAAGATAGAAAACAATGAATGCAGGACACAAACGCTCAAACCAACAGCTGTAGTCTTTCAGATTTCAGCTCAGTTGGGCCCGAAACATTCAGTACTCTACGCAAGCATGAAACACAAGCTGTTTTCATGTGTTTATTCAATCTGAAATGTTCCACTGTTTCGGCTACTGATGTAGAAGAATCACAAAACTAATTACACTGTCTATAAGAAAACTAGTGAAAAAAATCACTACGGGAATAGTTCACTCAAAATCTAAAAAGTACTGTCTTTATTGATTTTAGATACTTTCAAAACCTTAATATTTGCTAAAAATGTATTTTCATCAGAACAGATATGGAAAATTTTAGCATTACATTACTTGTTAACCAGAGGATTCTCTGCACTGAATGGGTGCCGTCATCCAGCTAATAAAAACATCACAATAATCCACACCGCTCTAGTCCATCAATTCACGTCTTGTGAAGCAAAACGCTGTGTGTTTTTAATAAACAAATGCATTATTAATATGCTTTTAACCACTGCCACTAGACAAAAATCCAAATGAGAGAAATATGCAAACATCAAGCACAGTTTACAAGCGAAACATTCCAAAACTGTTCTAAACAAATATGTTGGTGGATTTTGATGTGAGAGTTAAAATACCTTTATGGTGGATTTGTTTATTATAAACATGTAGTTTTTCACTTCACAAAATAGATTAGATTAGATCGATTATTATGATGTTTTTATCAGCTCTCATTCTGACGGCACCCATTCACTGCAGAGCATCCACTGGTAAGCAAGTGCTGTAATGCTAAATTTCCCCAAATCTGTTCTAATAAACAAATTAACTTTTCTACATCTTGGATGACCTGAAGGTGAGTAAATTTAAGTAAGTAAAATGATCAGGAATATATTGTGAATATTCAGTATACTGCCCAAATAACATATTTAGGTTAATAAAAGACATTTGAAGGTAATCTTATCAAGCATCTTATTTGTGCTTGCATACAACTAGTACAAGAAGTTATTATTATATACAAAAATGCTAAATAGTTATATATGAGCAGTAAATTTACCTGGGATTTTCTGTCATATGTTTATGCTTTGTATGCATAAAAGATATGAGTAAGAGAGACAGAGGGAGATAGAGAGAGACATACTCTGCAGTCTGCGTGTGGGACTGTCTTCATGCAGCGCTCGTCTCTGAATGCAGGGGGAGCTCTTGAGCAGGGGTACCGATGAGACATCATGTGTTTGTAGCTTATACCAGTGTGGCTCATCGTCCACCAGCGCTGTTTCCAGCTCTATTAGGATCTATACACAAACATTTGTTTCACATTCAAATGCAAGACAATATATCCAGTTTATCCCGAAAACAAATCCAGCGCATGTCACTGAACCTCTAAATTTGAGATTTTTAATGTGACACTCAATGTAGCTAACTACAACAATAACACATATGCATCAGAAATATTTAAATTTTGATAAAAATAATAATTATTATGATTAGTATTAATATTGTAAATACGTATGCAAACTATTTTATTCATTAGCTAGGTCTATTATTGTAGCAAGATCAATTTTAGATTTATCTGCCACTAAATAGCCCTCAAATACAAAAAAAGTGATCAGCTGGTAGAAGCAGCCTAAACTTCTGAATATTTCACACCATGAGTCATCTTGTCCTCACCTCTCCCAAGAACTCACTCTCCTCCTCTCGGACCCGGGCCTGGTCCCACAGCGTGATCTCCAGCATGCGTTCTCTGAACTCCCGCCGGTGGACGGGGGAATACATAAATGTCTGGTTCCATTTGGGCTCTAGTGATTTCTTTACTGTTTTTGTTCTTCTTTTGCTTTTGTCACTGGAGAAACAATGATTCAAACTGTTTTTATTTACCATCATGGTAAAAGAACCCTGGAACAAACACTGAACTCAACAAGCTGAAGAATGCCATGGGAATATGGGAATGTTAAGCGAGACATGAAAGATCTACTCATAGGCTGCTTTCAGAAAGGAATACTAGCATAGTGCTTACTGCAAACTGCTCCAATTTTGTATTAAAATGCTTATCTTGGCAGACGAACCATATCGGGATTAAAAAAAGTCGAAAAAAAATGAATTGCATTGTGAGACATAGCATCCCACAGGGCTATTATTGTAAATTATTTAAAAATATATATTAACTGAAATAAAATAAAATAAAATAAAGGTATTAGATAAAAATGTTAAATGTTGCCTTGGCAAATAACAAAAAAATTAAATTGAAGCTCAAGCACTAAAGTTAATAACTGGAAATAAATACAAACTAACACCAAAATTGAAATAAAATTTAATTATTCCTAAAAAAATATAACCTAAATAGTACTATTTACAAACAAAAAAATCGAGAACTAATAAAAATGAAATAAATAAAAAATGAAAAAATTTAAAATAAAACATACAAATTATTAATAACAAGTGTAATAGTATATAAATAATACTACAATTACATTGGTATTTCAGAGTATTTTGTATACTGCACATTTTTGCCAAAAAGGTCACACATATAGAAAATGTGCACAATATACATGTTACATACAGCTAGTGTGACTAAGGTGTGCCTTTCTGAACACAGCCACATTGAACTGTTTGATGGAAAGACCATCAATGTATTGCACAGTGAGTCTTAGTGGCATAACTGCCCTAATCTCACCTTCTGTCAGGGAGGAAGTAGATCTTCACGTAAGGATTGCGTGGTCGGCCGTCTTCCCTTGAAGGCAGGTCCTTTGCACCCAATATGGTGACGATTAGCTGATGGCCGACTTTGTCATACCAAAGTTTGACCTGCAGGGGGACAAACATCAGAGCCTGCTTGAGACGAAGGGGGACTTGTGTTCTCAGGCTTCACATCATCAGCTGCTTCATTTAAACATATTAAGAAAAGAGAGTTTGATATGCATTATATCGTAGTATTACACATGCTAAGATGCGTGACAGGCCAAGCTTGGTTCTCAGACAAGTATGGACAAGACAGAAAAATACTTAGAAGTCAAACACACACAGAAACAACACAAACATAACAAATAAAATGCTAGATCTTCTAAGCCAGAGCCCATACTTGCTTGTAGTAATAGGAAAATTACTCTTTCTATAAAGTAAATGCCTACAAATGTCTCAGGCCGCAGAGTAACACATGCAATGAAGGACGTTCCATACTTTATGTAAAAAAAAAAAAAAGACAAGGCAAAGTGTTACAAGGAGAGCTAGGTCAAACAAAGTGTACCATTACAAAATCCCCAACAGAGCCAGCGGTTGCTGTGCATTAAGGACAATAATGTTGCCCAAAATAGAAAATCTGCAATATTGCTGAGGAAAAATGTCTGAAAACCTTTTGATTTTTGCTACAAACAACCTTAATCATTCACATCATGTTTCCTCAGGTACAAGTGGGTACAATTTGCTTATTTCACACATCTCTGTACTTGGGAATATAAATAAAACAGGGATTGTTAAAGGTGCTGTAAAATTATATAAGACATTTTGCACACTTGAGCTAGATTTAGAAACTGAAATAGCCCTTTATCCAATTCCATTCCACAAAAGCATGTCAGCTAGCTTGATGCCAAAATGATTGACAGGCAGGGAGACTTTCTGATTGGCTAGGTTTCTGACAGGCTAAAACATTTTTTATTTTATTTTTATTTTTTTGGTGTACTTTCTTAGGACACCTATTTTAGCAATGATTTTTTGTGCGTACAATAAGTTACAGCACCTTTAACATATCCTTTTAACTGAAACATGAAACTTCCAGCAGTGTTAGTACTGAACAAAAATGTTTTTGGAGCGATTAGTAGAATTACAAATGTGAAATACAGTTTTTGAATCAGTCAGCAAATTAATTAATCTACAAAACAATTAAGTACACTGAATCAGTTCTTTCTAAGTATGTTCTAAGTTTGAGTATCAGGTTTCAATGCAGTTTCATGTTACATGGAAAAAGAATCAAATTTTATGTCCCGACAAACTCCGCTTCACTAAAACATTTAAAGAGACACAGTACTCCTCTGCCCGGGCAAACACCGCAGGTGAACGTCTCACAGGGTTAGAGATGTTACGTCATTACTCCACATCTGCCAACACTCAAGTGTCTCTTAAAATATTTTTGTGCTCATTCATTGCATGCATATGATTTATGCCTTACAATCGGATAAAATATGCTTAAAACAGCAACAGCAATGAATAGGTAAAGAAGTCTTTGAATGCTCAATCTGAGATAATAAACAGTTGGAAATGCAGTCATTTTTCTACTGTGCATTATCCAATGAATTAAAGCAATAGAAGAGAAGTGTATTTAGTAGACAGCAACGATTACCTGAACTCTAGGGTTAAAAGGCTCAATTCTTCTACTAAGGCTTTGGCTCTGGGTAAGTAAAGTGAATGAAAAACAACAATGAAGAGAAATGCAATAAAACTAAAACCTGAAATGACAATACCAGTTGTTAATGCAACACTAAGAAAGCCGAAAGGAGATTCAATCTAAAGACAATGGCTACAGAACATACAGCAATGGAACATTTTGATTTCCTTTCACTATAATGCAATTAACTGCAATCTCTTCCGTAGAGATTGGGAAATTAATGATGAGCTTCAATGCTCAAGACTCTGATATACTTTTAAATTTTAGGATTTAATAGTTCCTGTGCATTTTCTAGAGCAGTGTTTCCCAAAGTGCGGCCCACAACCCTCTAATTTGGTTCTTGAATTCCATGAAAAAAAAAGCAGTAAGTTGTTTTAAAAGACAGGAATGTCAAGTCTTGAAACATAGCTGTTTACATTGAATCTCCTGTTCAGCAAAATACAAAGTAACAAGATTGTTATTTAACACACGAACACATACACACCATATAGTGTTAGAAATGATCGAATTTGGTGAGATACAGAACAAGAATATGAGAAAACATCTTTTTTTTGTAATTAATATAAATAATACACATTCATTTCGAGATTAGCGGCATTGACCCAAAACAACTCATCCTGCCATTCATCCATGCATCTAACTGTCCATTCATTTGTCTGTCTACCCAAAACTACCTATCCATCCATCTATCTATCCATCTATCCTCTATCAATCTATTCATCTATCATTAGCCACCCTGCTTTCTAGATATCGGTATCAGCCACTGCAAAATCCCATTTTGGTCAGCGATTCGTGAAATTCATTGATTTTTTTCATCCAAAGAGTACTATCTGGGGAATAACCCACACTTCATTTGTTTTGCTTAAATCAACCAGCTGGTGCACTTTACACCAGAGTTTGTCATGTTCTACAAGCATGCTGGGTATTTTTACACACGCACAATGGGCTGCATGAGGGCTGGCTGTAACCTGATCAGGTTTGTGGAGACTACGGCGGCTTCGCCCAATTACTGATCCAATGCTTCATCTCTGTTTAAAGCCATTTAAGTGAAATGAAATGGAAAACTTGGGGAATTTCATATTTTTTAACCCTTTTTGCTTCTTGATAGAAAGTTTTGTGCATGTTAGTATAACAAATTAAAGTTATGTGTGTAAGCAATGCATTATCTATGTATTTTGTGAATGATGGAAATGTGGTTTTGTTCCACAAGCCTGAAAACCTCTAGTTTTCGGCAAACTTTATTACTACTCTTCATCCAAATACATACCGACCTACATTTTACAGCTGCAATCAAACTTGTTTTAATTCAAGACACTTTCTATCCCCTGCACATGTGTTTACTTACTGTAAGCTGTCCCGATAAGTACTGAGGGGCGTCCCGCAGCACTCCGGGGCTCATGGGAGACGTGACAGATATGGAGGGGCGCTCCATCTTCTGTGACTCAAATGAACTCGAACCTTAGAAGAGATTCAGCGTAAACAAGAAAAACTCCAAATTAGAGATTCTGTCAAAGAGCTGCTGAAATGTCTCATTAATGTCTCACAGAATCTCATCGTTCATACACGCTAGACTGAGAAAATGTACTCACTGGACTCCAGTTGTGCGTGTGTGCTTTCTGGTATCCTGGGGATATCGCTGCAATGACAGTGGCACAGAGAAATCAATGACATGTGCTTTAATGACCCTGAGCACCACATTAGTCTTGATGTGAAGTTTGTGGCAGCAGCCCAAATTCACAATCTAAAGAGAGTTCACTTGGTCATACGCTCGTTACAATTACAATTAGGACGATTAGGAGGCTAAACTGAGGGCAGCAGTTTTGTTTGTTTGTTCATCTGAGCCAGCAGGTACTCTAAAGGGTCATATCAGACTCTCTTTTTTTCCGCTGAGGTCCACTATTAATGTTATGAAACAAAAAAAAAATTGCATGACTTTATTGTTATTCATCAGATGCCAGATATCAAGTTTGCAAAGAGTCCTTTTTGCTAATTATATTTAATATTTTTTTTAATTAAAAAGTAAGTTGAGTTTAAAAGTTACAGTATATTTCATCAATATATTTTGTTTAAAAATTGAAGCAAATTGAATTTCTCATAACATGGTACCTTCAATACTATGTAATTGTATTGCAAGGAAAAACAGACTATTATAATACAAGATTTAAGGCAGATGGATCACAAGGCTCATAAGCATGTTAGTGTTATGATTAAGACTATATTAATACTATATTAATCATAAAATGTTGTTGAGGCCTATACAAAAACTCACATGAAATTACAACACAAATAAGAACAACAGCAAATTTAATGATGCTGGTTCAAGTTTAATTGACAATTATTTTAATACTTTGATGACTTCGATTCATTTTTGACCAATTCATAACTATTTTTTTTTTTTTTTTGCAAATCAGCACTGCATGTTTGTTTCTGTGTGCAGCAAATGAGAAAAATGCAAAGACAAAATATGTTGTCTATTTGTGTAGGCATTTCTTGTGTGATCTTTAATTTCTTCTTTAACGGTATCAGCATAATATTCTATAACTGAATGTTTGTAAATGTAATTTCTGTTCATTTCATGTTACACTGAAGAACATTGTAGAGGATGCCATACCCAATGGGTCGTGAGACCACTAGTTCCACCTGAGGCTCTGGCTTTGATTCTAAAATGATATTGTAAACTTCTTTAAATGTGGCTCCTTGTAACTGTCGGCCGTTCCACTCAAGGACTTGGTCACCTATGAAACAAGAAAATCACTTAAAACTCTCTTAACAAACACTCAAGTAACAAACTGTCAGACTAATATGAGACTACCATTTAAAAATTTGGGGTACTTATGTTTTCTTTTAAATAAATATTTGGTAACACTTTAGAATAGGGAACACTTATTCACTATTAACTACGACTTTTCCCTCAATAAATTCCTAATATGCTGCTTATTAATAGTAAGGTAGTTGTTAAGTTTAGGTATTGTGTAGGATTAGGGATGTAGAATAAGGCATCAATATGTGCTCAATTCCTACTAATAAATGGATAATATTCTAGTAATATGCATGCTAATAAGCAACTAGTTAAGAGACCTTAAAATAAAGTGTTACCAAATATTTTAAACTGATCAAAAGTGACAATAAACTGGCATTAAAAAATAAATGATGTTCTTTTGGACTTACTCTATTTATCAAAAAATCTTTAAAAATGTATCAAGGTTTCCACTGGAATATCAAGCAGCACAAGTGTTTCAACATTGATAATAATAATAAGAAGAAACGTTTCTTTTGCAGCGAATCAGCATCATTAGAGACTTTTCCTTCCAAAGCCTTTAAAAAAAAATGTAACTGCTGAATGGTAGTATATGAAATACTGAAACATAGCATGTACCTGGTCTGAGATGCCCAACTGTATCCGCTAAACTCCCTTTCCTTACTTTGGTGATGAACGCACAAAGTCGCCTGGACTCTGTCATCTTTCCTCCAACCACCTGTAAAATATTCAGATAATGAACTAGTCATGCTGAAACTACAGCATATTAGTTTTTGCTGTTGTGCCAACATTTCTACTAAGAAATGCAAATTAAATTTCACTGGCATTGTAGGTATCCCGACCCTATAATGACATCATGTTGCTAATGATTAAATAAGCTACACAAGTCAATATAGTAAACATATTTAATAGTTCTTGGCTTGTTTTTATTCATGTCAGATTTTGTTGTGATGCTAGAGTTCAGAAAGAATAATCTGTTTCAAAATAAACTGCACAAGTTGCACTGAACAATAAAAAGTGAGACTTTTGAGGGTGTGTATGTTATTTCTGTCCGTGCTTTTGAAAGAACCGACTGTTGGAAAAGGCCTGGAGGTTTGTTCCATAAACCACATGACCAGTCGCTCTGTAAGCATCATACAAATCAAATCCCCACTAATGGCAGCCCAATGCAAACATACAAAGAAGATTACGAGCTGCCTCCTGGATAAAGATGGCTTTACATAATGAGTGGAATGGAGCCGAGGGCGATTGTGAGTATGTGTGTGTGTGTGTGTGTTTGACAAACTGCTGCTGGTAACGGATATAATGCAGACGGTAGCACTGAGCTGACACACAGTCAGCCATTCAGAAAGTTTGTTATCAGTAACGATTCTCTGTTTCTCTCCACTCCACTGAACAATCCATGTAAGTGCTTTAACAACAAATACAAGCTTTGTATTTCTGCTTTTAAACCCTGGAAGTGCACGGCTCTGTTTACTTCCACTGTAAGAGCTTTACTGTAACTCTTTTAATGTCAACAATAAATTACTATTAAATTTTAGACTTTCTCGATGCACATTTGTTAAAAGCAATATGCATTCACTCTTAAAAATGAAGGTTCTTTATTGGCATTGATGGTTCCGTGAAGAACCTTCAAAGAACCTTGATAGTGCAAAAGGTTCTTTATAATGGAAAAAGTTTCTTCAGATTCTTCATACCAAGAAAAAAAGTGAGAACTGTTCACTGAAAGGTTCTTTTGGGAACCAAAAATACCCCTTTTGGAACCTTAAGATTAATTTTAATGTTAATGGAATATTTTTGACTTTATTTTATCAGTGCTCATTATTGCAAGTAATAAAATGTTTGTTCATAATTTATCATTTTTTTTATAACTTTTAAAATGAACAGACCCACTCTACATTGTTTTGTTCAGTATCCTGTTTTACTCAGATTATTGAAGTAAAATGGGTTATGAATATGCTTCACATTGACTTGAACATAAATACCAACTTAACTTTTATGATTTTAACCCTTTAAAATCCATGGCCATGTTTCATTTCTCTATAAGACCCATAATTGATATTTCTGCTTTTTAAGAATGGCAGGAAATTATTATTTTCTGTAGTAATCAACATAAATGTTCTCAACGGAGTTTGTATTAAAGAAATAGTTCATGGGAAAAAAAGTTATAAAAAGTACCTACCCTCAGGCCATCCCAGATGAGTTTGTTTCTTCACTGGAACAGATTTGGAGAATATCATAATATTTGCTTAGAGCTGCTTTAGGCTGTTTTTGCATGTAAACGGTGCTTGATTAGTGCATATTTCTGTCCTGATTCAGATGAGGCAAATTTTTCACTGGAGAAAGCAATTTTATAGGGTACTTGTATTTTTTATTTATTTTACAATGACGCAACTTTTCACTTTACATGATGTTAATTGATGGACTGGAGTGGAGTGGATTATTGTGATGTTTTTATCAGGTGTTTGGACTCTCATTCTGACGGCACCCATTCACTGCAGAGGATCCATTGGTGATCAAGTGATCTAATGCTAAATTTCTCTAAATCTGTTCAAATGAAGCAACAATCTCATCTATATCTTTGCAAATTTTCATTTTTGGGTGAACTATACTAAAGCAGGAATTAATTACTGCAATTACTTAACTACACAACCATTTGTGAAATCAAAATCACATGCCCACACAGGAGGAAGAGCGACTCACTTTCAGTCCCAGAAGAGCTCCAGAGTCACGGGGAACGCTGCCGTCCTTCATGCGCTTGTTGAGCAGGATCCTGCCGATGAGTCGATCTCCATCTTTGGAGGGCTGCCATGTGACCGGGTGCTGTCAGGTCAAAACCACAACAAACATCATTCCAGAACACACAGAAAGCTGCCAGTGCTGGTGCGGGGAAGGCTGAGATGAATTTGATCTGATTTATCGCACAAACTCTGTTGTGATTGCAGCAAGCCACACGTCTGGGACAAATCAAATAATGTTTCCTAGAGGCTTAAGGGATTAGCTCACCCCAAAATGAAAATTCTGTCATCATTTACTCATGTCGTTCAAACCTGTATGATTTTCTGTTTTCTGTGAATCATGTAAGAAGATGTTTTCTATACAACAAAGGTAGATAGAAAATAGTAGTAGTCGGCTGATGAGATTTTCTAATGTCAAATGGTCAAACCGGAAACTAGAGCGCAAAGTGGTCCATATCCAAGCGACTATGTGCTCTATTCCAAGTCTTCTGAAGTGATAGGATAGCTTATCATGAGGAACAAAGTGAAATGTCAGCCACTATTAGAACCTGAAATTCTCGGGCTCTCAAATCTTGAGGGTGAGTAAATGATGACAGAATTTTCTTTCTTTTTTTTTTTGGATAAACTATTTTATGATTTAGCTGTAAAAAACCTGTCTTAAAATATGTTTTGCAAATGTACATTTTTAAATGTGTTTGAATTCAATGAATGTCTCTATTATAATACAATACATTAATGCTCAATTTCAAATATGAAATAGGAAACAGATTTATGAATGATCTGGGTTTATGCAAGTTAACCTATACGGACAACATCTACGACATGCTGTCACTTACCACAGAAAATAATTTTGAATCATCCCTCAGTTGGAAAAAACATACCAAAAATGCTTACAGTAGAAAAATATAATGGAGGTCTATGGGGCAAGGCATTCCAGATGGTTTAAAAGCAAAAATGTGAAGCTTGCATTCTTGCTAAAGTGCTTATATTGCTTATTTCGAACAAATTGGCTGTTTTTTTAGCTATAAAGTTGTCTAAATTGTCCTTTTATTGGTGATATGACATTCTGCTTACATGTTACTGCCGTTATTCCTTGTGGACACAGTTTGCTTCATGTAAAAATCACACAAATTCCTTAATCGTTAACAAATACTGCTAAAATGGTTTTATATTGTAATGCAAAAAAACTGAAAGACTTTCAAGTTCGTAAGCAATCACATGTATAATGTTTAATGTGGTTAAACTTTATAAAAAGTAATGGTATAATGCCTTGCCCCA
Source organism: Barbus barbus (assembly GCF_936440315.1). Lineage (NCBI taxonomy): Eukaryota > Metazoa > Chordata > Actinopteri > Cypriniformes > Cyprinidae > Barbus > Barbus barbus. Next base: position 25,826,742 of record NC_136749.1, read on the forward strand.
TAAATGTCCATTTCCCATCATGTGGAAGTCATTTATACTTACTGAAGAAGTTTTTGTTTCTTATGCTCACCAATGCTGCATTTATTTGATCAAAAATACAGTAAAATGGTAACATTGTGAATTATTATTACAGTCTAAATTAACTGCATTGAAAAAAATTAATAATTTGAAACAATTTTTACCCAGAAATTGATAGCAAATTTCACAAATAATTAAAAAAAGGTGTAAAACAATTTACTTTACTAGTCTATATTAGCTAATTAGAAAAATAATTTTTCAGTGTTTTCTGATTTTATATATATATATATTCCTATGATGATTAAGCTGAATTTTCAGCATCATTACTCCTGTCTTCTCCAGTGTCACATGATCCTTCAGAAATCATTCTAATATGCTGATTTTTTTTTTGCTCAAGAAACATTTCTTATTATCAACTGCTGTGCAATATTTAAATTTTTATGGAAACCGGGATTTTTCAGGAGTCTTCAGGAAAGTTCAAAAGAACAGTGTTTATTTGAAACAGAAATCTTGAAATTTTGTAACATTCTAAATTTCTTAACTGCCACTTTTGATCAATTTAATGCATCCTTGGTGAGTAAAAGTATTTCTTTCAAATATAAAAAAATGTGAATGTTAATGCATTTTTACAAAATTGCCAAAATTAGGTTTGGAGAGCTTAACGTACTGAATACAGAGTATTCATAAATGCTTCATAAATATCATAATATTTTGTCTGAAGAGGCTCTAAGTGGTGTAGAGTTTGTGTGATCTTGAGGGAGTGACATGCACCCATTACATGCAGAGAAAAGCCCCCCATGGCAGACAGATCCCGCTTCCATCACCACAGCCGAACCCCTGCACCACATCCAGCAAACACAAGCCCCAATAATGGAAGAAGAAACAGATGATGTTCAAACTGAAAGCGAGGAGAACAGCATGGAAAGGCTCACGAACACAAACAGTGGAAACCAGTGATCCATAACATGGAGAGCAAAGGAATATGACAGTGGAAAGGGAAAAAAGAAAACAAACTTTGTGGCAAAACAAATCCTGGCTGGCCGTCTCTGAGCGAGTGAGCGTGTGTTTCGGAGCGAGTCTCCTGGAGTGTGAGCGTGTGGGAGAAGGGGGAAGGAGTGAGGATTCCAATCAGTGAGGGGGTCTGGGGCCCGGGGCCCTACTGCGGCTGACGGGGCCACTAACACGGCAATAAGACACGAGGCTGAGAGGGCATGCAGCTGACGGGGGAACCCACATTCTCTAAGTGCCATGACAAAACACACAGTCACATGGTGGAGTGATTCACTGCTATGTCGACTACGGCAGCTGCGGCTAAGAAGCAAACGATAACAGAGCAAGCAAGAGGCTCCCCAGCTAATGCCACAGAAGAACAGAAATTAAAGACTTTTTTAAAACTTAAACAAAGGGATAGTTCAATCAAAATTGTTCATGATGTTCTGAACCCGTATAACTTTCTTTCTTCCGTGGAACACAAAAGGAGAATGTTCATGCAGCTCTTTTCCATATGATGAAAGCATATTTTGACACCAACGATGCTGAACACCATTAGTTCCTGTAAGTCACATGATGTGCAAGATTACATAACTGCAAATTAAAAGTAAGAGATTCAAAGGAAGACAAATGTGAATGCAACTTAAATTTCAGTCCATTTCTCACAAAAATCAACACTACCGTTCAAAAGTTTGGGTCGGTTTTTCAATGTTTCTGAAAGATGTCTCTTATTCTCACCAAGACTGCATTTATTTGATCAAAAATAGAGTGAAATTAGTAATATTATGAAATATTATTACAATTTAAAATAGTTGTTATCCACTTTAATATATTGTAAAATGTAATTTATTCCTATGATGCAAAGCTGAATTTTCAGCATCATTAAACTTCTTAATATTTTTGTGGAAACCATGATACATTTTTTCAGAATTCTTTGATAAAAAGGTAAAAGAAAGTTCATTAAAATTTTCCAATTAAATCTTTTGTAACATTCTAAAAGTCTTTACTGTCACTTTTGATGCATTAAATGAGTTCTTGCAGAATAAAAGTATTAAATAAAAAATTTTGAATGGTAGTGCAGTTTCAGAAGATCGGAAATACTGCATACAAGTCAAACAATCATTTTCTTTTTTGGAGCTTGACAGCTCTTGGTCACCATCTGCTTTTATTTTATGAAAAATAGCAGCTTGGACATCTTCAAAATATCACTTTTTCCACTGCACGGAGGAAAAAAGAAAGTCAAACAGGTTTGGAACTACACAGAATTTTCATTTTTTTGGATGAACTATCCCTGTAACATTCAAAAAGAAGATCTGACCTAATATTAGCGACATCAAAACAAAGACCATGTGAAAATGGAACAAAATGAAGTAAATGAAAAGTTCGAAACAAAACATGATCAAATGAAATCAAACCAATGCAGGCTAGAGAGGTCCCAGTACCTTCTCACTATGGCTATGCTCCTCGTTTAGGGTAGTGCTACTGCATGTATCAACCCCCGAGTCTTTAACCTGGGGTTCACACCACTCAGCATCTTCTTCCAAAGAGTGGCCCCCAAAGCGCACCATTTTCTTTTGGCCCTCAGATAAGATGTGTGACTGCTCAAAAGTTTGTCTTTTTCCCCTTTGACTGTCCCCTACAGACATGGGATAAAAACAGAAAAAAAAAACATGCAGAAGTGAAAATAAATCAAAAGAACCATGAAATGACCAAGAATGACAGAGAGAGAGAGACAGAGAGAGAAGAGCCAGAAAGAGAGAGAAAGAGGTGGGACATTAGGTTCCGCATGTCTCACCAAAGACATGGAGGAAGCATCGCTGCTATGCCACGTTGTGTGATCCCACCAGTGGCCATCCAAATCTCCTGCGAGTGCCACACACACACACACACACACACAATCGCAGCACACACACAGCACACAGCAGAAGTAGTTTGTGAGGACAAAGGAAACATAGACATGTGGGGAAAAGAGAAACTAAATTCACTCATACTGTTAAACGTGTCAATCGCACTCATACTTACACTCACACTTACTGTACATTGATTGTTATGCTAACCAATGACTTGCCACTGCTAACTGCAACAAAACTACAGAAGAGGTCAAACGTTTGCACTGCTCAAAGAAACTTGGCTGAAGTCGCTATCTTCTACATCTGACTAATAAGATCTGAAAAGATCTTGGGACTGGGCTGTAATACGCATAATTTGAAGGAAAACACACATACACACACTATGTCCGAGCAGCCTGACTTGGCTTCAGTTTAAAATGCAGTCAGTGCAAACTCCGAACTGTGTTCCTGTGTTTGGAGAGATATCTGGTATAACACTAAATGGAGTCACTGGAAATTACATCATAAAATATCATGTCAACCGATATGACATCACAATCAGATATAAAACCATTGAATATAACATACTGCTTGATCAAATCAAATATGACAGTGTCCGAATATAACATCACATATGGCTTGATTAGATATGTAATGCCACACCACCTGGTACCACTCCCTCTGCTGCTTCTGTGATCACTTCCTGTTTGGCAGCCATTTAAACATGGCCAGGCCAAACAGAGCTTGCAAAGTATTGTCAGTTTCGCTGCCTTACCATTGTCTTGTTTTGGTTGTTACGTGTATGATTTATCGCCTGTTTCTCTGGATTTTTGCCTTTTGGATTCCACTCTTGTTTGTTTGCCGGTTGGACTGAATACTGTGATTTTGACTTCTCTGCCTGTGACCACGAGTCAGATTTTTGCCTCACGATTTGGATTTTTGAATGGTTCCTCATTAAACTTCTGCAAATGGATTCTAACTCAGCCTCACCCTCATTACAAGATACAGCATACATCTAAATGTAACAACAGATACATCGTCAACAGTGCTATTTTAGTAGCTTCATTTTTATTTATATTTGGATATTTTATCCTTTATTTTTATATTTTCTGTTTTCATTTTTAGTAATTTTGTTATGTGCTTTTGGCATTTTTATTAGTTATTGTGTTTAATTTTAGTACTTAAGTACTACTGTACTTAAAAAACACATACACACACACTCACACACACACACACACACATATATAGCATTCCCTTATTGGCAACATTTCAAATTTTGGTTTAATGTTTTAATATCTAATATCTCTGTTTTATTTTAGCTTTATTTAAATTAACGATTTTTTAAATAGAAAGCAAATATGCAATGGGTATATGACAACATCTTGTCTGCTCTAGTCTATGCTAGCGCTCAGCCTCAAGCCTAGGATCATCTAGACAAGTCTTAAACGTTAGATGAACAAAGCAACCAATCATGCAGCAGCTTGAATAACAGACACTGATCTACATATGGGACTCATTACATTAAACTTCAAAACACCAGCGCCAGTAGTAATGACAGAGAAAAGCAGACTTATGAGAGCTAATGCGTAAAAAAAATAAAGCGGAGGTTTGGGAAAAAGCCTAAAGCTGTTCCTTCAGTAGTCACAGAAACCCACTGAATGCTCTGGTCCTTGAGAAAGCCATAGAGTATAATAAATAGTACTATGCATGAAAAAAATACAGGGAAAAAATAACCTTCAAGAGTCTGGAATAGTCTGTTGCATGATCTTATGTTAACGGTACATTTAAATAACTGTATATCACAGAATACTGCATATCAGATATAGATATTTTTGCTAGAAATGCAAAAATAAAAGTTAAAATTGTTTATATAAAAAAAATGAAATAAAAGTATTTTAATAAAAGCATCTCATTTGAATTCCAAACCTGTATGAATTTCTTTCTTCTGTTAAACACAAAATATGTTATTTTGAAAAATGTTTGTAATCAAACAGTTGCTGGTAGCCACTGACTTCCATAGCATAGAGAAAAAAAATACTATGGAAGTCAATGGCTACCAGAAACTGTTTGTTTACCAAAATTCTTGAAAATATATTTAACAGAAGAAAGACATTCATAAAGGTTTGGAACAACATACAGTGAGGAAAAATTATTTGATCCCATGCTGCTTTTGTATGTTTGCCCACTGACAAAGAAATGATCAGACTATAATTTTAATGGTAGGTTTATTTGAACAGTGAGAGGCAGAATAACAACAATACAATCCAGAAGAATGCATTTCAAAAAAGTTATAAATTGATTTGAATTTTAATGAGTGAAATAAGTATTTGACCCCTTCGCAAAAGATGACTTAGTACTTGGTGGCAAAACCCTTGTTGGCAATCACAGAGGTCAGACGCTTCTTGTAGTTGGCCACCAGGTCTGCACACATCTCAGGAGGGATTTTGTCCCAGTCCTCTTTGCAGATCCTCTCCAAATCATTAAGGTTTCGAGGCTGACATTTGGCAACTCGAACCTTCAGCTCCCTCCACAGATTTTCTATGGGATTAAGGTCTGGAGACTGGCTAGGCCACTTCAGGACTTTAATGTGCTTCTTCTTGAGCCACTCCTTTGTTGCCTTGGCCGTGTGTTTTGGGTCATTGTCATGCTGGAATATCCATCCACGACCCATTTTCAATGCCCTGGCCCTGACAGTACATGGCCCCGTCCATCGTCCCTTTGATGCAGTGCAGTTGTCCTGTCCCCTTTGCAGAAAAACACCCCCTGAGCACAACGTTTCCACCTCCATGTTTGACGATGGGGATGGTGTTCTTGGGGTCATAGGCAGCATTCCTCTTCCTCCAAACACGGAGAGTTGAGTTGATGCCAAAGAGCTGGATTTTGGTCTCATCTGACCACAACACTTTCATCCAGTTCTCCTCTGAATCATTGGCAAACTTCAGACGGGCCTGTACTTGTGCTTCCTTGAGCAGGGGGAGCTTGCGGGCGCTGCAGGATTTCAGTCCTTCACGTCGTAGTGTGCTACCAATTGTTTTCTTATATGGTCCCAGCTGCCTTGAGATTGTTGACAAGATCCTCCCGTGTAGTTCTGGGCTGATTCCTCACCGTTCTCCTGATCATTGAAACCCCACGAGGTGAGACCTTGCATGGAGCCCCAGACCGAGGGAGATTGACAGTTATTTTGTGTTTCTTCCATTTGAGAATAATTGCACCAACTGTTGTTACCTTCTCACCAAGCTGCTTGGCGATGGTCTTGCAGCCCATTCCAGACTTGTGTAGGTCTACAATCTTGTCCCTGACATCCTTGGACAGCTCTTTGGTCTTGGCCATGGTGGAGAGTTTGGAATCTGATTGATTGATTGCTTCTGTGGACAGGTTATTTTTTATACAGGTAACAAACTGAGATTAGGAGCACTCCCTTTAAGAGACTGCTCCTAATCTCAGCTCCTTACCTGTAGAAATGACACCTGGGAGCCACAAATCTTGCTGATTGATAGGGGATCAAATACTTATTTGAAATGCGTTTTTCTGGATTTTTTTTTTTTTTTGTCTCTCACTGTTCAAAAAAAACCTACCATTAAAATTATAGACTGATAATTTCCTTGTCAGTGGGCAAACGTACAAAATCAGCAGGGGATCAAATAATTTTTTTCCCCACTGTGAGGGTGAGTAAATGATGACAGAATGTTCAGTTTTGGGTGAACTATCCCTTTAAGGGTGAAACCAGGTAATCCAGGTGAATTAGGCCATGTTTCCCATTTATCTCAATGACAAAAGTGTCCCGATTAACCTGGGACCAAACAATAACAGTAGCTACAATTATTCCAGTGCACATTAACACTCCACTTATCTGTGTCCCAAATGTCCACTATCACCATGCTACTCTCCTGGAGCACTGCTGTTCTCTTTCTCTCTCGAGTTGGTAGTGAAAGCGTAAGCGCAGCTGTCTACGTTCTGGGATCTATTTCTCTCTCGCTCTCACGTTCTCAGCAGAAGGCGGAAGTGCTGATTCAGGCCTGAGCACAGCTCCCAGGCCGCTAGTGCATGGCTCTCCATCACTCTGACAACTCAATAAAAACCCAGTGTAAACTATTAATTGGATCATTAATTATTGATGCTGTTTTTACTATGAGTGAAGGGGACAGGAGAACAGAGAGAGACACAGACTGAAGAGAGTGACATGGCGTGCAATCATAAAATGAGTATTGATATTTGTCTCCATGAAGGTTTCGAACAGGACAGCATTGCCTAATACTGAAGATGTGATCTGATTGGTTCCCCTTGGCATGACATGGAAAATGGGGGTTTCGCGATGAATGAATGTTATCTGTCATTTGCATGATACACTATTATGTCAATATTTTAGTCAAAAAATATATAAATTTCAAACAAATATAAATTTTAATGTGCTATAATTACATTTCTCATTTTAAAAGTACAATTTTAACAATAGTTACTATGTAAATATTTACTAAGAAATACAATTATTTACTTTTTCAATTAATTAAAAACATTAATAAAATATTATAATTCTTTCTACACCCACAACAGATGATAGATCGATAGATAGATCGATAGATAGATAGATAGATAGATAGATAGATAGATAGATAGATAGATAGATAGATAGATAGATAGATAGATAAAAATACTGTGAAAATGCATGTACATGGCCAAAAAAGACCCACTAGGTCCATATTGTTGAGCCCTGTAAATCTGAATAATGATGGGTAATATATTGATGCACATCCCTCTTTAATTGCCACTTAGACCTAGTAAGCGTCTGTTAAGAACACAGAGTACTGAAACATGAATGCAACCCTGACCGACTCCTTCAAACCTTTTCTCCTGTTCTGTCTGCACATCTGCTGATCGAAAGAGAGGAGAACAAAGAGAAAGAACACTACACTAAATCACACGAGGGTCTCCTGCTGCACGTCAACGTTTTTACAAAGCTTTAGCGCAGGCCATCCCATTTCATGGAGATACAGGGTGTTTCTGCTTACAGTTTAAAGAGCAGAAGACATAAATCAAATGCATAGATGACAGTAATTATATCTGTAATGTGTCATCGGGTAAAGCTCCACCCCAAATCTTTTGCCCATTACATAATTCGCCATTAATCGTACGAGGTTTTACGGCTGCTTTGAGAGCAGGTCTGAATGCTGAGCAAGCCGGGAGCCAATCACAGTGGCTTATCCTGATTCGAAAACAGGCCTGTAGCCAAGCGGATACCATGGTAACCTGCTTTCAACTCATTACGTCTGATCCTCAGACAGTCAGACGGCAAAACGAATAACGTCAAAACCTGCATTCGGGAAGACTGATATATAAACTGTCTGCTAGACTGCTTTAACAAAACAAAGAAAAACAACCAGTTCAAGTAGATCTGTACCAGTGTCCACAGACATCAGATGTCAAAAGAGATATATTTAAAGAAGCGTTTTTTTTCCGATGTTAAAATAATCTCCTACCTAGTTGAATATACTATATTGGAAGGTTGCATCATTGTGGCACTTTCCAAACCCTGCTCTCACTGCCTCTGAATATGCGTACTTCCATACTGTATTGTATAGTATGTAAAAACAGTGCATCAAACGAGACGTCTGAATAAGCAATAATCATAAAAATGTACACTACTGTACAAAAGGTGTTGTTTAAAAGGGGTCAAAAGGTCGTTTTTAAAAGAAGGCCCTTTTGCTCACCAAGGCTTCATTTTTTAAAATTAAAAATACAGTAAAAAATTTAATATTGTGAAATATTGTTACAATTAAAAATAGCTGTATTCTAGTGTTATGTATATATAATTTATTCCTGTGATGCCAAAACTGAATTTTAAGTATCATTACTCCAGTCTTCAGTGATCTTTCAGAAATCTTTCTAATAGGCTGATTTGCTGCACAAGAAACATTTATTATTTTTATCAGTGTTGAAAACAGTTGTGCTGCTTAATATTTTTGTAGAAACAGTGACGATTTGTTTACAGGATCCTTTGATGATTAGAAAGTTCAAAAGGACAGCATTTAATTGAAATAGAAATCTTTTGTAACATTATATATGTCTTTACTGTAAATTTACTGCACCCTTGCTAAATAAAAAAAAACTTTTGAACAGTAGTGTATTTTTACATGAGTTCAGTGGCGATCAGAAGAAATTAGATAAGCCTTAGACTATCATAGGAAAATTTGAAATAATCAATAATAATTCACATCAGTTAGGCCTAGTCCAGTTTGTTTCACGCCAAATTCTAAACCACTAACAAAAACAAAATTCCTCTGTCCCATCTGCTATTGGTCACACAAACAGGTAGCTCCGCCTCAAATTTACACCATTGGCTGATCCACTGTTTACACTTTTTAGGGAAATCAGCATACTTGTCTGAACTAGCACATTAAACTGGGATAGAAGAGAGTATTTTAACATTAAAAATACATACACCATAACTGTGTGTATTTAAATCAGCTGAACTAATATTACAATAGTGAAATCCAGTAGAATGACTGATTGTCCGGTTGTAATCATGCAGAAACGCTACTATCCCTGTGCCGTATCTCCACTGCGCTCGGCTCTCATGTGCGATAAAGCTGACGGGAAAGGCAGTCTTATCTGGCCTGATGTGCTCTCCCCTCCCTAAAACCCACCTGACCTTCAGAGAGAGCGTTACTCCTCTCCTCTGGTTATAAGTGTGGCTGTGAAACCTGGAAAAGCAGAACATCAATAATGTAGAACTGTACGCTGGAGTTTGTCCTCGGGATGCTTATATAAGTGGCTCGGGCAGTTGTTCTCACTGCAGTTCTCCATCCCGCCTCCATCATCCAGACTCAATCACACAACTTCAAAACTCATAAGCTAATATGCAAAAATGCATATCATATTCATATCATAAAATAGTTCAATATGTTGCAGTAAAACACATGTGTAATCAACATTTTTCTAAACTTGCCTGCCTTTTTGGATACATTACACCAAGCTTGTCACAAAGTATTTTTGCCCACAATTCTGAACAAAAAGAGTTGAGTGGATATGAAAACTGCCAAAAAAGGTAAAAAGAAAAAAAAATTAAGAGAAATTATATTTTGCAAATGCAAAATAAACGCTATTTTGGACCATTAGGATTTTGAGCATTTGACGTTATTTTCTGTACAGCCAAGCACATTTCCACAATGCATCTAGACATTTTACTTTTGCTTTTGTATGTATTTACTATTATATTTAATGAAGATTCTCAAATCATAAAATGTTTTATATACATATATTTAATTAATATGGTAATATGTAATTTAATTAGTCCCATGATGTAGAAATACTTCACAATTGAAATTATATTTTCCTGGTTAATATAATATAATATAATATAATATAACATATAAAGTTTACATTTTTATTTTAAGGTGATATATTTAAATATTCCAAATATTTGTCATCCATGATTATTTTATTCCACACAGAACAGATAATCTAATAATAGGGGATTTACTGACATGTAAGTGACAAAAAGTAGTATTCGGCTAGTCATGTGATCTTAACATGTGCCATACTCATTTCTTTAGGTTTAAAACTAGATAAATAAGTGCACCTTTAATATTAATCTTTATCAGATATTTTTTAATATTTATCAGAATACAGAATCATCTCTCTTCCTTGCTTCTCTATCATATTCTCTCCTTCTTCTCTCAGTCTCTCTCGTTTCCGCGCTATCCCTCTGTTATGTGACACAGCCCATTACATCTGATCTGAGGGAACCAAGACCCAGCAATATCTGTCACTGGAGGACAACCGAGAGAACACAGCACACACACACACACATACACACACACACGTACAAATATACAAAGGTACTAGAAAGCAACTCACACAAGCCATACATACAGTAAATGAACACCAGTGTTGGAGAGTAATTATCAAGAAATTTTAAACAACTGAGGAAATAATCAATAATCAAACACAATGACTCCTCTTGAAAGAAACACCCAGAGGTCTCTACTACTCACACGCCATGACTATACACACACACACACACACACATACACACACACACACAGGCCATTCACACACACAACTGTGAAACATCAGCATCAATTAGATGTTATCAGCATAAAAAATATTATTCTAAAAGTATTCATAATCTAGTTACTTCCATGTAAATATTAGCAACAGCTTTAAACTGATAGCAATACAGCTTCACTACATTAACATTTACCACAGTTCAAACATATGGGGTCAGTAAGGTTTATTACATTTTTTTATTAATATTTTCATTCAGCAATGTTGCAATAAACTGAAGATGAAAAGTGAAAGTAAATACTAATAATGTTGCAAAAGAAATTGCATTTCAAATAAATGCTGTTCTTTTCTTATTAAAAAAAAATCCTTTAAAAATGTATCACAGTTTCCACAAAAAATATTAAGCAGCACAACTGTTTTCAACATTGATAATAATAATAATACATGTTTCTTTAGCAAATTTGTATGATTTCTGAAGGATCATGTGACACTGAAAACTGGAGTAATGGCTGCTGAAAATTCATTTGAAAATATTTTAAATTGCAACAATATATCACAATTTTACTGTTTTACTGTATTTTTAATAAAATAAACACAGCCTTTGTGAGCATTAAAGACTTCTTTCAAAAACACTAATAAATCTTACCGACCCCAAACTTTTGAAAGGTAGTGTACATACATATATAAATTATGAAGAAGCTGCATTACCTTTCTCGCTCACAGACTCACTCTCGATCTCCACATCCTCACAGCTGGTGTACTCCGGCGTAGTGGCCAGTTCCTCCTCTGAGCTGCTGAGGGACACCTGCCTCATTTTGCCGCCCCTCTTGGTCTTGTGAGGTTTGGGCGGCGGCGGCCTGACGGACTCTGATTGGTCGGAACTGAGCGAGTCGTTCCGCAACATGCTCTCCATCTTTTCTCGTTTACTCTTCCTTACGGCAGAGACGGGATCCAGGTGCTGCTGCCTGTGGAGGGAGTCCACGCCGGGTGGACTGTGGTTGGACCTCCAGTGGGTGTGTCCGGGACTTGGTGAGTAGGGGGGACCCCGCAGGGGCCCCAAGGACTCCTCCATCTCTGTGTAAGCCAGGGAGACGTCGCTGTGTCGCCGTTCGTGCCTGAATCGCGAAACCTTCGCGTGCATGCGCATCTGCTCCTCGTAAGGTTGGGGTTTGACTGGGTAGCGGGCCAGGTTCGGGTCACTGCGGTAGCGGTTCTGGTACTCCTCCTGCCGCTGCCGCTGGAGCTCGTGCTCGCTGAGGGGCGGGCCATCAGGCAGGAAGCCGGGTTCAGGTGGATACTCTTCCTGAGAGTGCCAGCCGCCCCGTCGAGCGCGGTACGCACTCCGCGCTACCTCCGCATCCTCGTAGGAGCGGCCGTATCCTTCCCGCCACTGGCGGTCTCCGGCCACGTAGTCAGACGGCGATTGTGGCATGCCGCCCTCCCCTGGGGCATACTGCGAACGCTCCGCCTTCTCCTCCCTTTGGTCGTATTTTTGGTTTGGATCCCTGGTTGCTGATGGGCTTCTTTTCCTGTCAGTCAGGAAAAAAAAAAAAGAGTAAAGCCATGAACACTGAGAAATACTTAATTGCCATATGAATTGCAGACACAATAAACGACACATAAAAAAGTGGTGATAAAACATGAACACATGAAGATAGTAAAAATAGGCTTGGTTCTTTATTTTGATATATAATATGTTCATATATTCCTAGCAGAAAATATTCTGAGGGCCATCAAATTTAGGTGAAAATCATCAAAAATGCTTGCGGTGGCTGGCAACTTTTTTTAAAAACGCTGGTGGGGAAAGAGTTAAGCAATAAGGCATGGGTCAGTCTTGTATAAACTGACCTATACATGTCTAGTCTTATTGTGCATCTATGAATGATTGATCCACAATTTATTTAAAAAAAACACTTTTTTAATCCAGTTTGAAGAAGACCACAAATTTTCAATACTCAATATCCAAATCCAGATGGACAAATCAAGACCCATCCTACATTTTTTCCTAGTTCAGTGTGCTGTTTCTTGTAATACTTTGGATTACATGATGAAAAAAATGGGTTGTAAACAAGCTGTCACATTGGCATTAAAGTCATTCCATAGACTTCAAACTATTAACAATATTCAGTCTTTCAAAAACGGCATCAAAACCCTGTAACAAATGTAAACGTGTCATCTGACTCCAGACAAAGCAGCAACATCTAACTGCTCACTGCAATTTCTTTTAAAAACAAGCAACATCTCAATTTAATACACGTGCTGTTTTTAAAAAACTAACCTGCCGCTAATGTGGTTACAACAGTGCCGGCTGTATGTGTCGGAAAAGACAAATGACACCAGTGTCCCCGGCATATGAGTTTCATCTTCAGAGGGAATAAGAGGCTTTGGCTCATGGGGAGCCCAGAGAGATGCTGGAGGAAAAACTGTCTTTACTGAAGGGTAAACTTTAGAGCCTTGAAAAGATACAAGCCATGCACCGCTCCCCTATCTGTGTGTTTGTGATCTCTGTCCATACGACTTCACAGCACACTAACACATGTACATGTACACTAACAAGGGAACATCTGTGGTCTAACAATTAACCATCTAATCCACAAACGTGTATTACACACACCTTCTGCCACAACAAGAGCTTCCATTCTCCAAAAAAGTATCATAAATGACAAATCCTTTATTTCTTTAATTATTTTTATTTTTTAATTGCTTCTCCTACACAACAGTGCATGACATGTTTCCTAGAGTTGCAAAATAGATCTCAACATTCTTTAATGTCTGCAAAAGTCCAATACAAAAAGTACCCAAGTTTCACATCAAAATCTTTTGAAAACAAACAGTCAGAGCAAAAATTACAAAAGTGTATCAAGGTCTTCTCAAATCATATAATCTGAGCAAAGTCTCAATATGAACTTGATTAAACTAAATTGATTAATCCGAGTTAAATCTCAATACAACCTCAAACATTTCTCATCAAATGCTTTTGAAATCAAATCATCTGAGCAAAGTATTAATATGAACTCACACAATTCACATTAAATCCTTCAAAATTTAAATAAACTGAGCAGTCTCAATATGAACTCTAATATTTCTCATCAAATTCTTTCGAAAAGCAGTTAATCTGAGCAAAGTCTCAATATGAATTCAAACAGTTTGCATTAAATTCTTTCGAAAAGCAGTCTCAATGTAAACCTGAATTTTTGTTGTCAAATTATGTAAGCAAAGTCTCAATATGCATTCAAACTTGTCTCTTCAATTTTTTCTCAAATGAAATAATATGAGCAAATTCTCACTCTCAACATGAACTCAAACATCTCTCATCATATTCTTTTCAAATAATCTGAGCTACAGTACACTTTCCACATTCATTTTTTTACTGCAGTTCTAAACTATTACTGTACATCAATAATTATCATTTTTTTATTTCTCGGTAAGAATTTTAGGAGAATGATACATGAAGTGAAACAAAGAAATTTGTTAAGTTTGCTGAGCTATGAAAGAGCAACTTCTGAGCAATAAATCTGACAAAAATTTCCTCAGTGATGCAAATATCAAATCGTGACAAATATCACATCAAACTTAAACATACTGAATGTTTTTATGACCTGCATATGAAGCTAGTGTACTACCTTGCAACAAGAACACTACAGTTCAACAACAGCTATCTGTTTTTCTGCAGGGTGCTGTGGTCTGTAGTGTGCTGTTCAAGGGTCTGGAGCGATCTGTGAGCTGTTGTTGAGTGTGTACATGTACTGACTGATTAATGACCGTCTCTCCAGCGTCCCCTGGGCTCTGCTCAGGGGTTTTACTATGGCCGCCGTGTTCCTGTTGCATTATTCAACAGCAGCCTGACACAGTCGTGCACCATTCACAAATCCAGTGCAGCAGACGCCTGTTTGTGTTTGAGATTGTTATGAACAGTGGTTTTTAAATGTATGAACCTAATATACATGACAGTATACAGCCAGTATAAGCCAGTATCACAAGTTCCAACACCCAACCCCTCAGAGGACTTCGGAGGATGCCAACGCTCAGACAACATACAGAATTACCAAATTTTGCCATAAGTCGAACATATTAAGGTTCTGCAATATATAAATATATTGTGGAAACTTAAATTCCTGTAGAGCTGCTTTGCAACGATTTGTATCGTAAAAAGCGCTATACAAATAAACTTGAATTGAATTGAACACGCATTACACCAAAAAAGTAAAAAAAAAAAAATAACTAAAATGAAATAAAATACTTATTTAAAAACAAACAAAAAGCAGTATTTTATGTCAGTATTTTGCCCAGGCAACATTTGCCATTTATCTATGTACTAACATAATTAAACCAAAATAGAAATGAAAAAAGTAGAATTTTTTTAAAAGAATAAAAACACAAAAAAAAGTTCACTAAAATGAAAACATAAAAAAACATTCAAAATATGAATAAAATCTCAATGATACTAAAATAACACTGATATATTGAGAAGTATTTGCACTTAGAGCATAACTGAAGTATGTTACTTGGGATGTGCAACATCCTCATTATTCAATTTGCCTTCCATTCTCTCATTTTATTCATCACTTCTATGAACACACACAAACACACACCTGGCAGGTCAATGCATTACATTACACTCCAGTTTATGAAATAAACTGCACTAGATGCTCATTTAATCGCTAACGCCACCTGCTCTATCCAAAGCACTGATAGCACAGCTGGGCAGAGCGTCTGTGTTTAGCATGCAGGTGGACAGACACAGGTCACATATTACACAGCATTATTCCTATCTGCACACTAACCTACTGAAATTTTTTTGTCCCTGGCATGATTAGAACTGCAGCTAACCAGCAGTGTCTCTTCCTGAGTGTGAAAGCTGTGCGGATACAGAAAGAGAGGGTTAGAGGAAGTGTCACTGCGAACTGACCCACTTACATGAGCTTTTTAACCATGTTAGCTGTAAGTTTAGTGTGTAATACAAAGCTCTGCACACAGATTTCTCAACGACACAGATTATCCAGCACGCTAACACTGTGTTTTCTATATAGTCAACACGCAACCACTTCACTGCAATAAAAACGCTCTTTAATATTGCATTTTCTATTAAGACCCATCAAAGCCTACTCCACCGAAAGAAAAATATCCTAAATAGTCTATGGCTTCCCTTTAAAAAAGTACTGTGGTGGTACTATGGTACAGAGATTAGCACTGTATAGAGTGCTATATAGTCATATAGTACTTCTGTATATAAACAATTACCATCATGCTAGAATCAGAGTCTGTTAGTTCAATTAAATTCTATGAATCATATCAAATGGCAATGCTTCAGTTAATCATTTCAGTTAATCTCCGATTAAATGATCCATTTGAGTCACAAAATGTTCTTGTAGAGTCACAGAACATCCTGTGTGGTATTTTTCAAGTATTAAAATGTAAAATAGTGAAACATATGCAGATAAATACTGCAGATTGTGAATAAAAATGTCATGGATTTTCGTTCATTTCATTTTTAATACCATGGTTATTAGGTACATTTTATTTTTTTATATATCTTAAATTTTTTTTTTTTCAGTTTATTGAGTGTTTATTATTGCATTTATTATCAGTTACATTTGATATAAATTGAATAATATGTATATATTTTCAAAAACAATGTTCAGGTTCAAAATGTACATGCTGATTTTCAGTCCAGGGCATCAACAGCTACCCGAGTACTGATGATTGATTTATCAGAGTAGGCAAAATGATCAAAATCCCCATCCCTAAATGATGGAAAACAATTGTAAGCCATTTCAGAGGAAATCCATAAAAATAACACCAAGGCCTTAATGTGGTGTGAGAGCAAAAGAACTTGAGTGTCCATAATGAGCGAGAGTGTGAGAACAACGCAATCAACACAAAATGACAGCCTTCGGGGTTCCCGGCTCTAAACAAAAGAAAATAGAATTGTTATACGTACCTTCAACTATCAGCCACAACCTTACTGAAATCAGGCCACACAAACTGACACTACAAAAATCCACTGCAAGCAGGTGATTCAGTCCACTAACAGCATTAGAATCCTCTCGGTTCTGAAGTCAGGATGTTGTTTTTACAGAAATCAAATCTTCCCTCACTGACAGTCATGTAAATCCCAGATAACATTGACTAAAATGTGTTGAATTTCACAAACGCCCTTCTCTTGGATGTGAGTGATATCACAGCACCCACTGATTTATAAGCAGCCGCAATGCATGCTGGGGCCCGGAGCCCATGGCGGGGCTGAAACAGGTTGTAGCAGAAGACCTGTGAGCAGAGGTGGAGATGTTTCTCTGGGACAGGGGCAGCATTACATGCCTCAGCCCGCCGCTGATTGGTGGAAATTCTGCTAGAGGATTTTCATTTAATCTGGTGTAACTGTGTGCCAGAACAGAACAGCACTCTCTCTCTAACCAAAAAAAAATCACGAATTTGTGCTTTTTTCCCCCTCTCGTCCTGATTTTCTATTTTTTTAAGACAAAGATGATTATCTTTGTAAATCTAATTCAGTCTGCTTTGCAAAAGAATAAATTGTAACATGCAATATCTTTAGATAAACACAGCACAGACATGTCCAGAAAATGTCAACATCTGAACAGAAACTCCACTGAAAGTCTTTCTGTTTATGGACAACCTGAACGATATCAAAACCGCAGGTGCTCTACTCCACTTAAGCCTTTCTAAGCTCAAGCAAACTACAGTGAACACAGTGATGGTACTCCACAGCTATAACATGGGATTTTTATACACTGTAATCATGTACTAAACCATTATCATATTCACATACTATGGCAATTGTAAGAATGATACATGCTCCATACATGCACCACAAAACAATGTTATTATCATGTTATGCTTTCAAATGAATGTAAATAAATAAAACCAACATGGTATTGTCATAGTACCAAATATACTGAAAAACACTGTATTTTCATGGTGTGATTAAAAAATTTAAATAATAAAAACTAAATCAATTAATGAAATAAAAAACATGGTTATCAATATGGTGGGACTTTAATCAAATAAATAAAAATTGAATTAAATTAAGAATAAAATTGTATACTGAAAAGCACTGTATTTTCATGATATGATTAAAAAAATAACAAGGAGAAAAAAAGTGAATGAAATTAAAACTTAAATAAATAAAAAATCCCTAAAAACCAAAGTATTTTTATGGTTGGATTTCAATAAAATTACATTTTATATATAAATAATATAAAATATAATTACAGATAAAAATAAAATGTATCTGAAAACCATTGTATTATGATTAAAGCCATGGTATTATGATTGCACTTTAATAAAATAAAATATATTATATATACTGTATATAAAAAAAAAAAAAAAAAAAAAAAAAAATACATGTATCTAAAAACCATTGTATTACTTTCAATAAAATAAAACAAAAAAAAGTAAATACAATTTAATTAATTAAAAAAAAAAAATAAAATGGTATACTACCATAACAGTTAACCATAGAATACCATAGTATAACTCCACTAGATATATAATAATAAATATAATATTCACCCAGCAGAACAGTTGGTAGCACACTGGCACTCATGCCCAGCACACTGTGAAGCGTTTCAGATCAGGCAGACACAGGAAGTAGCACAGCACTGTGTCCCACCCGTGTGCCGCAGTGGTGCGAACGTCATTAACACCCCCCCTCCAAACACGATGCAGACAGCCATGTGTTCCTGCCACATTTACCCCATATCCTTTCAAACAGGAGCATTCAGGCCAAGCAGGCCTGCTCTCGTGAAGCTCTAGCAGAGTGTAAAATAGGCCAAACCCCAGAAGAATAAAGCAGGAGAATCAGTGCAGACTGAGGAACGGCTCTTTCCTTCCACAGCTCACCAACAAGACACTTTCACAGACACACACAACAGGAGACATGCTAGTTCAAGCCTGAAATGAAACGTTTAATAGGCCTAAGTACATTAAAGACCCTTTGAGTTGGTTTAAGAAATACAGTTCTTTTCTTTGTTGACGTATTTCCTAAAGCAGGAAGTTAATATAACCAATATTTAGTCATAGCCTGGTTAAACCACACTTGTTAGCTTGTAGAATATGGACGCAAGCAATTATGACACTTGCAAAACGACAATTAATAGATGGAGAAAGAAAATAACTGGATTTTCATTTAATGGGATTGATGTGATTTTTAAATCAACATGAAACACCATTAGCAACTCATTTTACTTCAGTAAATTGACATTTCTGTGGGAAACTATAATAAAGTTATGTACATAAAACATTTTATAATTTTATTTATTTGAATAATATTAAATATTAAAATAAAATGTTTAATTGCTATGAAATAAAATAATATAGAATAAATAAAAAATTTACCTAAAACCATGGTATTATAATGGTATGGATTAAAATAAAATAAAATAATATGCATAGTATTATTAATATAAGATTTCAATAAAATTAGCAATTATGACACTTAAACAATGGTTGAAGTAGTAGAATAACTGGATTTCCATTATTAATTGGATTTATGTGAAACATCAACATGAAACATCATTAGCAATTAATTTTACATCAGTCGTTTGACATTTCAGAGGGAAACAATGTTGGGAAGGGCTTGATTTATTATTATTATTGATTGGGAATTTAACCAGAATGACATTATGTGGGATTCATGATATCAACAGAAAATTAAAGTTGTTTCAAAGGTTGAAAAAAATCACTGCTTGAAAAATTATCAGGACAAACTTTTCTCTTCTTTTGCATAACATGCACTGGTGAATAAATCTTTCACAAAGAGGCCAGGAATGTGCATTAAGAAAATAATAGTGTCCATTTTTCCCATATTGACTGCTGCCGCACTGTCTGTGGCTATTGCCTAATTATTGAAACACACAAATATTAAAGCAGAAATGTGTGGCACTGCACAACCAACACCCTAAAGCATGGTAATGCTTCAGACAAACAGTGTGTAATTATGCATATTGGCATCAACTAGAGCGGCCCGGACAGATCAGCCCAAACACATTTTACAGGAAACTGCAGCCGACAAGCTGAGCAATCAACACCAGAGGCCTGCAATTAACATCCTGCGCTGCTCGTTGGGTCCAGGAGGAAATAAACAGGTTTGGAAGTGAAGTGTGACCAACTCGAGCCACATCAGAGCACTTCAGACCCCATAAAGAGCATTCAAAGAGCTCAGATCCGCCTCACACATACATACACACACACACTAACAAACATAAAGAGACAGACAGATAGAAAACAGCTGTGATGCTGCCCTCAAAACCTACTGAAAAACTCCTACTGATGAGTTTGGAAATCTCAGTTGTGGTGTGAATGCGTTGGGTTACATATTTCTTTCATACTTGGGTCAAAGATGAAAAGTCCCATTTTGGTTTTCCAATCAAATTCAATTAACAAAAGTCATTTAATATATTAAATGCAAGTAAAGTGCCTATTTTAATGTTTCGAATAACTTTGGTGAAAATAAAAGAAAAAGAAAATAAAACAAAACAAAAGTGATCATACTAAATTTGATTATATTTCATATTATTAAAAACTTGCTGACAAATGAGTAAAAGCTAGTGGTTTGCAGGATAGTGGCAGGTTAGTGGTAATGTCACGTAATGATTCTGGTTCGAAATATGCCTGACAAGATTTTGTGTGTGTGTGTGTGTGTGTGTGTGTGTGTGCGTGTGTGTGCGTGCGTGCGTGTGTGTGTGTATATATAAACTATTGCAAATCATGTATACTTTAAATCATGGCAAACATGTATGATAGTCAAAATAAAATTAAACAGGACACATTCTAATATATGAAGGGAATAAAAAATAAAGCTGTATTAATAAACGTTTATTGTTTTGGTGCCAGAAAACACCAATTACAATTGAAACCCAAACAATGTGCGTTAATAGTCTAACTCATGCTTTATCTATGCATTTTTACCATTCTCATTATCATCTGCCACATAATTGCCTCATAAACTAGGAAAATGAGTAGAATTTTTCTTTATTGCTGTTATTATAAAGTAAACAAATTTGTATGGCCAATATAATTAATATACTACAGTATTTGAAATGCTACCTGGTGCCTTCTGGCTTTCTAGTATTACGTTATTTTGTGGATGAAGCATTTTCTGGGGGAATATAAGTAAAGTTATGAGCATGAGAGAAACTGAATGAGAGAGGGTTCATGTTTATAAATGAACACTTGAGTTACTCCTATCTGAAACCACCTGAGCTTCAGGACAGCGTTTACCTTCAGTTATGAAGAATAACACATACACACCTCTCTGTGTGTCTGCTAACACTGCACAACACATCCTCCTCACTCAGAGCTGATATTAACTTGTCTAATAAGCATTGCATTGTATTGTGTTGAAGGAAAGGTTCATAAATAATTTTTCTTATAGAGAACTAGAACAGATTGGAAGTTGAAGTTTCCGTTATGTAAAATCTATTTTATTGAACATATAGCACAATATTGAAATTATTTGATAATACTTTAAAATAAGATTCCATTTGGAAACATTAGTTAACTACATTACACTTCGAAAGCATTTATCAAACTTAATCTCAACATTTATTACACTATTAAATACATTATTAAAATTAAGTTGTGTTTGTTAATATTAGTTAATGTACTGTGAACATGAACAAGGTTAATAACTGCTGTAAAAATGCATTGCTCATCATTTGTTCATGTTAGTTAATGAACTGACTAGGATAACGAGACCTTATTATAGTGTTTCCAATTATTTTAAATATGAAAATAGCTCATGTGAACAATTTCAGGCAATGGCACAAAAGAATCTACAAACTAAATTAACAACATTCTTCAATACTTTAATGCTACAATGAAAACATTTTTTGTGTAGAAACAAATTTCACTCAGAAAATGCTTGTAAATTTCACAAATAGTTACAAAAAATGGCACATAATACTGAATTAAAAACTGAATAGTATTTCTCATAAAACAATCAAATAATAACTTTTTACAGTATATGTCAAAAAAGATTCTATTTAAAAAAAACGCTGTTAAGTTGATCAGATTGGTAATTGTAAATCAAGCCTTTAATGACCTTCACCGCTGTCTTATTCAATGCGTGGGCGACTGAAGGATCAGTGTCTGTGCCTCCGGCATGTTCTCCTGAAAAGCTGTTTGCGTCAGTGGTGACATTCCATTAGCACGCATTCATATCGTATTATTCTTTTAAATCTAACATTCACAACAGGCCTTGAATTTCCTTAGAAGGCCTGAGCTCAGAGTGAAATGCTTTTGCAGAAGAGAGCATGTCAGGTGGAAGAAAAATACCCACAAAGCACGACTGTAGCTCCTTTCGACACTTAAAGTTGGGTCGTTTCTGCACCAGTAAGCTTTCTGCCCAGGGGATACTGAGCAAACCAAGACAGCCATTCTACCATCTATTTTTAACCCTCATCAATTATGAAAAGAAAGCTCCAACAATAATTACAGTAACATGGAAGACGTGCAACACTTTCCATTGTGCACAGCGGCGTTATAATGCAGCACTTCAGCGAGACGAGAAAAACACATTTAGAGAAATAAAACCCCGTCCATACGTCACGGCTCGTGTCTGCGGTGCACTTACAGTAATCATTTGGCTGTGATGCATGCAGGGTCCTGCTGTACGATCTGATGGTTTGTTGTGAATGGACATTCAGAGTGCTTAATATTGCTGTGGAAAGGAGTTAGACTCATTACAGCTGAAAGAGAGACCATCCATCCATCTACAGCTCTGCTGATCTGTCCTAAACTGCTCATTCCATATCTGCTTACAGAACAGCATTCTCGCGTATTACTGGAGATGTGCACACACTGACTAACAGAAAAAAAATACCAAAAAGTGGCATGGTAATAACTTCCTTTAGCCAGGTAAATTGTAAAGCAGCAAGTTTCTGAAATTATGACAAATGCAACACTATACAGAAAATTGCACGGAAATTTCAGGTGAAAATGCAATAAAACACTAAAGGAGTTTTGCCTGAAGAGAACACGGAAAATTTCAACAGAAACTGCAACACTGTAAAAATAAGTTCTAATGTACTGTGCTAATATGAAATCATTTTGACATCTTTTACCTATACTCTACTTTATACTTCTACTTTAACGAAATGTAAGCTTAACAAAAAAGGTACTGATCATTTTCCATTCAGTTTTTCAACAGATCGGAAAATATAAATGTTGATTCTGAGAATTTTTTTAATGTACTATAATCATTTTTTATTTGCTATAAACACCAACTGACGGTAATATTTGGCAAGATAAATGATCAGTATTAAAGTCAATCTTTTGACCACCAGAGCTGTTGTTAACTAAAACTGAAACTACTAAAAATCACTTTGAATAAATGAAATAAAGCTGAAAGAAAACTTAAATATTATGAAAAACAAAACAAATAATAGCTGATCAGCACTGTTTTTCCTATTCAACTATGGCAGAAAATCACTGTGTGTCATCATGGTAAAAATTTGTAAGGATAGGCAAATCTATAGGCCTGAAACTCTCTCGATTCTTTGCACTGGCAAATAGACAACATGGACATGAGCGTCCCAGCTGGTGGTCTCATTGAAATTCTCTGGGAGCGTAGAGGCTTGAGGTCCCTGCTACATCACCCTGGGCCAGGAAACCATGCGTGGCTGCGGCCTGACTCTCCCCATCTGCTCCATCAACACACACACACACAGACACACACACACTACATATGAGCTTACGAGATGCTATGTCAGCTCTGCTCTCTGATTCACTCAACATCACTTCTGTCTGACATGACTGAGAGCGCATGGGCCGGAAAACAAACCCATTAGAGGGAGAAAGAGAGTTAAAGAAGACCCAGATGTACTTTACAGCTACAAAAAGTAGCAATGCTACTAACCTAACCACTTTTTATTAGCTCAGCTGATTATATGATAGTGTAGCTTTTCAATCAGGGTATCTTCCGTTCATTCGTTTTTTAATTTAATATTAAAAACAGAAAAATAAGAAAACAGTTCATTTTTGGTTTTTCAATAAAAAAAATAAAAAAACAAGAACTATGCATAACATTTTTACATTCAGGGCTAGAAAATGAATACATTTTTATTCTCTGCATGTGGGCGGGAAAAAAACGCCCCTTTCCGCTGATAGGTCAACCAAACATTAAACCGTGCCATCATTAGTTCTTCCGCAGTTCTGCACAGCAGAAAACAGTCCTGTTGCTACAGTTGTATGCATTCTTAATGCGTTTATTGCAACTTTCATCACTTTCTCATCAAACAACCAGACTAACAAATGGCTAACGGCTAACATTACCCCTAAAATATAACAGTGAAAAAAAAAATTTGAATATTAAACCATATACTACACTGATATGAAATAATGTCATATCTTTACATATCTACATCATTTCATCTTCATCTCTTGTCCAAAACACAGCTCAATAAAACAGGCGATGTGCCAAAGATGTAGGGGGTAGCTGTGAGTGCAGATGTGAATAAATTAATATTTAGGCTATGAGAAAATAATAACTTAGAACTTATTAAATAATTTATTTCTCGTGCAGGTTGCCAACATTATGCCTATACAGAAGTAAGCCATCTATAGGCTCTGCCCCGGTATGGGCTATTCGTTAGCCATTTGTTAGTCTGGTTGTTTGATGAGGAAGTGATGAAAGTTGCAATAAACGTGTTAAGAATGCATACAACTGTAGCAGCAGGACTGTAATGATGGCACGGTTTAATGTTTGGTTGAGCAATCAGCGGAAAGGGGCGTTTTATTCCCGCCCACATGCAGAGATGGAATAATCAAGTGGTTAATTCATTTTCTAGCCAGGAGCGTAAAAACAGAAAATCAAGCATAATTCTATTTTTTTTTTTTTTTTTTTTTTAAACGAAAAAGGAACCGTTTTCTTATCTTTCTGTTTTTATTATTAAATTTTAAAATACGAATGAACGGAAGATACCCTGATTCTCTTCCAATAACAAGCTCATTTTCCAAACTAGAAGAACCATTTTAGGCTCCTCAAAGAACATTTCACAGTGAAGAGTTCTTGAAAGAACCATTTTTGCTTAGTGTAAAGAACATTGTAACAATCTAAAGCATTGGTCTCAAACTCAATTCCAGGAGGGCCACAGCTCTGCACAGTTCAGCTCCAACCCTAAACAAACACACCTGACCCAGCTAATCAAGCTCTTCAGGATCACTAGAAACTTCCAAGCAGGTGTGAATTGGAGCTGGTTGGAGCTAAACTGTGCAGAGCTGCGGCCCTCCAGGAATTGAGTTTGAGACCAATGAAAAGAACCTTTTTCACTATATACAACATTTCATGGAGTGAATGTTAAAGGTTCTTTATGGAACCATCGATTCCAAAAAAACTTGTATTAGTGTAATAATGGTTTATCATGATAAAAGCTACATTTGTGAATTTCACATCATATCACATGGGCCTAAGAGTAATATTAACGCTTAGGATGGCAGATCTTTGGGAAGCGGGGCTCTGAGAGGTTTGTGACGTACATCTTATCGCTGACTAACCTTATCTACTGATTTTAAAACGTCCTTGAGATCCTGCATTGCCACCACAAATAGCCGAGTGTCTCAGCAACCACAGGTTACCTGAGGGCATTACCTTAAACTTACATCAAAAAGCTAAACAAAACTCCTTGGTTCTCTAGGACGATTTTTCCTAGTAAAACAAAAAAGCCACATACTTTGCTGCAGTGTGGTTTTGAACATCCTGGGAGATAAAATCTCTGCTGAAACCTAATGACAGAGTAAGCACACATTACACTGGCTCTCAGTAATGGGGTCTGACCACAGAGAAGCAAACGAGAAACAGAAGAGAACAGCTATCAATGTTAAACCGTGATCACATCAGCTTTCCGAGGCCGATCTCATTCACCCCCGATACGCCCACCGTAATCACACACTAACCCATTTGAGACGGCACGTGCCTGGCAGCCATAAGGCGCACAAACTCCCACGTCTGCAAAATACTCAGATAATTAGCCTCATTCAACTGCCGCATGTAGAGGACAGTCGACATGAAACGGTGACGCAGTGTCCTGCAGTGTGCCATGCTAGCATTCTCCTAAAACCACTTTACATAGATGTAATGAATCCTTTTACAATTTTTTTTTTTGTACAGGCTGAATCATCCAATGAATCACATTCACTGAATGAGTACATAAAATAGAATATTTCTAGGAACAATTTTGTCAAAAATAAAAAAAATCAGACAGTAGCTACTTAAACTCGTGTCATTTTAAACCTACACGCTCTGAAAACCTTGCATTAAAA
Source organism: Barbus barbus (assembly GCF_936440315.1). Taxonomy (NCBI): domain Eukaryota; kingdom Metazoa; phylum Chordata; class Actinopteri; order Cypriniformes; family Cyprinidae; genus Barbus; species Barbus barbus. The sequence continues at coordinate 25,852,862 of NC_136749.1, forward strand.
TATACATATTTATAAGGTAAATATATATTTTTTATAATGTTACACAAGATGTTACACAAACATTTCTAATGTTACACAAGCTTTCTATAGCTTTCTTGTAACTATGGTAAAAACAGGATCCTGCCAACCAAAATTACAATCGTCCAGTGGATAACTGCAATCAATCCTGTAACTGGTAATGGATTGGATTCTGCGTAAATAATTTCCGCTGATTGTATTACTAGTTGTCTGAAGGAATATCACAGATAAGAAACTCTTTAAAAATCAATATCGAGGGCTGTATAATCAGAGTGCTACACATGAGAAATGAACATTTCGTAGGTCAGAGTTTGACCTACATGTGACGTCACAAGAGAGTCATGGGATCACAAAGCTACTGGGTAAAAACAACAAGAAAGACCATCAAGCTACGAAAGACTGATGTTTTGGAATGGTGACATTTCCACATCTGCTACACAAAGTCTAGAGAGAAAAATGCAATGAGAAAATTGCATTACTGTTCAAAAGTTTGTGGTCAGTATTTTTTTTCTCTTACAGAAATTAATCATTTTATTCATTAAGCATCTTTAAATTGACCAAAAGTGACACTAAAGACATTTACAATGTTACAGCAGGTTTCAATTTTAAATAAATGTTGTTCTTTTCTTTTTATGCATCAAAGAATACTGAGGAAAAACTGTTTCCACAAAAATACTAAGCACACTGTAAAACCGAACAGTGAAATGAATTAAATGAAATGAGTTAATTTCACTCAAATAATAATGAAAGTTCACTGGACTTAATTTAAATAAGTTCTGTAAACTCAAAATGTCATTGTAGTAAGGTGAACTTAAAATAATAAATGTATAAATTAAGTGTTATTTTGTGTGTTTTTGCACACGATTAACATAGTTAGTACTTAAATGTTGTGTTAGGATTTACATAGGTTTCTGTTAAGTTGGTTTTTGTAGTGTTACCGTGGGGTGAAGAGTAGAGCCTGTGGTTAGGTTGAGGATGGATAGCAAAATTTAAAAACTATATACTGCATGTTGTTTGACTATTTACATGCAAGTGGGTTGTGAGTCTTTTAGATAAATACATTAGCCTGCTAGTGTTCTGTTGCAAACTTGCACTTAAAGATCTGAATGAATGTGCTGTTTATGGAAGCAAGTTGTATATAATTATCATTATGATGAGTGGGATGGGATCATGGAAATGTGGCTTGGCTTGGCTCCCATTGCTCTCAGCCCCGCCCCACTTGTCATAAAAATGTTAAGCTCTACTAACTTTAAAAAATTGAGTTTGTTTACTCAATGTTTTGAGTATTCTTGTCGGGTTTTACAGTGAGCAGTACAACTGTATTCAACATTGATAATAATAATAATAATAAATATTTCTTGAGCAGCAAATCAGCATATAAGAATAATTTCTCAAGGATCATGTGACACTGAAGACTGGAGTAATTTCAGCTTTGCATCATAGGAGTAATAAAGCAATAAGCCCTGTGAAGCCATGGTTTACAGTGAATTTATAACAGCTAAGGTGTGTTGTTAGGTACGATGCGAAGCAGAGTGCCTAAAACCCCCTTAGCTATTATAAATTCACTGTAAACCATGGCTTTTATAAAATGGTTATTCCATATACGTAGTAACGTTTCACAAAATAAATCAGAGCAAATAAAGTGTAACGATATAGGACTTCCGGTTATGGCGCGGTGTTGAGTGGACATGACTCGGAGCTCCGCAATAAATAGGCTACTGACTTAAATTTTCTTCTTTAACTCAACGAACGTTGACAGACTGATTCCATTTCAAATTCGGATACATCTTAATGTTCCAAGATGCCATCAAAACCAATGAAAACGACACAGAAACAAGTCCAATCGACCGTACCTGGAGAGGCCGAGGCAGATGCTAAATCCAATGAAGCTAATAGCGAAGAGGGAGCGTCAGGTGTTAGCCAAGAGTCTGCAATCCTTGAGGCTATCCACTCACTTAAATCGGACTTTACGGTGCGATTTGATGGATTGCTTCAGGCGATCAACGGAGTGCAGTGCGATCTTAAAGCTCTCACAACACGGTAACAGAAGCCGAGGATTGAATAGGCACTCAAGAAGATAACGTCTCAGAATTGCAAACACAGAACGCAAAACTGAAAATTGCCATAGAGTATCTCTCATTAAAAGTCGATGATCTGGAAAATCGCAGTCGTCGGTCCAATCTACGATTAGTGGGACTTCCAGAAAAAACTGAAGGGAAAGATATGTGTGCCTTTTTAGAGAAATTACTCCCTGAGATCCTCGGCCTGGAAAACTTTCCTGGTCCTCTTGTAATTGAGAGAGCTCACCGAATCGGCAGATTCTCCGACGATTGTTCTGACTCTCCACCGAGAGCTGTGATACTACGCTGACAAAGTCCGTACTCTGAAAGCAGTTCGAGCAAAAGCCACAGTGATGTTGGACAAAAGAAAGCTTATGTTCTTCCCTGACGTGTCAGCTGAACTGCACAAGAAACGGAAACGATTTGACGCGGTGAAGAAGGATCTTCGTGATCTCAACATCTCCGAATTGCGTTATGGCATCTTGCATCCAGCTACTTTGTGCGTGACATACAAGGGAAAGCGCCATCTGTTCGACAACCCTCCGGACGCTCAGGTTTTTGCCAGATCTGAAAGATACTAGTGCTTAGCAAGAAGTTTTCTCTGGGGTCAGTTTCGTGAATGTAAGCAATCTTCTGGTTAATTACTGATAAGCTATATGTTGTTGAGTTGACATTTCTGACTGTTGCGGGACCCGTTCAGCCATCAGACAAGCTTTTCCTCACCGTGAAAAGATCGCGGGTGGACCGGCATAGTTCCATAATCAGGCTCTTTTGAGAAGACCTTGGGAAGTGTTTAACTGGGGAGGGGAGGGGAGGTGATGGTATTTCATTTGGGGAAATACCTGTTTGTTGGCCAGATGTTCTGTATGGCTGTTTTGCCTTTATTATGTGTAATTTCTTTTTTTTATATATATATATACATCTTCACAATAATAGTCTATATATACGATAATGGCTCCCCTATCTGATATGCAATTTACATCCTGGAATGTAAGAGGTCTAAACAAAATTGTAAATTTAAAACAAGTGTTGAACAGAATTAGGCAAATTAAAGCTAAAATAGTGTTCCTTCAGGAAACTCATTTAGTTCCAGAGGATGTGGTTATGTGAGGAAGAGATGGCCAGGACAAGTGTTTTCGGCCTCCTTTAATTCATACTCCAGGGGGGTTCTTACACTTATACATAAGTCTATACCTTTACTAATAATTAACACTATTGAGGACAGACTAGGTAGGTACATAATCATCCAAGCCGAGATCCTTTCTGTTAGACTGAATTTAGTGAATGTTTATGGGCCCAATGTGGATAATCCTATTTTTTACAGAAATCTATTTTTAATATTGACTGAACTGCCAGGATATTTTGTTATAGGAGGAGATTTTAATTGTGCTCTATATCCAGATTTAGATAGATCAACTAAATCAGACCTCTCTCATTTACAGACCAGAATAGAGTTAAAACAGTATATGCAAGATTTTAATTGAATAGATATATGGAGGAACAGACACCCAGATAGTTTGACGTATTCATGCTACTCTAGTATTTATAAAACATTTTCTCATATAGACTATTTTCTTTTATCTACTGGTCTAATTTCCAAAGTTAGTAAATGCTGGTATGATAGCATATTAATCTCAGATCATGCTGCAGTTTCATTTACATTAAACTTTCCCAATTTTCTATGCCGATCCTCAAGATGGCGCTTACATATAACTTGGTTGAGAGATCCTGAATTTTTGGAGTTTATTGATAAACAGATAGATTATTATTTTGAATTAAACACAAATCAAACATCTGCTTCAGTCAGGTGGGAAGCATTTAAAGCTTTTATAAGAGGACGTATGATTAGTTATACAAATTATAAATATAAGTGCTGTCAAGTAGAAATGGTAGATCTTGAACGCAAAATAAAGAAAATTGAATCTGAAATATACCAAAAAACTACTCCTGATCTTCTTTTGGAACTGCACAAATTGAAAATTAAATATAATGAGCTTTCATTAGAACACACGAAGAGAAGTTTGTTGAGACTAAAACAGACTTATTATGAAGGTGGGGAGAGGGCGGGTAAATTACTAGCCTGGCGTATTAAGCAGTTACATACTGAAAGAGCCATAAATTCCATTCAGATTATTCGGAGAGTGCTGCAGAGAAACAAAAAAGCTTTCCTGGAAGCTTTGAACTTTAAGTCCACAGATTTGGGTTTCATGGTATCCCTTGAAGATGACCTAAAGTCTGAGGAGTTGTTTGAGGCCATTATCAGTATGAAAGGAGGGAAGACCCCAGGGCCTGATGGCATACCAATAGAGTTATATAAAGTTTTCCATCATAAATTAATTGGCCCCCTTTTGGATATGTACCAGGAATCCCTGAATACTGCGGTGATCACTGCTGTTAAAGCCTGGCAAGACGCCAACTGATTGTGGTTCATATAGACCAATTTCTCTCCTGAATAATGACTTAAAGATTCTTTGCAAGGTGCTAGCAAAGAGATTAGAAATGCATTTGCCCAAGCTCGTTCACATTGATCAAAACGGCTTCGTTTGGGGGAGGCAAGGTTTGCATAATATTCGTAGAGTATTAAATATATTACATGAGAAATCTAATATTTGTGATAATGCACTACTGTCATTAGATGCTGAAAAAGCGTTTGACAGGATTGAGTGGCAGTTCCTGTTCAAAACTATGGAAAGAATGGATTTTGGGGAGAAGTTTATGAAATGGATCCGGATCCTGTATGCTAACCCTTCAGCGGAGATATTAACAAATGGGACAATATCCACCCCTTTCAGGCTTTACAGGGGAACACGCCAGGGCTGCCCGCTCTCTCCCTTGCTTTTCACCCTAGCGATCGAACCGTTGGCTATGGCAACTCGTAATCATACATGTATTTCAGATATTACAATTGGCTCTTCAGAACACTGCATTTTATTGTACGCAGATGATATAATTATATTTTTTTCTAATCTGAAACGAAAAAATCTTTACTAATCTAAACTGAATTGTTTGGAAAATTCTCAGGATATAAAATTAATAATTCTAAATCTGTGCTGTTGTTCCTCCATAAAGCAGAAAGGCTTTCAGTCACCCTTTACAATCTCACGAGAAGGTTTTACTTACCTTGGGATTAAAATTACACCAACTGTAAATGAAATTGTATCAGCAAATTATAAACCCATATCAGATTATATAACTGGTCTGCTGAACAGATGGACAAAACTCCCAATTTCATTAATTGGCCGTGTTAATATATTAAAAATGTCAATCTTACCCAAATTGTTATATCTCTTCCAATCCATCCCCCTCCCTCCACATTCCTCTTTTTTTGTCCTAATGACAAAAACTTTCACAAACTTAATTTGGAACAACAGGCGCCCTCGTCTCAGGCTCTCTTAGCTGTACTTGCCTTATGACAGAGGGGGGTTAAACCTACCAAACTTAAAATGGTATTACTGGGCAGCACAAATTAGAGCAGCAATCTTTTATTTTGAGAAAGATTATCCTCCGACCTGGGTATCTATAGAGGCTCACTCTATTCCAATTCCTTTGAATTTATATTTGTATTCAGCTGATACCAAGAAGTTAATTAAAGGTACTAAAAATCCATATACTAGAAATGCTATAACAGTCTGGTTTGAGGCTCTTGTTCATCTAGGTGAATTACAACAACTCTCACGCTTTTTTTTTTGAAAATTTCCGTCCTGGTAGAGCCGATTCAGGTTTTAAAATCTGGTCAATTCAAGGTATTAATAAAGTGTCTGATCTCTATAATGAAGGAAACTTTATGTCCTTTGAAGAAATTAGGACAAGGTTTGGAATTTCGCAAAAACACTTTTTCAAATATTTGCAGTTACGTAGCTTCATTCTATCAAGACAAGGCCAAAGTCTGGTTGAGCCTCCTCTTTCTACTTTGGAAAATATTACACTTAACTGTTTGAAAGGTAGAGGTCAGGTGTCTGTGTTGTATAAACAGTTTGTGGCCAAATCTAAAGAATCATTTAATGACAGACTTCAGGCATGGAGGTCTGACCTGCAGGCTGATATAACTGAGGAAGAGTGGCAAATAGCATGTTTAAAAGCTCAAACTCAGACAATGAGTACTCATTTGAGACTGCTTCAGTATAAATGGCTGAGTAGACAATATATCACTCCAGTTAAGTTACATCACTTCAACCCGAATATTCCTGATATATGCTACAAATGTAAACAAGAAAAGGGGACTTTATTCCATTGTATGTGGGATTGTACTAAAGTTAAATGTTTCTGGGATAGAATATTGAATATTATAAGTCAAATCATTGGTAAAGTAATTCCTCTTGATCCAAAGTTGTGTATATTACCTATTTGTCCTTTGAATTTTAACATCACCAAACATGAAAGATTGTTGTTAATTCTCTGTCTGCTGGAAGCTAAACATGTAATTGCATGCTCTTGGAAAAAAGAAGAAAGTCCTGGCGTGTCTCAATGGATAAAGGGGATGACCTCATGTCTTGCCTTAGAAAAGATTACCTATTTTTTTTTTAAACAAACTGCATGTATTTTGGTCCATCTGGAAAGTGCTCTATGACTTTTTGGAGAGTCTAGATGGTGACTTTTTTGTGCAACTGATGGACATTGAAATTATATAGAAAAGTTTGTTATTGCTGTAATTTTTTGTTTTATTATTATAAATTTTTTTAATTATTATTTCTTATTTAGTTTTATTCAGTTATAATGCAGAAAAAAATCTAACTGTTGTCTTAACCTGTATAACAATCTTTGAGAATAAAATTGTTGTTAAAAAAAAAAAGTGTAACGATATAAATAAAAACAGTATTCTTCCACCAAAAATGTAGTTCCTCAGAAACAGTTGTGGTTGCAACCATTAGACATATACAGTGCCCTCCATAAGTATTGGAACAGTAAAGACAAAGTTGCTTTGTTGGCTGTGGAGTCAAGACATTTACAAATATGATTAAAAGATGAATATGAGACAAAACTACAGAATGTCACATTTTATTATTAGCCGTTTCAACACATACATGTTTTACCAAATAAAAAGAACAGCACTTTTAGAGTTCATCCCACTCATTGATGTGAGCATAAGTATTGGGACAGTTGAACATAAAGCAGATATAAAAGATTAAAAGCTATTATTTAGTTGCAGATCCCTTGCACACAATCACAGCAGTGAGTCTGTGACCCATAGACATCACCAGACTCTTGCTCTCATCCTTTGAAATGCTTTCCCAGCCTTTAATGCAGCCAATCCCAATTGTTGCTTGTTTTGGGGAGTTTCTGCCTTTACTCTCCTCTTCAGCTGGTGAAATTCATGTTCAATCAGATTTAAATCTGGAGATTGACTTGGGCAATCTAAGACTTTCCATTTCTTTGCCCTTATAAACTCCTTGACTGAACTGCAGGGTGTTTTGGGTCATTGTCCTGATGCAATATGAAGCACTTCCCAATGAATCTGGTGGCATTTTCTTGAATATTGTTAGGCAAGATGGTTTTGTACCCTTCCAAATTCATTCTGCTTCTGTCATCATACATTAAGTCATCAGTAAAGTTGAGAGGGCCTGTTCCAGAGACAGCCATGCATGCCCATGCCATGACACCACCTCCACCATGCTTTACAGATGAGGCTGTATGCTTGGGATCATTTGCAGTTCCCTTTTTTCTCCACATTTTTGCTTTCCCATCACTTAGATAAAGGTTCATCTTTGTCTCATCGGTCCATAAACACAGCTCCAAAACTCTTCTGGCTCACCTTTGTGCTTTTAATCTAATCTTGTCTTTCTATTTTTGGTGCTGGTCAGAGGTTTGCATCTTGCTGTGTAGCATCTGTAATTCTGTGTCAAAGTCTCCTGAGGACAGTAGATTGTCAGAGCATCACTCCAGCTTTCTGGAAGTTGTTGGGGATTTTACAGACACGTCTTTTAGGATTCATTTTCAGAGCTTTTATGATTTGTCTGTCATCAACTACTATTGTTTTCTCAGCCGACCAGGTAGTTGTTGGTTGCTGGTGGTTTCCAAACTCTTGATTTCTCTATGCCCTTTGTTTTTGCTAGAACTCTAATTGACTTCCTCTTTTCTTTTAGCATCCAAATTGCTTGCTTTTCTCTCAGAGTCAGTTCCCTCATCTTCATCCTGGTTTGTGTGTGTCATCATCGAATGCAAGATTCAGAATACAGAAGTAATGGATATAACTGATACGACACATTCCCTGCTTTTAATATCTGAAGAATTAATGCAACAGGACACAGCTGATCACTTAGAAAGAGCTGCGAGGCAACTGTCCCAATACTTATGCTCACATCAGATAGAGGGATCAAACTCTAAAAGTACTGAACTTCTTAGCTGGTAAAACATCTGTGTTGAATCACCCAATTAATAAAATGTGACATTCTGTAGTTTTGTCTCATATTCATCTTTTAATCATATTTGTAAATGTCTTGACTCCACAGCCAACAGAGCAATTTTGTCTTTACTGTTCCAATACTTTTGGAGGGCACTGTATATAGACGCCCTATTCGACCACTCCAGGCACGTAAATGCGGCCGCCATCTTGGAACAGTCAACTTGACGTCATTCACCACACTGTAGGTTCACAGACTATTGGCTGTGCAGGATTGTGGCATCTTTCGAATATTCAGTGATCACTATGGTGAATGATGTCAAGTTGACCACTACAATATGGAGGAAGGCTTACATATAGCGGCCCATAAAAACAGTCGCTAATGAGACATCTACGTATATATATCTATGGTTGCAACAAAGTGACTGCCAAGCAACACACAAAAGTAAACAAAGGTGTATATTTGTATAGTATTTTACAACAGCTTCGAATGCGGCTCAACCAACATTACATTACATGAAATTCAGAGATAATACTGTGACAAAACTGCTTTGGGAGAGGTGCGAGATATGACTGATAACAGCCTGGAACATCTTGTGACAGGTGGAGGAACACATGCTCTATATATGGCAGTGACCATCAGCAGCAAACAGCTTCATAACATCCATCCAGCGAGAGCAGAGTGAGACAGACAGAAAGGAGAGCTGGTCTTTCTCAACGCAGAGCGTGGTATGTGGGATAGGGACATCTGCTCCCTTTCATGCTCAGAAAGCGCAACTGATTCCCTGAAAGGATGATGGGAGTTTGTTTGTGGAACACACTAATGGCAGAGAGCTCTTCCTCACTCCTCTCCACCCTCAGGTGCTAAAGATCTTTTCATAGGACATATAGTTCCCTGTCTAATGTGTTTAACAGCAGAGGAAAATTATATTGCTCAGAGGTTGCTCTCTCATGGATCAGGGAAACATTTCAGAACAGATTTCTCTATAAACTGTATATGAATAGGATTTCTGGTGTTTAAGGGGAAACACGTGATGGGCTGAGATTGGCTAGCATTTTATTAATATATTTCACCCAAAAATACCATTTTGTAGTCATTTACTCACCCTCATGTCAGTTCAAAACTGTGTGACTTATGTTTTACCAATGTACAGACAAAAAACACATTTCTCAAAATATCTTATTTTATGTTCCAAAGAAAAACAGAAAGTCAAACAGTTTTGAAATGACATATGGGTGAGTAAATGATGTCAAGTTTTTCATCATTTCTTTAAAACACATTACAAAAATATTGCAATATAACTCAAAGTGCTCATAAAGCTCTTCTCTGGCACAGGAAACTTCTCCGTTTCATTCATTCACCTCATCTGTGTCATTTGCCAAGTAATCTCAGACGGCGTTTACAGAAGCTTCATGAATAAACCCACAGTTGTCTCTCAGTCTCTGTGTGCGGGGGACATCCCTCTCTCTCTCTCTCTGTCTCCCCCGCAGGTCTTCCTGTCTCACACATCACCCACAGCATTGATCAAACAAAGTTGCCATGGCGACGCAGCCTCACAGAGCTTGTGGGAAGGGATATTCCATCTAAGAGAAACTTCAATTATGATTTATCTCTTCTGTTCTTCCCTGTATGTCTCTTGCTCACTCTTTCTCTGCAGCCACCAAAATATATTAAGCCAAATGATCCACATGGTCAAAAAAGAATTCAGAAAAATATAGATTCAGTGAGATTTATCTTTGCATACTTCATTTTTCTCCTGTCTATTCAAAAATCAAAACAGACAAGCACAGATATTTATGCTACAAACAGATTTTTTTTATGGAACCTACAAAGACTAGGTTTATGTAATTATCAATAAATGTTAGAATAAATAAGACTATAAAACATCCTTCATGTGTTATTGGGACATGTATTGGGTCATGTATTATCTAAAAAAAAAGAGAGAGAAAAGAACGAGAAAAAAGAAACTTATCACTGCACAAATATGTTTTTTTTTCACACATTGTCATTATTTTCACAATAATTATGCAGGCAAATTCTAATTGCTTAATTGATATGAAAATACAAATATTACTTGCATATATTTTTTTCCTTTAAGTTGAGGTGAAATTACCACATTCATGACAGTTTTGTGCAATTCAATGTATTGTTGATTGCAAGTTATTTGAACTAGAGAGAGAGAGAGAGAGATATAATTTATAAATTCACACAACAACAACAACATCACGCTTACTACATAATCGCAGTCATTTAGAAGAAGAGTTTCCAGGCCACATACAAGGCATCTCTAAAGCCCTTATGGACTGAAGCGGAAAGAACACAGTGTGACTGAATCTGCTTTGGTTTTGGCAGACAGCTCTGTCCGTTATAATAAGTCAGTACAGGGATGTAACCATTCTCTGAGGGAAGACTTTGGCCAGAAGAAGCAGCCAAAACTGTTGCATTTTGGTGACATTATCTTAAGCCTTTTGCCCGATGTTTGTCATGAAGACACACAAACTCTTTCTATAAAGAACACATTGTCAATTAAATGCCTCAGTGTGACGTTTTTCTAAAATGCAATCGCTGCAATTCAGCAAACAACAGAAGTTGGCAGCCACACCTTGCCTCCTCCAATCAAGCGCAGCACAGGCTTCAAAGCCATGGAGAAAGAGCAAAAGCACAGGAACAAAGGGATGCTTGCACTGAACCCCTGGTGTGAGAGAAGTCTAGCTTGCTGATTTGCTGAATGTGTATTTGTGCTGGCAGTGGAAGAGGCTCGCGCTGTAGATCCCTGGAGTGAGATGATGGCCTCGCTCTCCTCAACACTTTAAACTGCATAAAACACACCATTCAGCTTCGTGCCCTGAGGTCCTTCAGATGTTTACGGTGAGGTGAAGGACCACTGACACCCCTTTTAATGCTAGAGCTGGATCTTGACCAGAGATCTGTGAATGTGTGAACCTGCCCACTTCCCTAAAGACGCGAGAACCAAACAATGACGCACATGAATGTTACTAGATAAACTGGCAGAATTAATAGTTAACTGATATGGGATTTTTCAATGACAGATAGGGCCTCAGAATATACACAATTTATATTAATAATATTTTTTAAATTATTAAAAATATTGTAGTATTGATACAACCTTTGCGATTAAAAATACATACAAAGATACTTTAAAACAACATATAAATCACCAGATCATCACCAAACATGAAATAAATAAATAAATCTTAATACAAACACTAATGTATATGTATATATATATATATATATATATATATATATATGACAAAATGCACAAATGAGTAAGCAATAACTAAATTTAATCACACCTGAAAACACACAACTTAAACTAATTAGACATTCTGTGGACCAAATTAGCCATGACATAAAGTAATGGAAATAAGAATGGTGCATTTTAAGAAAAATATAAATTTAATGACTCAAATTTAAATTATATATGTATATGCATATATAAACATTTTTATCATTATTGCAGGTATCGATATCTTCGCAATTCAAAATGCAACTAACAGTGATGAAATGTGTGTAAAATTCGCATAGTTAATTGCGATTGGACAGCTTTTTTGCATTTATTAGCATACTGAACTCTGATTGGTCGTTTCTCACACAGCCGCCACTAGACAAGATGCGTGCTGAGTGTCATGACAACGGCTGCGGCATTTCATTTACACAGAAGCCGAGTCACCTCGCAGCCGCTTCACATACACATTTTCTATCTATTCGTGCCTCGCAAGCACTATTTCCTTCAGCAAATGCCAATATAGTGATGTGTTACAAACTCACCCGATGGTGCTGAGCGCCTGTTCCAGGAGCTCCGTCTGCAGAATATTCTGCGGCGGCGTGAAAGCCCCATTAAAATGAGATAAAACCGAGCTACAGAACTGACGCAATGTCTCAAACTGCATTTTCCCTCTTCCTCTCCGTTATCCTGCGTATATTCCCTCTTTCTCTCAGACGAAACTCCTCCAGCGCTCCTCGCTCCGGACGCGCCGCATCTCCAGCGCAACATAAACACGATTCAACTTCTCGATGTATTCTGATCCCGGTGAAAAGTGCGTTTGGATGAGGAGAGCGGACCAACGCCGACTCTCCCGGTCATTATTATCCGAACTTATAGAGAAAGCGAACGCGCAGCGTTTTCCTTAACCCACCGGGAGATCCCTCCCGCCTTCATTTATCCTCAGTAATGCAAACGCCGGATTCTAGAGCGCCCAGGCTCAGGATTCCCATCTAGCAGCCACTCGCTCTCAGGAGCACCAGAGCAGCACTACACATCCTCTAGCAGCATTACAGCGCATGTGGCGAGCGTGGGGAGGAGGGGAGCTTTCTTTCTCCCACATCATTAAGGGTTTTCTGTGGAGAGAGATGCTCTGCACTAAAAGACAACTATTGTGTGTGGATACTTGATGACCTGAAGGAATAAGAGCGCTAGAAGAACAGAAAACGCTCTCTTGTGAAGTGCACTGCCCTGAGGACACAAGGAAAAAGAGGGCTTTTTAACATGCATTCTGACCTAAAAAAAAAAAAAATATATATTCTATATGAATTTAAAAGTGAAGCAGGGCCCTTAGAAATTACATTTTATTATGAGAGACATGTTAAAGCCATTAGCAGGATGATGCAACCTACCTTGCAGTTCTATTAATGTGTTTACTACATTGCATTTGTTTCTAGAAAACAATACAATGTTTTTAATAGAAAAAAGAACAATGGATGGATAAATTGACTGCAAAAAGTGAATAGTACATAGAGGTATACAGAATGATGGATAGAACGATAAAACATTAGAAGAACGATCAAATCTTAGATAGATAGATAGATCTCAAATGCACCAGTTGTTTAGAGATCAGCGTTTAAATCATTAGTGTTGAACGGTCTAGAGTGCAGGCAGGTGTGAGATCAGAATGCTGATACTGAATTCCTGCAGGTGCATCTTTCATTCTCTTAATAACTCTCTCAGGACAAAACCTCCATATCACAACATCAGCTGCTCCCACAGCGCTAAACCAAGAGCATGAAACCTGATTACATACTTAAAGTGAAACTTGTGCTGGCCTCTTCAACAAACGACATAATATGCATGTCTGTCTATATTGCAGTACCTGCTGTGACGATAGAAGATCAGCTCCCAATCCTAAAAATGACTCATGCATTTTGTCGAACTAATTTCAGCTCTAAAGCAACCGCTGTTGTCTGTGGTTCAGCTTAGGTGTCACATTGCATCTAGCGCCAATAAAAACACTAATGGATTTTATAGATGGAGGGGGAGGAGATACAAACGCACGAAAACCGGCGAAACCCAGAGAAACATAACGGCTGTAATTAAATCCGAATCCCAGTGTAATTATTATTGTTTCATCTAGCAGTTTCACCCACACTCGCACCGCGTCTGAGCGTTCGCTCCAATGACACCTCCGAGACCAAGACAAATTAGGCTCTTCCCACATTATTTCAGGATATAAATAGGCTGTCAGCACTTTTTCAGGAGAGGAGAATCAGAGTTAATTTAAACATTCTTTAAGATTAATGGAAGTGCTTTTCAGTGATTTCCTGAGCTCTATTCCTGGGCATCAAAATATTTAACACATTCTCCTGGTGAATGGTCAGGTCGTTCTAATCCACTTTGGCAGCAGTTAACCCCAAAACAACCCTGCCACATTCCATAAACAGAACTAGGGCCTGAAATCATTCAAAAAAATAATAGTCTATTTATTATTTTTCAACACAGAGACGTTCAAGGTGCTTAACCTTCATGAAATGTTAATTTTCAACCTTGGGAGGTCAAACTAAATAATACATGAGCCATTTTATTTTCTATTCATTTTATATGAGCTTTGCAACGCTTTATGAGTTTGCAACTGTTTTACAGTTTAACCCCTGGATTTTTGTGATTACTCCAGCAATAATGAAAAAAATAAATAATCATAATTAAGTAGAAAAAAAAAGATCTAAAATTTCTTCAGTGGAAGATCATTTCTATGGAAGCTTGTTTCCACTGAAATAAAATAAAATAAAATAAAAAAAGTAATTGCAATCTCAATTTTTATCTCACAATGGCAATTTTAAATCTTGCAATTCTAAAAAAAAATCTCAGAATTGTGAGTTTATTTTGTAAGAAAATAGTCATCTTTTTTTCCTCATAATTTGACTTATAACGTGCAATTGTGATAAAGAAATTCTGACCTTTTTCTCATAATTGTGAGACAGCATCACGCCTGTCAAGTCTCATAAAACTACTCAATATATGTGCTATTTTCTGGTCCTAGCCATATTTAAAGGAACAACATTTCACCAAAAAATGGGCTAAAGATTTACCCTCAAGACAAACAAGATGTAGATGAGTTTGTTTCATCATCAGAACATATCTGAAGAAATTTAGCATTAGATCAATTGCTCACCAGCAGATCCTCTGCAGTGAATGGGTGCCATCAGAATGAGAGTCCAAACAGCTGATAAAAACATCATAATACTTCACAAGTAATCCACACCACTCCAGCCCATCAGTTAATGTCTTGTGAAGCGAAAAGCTGCGTGTTTGTAAGAAACATTTTGCCAGTTTGTAACATCAAGTAGATTTGAGCAAAACATTTATGAAGATGGAGGAATTAACAAAATTCCTCATATGGCATAAACTTTGAAAGCAGCTGCTTACTTTCAAAAATACAGCACTTGTGAAAGTCAGAACCAATATAGAACTATAACACTCTCTGTTACACAACACTGAACAAATCAGACACTGCCTCGCTGCCATATGGCAGGCACATTTTTATCACCTAACCTTTTGGGGGTAACACGTTAAATCAGACAGAAAGTGCAAATGAGCAGTTACAGTTTTTCGATCTGATGGAAAAGAACAGCTCTGCTGTTAGAGTAGCTTTTTATACATTTCACAGCAGAGAGGCGAACAATTTGTTCTATGGAAAATGTCAGACTGCATCCGTGAAAGCAGCTTAAAGCTCACCTGCTGTCCTGAGCTGTTCACGGACATCTGCCAGGTAAAGAAGCCAGGGATGGGTAAAAAAAACAAAACAAATGAACTGCATTTCTAAAATTTCTATATTTTGGTTTTGAGCAAGTTTTGCAAAGGTTAATGGTTTGAATCTCAGTTAAAACACAAACTGCTTGCACAAACTGTTCAAAAATTAGGGTTAAATAAATGAATAAGTAAATAAAGGTTTCCACAAAAATATTAAAAGCAGCACAACTGTTTTCAATATTGATAATAGATCATGGACATGCGTGTGACACTGGATCATATGACACTGAAAATTCAGCTTTTCCATCACAGGAATAAGTTGTATTTTAAAATATATTAAAACTGAAAACATTTATTTGAAATGGTAATATTATTTCACCGTATTACTGTTTTTACTGTATTTCTGGTCAAATAACTGAGCATAAAATAGTTTTTTTAAACAAAAACAAACAAGTAAATTAATTCATTAATTAATAAAAAATATTTATCGCACCAACCTCAAACTTTTGAATGGTAGTGTAAACATTGAAGAGAATTAAGGTCCATTTGTAACTTGACACACTGTCTTAAAAACACTAAACATCCTACACATGTACACAGACCAACAATTAAGTGATGACAGAACTCGCTCCAATACATCCATACACTAAAAGACTACGTCTAAACACGCATTTCCAGGGTTTGTCATTCAAATGTGCTCACGTCAACACACACACACTAATGGCAGGTGAGATCAGCCCCAGCCCTGTGGCACCAGGCCCAACATTCCTCTCCTCCGCAGGTATTCAGGAACGGAAAATCAAACCAACACACAGCGGTCGCCTCGGATTCAAGGGAGCAGGCATCTGTTTCTTCAGAGACATCTCTCTAGGACTGACCCCTGACCCCCTGATACTGCCATCCCAGCAAAAGACGGAAAGAATTTGACAACAAGGGCTCAGAGAGACATTGCCACTGTGTGGAGAACGATAGAATAGCACTCATTGCTCAAACTGCATTAGCATATCCCTGTAGATTAGGGGTGTAATGTTTGATAAATGTGTTATGACTCCCTGCATTTGTTCAAGAGCAGGTTTCACCATAAATTACTGATTGTTATTTACCTGTCTAGTGTGTTTAGCACCAAATTAGCAATGGTAAATGGAGGAAAACCAGATGGAACCTGAACGAATGCATTGTGTGCTCCAGCTGTTGTTATCCCAGCTTCAATTTCACATGATCTATGTATGCATGTGTGGTTAAAACCAGATACCTTTCATACATGTACTGTAAAAGCCAAAGGGTTCGCTAAAATACTATTTCCTAAATTACAATTAAACTTCACTCAATTATTTAATTTTACTGAAACTTACAGGTTTATTTCAGCTCCAGAATGAAAATGTCTTTAATACATAATACTAACCCTTTAATATAATTAGTTATTGAGTTCACATAACTTTTTCTATTAAGTGGAAGAACTTATAGTTTAAGTTAATATTAATGTAAAATGAACTAGTTTAATTTTTTAGTTCAATTTCAATTTTAACTACTAATAAATATACTCTGAAATTATATATTCAACCTCCCATAGTAACATCCTAGAAACTAGCCAAACCATCAAATCAACCATCTATCAATGTCCTAACAACCACCCCGAGCACCTTAGCAACTTCTTAGCAACACCCTAGTAACCACCCAGAAAACCCAAGCAACTGCCTAGCAGCACCAAAGCAATCACTTAGCCCAGCAACCATTTAAGAATGAATTAGAAAACATCCAGAACATTCTAGAAACCACTTAGTAATAACCTACTGTAGCAACAACAACAGTAACTGCAAACTATCTCAGCAAAAATCTGGTTTCTTAATGTAGCATGAATAACTTGAAGAGTGCTGTCGTTTAAACAGAATAAGGATTCGTAAACACAAGGTTATTGCAAGCGCAAATGTTTCAACACTAAAAACACATTCACCCATATTATCTGCACTCACCTGTTGCTCAGAGGGTCGTTGGGTTTCAGACTGGAGTCGTTGTTGAGGGATGCCTGGCGCGGGAGTCTGCGGTCCCCTGGAGGCCCCTGGTACAGCAATGGGACTTCTTGAAGTTTGGCCTTCTTCTCCTGAGGAGCCTCTTCGTGGTGGCGGTGAGGGTCACTCGCACCCGAGGGCAGGGCGTCCCCTGGGCCGCTGTAGAACCAGGCCCCTGACTTGGTGAGGATTTCTTGTTGTTTTCGGCACAGATTGCATACCCACATCACCTGACGGTGAGAGAACAGGAAGTTAGAATCACAGGAGAACACAAGACCCCAGATGAGATGAATGAAAACTTGCTGTTGTGGGAGAAGCGATTTGTAGTCTTAAATGAGTCAGTTGTGTGTCAACTGTGAAGCCAAACACAGAGTGAATAATGGGATATTTGTCCAGAACCTCATACGCAGGTCCCACAACAAACAGGTTCGGGAAACGGTGATGCTGGTGCAGCTGACAAACAAAACTGTCAAAATTCATGTGAGAGGAAATGAACAATGCAAAGTTCAGGCTCAACCAATGGCATGAATTTGAGGGCGGAGCCACCTGGTTTGTCTGACTTTTAGAGTGCTGCAGGGATGGCGTATTTTGTAGGCCAAAGCCTGTAAACGAATTGGCATTTAAGCACTTCTGGTTTCATTGTCCTGAAGTCAGTGGGTTTTTGAATGGGTTAAGTGCTTGAAATAATGTGGTTAACACAAGCTCAAGATATTTTCATGTTTTCTTCTATGACATAAAAAAAACCATCAGTAATAATATCCTTGCAGTGTTGACAAGTCCATGGTTTTCCCTCAGAATTGGGCTGTTTTTATACTGTTTCTGTCGGTTGTTTTTTCAGTCTGTGGGTTGAAGCGAACGCCTCCACCCCTGGAACATGATTTCAACTAAGGTGGAACCCCCTAGAAGGCGATTTTGATAAAATTTTCACAGACATTTTCCCCCAGAATACAACTGACCCTTCTCAAAGACTCGCGCCCCTTTGTTACTGTTGCTATGTCTGACAAGCCATGAGCTCTCAGGCCACACATCAAGTTCTCACACAGTTAAAAAAAATTGTGCAAAGAGAAAACTGACAACGTGCCGACAGACAGGACAGAGCAGGTTACTTTTGATATGAAACAAAGTCTCAGCTTTCAAATGCTGTCATATACCATTTACCACCGTTTTGTGGCTCTTTAATGTGATGTGTCAGATCGCTGTAGTGCCTCAGTTTAAGTGGTACATGAACTGATCATCTCTTCCTCATTACTAGTTACAGCATAAGATAAACATGAATGAACATCAGAAGGTATCTTCTTCCAACTGCAGAAAGACATCAATACACACTGTTTTCAAGTTCAAGTACACCAACGTTAATCTACTCTCTGGTCTGGTTTGTTTCTTGGACAAAAATGGCAGATTCGGTGTTATGATTGGTCAGATCACCTGTCAATCAAACTCGCAGCGAAGGAGCAATTGGGCTAGTTTTGAATACCAATTCGGCTGGTTTTATAATGCAGACTTGGTAACCCTGACCCCTTGTTACATATATTTTAAAGCTTTTACTTTCTAGAAAAAAGGCAGTTGCTAACAAGTGGCTAAATGGGACAACAGAGGTTGTCAGGGACATTAAATACAGCATCATAAGACCTAATAAGAAAACTAATCTACCTTTAGAAGAGGCAAACTACTGTAAAATAATTTTAAATAAAAAACTAACTAAAAGAGTTGTCAGAAGCTTAATGGTGATGACGTTGAAGTGATGAGTAGTTAAGTCTGCCTATGTTTAGCTTTTTACTTTTGGCGATTGCATTTAAACATCAGAAAGTTGTATTAAATGATAACAAAACGTGTAAGAAGCAAACTTTTGTTAGTCACAGAGCTTATTTTCTGTATTAATTCAAAAGCCAATGGAAAAATCCTATTGGGTTTTGGCGAGGGAACCAGGGTGATGCTAACTTCTGGGTTGGTTTACAAAAATACGTCATCCCTGCAGATGTGGAGCGGGGTGGAAATTGTGGTAGGTGTTTAGAAACCTGTTTTGAAACAACCAGTAGTGACTTTTGCATCAAGCATCGATATTATTACTGTACTCAGGTCTTTACAACCTCTCAAATCTTCTGCTTTCAACACTCCTGAACATCTCTTGAAGTCCCACCAACACTGAGGGCACGGCAGGCTGACCTTGTTATCTACCCAGCAGAAATGCACTTAGCAGGCGGTTGGCATCAAAGCTGCCATCCAGTTTGCTGGTGGTAATTAAACATGCTCCGAGTCTCACCCACACACATAGGCTTTCATCCATTCAGCCTGAATACATAATGCCACAACAGCTCCTGGAAATGATGCGTCTCACAGAAGAAATGAACTGGGAAATTCTAATTATTCTACAATATTCCAAAACAAAGGGAAAGTCTGTTCCTTACATACATAAAGCTGGTAATATAACACAATTATAACAAATTGCACTATATGAACTACTGCAATGCTTTTTCGGAAGCTGACAGCCCCTGGTCAGCATTCATTCACTTTGACTCTATGGAAAGAGCAGCTCTTCAGAAGAAAGTGAGCCTTGCGATAAATAATGATGACAGAATTTTTCCTGTAATATCCAAACAAAAGAGCCAACAATATATTCAAAACCAATAACTGTTATGAAACTTGAAAAGTTGTGTATGAGCTGCCTTATCAAGTGAAAAGGTCACATCTTTCAATTGGTTTTTGATAAAATCACAGTGAGCAATTGCACTCCGAACGGCTCTGAGACGTACCGCAGATGGATGTGAGTGTTATTGTGATGAATGTTTGCTCAGTCAGCGATAGATCAACGAAAAGATGTGTGCGGTGAAAAATTGATAAAGTGCTGAGTGAGCTGTCATTGGTGTCAAATAGCAGAGGACCTTTCTGGGTGAATCTCATGAAGCCTGTCAAGAACATGTCCAGGTCATGTTTGACCCCAAAATCAAAAGAGCAAAAAGCTAAACAAAAAAAAAAGCATTTATATTTTGCCTATTTAGTCTATTTTTAAAAGATTTATTTATTGATTTGTTGATTTATGTGTTTGTTTGTTTATGACAGACATGATTTACATGATTAAAGTAAATATTAATTAAAATATAAAGTATTTATACCGCTAATGCTGATGTTAGTAAAAAAGTAACTGTATTAATTTAATAATAATAATAATAATAAATAAATAATATAAGAAGAAGAAAATAATGAAAACCACAATTAAGATTAATAAATTGTAAATTAATAATAATAATAAATAACGTAATTTCTAAGGACCTAAACCTAATTTAAGTGAGCTTTAGACAGAACAAAGCCAATAATGCTCAAAAAGCTTTTATTTTGAATGAATGAATGAAAAAAATATATATATATATCATATTATTATTATTTTTATTTTTATCAATGCAAGTTTTGCGATTAGTAAAACACGAGATTTGATTAAGCATCTGACTACCTCCGTGAGGTACTGTGTGTAAAACATAAACATCAATATGAAACGTATATTACTGTATCAGACAGCATAACCGGAGAGGCCGTCCTGGGCCGCTGAATATTTTATAGATGTTTGATAAAAGTGAGGAAGTTCTTGATGAGGGGAGCGTTATCATTCACCAGCTAAAACACCGCCTGCAGGTGGAACATGAATATTTCATGCGTTTCTATATTTAGATCCCAGCAGCTCGTAATAGACTGGATGCATAGTCGTAGGTTTTATTTTCTCTCAACTTAAAAAGGACTTGTTAAACAAAGTGTTAATTATGCAGCAACAGAATCCAAAATAGACAGATCTCTAAGAGGGAAAGAACATATGCAGCTCAGTCCTCTACGGGTATGTCACATTGTCGAAAAGTACCTCTATTATTAGCTGAAATATTGTGAAAATTAAGGTCCAATAAGATTGAATGATAGTGAATCATGGTCAACAGTTTTCCAAATAACAATATGCAGCATTTTTCCATTGCCTGAATCTCAATAGCACAATAAAAGCTTAATGCTAATCATTGTAGCTATGCTTACCCATGTTTGCTGTGTATTGTTTGGTCCAAATGGATGAAACTGATGTTCAATAACTGAATTCAAAACTCACAGACAGCTCCACACGGTTTCATATGCCAAAGTCCTGCGTAGAGGGTGACCTTTCAGAGTTGGGGATCAAATGCTCCTTCTGCTGTCAAGATTGTGCTTCAGTTAAGATTTTGCAGGAAAAAAGCAAAGAAGATTAATCCTGAGATCGATCCAAGTTGTCAAAAATAATATGCAGCAAAATAATAGCAATTGCTCTTGCAGGAAGATGATATAGAGCGATCCGGAGCGGCACGTAATCACCGAGCGTCACTAACACGGGTCTCATTACCGATGCATGTGAGCGCGCAGCTCCATCGGGGCTGAGTCTGACTCATTACCCATGCACAACGCTCACTAACTCTCTTCAAAGGACGCTGATGAAGATAGAAACACTAATTTCAACATCAGGACGTGTTAAGTCACTGATGTGCATCAGATATTATGTTTGCTAAATCAATCACATTACATGAGTCAAAATCTGCTAAGGGCTAATAATGAAACAAATGATTTAAAAAGTGATTTTTCACTATTATTCACAACAGGATCTGTACTTTCATGGGTTAAAATAAACGATTCTTGTTGTTAGAGACAATAGACATACTTTGTGCATCAAAACCACTCCTTTTCTGGTAAAAAAAAAATGAATGTAACGTTTTTGACAAGCCAAACATGTCAGTCTCTGTAATATTTAATTTATTTAAGCTACAAAATAAACATTCTGTAAAATAAGTACAATGAACTACGCAAAAAAAGCATTTCACATCTCAGGCACATTTTATAATACCCAAAAATCAAACGTGTTATCACTATGTCTGTCAAAAACTTAGGCTGGCTGCCGGGTGGAAAATTAGAACTAGAAACATTTACATCACACTCACTCATAACACTTTTTGGGTAAGAAATAAACAATTACTGCCTTACGATCTATCTGTTTTCAAATCCACATCTTGCGCATTGATGTCTGTCAGAAAATAACATGCACACTACATGGCAGTATTAATGAGACGCCTGCAGAGGTCCAGGGAGTACATGCATTTCGTGAAAAAAGTGGTCAGAGACCATAATGTACATAATACGTAACGCGTGCGAGTAGGAAATCGCTGAAATTGACAAGTGATTTTTATAAAATGTAGTTTGATCACCGTCTTCTCCGTTATTTAAAAGATTAAGGCAATTATCAAAGTTTGATAAAATGTTTAATTTTCCAAAAATATATATATTTTAAATGATTTGTTACATTTGATTACCCATTTGCAGATTTTGTGCCATATAAACTGAATATTTAGCGCTGTATTCACTTATTAAGATTTCTCTTATTTTTAAACTTAAAAACTATGCTGTGGGTGTGGCTTGGTGGGTGATGCATATACTTAGGTCATTTCCTGATAAAATCCGACCTGTTCTCCCTACCATTTCCTGTCACCTTTCAACTATAATAAAACCTAATCGTATATGGGACACCAGGACTAGTTGTCAAGCTTTATAGTTTTTATAGAGGGAAGGTTTATATTTCACCATAAAACCCCACAGTCACAAAAGTAGTTTACACGGTTAATGACATGCTTGTGTGTTATTCCAAGAATTCTAAAGCCATTTTGACAGCTTTTGCCTCAGGCCCTGTTTACACTAGTGCTTTTCGTTTAAAAATGGCGTTTTAGAATGAAAACGATCCTCGTTTACACTGGCGTTTTCCGCTGCATTTAAGGAACGATCTTCATCTACACTACACAACCGAAAACGCATGCCACATGACCATTCATGCAGGTGCAACCATAGATTTGTATAAGTAGATCCCTGTTATTTAGATGGCGAACGCGTCTGCGTGCTTGGAGCGGTCGAATGGGGAATCTACCCATAAATATCTAAGGGTACAATAATGAGCATGATGTTATTGTTTACACGGTCGTCAAGGATACGCAGTGCAAATGTGGACAGCCACGCCATCATTTTCAAAAGTCTCCGTTTTGGAATTTTTTTTTTTGCACCCTCAAATTCCAGATTTTCAAATAGTTGCATCTCAGCCAAATATTGTCCAATCCTAACAAACCATGTATCAATGGAAAGTGTATTTATTCAGCTTTCAGATGATGTATACATCTCAATTTTGACAAATTTACACTTATGACTGGTTTTGTGGTCTAGGGTCACATTTTGTATATGTATAAAAAAATCTAAAAGGGTCAAATCGGCTAGCAACACAATACTAAATTTGCACAAGCTAATAAGAATGAAACAAGCATAAACACAGATGTCAGTTTTTATTTGACCATCAACAACAACTTCTTAGATCTTAGATATTAAGATATTTCTATGTAAAACGGTCTCCAGGATTCAGAGAGGTTAGAATCACAAGTACTGTCTCCATTCAAACCCTTAATGGCGTAAACCACAGAGGGGAGAAACAAAATCCAGTCATCAAGAACTAACCAGCAATTCAATCCTCTGCCAGGCAACCGGATAAAAGCTTGACACGGCCTTGCTACTGCTGAGATACCAGAAAACATAAGTAAACAGAACTGCAGACTTTCCCAAAAATCAGACAAACATCTAACACTCAGACAACAGAGGTAAAAGAAAGAAACATGAAAACAACACACTCCAGTGCTGCAAACTCTAACCAGTGAGACTTGAGCTGACCCTTAATATCACTTTTTTTTGTTCTCCTAGACAGTCATGAGATTAAATGGTGAACAAACTGGACTTTTAACTCCTGCTTCTCAGCTTTTTTGACAGAGAAATGCCCGAGTAACATCACGTTTCTTCAATAGAGTCTCAAAATAGATCTCAACAATGTCTCAAACTGTACTCAGATTTGCAGAGCAATAATAAATAAATCTGCAATTATTGACAATCACTATTGATGTTATATCACTGATAATGTGTTTTAATTTTATATGTACATTTTATATTTTATATTTATACATCTGGACATGTTATGGTAATAAACAGCTTTCATTTTCTTTTTAAATTTTATATTTATACAGATATAAAATGATGGTTTCCATAATTTTATATTATTCATCTGAATGTGTTGTGGCAATGAGTAGCTTTCATTTCTTTTTTTCTTCTCTTTTTTTGTGTTTTTTTATTTTATATTTCATACTATATATAGACATCTGGACATGTTATGGTAATGAACAGCCTTCATTTCTTTATGAAAAATATAATTTAATGTTTTAATTTTAAGTTGATACATATGGACATGTGTATGGACATATTATGCTAATAAATAGCCTTAAATTTTTTCTTATATATATATATATATATATATATATATATATACACATCAGGACACGTTATAGCAATGAATAGCCTTCATATAGAAAATGGAATTGAATATTTATACATTTGAACATGTTAAAGTAATATATAGCCTTCATTTTCTTTATGAAAAATATAATTTTAAATATTTTTTATTTTAAAATTTCATGTTTATGTATCTGGACACAAAATGGCAATGAATAGCCTTGATTTTCTTCATGCAAAATATTATTTAAATTTTATTTTTTTTCCCAAGTTCATTTTGGTGCAAAATGTGACCTATGTTTTCATGAGATAATCCCATATACTGCCATATTACTGGGCTCTATCAAGACTAGTTAGACTCACAGGTTTGTGTGAGTGAGGTCTGTGGTGATCACCATAACTCAGAAGCATATAACTGTGTGACAGGTAACACTCCAGGTGAACCTGCTGCATCACCATCTGTGCTCAAGGGAACACGAGAGCATTTCTATTGTCCTCCTGCACAAAGAGCCGTGCCGCCTGCCAGCCTGGAGCCGGACGCAACACTTTTACTACACTGTACTCATGCAGCCAAAACAACATGCACACTAAAGAGGCTGCTGTTGAATTGCTCAGGGAGTTCTCATTTAACTATCAACTTTGTCCTTAATAAAAAAAATAAATTCTGAACCTATAAAGGGGGCATACAGGAGATTACTGAGTCTTTTTCTTCATAAGAGACATCTGAGAAGCAGGAGATTTAAGCCAAATCTCAATTTGATGCTGTTGGAATGTCACTGTTGGAATCAATTGTAAAAAAAAAAAATCAAATTGCAATAATATGGTGTTCTTTTTGTCGCTATTGTTCGAACAGTCACTATTCAATCACAACCACAACAAAAATTCACAAAACAAAATTCACAAAGCTATTTCTTGTTTATTATAAAGCTATTATTGTGGTTTTCCCACTTTAAAATAATATAAAACGGTGCTGATGTTGAAATGAGTGGTGATGCAATGTCATCAAGTTGATTATAGCAATATCACAACCATTTCTCATTTAGTACAGGTTCTGTAAGCGATTTCAGCCACTTTGATAACTCCAACCATTTTGCCATCACTGTAGAAACCGTTAATAACATTTATAGGCCTATTTAAAAAAAACATAAGAAGTGAATTGATAAATGCAAGTAGCAATAATATAACAAATGTATAATCTAATTATATAGATAAATGTTACATTTATTAATATACATGCACATTTTCATATAAAATAATTTAAAGTGCATGAATTACCTTATAATTTGTTTTTTAAAAATGCATACAAATTAATATATACATATACATACATGCATACAGTTGAGGTCAAACGTTTACATCCCCCTTTCCGAATCTGCAAACTTTTTATTATTTCACCAAAATAAGAGGGATCATACAAAATGCATGTTATTGTTTATTTAGTACTGACCTGAATAAGATATTTCACTTGAAAGATGTTTACATATAGTCCACAAGAGAAAATAATAGTTGAATTTATTAAAAATGACAGTGTTTAAAAGTTTACATACACTTGATTCTTAATATTGTATTGTTAAAATTGTTAATAGTTGCATATGAGTCCCTCGGTTGTCTTCAGTGTGAAAAGATGGATCTGAAAATCATACAGTCATTTTTGGAAAGGGTTCAAATACACAAGAATGCTGAAAAACCAAAGAATTTGTGGGAGCTGAAGGATTTTTCTAAAGAACAACTATCACTAAACAAAACAAAACACAGCTTTGGATCGTTCAGGTAACAACACAGTATTAAGAATCAAGGGGATGTAAACTTTTGAACGGGTCATTTTTATAAATTCAACTATTATTTTCTCTTGTGGACTATATGTAAACATCTTTTATGTGAAATATCTTATACAGGTCAGTACTAAATAAACAATAACATGTATTTTGTATGATCCCTCTTATTTTGGAAAAATAATTAACATTTTGCAGATTCTGAAAGGGGGGTGTAAACTTTTGACCTGTATGTATATATATATATATATATATATATATATATATATATATATATATATATATATATATATATATAAAAACAAAAATATAACTATACAAATATATTCATAATACATTAATTTACTTATATAGTAAAATATATTGTATTAAAATTGTAAAAAAAAAAAAAAGGAGAGATAAATAAATGTGAAAATGTCATCCTGTTATCCTTGAAAAATTGGCACAGTCATCATTGTGTATTTTAATTGTTTTTACAGTATAACTTAAACCACACACACTTTTTTCCAAAAACACATGCTTCATAGGTTTGTAGAGCAACTGGACAGAGATTGTTTCTGACTGGCTTAAAAAGGAGTCGTAAATGTCCTCCCTACCTGTGAGACATTTCTGAGGCTCATTTTATGCGTGCTTCTCCAAAAAAATTAATAAAATAATCGCTTACAGCACCTTTCATGGAGGTGTGCAATCATCTAAGCGAAATATAAAAGCATAGACAAGAAAAAAAGGGTGCTGACCACTTTATCCTCCTGTTGCAATTCCACAGGGGAGGAAAAGCAAGAGAGAAAGACAAGGGAAAAAAGAAGAGGGGAGAACAAGTGTGAGTGACATTCAGACACACATAAAGAGATGTTCATGTACTACTGCAGCCAATCACATCGCCGCTTATTACTCTGAGCAAAGTCATTTAAAAGCACTAAGACTGTACTGGGAGAGAGACATCAAAAGGTTAGATAAGCAATTTCTGGCCTGATACATCCATCGCCCCGGGCCAACGGGTGAGGTGGTAAAAACAGAGGGAGTATCACCCTCTTGTGGTCGTTGCATTACCTGCTCAACCCTCAGCGACCAGCAGCAGGAAATAACAAATAAAACAAATAAAAAATTCACAATAAAAAGGCCCTGCATTAAGTTCAACAACTTAAATATTAAAATATGGATTTTAGCATCTATTAACATCTCACTATAACATTTTAAATGTCAAATATGCTCAGAATGGCATATTATGCACCCTATTTTGCAGTTTGTTATATGCAACCAAAGCAAAGCACAGCACATGGATACTGTATCCAACAATGCAATTAACCCTATAAACCCTATACTGTATCATATTTGATACGCAATGCTTTAAGGCCGCTAAACTATCAACATTATCAAAACTTTGCTGAGAATTGTTGCACACAATCTACTACATAACTTCTGTCATCTGATTGGTAGTTTATACACTGCCCTCCAAAAGTTTGGAAACACCCTAGAAAAGTGGGGTTTTGGACAATATTGGCATGAATCCTTTTTAATTTGTGATCATTTTGCACTGATAAGGGACAACACAAACTACGAAAACATATTTTATTACATAAGCAGTTTATACATAGAAAAAATTAAAATTTTAGATTCATCAAAATATCCAGCATTAGCAGCTATTACAGCTCTGAATAATCTGGGCATCTGAGCTGTCAGTTTATTCAAACATTGACTTTGAATTGGCAATCAATTGTTGAAGCTATTAAGGTGTGCTGACCCAAAAATCTTTTAAAAACCTGAGCCAAGTTTAAACCAGTAACCATTCATCACAGCTGGCAAAGGGGCATGTCTGACTTTGACATGTATATATTGCCATTGTTATGTTTTATTGCTGGTCTTCAATGATAATGTCAAGTTACTTTAATGTATTTGCACCAAAAAATGATAAGGATTTATGATGATATCGTCCAAAACCACACTTTACCAGGGGTGTTTCCAAACTTTTGGAGGGCAGTGTACTTTTAGCACATTAAGTATAATTCTGAAAATATTCACCTTCAGCTGGCTCACGTCAATTTTAGAAGATCAAGATTTTATGAAATAAATCTAAGAATAATTTGTTAGGATTATTTCAAGATGAACACTAGACTGAAGCAAGGTTTACATGATTATCGATATTTTATAAGAAAATAAATGATGTATAAAACACGATACATCAGGCTTTTGAGAAACATTTATTTACTATCATTTATCTTTTAATCATCACTGTATTGCACTGTATTATATGTTTTACCCCACTACAACTACAAAGCTTTGATCATAAAACTAAGCATTTATATATCTTACGGTTGATAAATTTATATATTTTTGCCCAAATGTAAGGCTTAACCATATTTATTTCAAAGATGCTATACAGACAGTTATGCGACAACAGTGTGGTGTACTACCGTTTGCAATATTTCTCACTTTGTAAGTTATTTAAAAAAAATAGTAGGCAGCATGCAATGCATACTGCACAGTATGCTATTTTTCATTCTGAACACAGTCATCATTACAGGAATGACAAGTGCTGATGTTCAACTGAAGTCAGTGCTTGTGTATAAACGTCTGTGTCATCCGAGGAGCGTAAGTTACGGCTGTACCTTGTTAGAGCGCAGTGAAACTCTTCCTCCACAGCGAGCGCAGAACTTGGTTTGGCAATAAGAACAGAGATGGCCACAGCCGTCGGCAAACTTGGTTTTATGGCAGATTCCGCAGGTGGGGGCGTCACTCTTCAGCTCCTGGGTGCTCGGTGCCTCATCCCCCATCTTCTTCACCTGCTCCTTATACATTTCAAATTGCTGGTGCAATTTCCTGCAGGCAACAGAACACAGCAAGAAAACATGTTATAAGTTTAAACATTGCAAGACAATAAGAAACGGGATGCTGGAGTATTGTCATGGGTTACAACCAAAAGGACAATTTTACTGCTCAGAGGCTGCTTATTAGACTATGCTAAAAACCTTTTAAAAATAAAATACAAAACAATTGCCTATATAGTAATAGTATACAGCTATAAAATGAATATGAAGACTAACAAAGTCCCTATTTGCTTTCTTGTAATCTCAAACATAGCTTTGATTAAACTCAGTTGTGGCTGCAGGAGGTGTCAGACAAACACTCAACAGTGATAAGAACTTTCTGTTCTTCACCCCAACTCATCAGCAATTAAAGCATCACGTGCAGCCTTGAGACTATTTGTGGCTGAACTCATGCAAAGATAACACGACAAGCTCACGTGCATCTCCTCATATAGGCTGTAAAACTGACACAGACATGACAGAGCTGCCCAAAGTTCCAACTACAAAACCTGATCATTTATCAATACATTCAAATAAATATCAACTTGATCTTGAGCAGGCAGATCACCTTGAGCGTGTTTATATAAGGATGTTGTTTAATCATGCACCCTCTCATTATCGTAAGAGAGAAGAGGGAGTCAAAGGCTTGAGACAGACCCTGAAACGCTAGCTGAAGGCATGCATGATGCACATGCATTTTGTATGTCCCCTGTCAATCAATCGTAGCCGTGGAAACCGAACACTGGGGGCTAACGCCATAAGCTGTCGATTAGAGGAGGTTTGGTCCCACATCTGCCCCTGCAACATTCATTAGCAGGCTGAATTATTGAAGACGCTGATCTATTTACTACAGCAGAACGCCTGGGTGTTACCCAGAATTCACCTGGCCACCTCCCACCAAACTCAAACTGGAGCTCGTTCTCACGCTAATCACTAACTCTGACAGGAGAGTTTGAATGCTTAATGCAAAGGAGTTTGTTTCATGTAAATTTAATGAACACAAATGTCATTGAACTTGTATTAGTCTTCTTTGACTTCCGCATAAAATAGCAAATATATATATATATATATATATATATATATAAAATAGCAAACCGTGTTTGATTCACATATATAGTCTGTAATACCTGGAGAAAGCTATACATTAGCATTCCCATTCATTGCAATAGCATATTTAGTTCATTTCACACTTGTAAAAGTCTCACTGGTGATATACCTATTATATTGTGGAACAACATCGGATAGGCCTATCCATGTTGGTTTTATCAGAATACACATACAATAGTTTTGTCTAGTGTTAATATCAACTAAAATTAAAACTGTTAAAAACAGTTTGTTAAGTGAAATAAAATAAAATAAATATTAGATGAAAGACAAATGAAAATGATGCATGTTGCTGAAATAATGGAAATAAGTTGAGGCACTTAAATTACTAACTGTAAATAAATATTGAGAAAAAACTGAACTAAACTTCATGTGAAATAAAATTTTTAAGGTAAATATTAAATATTAAGGTAAAAATGTAATAAAAAAATAAATAAATGGGCTGAATGCTACAAATGAATGACATAAGACCATGCAAATAAACGGATCAAATTTAAGTCAATGTGAAACTGTAGTGAAATTTAAATTAATGTGATATTAGTAGTAAAATTAAAGGTTTAAGTTAAAAATTAAAGATAAAAAAAGATGTGTGATGTGTGAAAACTGAAAATATAAAAAATAAAAGCATATTACATTAAAAAAACAAAAACACACACACACACACATACATACATACATACATATATACACACACACACACACACACACACACACACACTTTTAGTCAAGGTTTTGAACAGTAAGATTTTTTATGTTTTTTAAAGAATTCTCTTCTGCTCAACAAGCCTGCATTTACAGTATTTGATCCAAACATACAGCAAAAGCAGTAATATTGTGAAACATTTTTACTGTTTAAAATAACTGCTTTCAGTTTTAATATATTTTGAAATGTAATTTATTGCTTTGATCAAAGCTAAATTTTCATCACAATTACTCCAGTCTTCAGTGTCACATAATTGTTCAGAAATCATTCTAATTCTTTGATGAATAAAAAGATCCAAAGATCAGCATTTATCTGGAAAAAAAGCTAAAAGCTTTTGTAATGTTATACACTATATATATATATATATATTTTTTTTTTTTTAAGAAATGATAGAAAGTTATACTTTTATTAAGCAAGGATGATTTAAATTGATCAAAAGTGATGATAAAGACATTTATAATGTTACAAAAGATTTCTATTTCAGATAAATGCTGTTCTTCTGAACTTTCTATTCATCAAAGAAACCTGAAAAATTCTACTCAGCTGTTTTCAACATAATAATAATAATATATATATATATATATATATATATATATATATATATATACAGTGGGTACGGAAAGTATTCAGACCCCCTTAAATTTTTCACTCTTTGTTATATTGCAGCCATTTGCTAAAATCATTTAAGTTCATTTTTTTCCTCATTAATGTACACACAGCACCCCATATTGACAGAAAAACACAGAATTGTTGACATTTTTGCAGATTTATTAAAAAAGAAAAACTGAGATATCACATGGTCCTAAGTATTCAGACCCTTTGCTGTGACACTCATATATTTAACTCAGGTGCTGTCCATTTCTTCGGATCATCCTTGAGATGGTTCTACACCTTCATTTGAGTCCAGCTGTGTTTGATTATACTGACTGGACTTAATTAGGAAAGCCACACACCTGTCTATATAAGACCTTACAGCTCACAGTGCATGTCAGAGCAAATGAGAATCATGAGGTCAAAGGAACTGCCTGAAGAGCTCAGAGACAGAATTGTGGCAAGGCACAGATCTGGCCAAGGTTACAAAAAAAATTCTGCTGCACTTAAGGTTCCTAAGAGCACAGTGGCCTCCATAATCCTTAAATGGATGACGTTTGGGACGACCAGAACCCTTCCTAGAGCTGGCCGTCCGGCGAAACTGAGCTATCGGAGGAGAAGAGCCTTGGTGAGAGAGGTAAAGAAGAACCCAAAGATCACTGTGGCTGACCTCCAGAGATGCAGTCGGGAGATGGGAGAAAGTTGTAGAAAGTCAACCATCACTGCAGCCCTCCACCAGTCGGGGCTTTATGGCAGAGTGGCCCGACGGAAGCCTCTCCTTAGTGCAAGACACAATAAAACACCTGAAGGACCACAAGATGGTGAGAAATAAGATTCTCTGGTCTGATGAGTCCAAGATAGAACTTTTTGGCCTTAATTCTAAGCAGTATGTGTGGAGAAAACAAGGCACTGCTCATCACCTGTCCAATACAGTCCCAACAGTGAAGCATGGTGGTGGCAGCATCATGCTGTGGGGGTGTTTTTCAGCTGCAAGGACAGGACAACTGGTTGCAATCGAGGGAAAGATGAATGCGGCCAAGTACAGGGATATCCTGGACGAAAACCTTCTCCAGAGTGCTCAGGACCTCAGACTGGGCCGAAGGTTTACCTTCCAACAAGACAATGACCCTAAGCAAACAGCTAAAATAACGAAGGAGTGGCTTCACAACAACTCCGTGACTGTTCTTGAATGGCCCAGCCAGAGCCCTGACTTAAACCCAATTGAGCATCTCCGGAGAGACCTAAAAATTGCTGTCCACCAACGTTTACCATCCAACCTGACAGAACTGGAGAGGATCTGCAAGGAGGAATGGCAGAGGATCCCCAAATCCAGGTGTGAAAAACTTGTTGAATCTTTCCCAAAACGACTCATGGGTGTATTAGATCAAAAGGGTGCTTCTACTAAATACTGAGCAAAGGGTCTGAATACTTAGGACCATGTGATATTTCAGTTTTTCTTTTTTAATAAATCTGAAAAAAATGTCAACAATTCTGTGTTTTTCTGTCAATATGGGGTGCTGTGTGTACATTAATGAGGAAAAAAAAAAGAACTTAAATGATTTTAGCAAATGGCTGCAATATAACAAAGTGAAGAATTGAAGGGGGTCTGAATACTTTCCGTACCCACTGTATATATATTCTTCTTCTTTTTAGCAGAAAATTAGAATACTACAGTTGTTTCCTGAAGGATCATATGACTGGAGTAATGATGCTAAAAATTCAGCTTTGAAATCACAGGAATAAATTATATTTTAAAATATATTCATCATTTCACTGTTTTTGCTGTATTTTGGATCAAATAAATGCAGCATTGGTGAGCAGAAGAGACTGTTCTTACAGTTCAAAAACTTTTGACTGGTACATATATATTTATTTTCACTGTCCATCAATAGAAAAGCAGGCGTCTCACCAGCAGGTACTAACTTTCTGAAGCTAAGAGGCCAAACCTGTCAACCTGGACCCCACCAGACAAGTCAGTGACCTTTTACCCCTCTAGGATCAAATGACACCAATGAGCAGGTCTGCTTTCACCAACCCCTTGACCTCTGCGTTCTTACCCTCCGAACATGTGGATATACAGTACCACTCACTGTCTGACCCCTCGCTCCCCTCTCAAGATACACGGCAGATATCCTTCAGCTAATCCAATATTAGATTTTAGTCTGTGTCACGAAAAAAGATCAGATCATATGTGTTTGGAACTGAGTAAACGATGACAGACTTTACAGTGAACCCAGCATTTCTCCTCCCATATTCACCCGGGCTCCAGACAGCAGTCCGGTGGATGATGGGAAGGCTGGAGGAGCTCCAGAGGTCTGGCAGGTGCGCTGGCTCAGGTAGCATTACAGACAGCTGGAGACCACGCATAACCCATAATATAATTATACGCCATTCTTCACGTCTCGTCTGACACACAGCAGATAGAGAAGTCAAAGAAACACGAGCCAGTACACCGATACGCACTCCCTTTATGAGCGACACCGCGGCCACCTGAAGACCTGCGCTTTACCCGTTTAAGATACTTACAAATTTGTAGTCGACTTCTCGTGTAACACAAAACCCATAATTAATACTGCTCTCTAATGCAAATCTCGTAATCAAATCGAACTGATGGGTCATAACGAGCTAAACATGCCTGTAGTAGCTAATATTTATGACAATAAATAGGGCCTGTCAATTTATCACATTAAATTAAATAATTAATTATATTTCACATAATAAAAATAACAAAATATATCATAAAAATAACAACTAAATTTCTAATGCCCACTGACCCATATTGAAACTCATTTTTCTACAATCTGAGCAACTTAAACTATTCAATATTTTTATTTTCCACTGTAACGTAATGCCTTTAATTTATCTTCATTTAAGGACTTTAGGCAAACTGGTAAGTTTTCAAAAAGATTAAATTTGATAATATGAGTTAATGCGTAACATATAATGAATGAAGCAAGCAAATAATATTTTATTGATTTCTACATATAATAATACTTGCATTATTTGTATAAATAAACATTTATTATGAATGAACATGAATGTGTACATTTTATATTTTATTCATAGTTGTATAATTTATTATTAAAATAAGGAGCAGTTTATAATAATATAAATCTAAAATAAGGCAATAAAAATATTTACATACAAAAACTTTTTACATTTAATATTAAACAGTGAATGAGCATGAACTAGCAATTAACAATAAACTGTAACATACATTTTATATTAAAGGGGTCATATGATGTGATTTCAAGTTTTCCTTTCTCTTTGGATGTGTTACAAGCTGTTCATGCATAGATAAAATCCCTAAAGTTGCAAAGACTAAAGTCTCAAACCCAAAGAGATATTCTTTATAAAAGTTAAGACTCGTCCACGCCTTCCTAAAACGACTCATTTAAACACGCCCCCACATGTCTACATCACTGTGTGGGAAGATTTGCATAACACCGCCCAAATGCCCAAAGAAAGAGGGCGTGATTTTTATTCTCGCTGTAGTATTGTTGCTGCCGCCGGCGCCATGTCCTGGAGACGCTGTATTTCATTGTGAAAGCAAAACTATTTTGTTTGGGCTTCCAAAAGAGGATACAACTAGAAATCAGTGGTTAAGTTGTATTTACAACACTGTTCCAGAACAGTTCAACCCAAATATTAGAGTGTGTGCAGCGCATTTTACAGAGGACTGTCTCCTGATCCTGGAATAGTAGCCTATAATGCTGACTTGCACAAAGGCTGTTTCTATAAACTTTGCAAGGACAGTCTGGCGCTTCTGACTCACAGCCTGTAAGTATGTTTTCATGTTTAAAAAATTTGCCACTGACTATTCAAATGAAAATTTTGAGCAGTGTAGAGTAGTGCTTGTTGTTTTTCGTTTCCCTGATCACAAATGCAACGCGACATGTAAAAAGACAGCATGAGTCATTATAATCAGTAATTATGTCCCCATTGAATGCAACAAATGCCTCGTTTATAATGGGTTTTATTGTTTTTGTCTCGTCGCACCGGGACACGGCATCACAATACGGTAAGGGGCGTAACATTTCCGTCACACGCTTGAGGTATTCGGCTAATCACAACGCACTGGATGGCTGGCTCAGAGCACACCTCGCTTCTCAAAACCATGAGCTTTGTAAAAATCAATGCGTTTCAGAAAGACGGAGCATAGAGGAGCACCAATAATGTACAGTGCATGGAAAATAATGTGTTTTTTAACCTTAAACTGCATAAACACATTGCATTAGACCAAATACACAAAATAATGTTCTTTTTAGCAACATCATATGACCACTTTAATCTATCTATCTATCTATCTATCTATCTATCTATCTATCTATCTATCTATCTATCTATCTATCTATCTATCTATCTATCTATCTATCTATCTATCTATCTATCTATCTATCTATTCAAATTAATGATTAACAAATGCTGTAAAAAAACTGTTAATTCATAATGTCTAATGACAAACCTGTCCGGGAGGACCCCCTACCCTGCACATTTTGTATGTCTCCCTAATCAGACACACCCAATTTAGTTCTTGCCTTATCTGGTGTGTTAGATAAGGGAGACATACAAAAGGTGCAGGGCAGGGGGGCCTCCAGGACAGATTTGGGAACCACTGGTCTAATGCATTGAAGTAAATATGCGTAATTTACTTGGATTAATTCATCAAAATACCATAAATTTTATTAAACATTTGTGAACTGATAGCCTTTTTTGACCATTTATGAAAGGGGAGCCATATCCTAAGAAATGCCACATAATTCAAGGTTTGTCTGAGCGATACAGCGTTTTGAGTGTTGAGGGCAAAGATGAATCCATTCAGTCTTACTTACGTCTCTGGCTCCTTTGGAGGCTCTGTTTGCAGCTGGTTTTGGGACTTTGACTGGGGCTGGAGAACATTATTAACCAGATCAGTGATTCCGCTAAAGGGAAACCACCTGTATGAACAAGCAGACAGCGCAACTCAAAAACCGGTCAACAAGCCTGCTTCCATTCAACACACGCGCCAATATCATCATAACAACTACAGTACAGCTACATACATAAGAAACACACATATACAGCTACAGAAACTACTGGGATAGAGAGAAAGAAAGAGAGAGAGAGGGACAGACTAGTCTCAACCCACTGACAACCTCATGCATATTGCACACAAAATTGGTCACTTTCTCAATCTGGCAAGTTCAAATCTTATTGGCCAGCTTTACGCCCAGAAATCAGAACACAGTTTTTATCCCACCCAAAATGTACAAAGTTGCTATAAACATTTTTGGTAAAACAAAATCACTAGATGTGTCAAAGTTGTCCAAAAATCACTAGAAAGATCACAAGAAAATCTAATTACAAATTACTAATTACAAAGTGCTATATTTTCCCGCATTTATCATATAGCTGGTCTTGAATGGGAAATGCTGTGCAATTTTCTCACCAGTTTTCTACTATAGTGAAAGAAGTAATAAGAACTAGTATAGTAAGAACTATTTCATATAAACTGCCCCTAAATGAAATGCACAAGCAAAATGTACTGTGAATGGTCGCTTTACATGTTAGTCAAACAATCTCTTCCCAAGTAGTTTTTTTCTTGGCTTTGAGTAAAACTAAATGGACTTGCTGCAAATCCTGGCCATATGAGACTAGAGAAAAAGAGAAAGAGAAGATAGAAAACAGAGATGGAAAAACAGAAGAGGAGGCACAGTCAGCTGGAGAAGGAAGCAAAGAAGCTGGAGCGAGTGAAATGAATTTTGCATCCATTAGCCCATGATACAGTCGTGTATCCACAGATACAGAGAAAGAGATCAAACAGTGTCCATGTGCAACTCACAGAGTCAACGAACAAGCAAAATAAAGCAGGACTGATGCATCCAGCCTATATGTGGATGAAGCTGCCAAAAGCTTTTCAGACAGAGCCATGACAGACTGCAGGCAGCCAATCACTAGAGAGAGAGGAGGGGAAAAGAGCCGCCAATCACAGAGGAAGCCACAGCAAACGCACACACCACTAACCAGCCAGGCGGGAATGTCAAAGCCTTGAGGTCTCTAGCTAAGATCAGGCCCACACAGAATCTGTGCATGGACAAAAACTGCAGAATTTAAGAGGACAACAAAGTGCTGCCCCTGTATTGTCTGTTTACTAAATTATTTGGCTGATTTGATTATGATTTGACTTGCCAATAAGAGTATTCTGCAGCTTTTGTGGGAAAATGTGGAAAATGCAGGAAAGGTCCACAGATTCCATCTAGGCCTGACTGAGTGTTACTTACTGGACTGGCTGAGACTTTGCATCTTCTTTGACCCTAAAAATAAAAAATAAATAAGTGAACATAAGAGCAGGATGACAACAGAAATAAAAAACAACAAAAGTGTCATTCTAAAAATGACAAACAAACAAAAAATGATCATAAAAACATGGAAACACATTCAAACAAAGACAAGTAATATACTGGCCATATATTTTTTTTATCATGTTAGGTTAACAAGGTGAGTTATCCAATATCTAGCCAATCCAATTCCAATAATTTGATTTCTTATTAATATAATATATTAAATCTATATACAGTGTGTGTGTGTGTGTGTTTGTGTATATATATATATATATATATATATATATATATATATATATATATATATATATATATATATATATATAAATAATTTATAATATACAGTGCCCTCCATAAGTATTGGAACAGTAAAGACAAAATTGCTCTGTTGGCTGTGGAGTCAAGACATTTGCAAATATGATTAAAAGATCATTGATTATAGCCATTTCAACATATACATGTTTTACCAAATAAAAAGAACAGCACTTTTAGAGTTCATCCCACTCATTGATGTGAGCATAAGTATTGGGACAGCTATTATTTAGTTGCAGATCCCTTGCACACAATCACAGCAGTGAGTCTGTGACCCATAGACATCACCAGACTCTTGGTCTCATCCTTTGAAAGACTTTTCCCAGCCTTTAATGCAGCCAATCCCAATTGTTGCTTGTTTTGGGGAGTTTCTGCCATTGCTCTCCTCTTCAGCTGGTGAAATTCATGTTCAATCAGATTTAAATCTGGAGATTGACTTGGGCAATCTAAGACTTTCCATTTCTTTGCCCTTATAAATTCCTTGACTGAACTGGCATGGTGTTTTGGGTCATTGTCCTGATGCAATATGAAGCACTTCCCAGTGAATCTGGTGGCATTTTCTTGAATATTGGTAGGCAAGATGGTTTTGTACCCTTCCAAATTCATTCTGCTACTGTCATCATACATTAAGTCATCAGTAAAGTTGAGAGGGCCTGTTCCAGAGACAGCCATGCATGCCCATGCCATGACACCACCTCCACCATGCTTTACAGATGAGGCTGTATGCTTGGGATCATTTGCAGTTCCCTTTTTTCCTCCACATTTTTGCTTTCCCATCACTTAGATAAAGGTTCATCTTTGTCTCATCGGTCCATAAACAGTTCCAAAACTCTTCTGGCTCACCTTGGTGCTTTTTTGCAAACTCTAGTCTTGTCTTTCTATTTTTGGTGCTGGTCAGAGGTTTGCATCTTGCTGTGTAGCATCTGTAATTCTGTGTCAAAGTCTCCTGAGGACAGTAGATTGTCAGAGCATCACCCCAGCTTTCTGGAAGTTGTTGGTGATTTTACAGACATGTATTTTAGGGTTAATTTTCACAGCTTTTATGATTTGTCTGTCATCAACTACTGTTGTTTTCTCAGCTGATCAGGTCGTTGTTGGTTGCTGGTGTCGCTGGTGGTTTCCAAACTCTTGATTTCTCCATGCCCTTTGATTTTGCTGTAGCTCTAATTGACTTCCTCTTTTCTTTTAGCATCCAAATTGCTTGCTTTTCTCTCAAAGTCAGGTCCCTCATCTTCATCCTGGTTTGTGTGTCATCATCGAATGCAAGATTCAGAATACAGAAGTAATGGATATAACTGATACGACACATTCCCTGCTTTTAACATCTGAAGAATTAATGCAACAGGACACAGCTGATCTCTTAGAAAGACCTGCGAGGCAACTGTCCCAATACTTATGCTCACATCAGATAGAGGGATCAAACTCTAAAAGTGCTGAACTTCTTAGCTGGTAAAACATGTATGTGTTGAATCACCCAATAATAAAACGTGACATTCTGTAGTTTTGTCTCATATTCATCTTTTAATCATATTTGTAAATGTCTTGACTCCACAGCCAACAGAGCAATTTTGACTTTACTGTTCCAATACTTTTGGAGGGCACTGTGTGTATATTTTATATATATATATATATATATATAATTTATTATTTAATTATGTACATACATGTGCGTTTTAATGATATATAGCTTCACTGTGAAATAAAATGACTATTTTTTTATTTTATTTAATAAGATTTAAGACATACTAACCATTTGCCAATACATGCAAAATAAACAAAACAAAACAAGCAAACAGATATGAACATGATCATTTTAAACATGTACACAAACTGAAAACATGTAAAGACATGGAACACTTAAATGCAAAAACTTAAGCAAATAATTGATAACAGAAAAAAAAAAAAGACCGGGACATTATCGTTCTGCCTTCCACAGATACACTGCATGAGTCAACCATAGAAATACCCGACACCGTCCACAACACACAGTCCACTGTGTTGAGCTTACAACTCAAACACAAATACAATCAAATCTACCCCAAGGAGGGCTAAGAGGGTTAATGAACACCCTAACATAAGAAATCCTGAAAAAAACAATACATCATGCCATCAGCCCAGCATTCCTAGCAGTTTCAGGTTTTGTTTTGCTAAATGTGGACTGCCTTTTTTTTACATGTCTGAGTTCTGTGCATTCACCTGAAGTAAAAAATTGTTACAATTATCTACTTAAACATTCTGTGCAAAATGGTAAAACAGTGTGGCACTGCCCCCTAATGGTCAAATATTAAGGAACAGATGTCAACCTCTGCATCTGTCACAGGACAGAGTGCAACAGTCTTAAACCTGAAGTGACATTTGAAATATACAATACATAGTTTGACTATGTGGCAAGATGGCTTCCTTCAGTTTCAGTCACACACTGGCACTGTGGTGTTGTGTTATATTGCAGAAAAACTGCACAAGTTAAGCCTTGACTCGTCTTGAGTGTGATGTTCTAACCAAATTATCCCTCTTTCTTAGCTGTTCTCAGACTGTTAATTTAACCTCAAATGACTGTCCTCGCTCCTCCTCATCCCTCTCTGTTCTCTGGATCTCTGTGGTGCTCTTGAGTGGAGGTGGAGACAGAGACCTCGTTGATGTGACAGCTATAGAATGAGAGCTGACTCATCACTTTAAATAACACACCCCACATCTCACCATCAGGCTTGCAGCACGCTCCTCTTAAAATAGCATTTCTGCTTATTTTCAGCTTAACGTTCATCAGATCCATCTGTGGACGTACTTTTGAACAGGCCCGTCAACGGCTATGAGGTCACCGAGGTTCGGATCTCTGTAAATTTTTCACGTTCAAAAATAAAATTGGTTCTCTGAATGACTAATTTGTTTAAAGTGACTAAACTGAATGACTAAACTGTTTAAAACTCCCTATATGAGTGTTGACATGACAGGTATAATACAGTTTGCAAGAATGTTTAGCATCCGTGGAATGAAAACGATTGCTGAGAGACGCTGGTGGAGTGAATGAGTCTTGAGAGAGTTGAGGGTATGGGATCCAACTATTATAAGCGATATGTTGCCAGATCCATATTATAAGCGTTTTTGGACTTGACTTTTCCACTTAATTTGACACTTTAGCAAGCTAATAAAGTGCGAAGCTGCAGTTAAGGGTCAGCAATATCTTCAGTTTATTTTTTTATTTATTTTTCAGTGTGTATTTGTTTTTATAGCAATATCTGGCAACACTGCATGATCGCCGGCTCTTAAACTGACAGTAATCAAAAAAGCCCATGGACAGGTTATTGCTGACAGGATAGCACATTGGGTAAGGGAAACGCAAAAAATTGCATGATATTATCTGTCAAAAACATTAACACTAGTACACAGACCTGTAGAACAAGTAGGTTACAGAATGAAATTAAATAGGTTACGCAAACACTACCCATTAAGACGTTTAACTCATTCAGACAAAGACTATCATTCAGTATAGTAGTTAATTTTCACAAATCATGCTAAAAACATTCATAAGTGCACTAGACAAAGTTATATCATCTAGCAATAACTATTAATGAAAACTATTACAGTAATATGTATTGTTGCATGATTCATAAACAACTGATCAATTATCCACCTATAGCAAATTAAAAATTTTGATGCAATAAAAATGGTATAATTTAACAGTGTTCTTCCCTCCAAAACAGAGAAAACATCTTTCACAAACATCTTGGTCTCTTTTAGAGTGTTAGTGTATATAACGAGCTGTATTTGTAGGGATTATTATAGCACAATTCTTAACCCCACCACAGACCACAGTCATTTTCAAACCTTGTCTATGCTTTTGAACCAGTTTTGTGAAAACAAAACAGGATCAGTAATGTACTTTCACATCCCCTTTTAATAGTAGTGTTTTTTCACTTCCTCTTTCTTAAAGCATTATAAACAATATGATATGTAAACAGGACTCTTAATTTATATAAGGTCATTTAGACATGAACATGCTCGCTGGTACTGATAGTTGCTATGTTATTAGGACAGCGTGGCGTTGTGTGAGGTTGTCATGTTAACATTTACGCAGTGGAAACACTAGACATGACCTACTAGACCGTTACCAAAACATGTTACATATGAAAGCAAAAACATGACTTCAGACCACCGTGATTATAAGAAAATTGTGGTCAATGGGCTCGTAGCACAATTACTAACTGGAAATAAATATAAAACTAAAATATAAAGTAATTGTATTTTTAAAAATGACATAAGTGCATAACAAAATAACTAAAAATTAAACAAAAAATAAAAACTAAATAAAACCTAAATAAGTGCTGTTGCTCATTTCATATGCAAAGCGACCAATAACTACATAATGATTTTACATAAAATTATTAAAACCACAACAGCAAAAAAGCATGTTTAATTAATGGGGTCAGAGAGCCACATGCCAAGAAATAAGCAGACTACACAGAAAAATAAAAATAAAAAAGAAATGCATAATATGACCCGTTTTTCAGCTAGCACTAAAACGCTGTTCTGTCTGAAGTGTGTGTGTGTGTGTGTATAAGCGTGGACACACTGGCCTCCTGCTGTCAGCGATACACAGAAGAGGAAAGTCCTGTTACATAACACAGAGCTGAATCTCTGCATGGGGCATAATTACTCCACAATTCCAGCTGCCAGTGTGCCAGTCTGTGTTGGTCAGTGGGGCTGGCAGCGCCCGCGCTCTCCTGTCTGCCATCCCCACCACAACCTCCAGCGTGGGCTAAAAGGAAAAATCTTCAGTTATCGAAATGAATTCTCTTTCTGTGTACAGTTGTACACTTCAGAAGACCTGTAGCAGGAAAACTGAACAGAGAAATGTACAGCTTGGTAAAGCATTTAGATTCATTTTAAGCAAAAATTATTCACTGACTATTTGTAAAGTTCAGATGATGCTGAAAATACAGCTTTGCCACTGTTGAATAAATTCTATTTTAAAATATAATAAAATAGGAAACTTGTAATATTTTAAATTGTAATACTATTTTACAGTATTCCTGTTTCATTGCATTTTTGATCAAATAAATGCAGCCTTGGTGAGAATAAGAGACTTAAAAAAATACATCAATCCCAAATTTCTAGAGTATAATCTGTGAAAATAACAATTTAAATTACCCAGGAATATTTCTGTAAGGTTCAAAACATGGTATAAGCCAACACATTCTCACTCCCAACTCGTCACATGTTGACACTTGGTCAGGACCCTTTGGCGTCGCTTTTTGATGCACTATTTTCATTTTTCAACGTGCAGGGTCCTCCATTGCTTTAAATAAGAAACACTTGTTGTCAGTATGCCGACACGAAAAGCACTGGGAATTATCATCATGATTAAATTATATATTGGGTAATAATATTGTTGTTATTTCATATATGTTGGGGTGTGATTTTTCAAATGTAAACAGTCACAACAGTTTTATTTACATTACACTATTTACACATTTATGAGCACGTAACCTAACCCCTGCCCCTAAACCTACCATTTGTCAATAAAACACAAGATATAACAGAAAGATACAGCTACAGTCACAATTTATTTAAAAAAATACTAATATTACAAGTCTTCCGAGGCAAAATGATTGATTTGTGAGAGGAATAGAGACGCGATCGCCATCTCTGTCCGCCGTACAGCTCAGATCCTGTGTACAAATTCAAAAAATGCCGCCAGAAGAAGCCTTACATCAGCCTTGGTTGTGAAATGCTATTGGCTCTTGTGTGTCTCGTGACCGTCATGCTACGGGACAGGAGTATCTTTTTGAATGAGATGTGAGCGCGTTAACAGAGCGGGATCATTTTCAGTGATTAAAACCTTATGTTTTACTCTCTTCTTCGCATAAAGACATTGTATGGCTTCAGAAGACTTGGAATGCAACACGACTTGTTTGTAATGCTTTTATACTGCTTTTTTTTTTGCAATAAATACCAGTGAATGTAGTTTTATTTGCCTGCTACGTGTTTTATATTGTTCAGAAGTGGGTAGGTTTAGGGTAGGGCTGGGGTTAGGTGTTCCAATGAAAGTATAAATGTATATAAACTAATTTTTTACAAATGCATGCAAACCATTAAATTAAGACAAACAACTGAAAACAATGGAGGACCCTGCACGTCAAAAAATTACGCTAAAAGGATACCTCTGTGCATCAAAAAAGGCGCTAAAGGGGCACCTTGCACGTCAAAAAGCAACGCCAAGGGATCCTGACCATGCGTCAATATGTGACGAGTTGGGAGTGAGAATGTGTTGTATAAGCATAAGATTTAAGATGGCAGTATTGTATAAATGAGTGTGTGACAGGTGGAGGGACAGTGTGAGACCAGTTCATTTTATGAATGTGGAAATCTGTGTGCGTGTGGCAACAGGTGGCAGAATCACTGCAGGAGCAGAAATGGTGTAATCTCGTGCCAGAAAAAGCCAGGTCAACATGACCTCCGCTGAACCATCTGAGAGACCACAGAGTGCCACTGAATAAACACACACTTGATTATACCACAGTGCACAAGTTGCATTAAAAGCCAAAGTGTGCGTGTCAGCGTGAGAACAGGCTCACTTCCAGAACCTAGTGCGTCATTT
Source organism: Barbus barbus (assembly GCF_936440315.1). Lineage (NCBI taxonomy): Eukaryota > Metazoa > Chordata > Actinopteri > Cypriniformes > Cyprinidae > Barbus > Barbus barbus. Next base: position 25,897,772 of record NC_136749.1, read on the forward strand.
TGCAGCCTACTTCCAATATAGGCAGATGCCAGAAAGGTAGCATCTTAAATGAAACTGGATCTCATAAATGAAGGATTTTACAAGGGAAGAAATGGGTAAAACTCAGGACCTATAAACCCAGGGGCTAATGGGATAATTAATGAAACAGATGGTGTCGATGAACTTAACAAGACAGGCAAAAACTAGGTCAAAAACAGAAACTCAACACAGACATGTGACAGAATGATTCTGAAGACATTATTATATGCCTAATTCTGATTTTAAGATTAGAATTATGGCCAGTGACTGAAGAAAATGCAAACATGATATTTTCTGCAGAAAGTTACAGAATTAGTGAAAAAAAATGTATTTATAAACTTTAAAGGTGTACTTGAACATATTTCTCTACTCCTTTGCAGACTCTAAAGTAAATACTTTGCCATTGCTTGATATTTGACTACTGTTTTTATTTTGAATAGCGCATTAAAGATGATACATATATAAAAATTATACTTCATTCTTATTTTGTGAAAAAATCAACTTGGGTAATATTAGGCCAGGTTTTTTTCCCCTCATCTTTTTCACTGCTTTTATCGCATTACGCATTATAGATTTTTCAATGGCCCTTTAAAAACTAGCCATAATTAAGTTGCCTACCTTTTGGAACCTCAAAACGCTCCCTACCTAGGGTTTTGGAACACAGCCTCAATGTGGCATAACCGCATGCTAGAATGAAGGCTGTTCTCGAGCCAAAAGCAAGCTAAATTTACAGCTCGCCCTCACACAGCGATGGCAAGGCAGCCCATCATAGAGGCAGACACCTGTTCATTAGGACCATTCAGCAGGATGGCAGGGGAAGTGCCTCCCTTGAACATTTCCCTTTAAAAGAGGATTAGCACTGGGGAGCTCTTGATTCCAGCTGTCATCGGTTCCGCCATGGCATCTGGATCAAAAAGCAATCTCATTTGAGCTCGAAGCGCTGTGATTGGTCGCAGCAGACCCCGGTTAACCTTTGAGTGACGGCTTTAAATCCCTCCTCACATTTAGCCACACCCCATACGTCCAGATTTCAGAAATGCACGTTCACTTTGCTGATCCGTAAGCAGATGCTGCAACATGACCCTAAACACAAACAATCAATATGATGATCATGTAAATGCCAAAAGAAAATAGAAAATGGGGAAACAAATAAAACAGTTATGGGACAGTGAGAATTTGCATTGCTAAGACTTTTTTTTATCACTTGTCCAGTCTGTTTATAACTAGAATCACTACTTTAATTTAAACTGACTCCAAACCCTAAGTATTAAAGTTCAGTGAGTAACTTGTAACAGGTATGAATGAAACATCAAATCATCTGGCTTTTTAAAATGCGCTATTAATTTTCAAAGAGATCGGATTGACCTGATAAAATATCTTGTCTGGTTTGCTAGTTTTGGGTACTTTTTAGCTAAGAAACTGGCAAGTCGCCCTGATACCACCAGCTGATCACATCTGCTTGGCCAATCTGGGAGACCACTCTAAACCAGCAAAGACCAGTGAACAAGCAGTTTAAAGCAGGTTTTTCAGCAGGATATGGATAATAACACAAAAGGGCAGAAACATATTTTATGTAAGCACACAAATGTAACCCTGAGTTTTTAGCAAACGTACATTCTTGCATTAAGCATGTTTCTTGTCTTAAGTCGTACTTTAAAATGTCATTGCATTAGATAACAAAACATCAAAGAGTACTGAAAATTTGTACTTAAGTACAAGTACTGTTACATTGCTGAAATAATACACAATTACAAGTAAAAGTACTGGTGTCAACATGGTACTTAAGTAAAAGTACAAATTACTCGTCTCAAAAACTACTCAGAGTATACACCCACACTAATATACACCCACGATGTCATGTAATACTGAAAAATTATAACCCTAACCTTTATCTCCATACTGAAAACCCAGATGGCCAGACTGTGATTCAGCTAAAATATTAGTGTCTGAGACACTGTGAGCACAGAGACTGTAGTGTGCACATCAAATTTTGAAATGCTTAGCTTAAATATGTAATATTAATTAAATAGTGCTCATAAATGGCTGTTGAGATAGTATTCTTTAGTGAAATGAGTAGAGACATGAACCCGGAAACTGCAGTCCTTACGTCATGACTTAACAAGAGGATTCTTCCCAAGCCGTCAAACTGACGTCATCAGAGCGAGAACGCCATTCCAGAGCGAAAGCAAATTTTCAGTTTTTGATTAAATATTACGATGGCAGACTATTTTTTTCCAGGTGTTTTGACTTGCACGGTTTAATTATTCACCACAAGACTAGTCATGTGCACTAAAAAAGTAAGTAGGGTCAGGGTTGATTTCATGATGACTTCAATCATTTTCAATACCATTGGCAAAACTATAGATATTTTAATATTTCAAATTGTTTTGTCCAGCCATTTTTTCAAGGCAAACATTATTTCAAGCTTTGAGTGGTTTAATCCAAGCCTTCTAAAAAAAGACACATTCACTTTATATGATGAACATATTTTAATATAGGCAAATATTACAAATCATACAAATACCCCATTCCGAAACATTTCTAGCATAAACTTACATTGTAAAGAAATTAAAGTTCCATCTTTCATATTGAAAGACTTTCTGATGCATTTCACTTACAGTCAATCAAATTTCCAGTAGCATTTTCATCGGTCAGGCGTGGATCTATTCTGAACAGTGTTGGGCAGTAACTAATTACTAGTAATTTAGTTACTAGTAGTGACTAGTTACTAGTAGCAGTAACTAGTAGTGTAACTAATTACTAATAAGATTTCAGTAATAATATTGAAGTTACTATCCATAAAACAGCTTACCGGTAGTTACTTTTGATGCCTCAACCGCTGATTTCAAATCTAACAATCAAATAATTCCTAGATTTATTTTCATAATTTTCACGACTCGCATATGCATGTGATGTCCCCAGTGCAGCAGGCAAGCTTGCATTCAGCAGATAGAAATATTGCATTAAATTGATTTTGCAATGAAAAAAGATGATCTGAACACTGTTGTGTAAGTTGTGGCTTTACTTTACTCTGGCATTACATCCCACCCACATCCCTCTGATCAACATGTACATTATATTACTATAATTAAAAATCTTCTCGGAAAATAAAACGGTTTCTTACAAACTTATGTGATTTGATAAAATACATAATGAAATATAATCGTATATATGGCTAACGGAAAAATTACTTCAAGCTACACATGACAATATTACATGAGTAACACTGATTCTGAATGATAACTTTTGACAAAGTTTAATTTAGGAGCAAAGAGAAATAATTTCTACTATAAAAGCACGGAGAAATCGCGATTGCACACAGTCTGAGTGCGCACAAGCAATATCGGAGTGAGAGGAAACGTAGTTATTTGTGTAAATCAGGCCTATTTGAGAGCTTGCATCCAGTTTTCTGCGATTACATGACTGTGTTCTCATGTTACAACAAAGCGTTCGCCACACTTGTGCGGGAATGCTTAAAATTATGTGGAATACCTGCAATCCCGCATGGACATTCAGACTCTGTAACTAACAGGAGGCGGATGTCAAACTCGCTGTCGGAGAAGAGAGAGCAAGACGCAGCGTGTATCGGTGTAGGCTATACGGTTAATACTGTGGAAAATGAGTAATGGAACCGTGTCAGATATTTCAGTATCGCTATCACAATATAGATATTTATGATAACAATGTAGTTTGTTTCTTCAAACTTTGACTCCAGTTATGCTGAGCTCCCTCACTGTCCGATCAGCTCTTCTCCTGCTGCAGTGGCGGCTTTTCCCGGTTCAGATATCAGGGCTTTTATTGGTCGATCAGATATATTTATTGGCTACTGAAATTGGCTGACTTCATACAACTACTAAAAATCATCTGGAGAAGAAACGAACAAACATGGGGATTTCTGAGAAAATATCACTAGTTATAAGTATGATTTGCTCTATGCCACTTGGTTAGATATTTTGTTATCTAATGCAATGACATTCAGACATTTTTATGCATGGCTGAAGGGTTCAAAGCCTTCCTTATGTTTATGTGAAGCCACAAGCATGTATATAAAGTCAAGAAAATGCAAGAAACATCTTTTCAGCTAGTGGGTCTCTCTTTCTCTCTCTGTCTCTCTCTCTCACACACACACATTTGTGGTGTTGTCATGCCTATGGGAGTGGAAGAGTGTGGGAACATCTCTTAAGAGTAAGTTACAATAATAGCATACATGACTAACAATAGAGCGGTAATGGATACCCCCAGCATTGTTGGAGAGCGCAATTTCCTGTCCCTGTCCAGAACAAGCCACCAGTAAGTTAAACGATGTTAACATGTGTGTTAATGTGTCCACACGCGCACACACACAGTAACAACTGTGCCAAAAAGTCATTAGTGTGGTCACCAAATCCGATCAGACTGGGTCAGACATAGGACACCTATTATTTCCCAAAGAAATTATATCCAAAGTAGCATCCATCCTACAAAAGCAGTCGACCATCAGAGCAAAAATAGCATCAAGCAGCACACTTTGACTCGGGCAGCAACAAATACAATGCATTAAAGGAACAGATCACCCAAAAATGAAAACAGTCATGATTTACTCACCCTCATGTCATTCCAAAACTAAATACATTTCTGTCTTCTGTGGAACATAAAAGATACCGTCAAGAATGCTGATGACCAAACAGCTCCCGATCCCTTTTGTCTTCCATAGTATTTTTGTTCACTATGAAAGTCAGTGGGACCCAAAACCATTTGCTTACCAATATTCTTCAGAATATCTTTTATGTTCCACAGAACAAAGGAAATCATACAGGTTTGTTATGACATGAGGCATATGACAGAATTGAGTTTTTTGGGTGAATTATCCGTCTCAGTGCTGCTGTCCAGGGTGCTGAATCTGATCTTACAGCGTCACAGACAGTACATCTTCTCTCAGACAGACCGCCCGTTCTGATACATAATGTACACCAATACAGCAAGAGCTGCTAAAAATAACCTGTCACAAACTGACAGGCCAGCTTTACAAATTAGTCAGGTTGTACAGGTTTATATCAGTGAAACATCACTGTTTACAGGTTACACATCTGCTTCACATCTGTGAAAGAACTATTAATTAGACAAGTTTGTGAGGTTCATGGAATCTGAAAGATACTACAAAGTGCCTCAGCAAGTCTGCATTTATTTGATCAAAAATACAGTAAAATAGCAATATTGTTTAATATTTTTTAAAATTAAAATAACTTCTTTCAATTTGAATATATTTTAAAATGTAATTTATTCCTGTGAAGCAAAGCTGAATTTTCAGCACAACTACTCAAGTCTTCAGTCACATCAGAAATCATTCTAATATGCTGATTTGCTGCTAAAAACATTTTAGCAATGTTGAAAAAAGTTAAGTGCTGCTTCACATTTTTTCAGGATACTCTGATGGATAGAAAGTTGTTGTACAATGCAATTCCCAGGATCTAATGTTTTTATAAGTCTGTTAAAAAAATATAGTTGTGTTTACATGATAGTAAATGACTAGTGAAGAACAACCATTTACTGAACTTGCCAGGAAAATCCTTTAAAATGTTTAATTTGAGGCAATTTATAGCAAGTAAACTAGATATACAAAAGCAGAATCATATTTTCCATCACACAGATAATTATTACTTGGTTTTTCAGACAGACTTATACTGATATTTTAAAGTCTGGCTATGTGAAACTAAGCCCTGCACACTGAATAAACCCATATATACAAGTGGAGTTCTGCTGATTACATTAGAGATTTTGACTATAGACTGTGGGTTGCACAAGAACAAACTCTTTGATTCACAATTAATTCAATACTCCCATCAATCAAGCAGATGAGATCCACTCAAAAAGAAGAATCACTGGAGCAAAACAAACTAACCACAGGAATGAGCCAACAGACCAGAAACCATGGAAACAATGCACCAACACAACTTTAAATGGACAGACTGGTATGATCCAGCCTGTACGAGCACATGAGAAACAGCACTGAGTGAAGACAACGCTCCCTCGCCACCTGACATCTCAAATGCTCCAATAAGCATCAATACACCACAATTCCCCAGTGAGACCGACCACACTACCTAATGGCTCACACAGTAAATGGTTCTTCTTATCGCTGGCTGATCTGGTTGATCCTACAGTCTCAGAGGTTTGTAGTGACTCAGATAAGAGAGACTATTAAGACTAAAACCAAGAAACAACACAGAAATGCACCAGCTAATTAAATAAATACTGGATCCTATCAAAATGCACAACTGTTTTTATTAGTTACAGTAAAAACAGTTATATTTCAAAACATTTTTACAATTTAAAATAAATGATTTAGAATTTAATACATTTGAAAATGGAATTTATTTAGCAGCTCTTTCAGCATCATTACTCCAGTCTTTAGTGTCACATGATCCTTCATATGCTGATTTGATGCTTGGGAAACATTTATTACTCATGTTAAAAACTGTTGTCACGGTGCACACAGCAGGGAGGAACAAGGAACATGCAGATGAGGATGTAACTCAAATAGCAGACTTTAATGTCGCCATCAGGACAGGGCAGGACAAGGCAAGGCAGACACAGGCTGTGTCCAAATTCAGGGTCTGCATCCTTCGGAGTACTCATTTGAAGGATGTTACGTCACAGCGCCGCGACGAAGGCTGTCCAAATTCGTAGGATCCTTCAAATGCGGCCCACAAATACGTCCTCCTTTTCCCCGAATTGGAAGGATGGGTGTGGTGGATCCTTTCCCGTCCTACCTATCCCATAATTATTTTCGGCAGAGCGTAATGGCGGACGAAGCGAGCGGTAGCGGAGTGGGAGAGGAGTTTCTCTGACAAAACAAGCTAAAGTTTATGCTTCGGCTCAATGAATTTGTAGGAGAAATTAGTAGAATACTTAAAAACAAATAAAAATAGGCTATAATGGCTTACCTGGATGTGACTGTCTTGTAGTCTGATATAAAAAACTCTCCGACAACGAGCAAAGAAAGTATTTAATTTATTTAATTGCTTTATTTCTTCCAAAATAATTAAAATGAGGAGAATAACTCTTTGTTTGTCCATTTTCCCGCTTCTTGCTTGGCGCTGTCACGGTTGCTAGGCGACAGGATATGAGCAACTGGTAAGGGAGGGAACTGAAAGAAGGGTAGGCTGTCCAAATTCACAAACACCGACTTCCGGGTTTTGCGGACGTCGGAGGATCCCTCCTCCTTCAACCGGGTAGGAAGGATCCTAAGGAGGATGCAGACCCTAAATTTGGACACAGCCACAGACATCAAACACCGGGGCTAACGAGTAGACCAGACGATATCACACAACACAGACAGGACTTAAATACCAGGGATAATTAACGAAACACACCTGGAACAGAATAAACTACTAATGACATCAAACGAGGACAGGAAACAAACCAAATATGGGCATGGAAACACAGGGTGCACGTGGAAACACAAGACACACACAACAGAGGTCTGACAACTGTTGTTATGTACTACTTTTGTGGTAACCATAATACATTTTTTTTCAGGATTCTTTGAATATAAAGTTTAAAAGAACTGCATTTATTTGAATCAGAAATATTTTTTAACATTATAATTATCTTTACTGTTACTTTTGATCAATTTACTGTGTTCTTGCTAAATAAAGTAATCTTTTTTTTTTTGTAAAAAAAAAAAAAAAAAACTTGCTGACTTCAAATGTTTGAACTGTACAGTATATTTTTAGATTTTTAAAAAGGCTTTAGGTTATGGCTAATTTTAAAGAATAGTTCATCCAAAAAAATGATCTCCCTATTTTTACACTGACAAAGATACATGATCTTTTATGATGCTTTTTTGAGGTTACAGATCAGGGTCGCTTTTGGGAAACGCACCCCTGATCCGTAACATCATCCCTCTCCTTTTGTGTTAAAAGGAAGACAAAGACTCCTACGGTTTCAGAACAACATGAAGGTGAGTAAACGACAGAAATTTTGAGTGAACTATTCCTTTAAATACTTCCCAGATGGAGCAGAGAGATTAGATTGAGAAAATGGGCCAGACACAACAAACCTGCTGCTTTACAAACAAACAAAAAAAAAAAAATCCTTCATGTTGACTATACGCTTTTGCACATTGACAGACTTTATTATTTATCTTTTACTCATCTGTTCGAACATTCAAACAGACTCAACTACTGGATTAGAGTGTGTCAGTTAGTTTATACACAGATCAACCATTGCAGACAGGACAGATACTAAACTTCAACAGCATGACCACTCTATAAAAGCTTGCATGTGGTTCACAACACTGATATTCCATGCTTCCTTTAGTTTTTAAAAAGCACAGACAAGCACATGTTCAAACTATTGTTTCATAGAGATGATAATCCACTGCATGAGCAGCGCAGGAGCATGCAGTAAGAGTGAGAAAACTAAAGGCATGTCAAATCTGAGTGCTGCATGGAGCTGGAGATATGTGTATGATTATGTATATGATCTGATTAGATATTGCATAAACACTGACAGGGGGTTTCCCAAGGAAACACGAACAGCATTCATTACATAACATTTTCTGCTCCTGAGGTTTACAACCGCTGATGGGAATTGTGCATCAGATAAAGGTGTAGTTTATTATATTCTTGGGAGGATGAAAGAGAGGAAGATGGAATTGGAAAGGAAGCTAAACACAGTTTAGTTACACTATTGTGAAAAAAAGATTTTTTTATTCAGCAAATTTCCATTTTAAATACATGATAACTTTATATTCATCAAAGAATACTGTAGAAAGGTATATAAAGCAGCATGACTGTTTTCAACATTGAAATGTTTCTTGAATAGTAAATCAGCATATTAAAATGATTTCTGAAGGATCATGTGACAATGAAAACTGGAGTAATGATGCTGAAAATTCAGCTTTGCTCACATGAATAAATTCTACATTAAAGTATAATAAAATAGATTAGAGCAGTTATTTTACATTTTTAAATAATTTTCCAGAATCTTGCTGTTTTTGCTGTATATTTTTGTCTAACTGCTTTTTAAAAAATCATACAGACCCCAAACTTTTGAATGGTAGTGTAATTCAGTGTTTTCTAACTATCGACGCCCAACTCAGTTTCCACTGAAAATGTTTGCGCACTCCATGCTAGTGGACACTTAAGAAAGCATCATAAGGACCAAAATCCAAAACTGACTCTAAAACCATAATGTGCAAAGTATCAACCAAGCGTGTTTGGTATGTCTTCATTAAACAGTCATTCCATGGCATCATGGGAGGTGAATGTTGCCCAGTGCAACGTGATCTGACTGTCAGTTCTTCTACTAACCTACCAGAGCAAAGAAAGCGACTTCAGTCCAAAGCTATTTATAGTCGCCCATGAATAACGTGAGGCTCTTCAGGATTTGCATGCAATCAGCTTCAGATGAACCGGTGCCACATTGCACTCTCACATTTCTGCGCTCATTTTGACTGGCCAGCACAACATCCCTCCATTGCCTCACTATCCTTCTTTTGATATATACTGAAATGATGCAGGAAAGAAAAAAAACCCACTTAAAGTCCACATAAAATCATTTTATTTCAGTACTCCGATTTATTTCCAAGTGAAGCAGGATTTAAGAATATTTGATTTAATATTCCAGACATTGACTGCATCATGAAAAGTGGCCGTTATTATGCTAAGGAACATGTGACATCACCTGAAAATGAAAGTTATTTCTGAGATGGAGCAAATTATTAAATTTTGCCAAAAGATTATGAAGATTGAGAATAATGTCCACCGATGAACTGATCACAACCACACTAGAAACACATTAAGAAAGAAATAAGGGTACATTTTTAGTAGCATGCAGCGATCTTCTTAAATCTATAAAAACAAATTATCAAATATGTGGACTGAAAACTACCAACAATATCAGGAAAACAATACAAAAAACTGACACTGCCAACACGTCAACAAAAATGTGAATTTAAAGGAATAAATCAACTAAAGTAAAAAAAAGAAAAAGAAAATTAAAATTCACTCCTCCAAACAACACTGTAAAAAAAATTGTTTCAAAAAGTTATTTCAACTTAAAATAAATTGTTACCCCGCTGACTTAAAATTTTTAGTTTAGGCAACTTGAAATTTTAAGTTACTCAATATTAATTTAAGGGACAACTGGAATATTTTAGTTGAATAAACTAAAATTTTAAGTCAGCAGGGTAACAAATTATTTTAAGTTGAAACAACTATTATTTTTACAGTGCAATAATAATAATAACAATAACAATAATAATAACTTAGAAATAGGAGTTAAAATGGTGAGACATAAGCTTGTTAGAATTTAGATACAAGTTGCAATTACCTTTAATTTTTTTTTTTTTATTCTGTGAACAAACAAAAACCCACACAATTGCGAAATGTAAACTTTGGGCCAAAAAAGTCTGAATTACAAAATGTAAATTTAGAATTGTACATAAAAAATAAATAAATGTGACCCTGGACCACAAAACCATCTTAAGTCCCTGGGGTATATTTGTAGCAATAGCCAAAAATACATTGTATGGCTCAAAATTATAGATTTTTCTTTTATGCCACAAATCATTAGGACATTAAGTATAGCTCATGTTCCATGAAGATATTTTGTAAATTTCCTACTGTAAATATATCAAAACTTAATTTTTGATTAGTAATATGCATTGCTAAGAACTTCATTTGGACAACTCTAAAGGCCATTTTCTCAATATTTTAATTTTTTTGTACCCTCAGATTCCAGATTTTCAAATAGTTGTATCTCAGCAAAATATGGTCTGATCCTAACAAACCATACATCAATGGAAAGCTTATTTATTCAGCTTTCAGATCAATTTCGCTTATGACTGGTTTTGTGGTCCAGGGTCACAAATAAAAAAAAAACAATTGTGAAATGTAAACTCGCATTCAAGATATGAATGCAATTCTGAGGGAAAAAGGGCTGAGCTGTGCAATATAAGCTCGCAGTTATCATTTTTATATTTTGATTCTGTAGCGGAAATAAGATTCCATTGTAATCATGATGAGGTTTTACCCAAACACATAAATGTAAAACAAACTGAGAAACATCAAGGCATATTGCATTGTGGCAGAACGTTTCTAAACGCTGCAAAGCGATCAGCGTGTTCTCTCAGAGCGCTGGGTCAGTCTTATGCAATAGCAGCAGCACTATACGGCAGCAGTGTTGGGTCTCTCAGCGCTGTGACGTACTGCTCTGTGTACTACACTCACGCTGGGCGCTTCTGCTGCACAGGAACTGGCTGACTTCTGATTTACTCATACACTGCGTATCACAGCATGTTCGTTTGAGGTCATTTATTCGGTTTTAGTGATGAGTCAACAAATGTATCTTGGATCTAGAGCATACATACGTACACAGCGAACATCTACCTTATGTTCAAAATTAATTTCTGGAATTCATTTTCATTTTAGTTTATGTTTAAGTAATTTTATGATGTGCTTTTGTCATTTTTATTAGTTATAATAACCAAAAATTTTCAAAAATCCCATGATGACAAATTAAATGTGTGGACAGCATGAGAGGTGGGGGTTAGAGATAAACTGAGAGAAAGAAATGATAGAATAGGTAATGCTAGGTGACAGAACATGAACGAGTCATGAATAGGAAGGCGAGTCGAAATGAGAGGGCAGAGGTAATGCTCCGCTCAGCCGTCATATGGTTCGTTCCAAATGCAAAGGCTTATTTAACTTAATTACGCAAGACATGCAATCCCAGAATGCATTGCAGGAAGCTTATTGAAAAACATAAGAGTGGACTACATAAGAGAAATGCTAATTATAAATCCACATACAATTCAATCCATACTGACAAGCATTGAAAATTTGGATGTAATTACGTACTATTTTCGGACTATTCGGACTGTACGCACTTAAAATCAAAAATGGATGTTAAACATAAGATGCATTATATTTATTTGAAGTTCCCCTGGAGATTTTAAGTTAATATTTCAATAATTGAACACATTTGCATCTTCATGGTTCTCTGATGAAGGTTAATGATCATATGACATGCAGGTAAACAAATAAAATATTTGATCTTTTTTAGTACGTTTATTATCATTTTTATTTGTATTTTTTAAATTGTATTATTATTATTAAAAATAATATATATATTTTTTAAACTTATTATAAAAAAGAAATATTACTGCTGTAAACTTAATATTGGATAATTGTAACAATTTTATTATACACTATAAGATACAATACTAATTTAAGGTCTTAAATTCTTCACTTTCAAATGTTCAAACCTTCAAGGTTATAACATTTCAAAATTCTCAAGATTTTATTTTGGCAGGAAACTGGTGAAGTGCCATAAACTTCTTACCACAAAAAAGATGGAAATTGAACACAATTCCGCACTTCACTCTGAAACATGAAAACTTATTTATATAGCAGTCTTTCATCTTATAATAGCACTAAGCTATATCACGATTTAATTTTGCAGCCCTATTTATAGCCCTATATTATTAATTATTAGCTTTTCATCAGCTTACTAAACCCCCTGCAGTTCCTTCCTGAAACCTTGCACTACTGCATATGCAGAATGTTTCAAATCAGTCACATCCGAGGTTCCACTTTAGAATGCTGATACTGTAGGCAGATCTCAAGGTTTTGGAGACACAAGCTCCACCTTTGGTTAACCAACACCCAGTGCTTTTACAAACCAGCACATTAACAATCCCGTATGCCAGCTAGTGTGCTGATGGAAGATGCTAATGAGCAGGATGGAGCCAGTTGGTGTGTGTTCTGCGGTGTGGATTGAGCCTCGCTGCGACCCCATCCCCCTGGAGGCCACCAAGATGTGTGTGGGGGGAGGGGAGTCTCACAGAGGCTCTTTACATGGTAGTGGGGGATGCCATGTATGAGTGAGTCTACAATTCAGGTCACAATGTTCCTCACCTCCTCAGTGTCTACAGACGGATTTGAGGAGGGATTCCTATGATTACTGATGGAAAAGATTTGAGCGTATGAGCAAATTACAATCTGAGACTCAGACAGAACACCCACAGTCCCATCACTAACCGGCTGACGCATAAAACTGCCAAACACTTGCAGCAAACTGGATGTTCCAATCGTGTTGACTTCCGGGAGTCGGAGGTCCAGGGTTTGCTTGGAAACATGTTTATGCAATGTTAATACAATGTGCAACTTTGAGGACGAACCAGTCATTAGATTTGCCAAAGTTTGCCAGGTTAGTGGCATCAAATCTTTATAAGATACTAAGGTACTGTTTAGCAAATAAGCTAGATTTCCATGAGCAAAACTGTATTGTGGACATAAATATGAACTGCGCTTTGATTACCATAAATGTTGTTGACACATTCTCTTCCTGTCTAAATTGACAGTACTTAAGCCAGAATAAGCCACAACGTGGATTTTAAGTCAAAAGTCTGGCTCGTGAGATAAGTTGCCAAATCATAAAACAAACATAAAACAAACAATCAAAAAGCATTAAATGAGGCCTATCTAATAATGGTTTGGTCAAATTTGAATCCAAAAAGTAAGACTGATTACCATTTGATTAACTGCCAGTCAAACTAGTTCTTGAGTGACAGTCTTAACATGGTGACTATGTTCATGCAACTGGACCCTGAAGCAGACAAGATACATGAAAATGTCTCCTCAATGCAATCTCTCTCATTCTTTCTGTCTCTTTCATACGCTATAAACACATCCCCTGGCACATGCTCACTTTCAGCTACTAAAACTCTCCCTCACTCGCTCTTGCTGGATTTGTTTCAATTTCTTTGTGGCTCTTCCAGTGAGATGACAGGAAGTTGGCAAACACTTCTACAGAGGGCTTCTTCATCTCTTCATTCTCCCAGGATTCCCCGAGTTGGCTTACAGCCACCGTTGTGTGTGTGTGTGTGTGTGTTCGTGTGTATGACTATTAAAGAAAAAACATTATTTTTTTTTCTAGAGGAACATCCTGTGGCTTGGCTACCACGGACACACTGAGATTTATGGTGAAACAACCACAGCTAAAAAATCTCATTAGTGACCAGTCGACAAGTTATCCTGCTTGTTCTCCATCACCACCTTGACTAGACAAAATCCGAGTCTGAGCAGTACAGGACAAGTCCAGAATCCTCCTGTGTTCCCTCCCAGCCTCCCTCTCCCGCCTCCTCTGAAACCAGTCAGTTCCTCAGCCCAAGTCCCACTGGTGCCTGTCAGTTCCTCAGCTCATCCTCAGTCTGCGCCAGCTGCGCTTTGATTCTTCGCCTTGGGACTTCCAGCCTCCAGCTCTGCCAAGGTGTGAGGATCCCCTGTCTCCACCTCCAGCCTCCGAGCCCTGACTCCATCTTGGTCCTCCGAACCATCGGCTCCACCTCGGCTCATAGCTACCTCGTCTCCACTGTGGCCCGTCCTCCCACCAGCTCCACCGGGTTCCCTCGTCCGTCCGGCTCCGCCTTGGTCAGTCGTCGACCATCCGCCGCCTTGGGACTCCACTCCTCTGGCTACGCCTTGTCACTCTGTCCCTCCGGCTCTGTCAGGCTCCTCCCTTCCCTTCAGCTCCACCTTCGTCCTCCATCACTCCGTCTCCGCCGCGGCATGCTGGATCCCCGCCTCCGCCTAGGCCCTCCGGACCCTCAATGTCACCCTGGCTCTCCGTCTGCTCGGCTCCATCCTGGGCTCCTCGTCCATCGGCTCAGTCTCCGTCAGTCGTCCCCAGGGTGTCGTCAAAGCCTTCTCCCCCCTGGCTCCTCCCTCCCTCGACTCCGCCCTGGGGCCTCATCCTGGTTGGCCTCTGGATTTCCACCTGGCTCCTCCTGCTCTGGGCTCCTCCCTGGCTCCTCCCACCCTCCACTCCCCCATGGACTTATTTCTTGGACGTTTTCTGCCCCTTTTCTGTTGCCTGCTCCTCGCCCACCTCCTGAACCCCCACCCTCCCTCCTCTGTTGGACTTTTGTAGGTGCGAGGATGCACCGTTCCGGGAGGGGGCGAAATGTTACATTGTTGTTCTGTTTTAGTTGTGTTTTGCCATGTCTTCTGTTGTCCTAGTTTTTCCTGATTCGTTAATTAGCTCCTCACCTGTTCCCTTGTCTGCTGTCATTTTGGAATTGTGTTCTGTTGTGCTTATTTTATTCTATGGACTATTAAAATAACTCAGTTTTGATCTGCCTCCTTCGTCGTGCACTTTACTTAGCACACTAGTCATGTAACACAAATCCTGTGTTTTTATCTGTGTGTAGCACCTTCAGCTCTACAGATCCTTCTGAATGGGGGCTAAAGTTTATTTTTAATAAGGTTTCTGATTATTTTAGCCTTATTTCAACACAGGCTGTGGCATGAATCCATCACAATATGATACATTTTCACAAAGAAAATAGTTCATGCAAAAATTACATTTGCTGGAAGTTTAGTGAGTTTGTTTCTTCATCTGAAAAGATTTGGGGAAATTCAGCATTATATCACTTGCTCACCAATGGATCCTATGAAGTGAATGGGTGCCGTCAGAATGAGTCCAAACAGCTGATAAAAACATCACAATCCACAAGTTATCAACACAACTCCAGTCCATCAATTATAGTCTTGTGATGTGACAATTTGCATTCCTCTATTGAAAAAGTCCTTCTGTCATTCTCTCACATCAAAAGCCACCAACATATTAGTTTAGAGTGGTTTTGGACTGTTTTTACAGCCCTTGATTTGTGCATATTTCTCTCCCGATTCAGAAAAAGAAAAAACCCTTTCACTGGAGGAAGCATTATTATGGTTTAAGGATTTAAGTTTTGTTTAGAAGCAACAGTTTAAAGTAAAAAAAATGACAGACTGGAGTTGTGTGGATTACTGTGTTTTTATCATCTGTTTGGACTCTCATTCTGACGGCACCCATTCACTGCAGAGGATCCATTAGTGAGCAAGTGATGCAAGTTATTATTCTTGGAGTGAACAGGCTTTTTTTTTGGAAGAGATATGCTGTAAAGTGCAAACTGTAAACTACATTTGGACCCAACATTTTAAATACAGTCCAAGAAGTGTTTACATAGAAGTCTTAAAGGCACAGTAAAAAAAGGCCTGTTTAGTTCAAAGGAAGTTAGACAATCATTACATAGGTCATCTGCAAATATAAACTTTAAATGTACAGTAGCGAAAGCAGTCTATTGAGCTGAAAATAAATAGGAAAAACTAAACTATGACTGTTTTTGACACATAAAACCTGGACTAACCTGAGCAACTTTAGAAGAAAAAATAAATAATGCAAATTATGATATGACCCCTTTAAATAACCCAAATGAAAGCATGGCCTTGTGGACCAGCGATGAGAATGTGATCAGACTGTGAGTCACATGACACGGGCAGTAGCTCTGCACATTCACTGTTCAGTATAAGTAACACACAGAGGCCAACAAGCCGCCGTGTTGTTGTGTAACTCTACACCGGCCGTTTGCACACTACTCTAGAAAAGATCAGAGGCCTCGTGACAGCGTCCTCACTGATGCTAACCAAACACCACCCTCCCTTACATGACATCAGCACTCGAGTGGCTAACATTATCTCTCTCGCTCTCTCGAAACTATGAATGGTGGATGTGTGTGTTTAAGAGGGAGGGATCAAGTGACTCACCTAACACACACACACACACACACACCAGCAGTGAGGTGGCAGTCAGCTTTACGTCTGTGACTCATGTTTACTTCACTTATTGCACGGAATCTGCTCTATTTCCATGCTGCAGTGTTAATATTTACCTAATGATAGAAGCACATCTACACACCCTCACAAAAAATCCATGAGCTAAAGATGCTGTACTGACGCTGCTCATAGAAATTTTGTGCAGTAATTTGTTGCACAAAGTTACAAAATCAATAGCTGGGGGAAATCAGTAAAGCCATAATTTACCTTAAAAGAGCTTAGAAACAGCAAACAGAAAGAAACATTTTCAACAATCTGGAATCACCAACTTAAAGCTGACCAACTATATATTTATTTATTATACACAAAAGGGCTGATAAAAAATTACTAATACTACAATACTACTAATAATACACAATTCAGATCTTTAGGTTAAAGAAACGAATGTCTGATATGCGTATTGAACTACACTTTGATTTGTTTTATCATGTGTAAGCATCACTACAAACCAAAAA
The DNA here is from genome assembly GCF_936440315.1 of Barbus barbus. Lineage (NCBI taxonomy): Eukaryota > Metazoa > Chordata > Actinopteri > Cypriniformes > Cyprinidae > Barbus > Barbus barbus. The sequence goes on from NC_136749.1 coordinate 25,914,888, forward strand.
CTCTCCAAATGTTTGACTCTCTATTTGTTTTCTAATGGATATGAACTACACTATAAAAAGAGTTTTCATTTTCATTTCATTTTTCAAAAGTCATTTTACAAGAATATACTATTTCAGCCTCTACTTTGAAATAGTAAATTATACAAATAATTACAAAGAAACAGCATCTTTCAACACACTGAATTAAACATTACATTGTGGAATGAAAATCGTTTCTACACCATTACCTGTGTGTGTGTTTTGTTTTAATATCTATGCATAATAAAACATAAATTAAAAAAGCATCGTTTTGCCTATAAAAAACAGACCTCTATCAACATGAAACCAGAAATTTCTAAACATGAAACGAGTGACAAATGTCTTTTTGGTTGAATATAGAAGGGGTTTTCAAACCTGGGTTCCCCAGGGGGCCGCAAAATGGTGCTTGGGAATATTTCCGATAAAAATAGTGGTGATTGGCTGTAAGTCATAGGATTAATTGTGATTATTTTATTCTATTGCCATGCCTAGATACAATATTCATTAGATTTACACATCTAACATCACTTTAACAGAAGGTAGAAAAAAAGATTAACTTGAAAATCACCTCTTTTGGCTTTAATACAGTGACAATACAAAAAGCGATGTTGTTTTTAATAATGCTATTTTTCATGAACCATTATACACGATTAAAATATACAGAAGTCTTTACATTTTAAAGTGACAGAGTCCCCCACAAGGCTGTTATAATATTATCTAAAGGTCAATGTCAAAAATTTTTTGAAAGACCCTGCAATACTGAACTATTTCAAGAACATATTTCTCACAAAATCCAACCACTCAAGACCTATAATAGCATTGCACTTCAATTAATTTGCAATTATACTGAAAACAAAGGTAAATCCTCCATATTTCACAACTGAGAACAATCTTTCAATGGGTTTGTAAGTCCGCGGACAGCGCCGTGGTGCTGAAATCTCTGGCGCCTCAGCCTCAATGCTCAGGAGTCAGGTCAAAACAATATTAGATATTCATCAAACTGGAATAGCGTGCTATTGTACTATGAGCTGTCATTATGAAGTGTGCACTAGTAAAGGCGAAAATGGCACATAATACGATCCCAAAGCCCAGAGAATGAAGCAGATGCCTGATGTCCATATGACTAATACATACAAATGTGATTCTCACCATTAAACCTCCAACACTCAGGCTCTCTGTGTCAATTCAAACGAACCGGGGACCATTCACACCATGCCCTCTCCATCCCTCAGCCAACAGCTCGAGAAATACTGTCATACATTAAGGATCCACAAAGCTCTTACTTCAACATGGACTGCTCCTTCTCCTCCTCTTTCTTCTGCCTGTCCATAACACCGAGGATGATCTTCCTCTCCTCCTCGGTGAGGTGGCTCAGGTCCGGCATCTCTGGCAGGACAGGCCCACTGCGGGGCCCGGCTGGAGCAGACATCTTTACACGCCGGTGCTGAAGAAGATCAATAACCAGACTTAATCCATGATGAAAGCAAGGTCTATTTGATCAATCTCATCAGTGGGTTTTGGTTGCTCAGGAATCAAAGCATCATAACCCACATCAGCATCTCTGATGACAGTTATGATGCTTTAAAACACTAAAGGAGGTTAAGTTATTATACTACTATTGAAATGATAACAGTGTAAGCTCTTAGACTATATAAGGTGGATTTTACAGCATTAGATCAATCATTCTCTGAGCGATAGAACAGAAGAATGGATACAGCTGGTCCTTTTGAAGGCAATGGCTATTGAAATTAACGCAATCCTGTTTAAAATTCTCCTCTTCCTCAATAGAAAAAGAAAATTAATAAAGCAACGATGCATTATGAATAAAATAGCAGATCTCAGATATTATTCCAGATTTCACTGAGGATGTGAAATCGCCTCTTGCCTTTTATTTGGCCATCATCCTGTTCAATCTTGTCTAACCCATCGCTGTCATCGTCCTGGAAAAGTTCTTTTGCATCTCATAATAAATGTTTGTTTCTCTTTTGAGTCCCTCTGCGCCGGTGCCTCGCTTTTCTCCAGGTTTCGTAATCCTTGAAGATATCTTAAATACACAAAAATGGATGCAGCGACACAGAATCCCAATTGGAAGAGTGGGCGGAGCTAACCAATCGTACTACGGAGAAGGCTTAGCTATTAATATTCATGAGGCAGCGTTTGCTTTCGGAAGGAAACGACTCGACGTCAGCGTGGCCTATTTAATATTCAAGAGCACAGCATTCGCCAATGGAACAGAAGAACTAGACGTCAGCATTACCCAATTAATATTCAAGAAATAAACCTTATTCGTTGGCAGGAAAAAAGCGTATTTGAACATTAACAACGCATAAATTGCAGTCTTCAGTGCTTATATATATATATATATATTTTTTTTTTTTTCTAGAAATCTAATGTATGGTTTTCACGATGTTTTCATAAACTAGAGAAATTTGTTTTGCAAAATAGTCGTATATTTAACTTAAATGAAATCCTGGACCACAAAGCCAGTCAAGGACATTTGTAGCAATAGCCAACCATACATTGCATCCACACATGCGTCAAAATTATGGATTTTATTTTTGTCAAAAATCATTAGGATATTAAAGATCATGTTTCATGAAGATATTTTGTACATTTCCTACCGTAAATATCTAAAAACTTATTTTTTGATTAGTAATTTGCATTGCTAAGAACTTCATTTTGGACAACTTTAAAGGCAATTTTCTCAATATTTATTTATTTTTTTTTTTGCACCCTCAGATTCCAGATTTTCAAATAGTTGCATCTCGTCCAAATATTGTCCGATCATAACAAACCATACATCAATGGAAAGCATTCAGCTTTCAGATGATTGACCCTTATGACTAGTTTTGTGGTTTAGGGTCACAAATATGTAAAAAAATTATAAAACAGACCAATTTGATGAGAAACCTTTTATTCAGGACTCAAGCCAGCACCATTGGAAGATAAGAAGCCATCGTCAGCATGTCCCAATGAATACTGAAGAATCAAGACTTCACCATTGGAAGGTCAGGACACAACGTCAGTATGACCTAATGAATATTCATCTAAGCCTTGGCCATAGTAGGACTTGCAATTTCATTGACAGCCAGTCGAAAATCATAGTGAAAAAACGGACTGGAATCTACATTGCAGCTGGATCAGCTATATATTCTAATAATAACCTGAGCAGTGGGCTTTGCCAATAGGAAGTATAGACCAATAACGCCTCAAATTATTGCAATCTTTATGGAATACTACTACATCCTTTTTAAAAGATGACAAGGCTCAATTACATTTTAAACTGCTAAATAAAACATATTGCTCATTTCTATTTACAGCTAAATACAACTTAAGCCATTCCTTTCAGCTGAATTCAAGTGCATTAGTGAATTAAATATTGAGGCGATTCTTGATTCCATACGAGATTATGATACAAGTGATTTTAACCATTGCAGAATGTAGCATGACCTTTATTAATATCATATCAAACATTACTAATACAGTGCTTAATTGCATTAGCTGATGCGCATTCAAACACTAAAACATGAAACTTTGCTCTATCAGGACCTGTTCAACATTATACAATATAAATAATTTAATAAAATTATAATGTTACCATAGTATTGTTCAAAGCGCCTGTTTCTGACTGTATATTCATTCCTGACCCTCACTTTCTCACACCTTTGGGTTGCGCTGACTGTAGATGAGCTTTAAACGAGAGCAGATTGAGATGATAGGATTTTGGGCTAAAAAGGTGAAGTGTATTTGATATCTTATTAAAGCATTAAGTCGGTTACAGGATGAGAAAACAGTGCTGATTTACCTTAGCAAACAATTACATAACACACTGTAAAACATCAGGCTTGCATTAAAGGCTGTATATGAGAACAACTGACTCTTAACAATACTCACCAACCTTGCCTTGCATTTACTGCGATTCATCATCAGACAATAAATGGCCCACATAACATCAGTAAGAACACCTACAAGGTAACCTTGGTCCATGGTAAATCCATGTTAATTAATTTACAGTGATACAGGTAATGGTAACACATTCAAGAGTACCTATATGTTATAGATTTGGAACAGTCCTGTTTAAATCAATGTGTCATTGTGTAACCCAGTGGGTTTTGAGTGACTGCTAAATTGGAAACAGGAATATTCACAAATAAAGATGTTTTTATTGTTCATAAACACCCAATTATAAAGAGAGCTCAGTGTGTCCATGTAAAAGTCTTTAGAAACGTGTGTAGCAAACAGCAGTATGCCAACAGCTCTTGTATACACTCAAAAACCTTAGTATGGAAGTACAAGAGAGGCCCAAGGGTGGAATATTTTGTAGCATGTCCGTGTGTGGAGAAACAGAAACCCATCCATCGAAAGCAGCCTCTTTAAATCAGCTCTTACTCCACAACAGCCACCACATGCTTCTCCTTTTCTGTCAGCAGAGGAACAGATCCTGGCTTGCTGTGTTTGCGGACGTTTTTTTCTCTAAAAAAACACACATAGAAGCACAGACAATCAGAATGCCAATCAAACTTGAACATGGACTCATTTCATTTTGCTGCCAGTACAAAAGAGCCAAAAGGCACAAGATACAATGAGATTTAAAGCTGAAATGTGTCATTTTTTCCAAGCTTTTTTGAAGTCTGATGTTGTTATGGAATATAACGCAAGGTTTACGATTGCAACAAATGAATGAATTTTAGGACTTTAATTGATGGACTAGAGTAGTGTGGATTACATGTGCATTATTGATATAGCTGTTTGGACTCTCATTCTGATGGCACCCATTCACTTCAGAGGAGCCATTAGTGAGCAAGTGATGTAATGCTAAATTTCTCCAAATCTCCTCAGCAAATTGTCGTTTTTGGGTCAACTATTACTTTAACATTGGTGAAGGGAACTTACTTCCTGCGCCGGGCTTCCCTCATTTCCTGCAGCTCTCTCTTCTGCTTCAGGACGTCTCTGGGCAGGTGGCGGTGACGGGCGATGCGTTTCACCTGTGGATGGTGCTGAAATTTCTCTATCAGCTTCTTGTTGTAGTTTGCGGCAGCTTTTTCTCGGGCAGAGAGCTGTGAACAATGAGATTTGTGTCTTTGGTCAAGATAGCATATATACAGTACATACACCATGCAACAGCAGAAAAGATTTGCTATGGGTACAACCTGCTTTCAAACTGTATTAATGAATACATTTCTTATGAATGCACTTCATAAACACAACAGTGCCGGCAGCACAGATATGCAACATCCTGAGAAGTCTTTTTAATTTGGCAATCAACATAAAACCACATTTATCAGTAAATAAAAGAAACACAGCAACGTCCTCCTCATCTCTTTCTCTATCATAAAATTTCTTCAGCTCCCGGGCTTCAGCGCGTCTCACTCCACACCCCTCCGAGGGCTTTTATTCTAATTAAAAGCAATGATTTTCTCAAATTCAATTTGTTTAGGGCAATCTAATAGTTGCTGATGCCATCAGAGTGCTCAGGAGGAAAATCGGAAGGCCTGTTAACTCTTATTTACGAATTTCTTGACATCGTTCACATGAGGGGGAAAAATGAACATGACTCTGCTGTTTCCATGGAGACATCCCATAATAGAGCTGTTGGGTTCGTAGTCCTGCCCAGAGGCAAATTAGCATGTCAGCCATGGGATCGTTTAGGAATTTCAAATATAATTTTAGAATAACCTTTTACTGATGTATTAGTTATTAATAGATTTATTAGTATACGCATTCAAACCTCAGATGTGAATTTTACATCTGTTATGTTTCTATCAAGTTGCAACATGAGACCTACAACTAACATACTTATGCACTGCAGCAATTTATTTTTCTTTTACTGTACTTACTGTTATCGTAACCCGTGTTACTTTTTTTAACAAAGCTGAAATAGAATAAAATATCAGATGGAAAAACTACACAAAAAAAATGAAAACTTTTATAAGCAGAGGTACCGAAATTACTAACTGAATACTAAAATACAACGATAACTTTACACATATTTAAAAAAAAAACATTTGTATATAATATTAGATAAATATTACTAAAAATAACCGTTAATGGCATGTACTTCACATTACAGTAAGAAATGTGTTTTATTGTCATGTAAACAACGTCACAATGCAATAATCCTAATGGTCCTATAAAAAGGCTTTTTTATTTTCTTACATAAATTATAACAAATATAATTACACTTATGCATTTGGCAAACGTTTTTATCCTAAGTGCATTTAAGGTATGTATTTTATCAGTTAAAGACCTTGGCGTTGCTAGCACTATGCTCTACCGTTTAAGCTACAGGAATGCTTAATGAAAAATATAATTAGAGTTATATTAACATACACAGACTGCAAGCAGCAATTATATTTAATTTTCTACATAAAGTATAACATTATAAGAGGACTTTAGGGATAAATTAAAGGGCTATAAAAGTATAAACCATGGCCCTTTTTATTTGAAATAACAGAATCAATGCAAAAACCCAATAAAGTCACTCACAGAGGGTCAACCTCATAAACAATGAATATTCATAATAATCTAGTAAAATGGGCATTTGGTCAAACGGCAAAGAAAAACTAAACCAAACCAAAGCCAGTCTCTTTAAGGTCCAAAGAGCTTCTCCAGACAGCAGACTCTTGATTCAGCATCTGCTTCTTTAATTAAATACTCTCATGTGCCTGATAGTTTAATGTCTTCATTATTTTTCTGCTTTAAGTGATTGCCCGATTCAAACTGCTGATAGCTGCAGTGAGTGTCTGATCTCTTTAAGTGAAAAGCATCAGAATAAATCTCTCTCTTAAAGTCCAGCAGGAGCCAAAAACTTGCCAACGATGGGCCGCATGAGGGAATCAGATGCACTAGAGCTGATACAAATTGATGGGGAGAAGAAACTACCATCTACCTGGAGTGGAACCAACCTCTGCCTCAGCAGAACAAAAAGATTTATTTTCATGTGTATATACACATCAAGTTTACTTAAAGGGGACATATTTACAGTTTTGTAACAATTACTCCTTAATATACTCCTTAATATATAGGTCCTTGTTTTTTTTTAACATCTTTCAAGATCAGATATCATGATAAAACTGAACAATATTTTAGCCAAACAGTCCAGTCCTAATCTATACTATATTTTGAGTGAGTGCAAAATTATCTGAGCTGTTCTTATCCCTATACAAACTACAAAAGTACACGGATTTCCTTGTAAGCGAACTTCACTTCATGAAATAGGTGTAGGCACTTTGGGGCACTATTACAAGAGTTGCTTTGACAAGAGACATAAAACTCTAGAGCTTTTTCTTGGCCAGGTTTCAAACCGTGGCAACACTGCCATAGAAGTGCTTAATGAAAGTGATTTGTGAGTGTAATTAATTTTAAGTGCTTTGTGGGGTGGCCAGAGGGCCAAATACGGCCCTTATTAACCACCTGAGTGCATCTGCAACAAGTGAACACCCTTAAAAAGCTCTGCAGTCAGGTATGAAACCTGGAGTCACTGAGTCTTTCTGGTTGACTTAGACATGAAATGGGATCATGCACTCACCAGTCCAAGCTTCTCCGACGCGTTGGCCTTCCACAGGCGAATGTTCATCTCGTCTGAACCGCTCAGGACATATTTGTTGTCGGCAGACCATCTCACACAGATGACATGCTGCATACGTTTGGTGTGGTACACCTCCCTGAGGATTGTGGGAAATCACATTGAAAGCCAGAAACGAAAATTTCTGTGTTTGTGAACTTGTATCAATAAAAAAAGAAAAGATCATCAGATCCATCAGTTATGGCTCGTTAGCTCTAGCATTTTGCCCACTTCAAATCAGACAGATATGAAATTTGCGGTAAGATCACATTTATTTGAATGAATTAATTATAACATTTACTTGAATTAATTAGCAATCGAGAGAGAGAGAGAGGTGACAGTTGTGTGTGAGAACTAGGGCTGGTATCAATTCAGATGTCCCGATTCGATTTGCAAGCTCTCGATTCGATTCTCAATTTTTTTTATTACATTCAGTGAATATAGTTTTAATACAAAAGCTATTGATATTTCTAAATAATTAACAGTAAACATCAGTTTACAAATGGTGAATTAATAAAAAGAAATTAAGAACCACAGGTTTGTATTTTAAAACACATTCTTTTTTTGTATAGGGTCATTTCTTAAACAATAATGAGGCCCTATAAAATGTTCTTCTTAATTTTTCTGGTAATCAGATGAAGGCATAAAATATTAATTTAATTAATCCTAATCAAATGAAAATTAAACCCTTTTATTTTTTGGCAGAAAACAAATGGGATTATTCCACGAGCATCATCCGCGCTTTAGTATGTGTGTAGTAAACATTCATTCATTCATTGCGGAAATCATGGCGCCTTATGCGTGATATCAAATGCTCCCACAGATTTACAGTATTACTATAGCATTTCACCTGAGCATTGCATATCACGCATATTGCTTTGTTCTTGGTTCTCATCAACAGTATCTCCGCCATGATAAACACTGAATGAATGACAGGCTCTCTGTTGTAACATCAGGCAAGGTAAATAAGAGGGTGACATCTAAGAAGACTAATGATAAGAATCATTAGTCTTCTTAGATGTGATTCCCCCACACTAAATCATTAGTGTGGGGAAGTCGTGGCCTAATGGTTAGAGAGTCGGACTCGTAATCGAAAGGTTGCGGGTTCGAGTCCCCGGCCGGCAGGGATTGTAGGTGGGGGGAGTGAATGTCCAGCGCTCTCTCCACCCTCAATACCACGACTGAGGTGCCCTTGAGCAAGGCACCGAACCCCCAACTGCTCCCCGGGCGCTGCAGCACTGGCTGCCCACTGCTCCGGGTGTGTGTTCACGGTGTGTGTGTGTGTGTGTGTGTGTGCATTTGTTCACTACTCACTGCTGTGTGTGTGCACTTGGATGGGTTAAACGCAGAGCACCAATTTCGAGTATGGGTCACCATACTTGACAATACGTCACGACTTTAAAAAAAGACTTTTTTAAATCACATTAATCAAATCTTGTTTTAAATGTGTGCTGAAATAAATACCAGAAAAATCGATTCACGGCTTTTGAGAATCTATATCGAATCGACATCATTTAAAAAAAAAATATTACTCGAAAAATCGATTATTTTGCCCAGCCCTAGTGTGAACTACCTGCATCTCTCTCAAACAATGAAGCTGTGAGTTTAGTTACTTCAAAAACAGCGATTTTACCCCCAGTTGCTGAGGAATATCAAGTAGCAATCCAGTATCTAAGCTATTTTATTAATAAAATAAAATATTCTGTGTAAGGAGCACATTAATATAAAACTCGACTACCTATGCATTAAAGGGTTTTAATGCATTGAGTTGATAACAATGAGAAACATACCCTAATTAATCAATAACATTATTAATACATTTTTAATGTATTATTATTATTAGATTTTAATTTATTTAAAATAAAAATAAAAAATCTAATATAGTGTATTTTTGTAGAAAAAAATAAGAACAAAAATATTTTTTGAGCACCAAATCATAATATTCTGAAAGATCATGTGATAATGAAGACTAGAGTAATGATGCTGATAACCACTTTGGATCACAGGAGTAAATTTCACTTTATCTTATATTCAAACAGAAAACACAATATTACTGTTTTTACTGTATTTTTTTGATCAAATAAATGCAGCCTTGGTGAGTGTAAGGGACTAAATGTGTAACTGCACATTTTAGAGTGGCCTTTTCTTGTGGCCAGCCTAAGGCACACCTGTACAATAATCATGCTGTCTAATCAGCATCTTGGTATGCCACACCTGTGAGGTGGATGGATCATCTCGGTGCTCACTAACACAGATTTAGACAGATTTGTGAACAATATTTGAGAGAAATAGGCCTTTTGTGTACATAGAAAAAGTCTTAGATGTTTGAGTTTAGCTCATGAAAAATGGGGGCAAAAACAGAAGTGTTGCGTTTATAATTTTGTTCAGTGTATATTTAAATATAATTAATTATATAAATATAAATATATACATGTAAACACGTAAATATTTTCAAAATATATACTGTATGTGTGTGCATTTATACATAATAAATATACACATTACATAAACTTTTATTTTGGATGTATCGCGATTAATCGTTTGACAGCACTAAATTATACATTTAAGTACTGAGTAATATTAACATGTACTTACTATTAGGGTTAGGATTAGGGTTTGACTTTGGGTTACTTGCATGTAATTATGCATAAGTCATTGTTATTATAATAGCAAGTATATGTAACGTGTGACAAGAACACCTTAAAATAAAAGTGGTACCAAAAAATAATCTGAATTATTTCAAACTTTTGGCCAGCAGTGTGTGCTTTTGAAAGAATTCCCTTATGGCTACCAAGGCTGTAAATATCTCTAGATTCCTACACCACACTCACCTGCTGTGGCCTTTGTTTTTTGGAAAGATTCTGACTGTTTTGTCAAAGCTGGCGGATACAAACTCCCTTCCTGTAGGTGAATAATCCACATCCAGTACAGCGGATACATGATCCATGTGCACAGTTACAGGAACATCCAGATTCCTTATATCGTAAGTATAAAGGCTGTGGAAAAAACAGATATGATTTGATGATTTAATTACTCTCATTTCATTTTTCATGTAAAGGTTTAGGCTAAAATTAACTCACTTATAGTCTTCATTGGCGCAGGTAAAATAATATGCTTCCATTGGATTCCAGCAAAGCGCATTGCTTCTCAATTGCATGATAACCTGAAACGCAGTGTAATTTCATTATAGTCATAAATGGCACTATTCAGCCACGGGGGCAAAAAAAATCAAGTTGTGGGTGAAAAATACTGCAGACCTTTCTAAGTGGTGCAGATTCTCTGGTGTCATACAACACGATACTTCTGTCTGATGCGCAGCTGGCGAGAAGTTCAGTCTGTAAAGGGCAACAGGGCAATCAGTAGCTGATATTAAAGGAACGTGTGGCTTTTGGTTTCTAGAAGTAATCTATTACTCCCATGAACCACTTGGATGGTAAAACCCCCCAAATTTTGCCTCATAAAACAAAATGCTTGAATTCTAAGCATTGTAAAGCTGCTTTGAAGCAATGCATATTATGAAAAGATCAGCAGATGTAAATTGAAATCAAATGAAACTGAATTTGATCACCTCCACAGGGTTGTAGCGGACACAGCTGAAGCTGTCCACGCCCCAGCTGAAGGAGCGGATGGGACTGCTTCTCTGTTCATCCCAGATATCCACCGTCTGCCCGCAGGTTACGAACGTGCCCTCCCTCTGGTGGTGGTCAATGCCAGTGAACACCGCCTGCAAGACACATCAGGCCTCTTACGAACTGAAAACCTAACAGAACCCTAAAAGTGTGCGCATATTTATAAATATGACTAAATATAATTTAGTGAATAACATTGTGAAACATGCCCTAATTATTCACTAACAGTATTTCTTGTCTTTTATTTAATTTTTTTAGCTTCACCTGATGTAAAATTGTGAAATGCTATTAGAATTTAAACAGTTATCAATTTCTGTTAAAATTAATTTTATTCTGCTGAATTACCAGCAGCCATTACTCCAGTCTTTAGTGTCACATGATCCTTCAGAAATGAATATAATATGCTTATTTGCTCCTCGAGAAACATTTCTTATAAATTTTTTAAGAAATAGAAATTAATGTTTTTAGTCAGCAAAGTCGCATTAAAGACATTTATAATGTTACAAAAGATTTCAATTTCAAATAAACGCTGTTCTTTTGAATGTTTTATTCATTAAAGATATCTCCTGGATATTTATTATGGTTTCCACAAATATATTAAGCGGGAAAATCATTTTCAACACTGATCATATTAAGAGTGATTATCAACAGCTTAGCACCAATAATAACTGAGCTGCAAATCAGCATATTAGTATGATTTCTGAAGCATAATGTGACAATGAAGACTATTATTTTAAATTATAATAACATTCCATAATATTATTGTATTAGAATACTCATTTATTTTTGTTCAAATAAATGCAGCCATTTCTGCATTTTATAATAATATATATAATATGTGTAAGATAAAATTGTACCTTCCCCAGAATCGTGTTAATTGGTTCCTCCCGAACTCCATATCCTGGGGCCTCCATGTTCCACTGTTTGATGGTCTTGTCATCTCCTACCTGACATCAAGATTTCAGAGAATCACATAACTGCACAAGCACTTACTAACTAGATTGGCTTTATCTATATTAAGGAACAATATGGAATATGCAGGACTATAATACCGTGAAAAAGGAAGTGCCACAAAAGCGGGAACAGATTCCTCGTACAAATCCTTCATGAGCCTGAACGGTCCTCAAACACTCCCGCTTAGTAAGGTTCCACACCTTCACCTGTAAGAATACATGCATTCATCCATACTAAATCTAGATGGTCATTTGCACACTCTTTTGACATATTGGGAAAAATAACAGCAAAATTGAAGTTCATTAACTGCGTCCTTTGTCTTATTGTTTACTGTATTGTTGTATGTTGGGTTTGCATGTTGTTCTTATATGCAAACAAGAGCCTAAACAAGAGCCTAAACGAGCTCCTAAAAGAGCCATAATACTCAAATAGCATGGTTAAGGCTTTAAAGTGTTAACGTTACCTCCCCATCGCAGGCACCAGATATGATTGTTGACAGGCTTTTGGTGTGTTTGGTGATGCAGCTGATGCCATCTCTGTGTCCATCTAGTGAACCTACAAAGGGTTTGGCAAATACCCTCTCCAGTTTAGTGGCATTTAGGGCCCTGGTGTATTCCCTAGGCACCTCAAAAGGATGCAGAGTCGGGTCGTAATTCCTGGGCACTAGATAGGGAACACACTACAGTTAGGCTACCATACTTCCTATTAACTTACTACACCAAACCTCATATAATCACGTTATGTTTACATACCTCGCTGTATATCTCTAGTCGTCTCTCGAACATAATCGTCCGGGTTTCTGCAAAGCACTTTAACTTTCATCCCAGCGGATTATTTAATTAAACACCCAAATTCCTGATCAAATCTGCAGCGTTCAGAGAAATGTTGGACCATGCGTTTGTATGACGTAGCGCGCACTAATGTGACGTCAAACATCCGGGTACTGGAGCGAAAAAAGAGTGTACTGTTACCAATGTCTTCCCAATTTCCATTCCCACAGAAGCTAATATAATATTTTATACAATATATTTAAATGTTTAACAGAAGTATATATTTATTGTTTTTGAAAGCGAAATAAAGCTCTGTAAACAGTTCTAAAAATTACCACTGGGAGTTATTTCTGAATAAAATTAACGTATTATATATGTATCATTGGCAATTCAATGAATAAAAATGCATTTTTTTTCTCAATATCAATATTTTTTTTCTGGTGTAAACGCAAACGGCGTTGTCACGTGATGCCTAATATTTTTCTCAGCGTTGTAGCAGGATGGGCCAATCACAGCCGTTTCTGGAGAAATGCTGGTTCTTACAAGACTAATTTAATTTTTGTGTAGCAGATTTAAATCACTATAAACATCTCTAATAAGGCTCAAATCGGGTGCTGCTTAAAGAAAGACAGACTGGGCATTTCTGTAATCGCATGAGTGTATGAGGGGAGTGAATTATTTATTTATTTATTTTTATTTCTTTAGTCATTTAGCAGACGCTTTTAACCAAAGCGACTTACAAATGAGGACATAAGAAGCAATCAAAACCAACAAAAGAGCAACAACGTGCAAGTGCTATTACAAGTCTCAGTTAGCCTAACGCAGTACAGATAAATATTATTATTTATTATTATTTTTTTTTATAAAAAGACAGATAAAATAAAATTAGAATAGAGAGTGCTAGAGTTAGAGGGTCAAGTAAAGATGGAACAGAGTTTTAGCCGTTTCTTGAAGATGGGTAAGGATTTGGCTGCTCGGATTGAGTTGGGCAGGTCATTCCACCAGATGGGAACAGTTAATGAAAAAGTCTGTGAAAGTGTTTTTGTGTGTCTTTGGGATGGTACAATAATGCGTCGTTCACTTGAAGAACGCAAGCTTCTAGAGGGCATATAAATCTGAATTAATGAATTTAGGTAAAGGGGTGCAGAGCCAGTGGTGGTTCTGTAGGCAAACATTAATGCCTTGAATTTAATGCCAGCAGCTATTGGTAGCCAGTGCAAATTGATGAACAGAGGCGTGACGTGCATTCTTTTCGGCTCATTAAAGACTAATCTTGCAGCGGCATTTTGGATTAATTGTAGAAGATTAATAGAATTGGCTGGAAGACCTAACAATTATGTAGTTAACATACACTTAGTTTATAATTATATATAATCGATGATAATTATATGTCTTACAACGTATAATTATGTGTTTCTGCCCGGTTCACACAGTGAGAAAATTAAATTTATATTTATAATAACTGAAAAAAATCAAATAAACAAATAAAATCCTTCTCCAACAAACAACTTAAGTGCCTTTTCAAGAATTAAATAATCAAGAATTACAGTGATGGCCAAAATTATTATAACACTAGTATTTCCAGCAGCTAAAAATAGTCAGTTATTTCCATCTTTTGCTGTCAGTAGGCAATTTCAGTTTACATTTCCAAATATTCATTTTGCTCCTTCTCCAAGATGACTCAAGAGACCTACCTGCAAAGCTACTTGGAAAAACCAAATGTTGATTTTAATTTAGCTAATAGAAGTTAATTGATAAAGAAAATCTATTTATGACATTATTTTTGTCAGCATCCTCATTTTTACACAAGTCCACACACTATCATAGCTTGCAATGGGTTACAATATTTAGACTTTCATCTAATTGCATTAAATGTTGCATGTTTTGCAAATATGGTAGCATGCATGATTTTGTTAAAAAGTAAATGTAATCAAATTATAGGTCTAAACAAAAGATTTCAGGAAGATACGTTTAGACTGAAAATTTAAAAAAGGGAAAAATAATAATAAATGCACATGCAAGCTAGTCACTCGCTAATACATTGCATCTGACTAGGGTGGTTTCCATATATAGGGATGAAATATGTTTGGAGAGTAATGAGTAGTTAAACAAACAGAAATCCCTCCCTAATAAAACATGCTTGAGTGTGAGAAAATAAGTTTTTAAATTCTTGAAAGATTTAAACATTTACATAAATTTGCAAGAATCTGATCTTTTCCAGAAAACATCTCCATCCAGTTGCTTTGCTGCATATCTGGCTAGAGCGACTTTCTTATGACTTGGAAAGGCTGCATTCAACGTCTCCTTTAGCTTGGGTAAGTCCAAGGTTTCTGGATGGTGAGCAGACACCAGAAATAAGCTCTGCTGGAGACCCAGTTTACTCAAGACTTCCTCAGCCCATTGCCTCATCCCCACAATGGACTTTTCATCAATCAAGTCTGCCATGGATAGCACCAGGTAACATTCTTTTCCTAGGGATGATGCTTGCTGCAACAACTGTATGGCTCCCAATCTAAGCCTTAAAGGAGACACCAGTATGTATACATCACATAAAGAGAGTGCAGATGTTATGTGTTGCGCTTCAGAAGAGCT
This sequence comes from Barbus barbus, assembly GCF_936440315.1. Classification (NCBI taxonomy): domain Eukaryota; kingdom Metazoa; phylum Chordata; class Actinopteri; order Cypriniformes; family Cyprinidae; genus Barbus; species Barbus barbus. The sequence goes on from NC_136749.1 coordinate 25,930,415, forward strand.
GGACACAGAGGACAGGCTGCCAAGATCACCTATTTTTCCAAGCCCAGGAAGGTCCCAAAGACAGACGTTGGGGGAAGGATATGGATACTTCACAGCCTCTTTGGTAGTTTCAGTGACACCGGTTGAGGAAGCTTCTTCATCACCTTTCTCCAGGCCCAAGAGGGCATTGACCAAGCTGGAGCTGCCACAGCCCGTCTCACCCAACACACCGATATCCAGCCGGAAGTGATCGAGAGCGGCAAGGATGGCCTGAAGCTTGGAAGGATTGTCTGTGAGATCTCTCGGCTGCGAGAGCTTGGTGATCTGGTCAAGATCATTCTGGTTTATCTTCCTGGACCGCAAAGCAGTAGAGACCACAAACCTGAGAAGCAATTTTTTTTTTAGAATTTTTTAGATAAATGTAGATGCTGTAAAAAAATTATAGTCTGCCCCAACCCATATTAAGTGCCATAAAGCTTCATGAACAATGAATTTTTTTTAATGCTAGATCAGTTTTTATGCCAGATAGTGCTTGTTAACAAAAAACCTATAAGCTAATGGACCAACATAGATTTCCTAATGAGCAAAATAGCTAGCTAAATAACTAGCAATCAGCCTAGTAGGGACACAAGCACACTCACATCTCAGGTTGGGGGCCGATGTCCAAAACACAACATGGTGTCCAACAATTGAACCCTGATTTTGCAGAGTTATGCATGCTTCTGGCTCAACATCCTTGTTGGTCTTAGAACAACATTACTAACTAATCAGATTTTAGGGTTAGGGTTAACATTAGGGTTAAGGGATTTCTTATCATCCTATCTTTCCCCACTTGTATAAGGGTTAGATAAGGGTTGTCCAATCCTGCTTTTGAAAGGCCACTGTTCATTCTAACTAAACACAGTTAAACCAGCTAACCAAGGTATTTAGGGCCTCTTCTAGAAATGTTCAGCCAGGTTTATTGGAGCAATTTGCAGCTAATCTCTGCAGGACATTAGCCAGGAGCAGGACAAGACACCCCTGGGTTAGGTTTAGATTAATGGTAGGGATTGGATTACAAGATAGTTTTTGACAGTACAGTTGTTGCAGGATCTTGAACACCATTAATATCAGCCAAAATTTGGCCTCTAGTTTAAGCGTTAGGTTAGTTTAGGTATAGTCTCAGACTCAGACATCATGCCCACAGACAGTTGACTGAACATCTGACGCATATGACACACAAAATTGGAAACGCTTCAGGAGTTTCAAAGTCGTCATTGGATTGGTTGAAATATACAGGATTTCCAGGAGAGGTTGTGTTCTTTAACATTCCTGGAAACAAAGATGCCGTGATGCCAAACCCCCTCATGGAAGAAGAAAGCCATCATGTTTACAACTGTGACAATGAGCTCTTGTCATGATCAACTAAACACTGGGTTTTCAAAAGTATGTGAAATATGTAAAGTTTGTGGCATAAACTCTTTAAAATATGTTCAAGAGTTTTACACACTGGTCTGTTATTGTGGGGACATTTCCATGCCCCTAAACATGATGTTGCATAAAACAAAATGTGATTGGTTGTTTTACATGTCAGTCATATGGCCTCTTGGGCAGTCCTTGGCCATTCAAAGCAGCTAAGGTTCCCAGATTCCCATGATTCTTTAAGGTCTTAATGGAAAGTCTATAACATACTTTGGTTAAAATTTCTCAATGGTAGTGTAAAAAACACTTTTTTAACCTTGTTAAAATCAGCTCTTTTCACAGCAACTCATTTTGTTGCATTTCCCTTTAAATGCTAATGAGCTCTGCTCACCTCACCCCTCTCTTCTGCATTTAGCTGCGAAACCTGCTAACTAGGACATTACTAGGAAAGGCGAGTTGCCAAGATTCATAAAAAACCCTTATACTCACTTCATCTGTGGGTGAAGCTAGATCACCAATGCTTTGCGCAAACATAGATGCATTTAGGTAGATAGGAGGGCGCACTCCCTTCAAAAACTAAAGTAACGTTAATCCTCTGCCTATTCAGTGGCTCAGATGTCGGTAGTAAATGGCGACTGCTATGTTCATTATTATACGGTGGCCGAGAAAGCTCAACGTGCTGCAAATAGATAAAACACCTGCAAATAAAGAAAACGACTTCCTCAATTTTACAACGCACACGCTGCAAATGCTCACAACACAACCAAACAAAGAAACGCACTGCAAATAAAATTTAGTTGTTTGTGTTGTGAGCATTTGCACCACCTGCTGTCAAACTGAGTAATATGTTTTCTTGATTTGCTGGTGCTTTTTCTATTTGCATGTGTTTTCTGAAGTTGCAGTGCATTGAGCTCTCTTGTATTATTACACCCAACAACAAAACACCTCAATCACTTAGGGGCTATTCTTGTCTATGTCCCTGCTCTGGCGTTAAAACAATGGTGGTAGGACTGTTCACAGCTCACTCAGGGTGGGTTTAAGGTAAGACGGCTGTGTCAATCAACTATCATGGGAGCGGGCTTGGTCTGTGTGACGTCACACAGCCAAGAAGCTGAGAATGGCTTGATTTGAAAAAGGGCATATTATTTATAGAGATTAATTTTTTTTTTTTTATCATTATAGGGTGGTTGTGTACACACACTGCCAACACACATTTATGTTCAAACAACATGTTAAAGTGAGTTTTGCATCCAATGACCCCTTTAAGGGTTATGTTATGGTTGGTTTTGGATTAGGTGTAGGGATTGGGTTAGAACTTGACCTATAAACAAGTTGACCCCAGAACTTCGGATATGTGTAACCAACCATAGTTGTTATTTCAGTGAGGTTCAAATGCAAATCAAGTCTGTGTCACAAGGTAATATCAAGCATTTCAAAACACAATGAAGTTGACTTACTGTGTGTCATCAATCAGTAATTTAGGAATCCTAAGTTCCTTTGTAAGCGCCACCAGAAACTGACTGAAAGCCTTCTTCCGGAGGTCAGGCAGGGCTTCAGCAAGCACCTTGGCAATATCCTTCATCTTCACTAACTCTGGATCTTGGGAAGCATTTGAAGTATTCTGGCTATCTGCTTCTGAATCAGCCGTCTCTCCAAATACTTCTTTACTTCTCTTCTGCAACTCCAGTTTGCGAGCTCTCATTCGTTCCCAGGCGCAGGTCATGCACGGCCCTGTAGGCTTCTCCTCGACCACGTCCCAGTCCCGCTCAGCTTGAACCAGAAAAAAAGGCTGATCTCTGCCATGCAATTCCATTTTGAGCCACATGTGGTCCTCCTTGTGCTCTTCTGTAGTGAGAACCACCAGAACATCATAGCATGTGGAGGCATACTGCTGGTTGGTCTGGTTAATGATGGAATTTGAAGTTGGATGGCCCTGCATGGTCCACACGCGAACATTTGGGATTTGACGGTGTAAAATCACAGAGTCAAAATCAGGAACGCCACCCCCTATATATTCTGCATGCTCTGCTATCCTAACACGTTTCCTCCTACTACTACGCTGATGATTAGTATTAAACTTAGACTTTAAACTGTGTTCCTCATCTGCATCTTCTTCAGAGTCTTCTGATTCTCCTTCCTCGTCTGTTTCTTCCTCCTCATCATCTTCATCATCAGTTTCCCATTCCTCCTCCTCGATTTCCTCACCAGGCCCACAGATTGCAGAAGCCAGCTGAGCATTAACCTCCGGTGTTCCTCCGGTCACAGCTATATCTAAAGGGAAACGTTCAAACAGTTGTAGAGCAGTCACCAGCCTGTTTTCAAATCCAGGTGCCCTGATGGAAAACCTCCAAGGGACGAGCATACAGTTCACTTTTTCATCCGAAAGTTTTTCTTCCATCTTCAGTTGTACCCTGAAACGAACAAAAACAATTTAATAATATAGCTTACACTAGCTACCTACTGCTAACATCAGTGGTATACAGGCCTAATGACTGAAGTTGACAGTGTTCACAGATAAAATATGGTCAACAGAACATCAACTCTCACCGTTTTTGAACAACAAATAAGCTGCAAAAGTGCGTCCTCCGTCCTTAAGTTCTCCTGGATGAGTGTGTTTGCGGGACAGTCAGCTGTGCTAAAGTCAACACTTTGTTTGACAAGGTTTCCAGATGGCATTGTAAACAGTTCTCAGGGCGTTTAAGTTTGTTAACGCATCATGGTGTACTTAAATCCATTTAACCCATTTATCTCCACACTTCTTTTTTTAAATAAATTAATCCACGAATTTTGTTTGACAACTAGAATACAGAAGAGTTTCAGGAGAGGAAGAATTCACATCCATACCACAAGTTTTTATAAGTCTACATATTATATTTCCCCACCAAATTTAAATATTAACTGTATTTTTACACTATTGTAGATTTGTAAACTTTTTTTTAATTGTGAGTGATGCTTGTCCATGCAAGGATTGCCACCATAATTAAGTTTTTTAATCAAGTATTTTCAAGCACATTGTTATGTGGTTGCCAAAGCGTTTAGAGCATTTTAGCTCATAGTTAAATAGATACTAAGGTGTTTTGAGTATTTTTAGTATGATGTTATGTGAATTTTCTGGATGCTTTCTATGTTAAATGAGATCATTATAAAGTCTTAATCGTGCTTTGGTTCATTAGATGACTCGGATTTGTTCAACGCTATTTGAAATATGATAAACAGTTTCAGTGATGCTTACCTTAGTCATTACTACAAATAATAAGGGAAATAATGTTGTATTTATAAATGCACATTATATGTAGCTGTATATGGTGTGAGAGTCCAGCAGAGGTCAGGATGTCTTCCTAAACACAAGAGCAACTAGTACTGTAAGTTAAATATATTACTCCAAGGTACTCCTAATAGTACTCCTTTATAAATATTTTAACACTGTATTTAATAAAGTAAATAAAGCCACGTCAGTATGTGGATCTCTACAGACATGACTTAATAAATACGTTTTTATATATAAATCCTGAGTGGCTTGGACAACTATTTTTATATTAAATTAAATATCCTTTATTAAAAGAGAACCCGTAGGTATCACTTTATACCAAGTAGCAGTATTTGCAAACTATGTTCACATTTAAATGTAAATGTTCTGGAAATAGCAATGGCAGCTGTCACAGCTCCCTTTAATATGGACACTCCTAGATTCATTTAGTAATCATTTCAATAAAATGTCATATGGAATAACTGAAAGTACTTGGTGGTGAAAACACAGGGAGTGAAGTTGCCCATCCCATCTCATGTGGCCTGTATAACCAAAAAAAAAAAACGGTGACAAATGAGTTTGACGTCATGAAAGTGTCCACAAAACTAAATGAACTGAATACAAGCAGGTAGAGGACAAGCAGGTGCAATCTCAGACTGGAACAGGTGGGTCCCTGAGTAGCTACTGTTTTCTATTTGTTTATTTTTTGAATGTGTTCACTTTGCTTTGCTTTGTTTGTTTTTGGATTTATCATCTTTATCATCAATTGTAATCTATATATTTTTTCCGATTATATAGTCTATAATCAGTTTAAGAACTGTCCTACCATGTAGATTTATTTTTAGCATTGTGATTTTTTTTTTTTACAGTTTGTGTTAGTTTAGGCTGTGAAAAAAATGTATGTAAAGGCTTTTTCGACATCATAGTGATACCATAGTATTCTCTGAAGTAAATAGCATGGTATATGAATATGGAATTGCCATGGTATACCATCACTATACCATCGTACATCGAAAATACTTTATTTAATAATTCTAGTTATGCTCAAATACTTTCTAACTAGAAGTAGAACTAAGGTCTAACCAGGAATTGTATTCATCATGATAATTTCCTGATTTTCAATTTCCAGTTTTTCAAGAGAAATCAATTGACAACTTTTTGGCAGCTTTGAACAGTGGTACATTTTTAGCCCAACCTCAGTGACAACAGATCAGGCCGTTACCTTACAAATAATCTTCAGTATTTTGCCTTGTGCTTGATATTCTGATCATTTTTTCATTTTTCTTCAGGAAAGTGTGACGAGGCCAAACAGAAAAACACACCACAGCCATGGGAGCACGAGTCTTGACATGTTTGATGTTTCTAGTTGTTGCTCTGAATGTAATCGCTGCTGTAAGTCTGAAATGAAATAACACAAAGATTATGTTTATGTTGTGAAATGTCATATATTCCCCATTTTTTAAATAAATAGATATATGCACAGTAAAAAAATGGTCACTTACTACTTTTTTTGTATTTTCTTCTTCAGGCAGCAGGACTGGCATTATTCGCAGTAGCCATTTGGGTAGCAGTGGACGGGTATAAACTCTACCCCATATCTGGTGTGTCTGGAAAAGATGACATCTTTGCTGCGGCCTGGATTGCCATTTTTACAGGCTTTGCCTTCTTCCTCACTTGCATCTTTGGCATCTTTGCTGCCCTGAAAAGGAGCCGTGCACTCATGATGGTGGTAGGTTTTCACAGAGGACAATAACAAAGACAGCAATACTCATATCTTACATGAATATTACCTTTAGTGAGACAATCAAATTTAGGTTTAAATTAAACAATCACTTTAATTCTGAACTAATTATCATCAACTGTCATCCTTCTACAGTACCTTATCGTAATGTTCATCATCTTTCTGTTTGAATGCGCATCTGCCATCACAGCAGCAACCAACCGGGATTATGTGAGTACAATCACCAGCCTCTCTGTACTGTAAAAGTTTTACACATCAGAGACGCTAGGCCCACAGGCATCTAGTCGTGGCCCATTCTTGCTCTCCTTCTAATTTTTTCTGTTGTTTGTATACTGTCCTATAAATTACAGTATATAATCATATGCAATGGAACAACAGTAAGTTTATAATGGAGAGAACGTTGGCCTTTTCTACATTTTTTAAATCCTCTTTTCTTTATTATAGCTGGTTGGGAACAGTAACCTTGTAAAGAAACAGATGCTGCAATATTATGGGCAAAACAGCACACAAGGGAAGCAGATTACACAGACATGGAACAGAGTGATGGAACAGGTAAGGTGAACATCAATGATGACCTCTTGGCTTTTATTGAACACAACTGCCTTACACCTGTCCAAGGATTGTGACTTAAACGTAAGATATACTTGCATAATATTAGGAAAGAAAAACCTTAATTTTCAACTCAGACCTGACACATGTTTTTCTGTTGCCTTGTGAGAGTGGACAAACCAGTTTGTCCTAAAAATAAACCGCTGAGCATAACTGTTGCAAGAGATCTTCTTGATGGGTTGCTGGTTTATGAATAGTAGGGCCTGAGATATACTGAATTTCAGTGATTTTTACCATATAATGAATGTTGAAGGAATCAGTTTTAACCTCTATAATCAAAAAAAAAAAAAAGACTGCTAATTTCGTTAAGAAACAAAATGAATAATAGGCTACAGTTTATAATCCCTGAGAGGTAATCGCATGTGTGCGGCTCTCTTTACACTCACAACGAGCGAGCAGACAGCAGTCTGAGCACTTCTGCCTGCAACATGCCGAAGCGCAAATGCACATTTACCAATGAGTTACAGAAGAAATTCCCCACTTACTCTCCCGGTCGGGACAAGTGGGAGGCTGCGTGCACCGTGTGCAAACCTGGCACATATGTTTTGGTGTCCAATTGGGGGGCCACAGATCTCAAAACTCACATGGACACCGAAAAACATAAAAAAGCTGTGCGAGGTGAGAGTAGTTCAACAAAGTTGACGGAGTTCTTTGTGAGACCCGGGAAATCTGAGGATGCTGTGAATGCATTGTCATTTCATACAGTGAACACCACAACAGCTACAGCTCCATGGATTGCACTAAAAAAGGCATTCCCAGATTCTGACACCGCCAAAAAGTTTAATAGTGCCCGCACTAAGACCGATGCCATTGTGAATGGTGTTTTAGCGCCCCACTCTTTTGAAGTCACACGTGAAGCACTGAAAGAAATCCAGTATTATTTGTACAGGCGGGAGTAGGGATGCACCGATACCACTTTTTCCAGTACTCGCCCGATACCGATACTTTTATTTTTGGTACTTGCCGATACCGAGTACCGGTACTGATATTTTCATTGCATTTGTAATTTTTTTAAATATTGGGTACAGAAACCAAAAGAGTATGTATAATGTTAATTGGTTAACTTCATTTATCAAATAAATACAGTCAAACCAAAATTTATTCAAACACCTCTAAAATTTCTCACATTATCACGTTTTTTTCGCTATAGTTTAGAAATGGTAATAAAATATGACAAGAACTCAGAGTAAAACTGTGTCTGAACAAATTCAGCTTGATAATGTCAGATAACTTTGATAGAAAGGTATATAATGGATTACAATCAACCAAAAATGATTCAGACAGCTGTTAGTATGACAATATTTACACAACTATTAATACTCTGTCGGGCCACCCTTAGCCTTAATGACAGCCTGTAATGCTGTAAACCATGTTCATGAAAACCTGAACTTCAGTTTTTTTCCCAGACTCGGTCTGAATAATTTTTTGTCCCAAATTTGTATCAGTTTTACTGGTAGTCCACTGTATGAAGAATTTTTGGTTATAATATGTCAGTTTACTTTATTTTGATTTGACTGTACAATAACTTCTATTTTCACACTTAATTATGCCCATTAAAATGTATTTTACAAGTTGTTACTTTTACTGTTCATTTTTTTTGCTCTATGGTACATCTTTAATTTAATAGCATTAGAGGACATCAGTATAGGCCAGATACCGATACCAGTATCGGTATCGGTGCATCCCTAGACGGGGGTAACCACGGAGCAGTGAAAATATTCCCGATCATAATCCAGTACTTTGATTGTAAGAAGGGCGGAGTGCAAACAAAATTAAATGAGGTGAATGATACACCTATTGAGAAAGCAGAAACCATTGCAAATGATCTCACTGAAACGCTGGCAAAAAACAATTTGTCTGAAAAATGCATTGCATTTACTGGAGACACTTGTAACACAAATTTTGGTGGAATCCGATGTGATGAAGGGGGAAACAATGTATTTGCAAATTTGAAGAAGTTGCTGCAGAACAAGACTCTGATTGGTGTGGCTTGCCCAGCACACATATTGAATAATTGTGTTCATCATGGTGCAGACACAATAGAGGCTGACCTTGAGAATATCATGTTTAAAATCTACCAGTACTTCCACATTTACACTGTGCGCACTGAGAACCTGATTTTGTTGACATTGAGTACAGGAGGATGCTTTCTCACAGCAAGACAAGGTGGCTGTCATTGTTCCCAGGCATTGAGAGGAGTTTCCAGCTTTAAAGGCATTCTTTCTGTCACAGCAAAAGCCACCCATAATGATCAAGAAGTTTTTTGAAAATGACTTCAGTGAGATCTACCTGTGACTCATGCACTCACTCATGTCTGTGTTCCACACCTACATTCAACAAATGGAAAATGAGAACAACTCCATCATGGAGGTGAAGAAAATATTGACCAGCATCCACAACATTCTTCTTGATTGTAAGAACAACAATTTCATGTCCCGTAAAGTTAAGGGACTACTGGCAGAAAATCGTAGAGATGCACTTGGTGAGGGCTGTGACAAGTTCTGTGCTGATGTGCAAGGCCTGTACAGTGCATGTCTGGAGTATCTGGAGAAGTAGATGACTCCCATGGAGGTGTTCTCAACATTTATGTGAATGGATATGAGTGAGCCACCAGATTGGAATGATGTGGAGGCCTGCATCAAGTACCTAAGAGAGAAGGGGGTGCCAATTGATGATGTCAAGTGTTTTGACCAGGTCGCCAATCTGAAGAAATTCATAGAAAGGCGCAACAGTGATGAAGAGTTCATTGGGCCTGCAGGTGCACCAGAAGTGGACCAAATACTTTAAGAAGGCCAAAAGCATTACATGCTACTCAGAACTACTGAAGATTTCAGTTTGTCTTTGCATTTCCCTCTCACAACGCAAATGTTGAGAGGGTTTTGTCACTGATGCAGAGCCAGTGGACAAAGGAGAGGAACCAGCTCTCTGTTGAGTCATTGAAAGGGATTCTATTTGTGCAATACAACTTCAAAGACTGCAACTGCAAATACTTTCATGCTTATTTGTTAAGCAACTAAAAACTGCTGGGAAAGATCAGCTCTACAGCAAAATATAGATGGGCAAACAACAGCATTCTGCAAGTGAAGCGCACTTCTGGTTTCCAAGCATCACAACAATTTGATGGATTAATATAGAAATCAACTGATGTACATGTGACTGACAGGTATTTTCTCTTCACTATACTGAGATCGATTAATCACACCTTTCTCCTCCATCAGGTCGAGTGCTGTGGAGCAGACGGTCCACAAGACTGGCTACTGTATAACTCCACCTTGAAACAGATGCATCCTACGTACAACTGGCCCCTCAGCTGCTGCAAGAGACTGAGTACTTTTGAGTTGCAAGATCCAGCAGGCTGTAAGGTTGGCCTGACCACCACCCTATTCACAAAGGTAACTTAACGTTTAAGTCTCGTAACATGCCACCTGATGTACAGAAGATAGGAGACAGCAACAAACTAATTACTTGGAGTTAGTTTTCATAAGACTGTAGGTCTCAACTGGTGTCACAAAACAAAGTGATAGGGTTAATTTGAATACAAATAATATTTTTGGAAAAAAAAAAATTTAGTAATATAAATTTTGACAGTAAAAAGAGAAAATCTTTCTTTCTTATTCACATGAATAATTCTTCATGGCCTAATCAGGTCATGGCAAGATTAATACATTTCTTTCTTTTTTCTTTTCTTTTTTAAGGTGCACAAATTTTAAAACTGTTTCCTGAGAACCACTGTGCAGTAGCACAACTTTGATTCAATTTATGCTTCACTTTATATGTTACTTAATGGTGCTTCTGTGTGTTTTTTTTTTTTGTATTGTTTTGATACTTCAGGGTTGCTTCAGCTATATTGAATCCGTGTTAAGCCGTTACACCTGGGCTGTGAGCTGGTACGGTTTCTCCGTTCTCATGTTGGTGGTAAGTCTAGATGTTTTCTAAATGACCTCTATACATTCACACAGGATGTGTTTTTGTGTTTAAAACATCTAGATAGAACGAAATTGTCTTCAGATTAACCTTCAAAGTTCAAACTACTTTAAAAGCTTGAAAAAAAAAAAAAAAAACCTGTCACACCTCAAAATGCTGAAAACCAGAATTATGCAACAAAGATATCACACTACATCTTTGTTGCATAATTCTGGTAAATTCCGGTTTTCGGCATTTTGAGGTGTGCCATTTTTTTTTATATATTATATATATATATATATATATATATATATATATATATATATATACATACACCAATAACCAAAAATAGCACAGAGGGAATGTAAAAATGTGTCTTGATTGTTGACCTTTAAAGCTATTTTTTATGTGCATTTATATTAATATTGTTATAAGTATTCAAAGTACAGTTCTATTATATAAGAAAAACTCAATTGCACATTACTAGATATATTCACTATTCTGATTCACTTCTGTCCTACAGTTTTTCACATTAGTGATCGCCATGATCTACTACATGTATCTTGAATAACTACGGACTCCACATGATACATCTGCCAACTGCACAGATGTTTCCACTCGTCACCGAACAATACAGATAATTGCAGATTGCACATGGATAATTGATGTGACGATTTCCATCCCTTCTTGTATTATTCATCATACATTGTTTTTATCACGTCCTATAATTTGACCTCCATTTAGCACAAAAGGAATGTTCCAGATTCAGTTCAAGTTAATCTTGATCAAAAGCATTTATGGTATAATTAACGCGATAATGCTCAAAGTTAATTAAAAACTTAAGAGAGAACTAGTGAGCATCATCTCATTATGGTAGGTAAAAATTTTAAGTAACTAATTCAAGTATAGCTTTCATATTACATGTTTATTATGGATGGGTTTTTTTCCGGGTCATTTAAATTTTTTATCAATATTGATTCAAATAGGTTCTTCAAATGATTGTATGAATTTTTCTTTATGCCACAGTCTACACTTTCTTCTTACATAAATATTTAAAATATAATTTGCTTTAAAATGCCTAAATACCAATGAACAGGGCATTTGTCTTGTAAGATTCTTTGCTGCACATTTGTATTTAAAACTTACTTGACAATGTTTCTGTTTATCAAATAAACATGTGACTGTGCTGATGACTCTTCATGTGTCATTCATTGACCGCTGATGGGAAAAAGTGACAAAACCTGTGGCTGGCTGCATGCTGGTACAAGCCCTGGGAAATAAAATATCCTGAAGAAAGGGAGAACGAAAAAAAACAACAAAAGCCTGGCAGCTCTCCACTCCCTGAAACACCCAAACCGTTACTGCTCAGTCTTATTATCTAACGCCAATAGAGTTTGTACATGTATTAGCAGAGAACAGAGGAGGGCATGTTAGCTTGCGTATGTCTGCTTTAATTTATACTCAACTGGGAGTGTCCCCTGATACTCAGAAACAGACTGGTTTTGCAGGATATCCAGCCAGGAAAGACATCAACTTCTCTCATATTATGGTCTACAAAAAAAAGGCTCCCATCTCGGATGGAGACTGCAGCGCTGCAAACCATGTGAATTAAAATCATCTCAAAATAACCTTACTTGAAAGTACATAATGCCCATCATTAGGCTAGCTCATCTGACCTGCGTACAGAAATACTAATGTTCAAAAATAATCACCAAACTACAGGTTTCGTCACTGACGGTGTCCAAGGTTTTAATTCACATATTTGAAAATATTACAAAATAGGATGAACTACCTTTTGCCAAGTGTAAAAGGCTGTAGGGGAGATTGTTGGACATGTATATACCTTCAAAGCCACATGCATGACCTCTCTCACCGGAACATACACGCTCACAGGTCTGCTAACATACATAGGTAGCATTAATATTTAGTGTTTTTCAGGAACATATCCCCATTGGTTATTCACTGCATAGATATGTATTAAAACAACAGAGATAACAGACATGCAAACACAGTGTCATTTTCTCACTCATACACACTTTTTTCCATTTTGAACTTACTAGTGTGGAACTTTGGGAAACTGTAAATAGGTGTAACTGGGATAGGGGCAGGGTTTGTATCTAGCTCTTCAATATTTGCTTTCTTAACGAAGGACTATTTAAAAGACGTTTTGTCATTTAAGAGAAGGCACAAATTACTAACCAAATTTTAGAGATTCCATCTCTGGCCAATTTTGTAAGAACATCCAGGACATTTTCAATGACCTGAAAGGTACTATAGTACTACTGAGTAAAAAACACTGGAACATTACTGAGCCTAGAAAGAGGTATCTGATAAATCTTCAGTGTTTTGTGGTGAATAGTACCAGGTATTCAAGGTTGCTAGGCTGGGATTCCTCCTTCACAGAAACCCAGGGATATCTGGGAGTGACACATTGTGACATAACCTACCTGAAATACTTGCTTTGAATTAGAACGCCAATATTGATACACAAATCATCTGACACATTATTTGAGAATGATGCGCTCTCAACTACACACCCTTTCAAAAAAAAAAAAACAACAACTTTTTATTCAATTACTGTTCCTTTTTATGTGCTTAACGTCAGACACTCTGCACACGACATTCATTCACAGACTACAGAAAAAAAAACAAAAACAAGTCGTAATCTTCACATTCTTTGAAACAAATTTAAGAAAGGCAAAATAAAACTATTTCACAATAACTCGTTCCAATGAAAACTTACAATAACTTAGAAAAAACATCAACAATTAAAATGGAAATAATATCACATTGTTGCCAAAAAATGAAGATAACAAAAACTAGCCATACTCATACATTTTCATATAACCACCAGCATCTCTTGAGGTTATTTATATCGTACTTTGTGGAGGAAGAAAGACATATCAAGCTTGTGCCCCTGTACAGCATGACTTAGTGTCAAAAAGAACCTAAAACCAAACAAAACCCAAAGCAGAAAAACAAAAATTAGCCACTGAGCAACGTCCTGTCAGAGTAATAGCAGCTATGTACCCTCTCTGACTCCCTCTGCTGGACAGCACAGTGTGTTCTGGAATGTTTTCATATCTAAGCCACTTTATGGTTCACGTCTTTGATCCTTTCTGGTTCACGTCTTATTCTCGTACACTTTTTCCACTCCAATACACACACTAATCGCAGGACAGCAATGGGGTCTTTCTGAGACAGAAACACTAGTAAGGACAAACCCCACTTAACTTTGTTTCTGTATATTCGGTCCCCCCTTGGAGAGGTTAACACAATTAGTTTCACAAGGTGTTAACTTGTACAGGAAACATAAAAGTCTAGTGCTTATAACCGGTCTACATCATATCCTCTAAACACAAAATATTTGTGGCAGTTGTGCTCTTTAGCAGTAACTACGGGTCTGGCCCTCAGTTCGGATGGTCCAGTTGGGGCCCGGCAGGCTTCCCTGCCGGATTAAGCCTCTCTGGTTCCGCAACCCTGGAGGTCGAAGAGAAGGATCCATTACAACATCTCGTCGTGGTGTGTTGGGATACTGAGGAAGCATTGGCCCTGACTGGTATGGGTACTGGTTAAACTGGTTGGCCACGGTCTGAGGCCCGTATGCTCTTGTCCATCCAAGCGCTAAGTTTGAGAAGGCCACTGTAGGTGGAGTGCTTGTGTGGGAAGAGTCTGGGAGGCCTTGAGGGCCCCAATTGGGGTATGGGGGGTCCTGATAAAATGGTCTTGGGGGATAAGGATTAGGGCTTGTGCTTTCTCCCTGGGCGCTTGGGATAAAGTCTTGGCTTCTGTAAAACTTAAGGACTTGGTCGCCAGATGGCATGACGTCAAAAGCTTGTCTATACTGGCCTCCGGAAGATCTCCGCAAGGGGTCTTGACGTTGGAAAGGTCCTGATCCCTCTCTAGGTGGCACCTGACCTTCAAAGCGCCCTCGACAGGGTCCTGGAGTGTAGATATTATACGCAGGTGGAGGTTGTTGCTGCTGCTGGCTAGGGTAGGGATTTGGAGGGTGCTCAATGTGCGGAGAAGAGGATGAAGATGATGGCACAGAAGGACCCTCCCTTTCATCTTCTGCAAGCTTTTCTATAAGCAAGGAGGCAATTTCCTTCCCAGTCAGGACATGAGCAGGCTCCGAACTGGTACTTTGGGGATCTGAGCGACTCCGGAAATGCATGGCATTGGAGGCAGCCGCTGCTATATTGCTCACTTTGGAATCTGAGGACACATCATTCTGGGCAGGGTTGTCGAAACCAGCCGTGTGACTTTCTTGCTCTGAATGCTTCTGTTTGTAATCCGATGGTGACTTGGAAGGTGGTTCCATTGTCTCAGATGTTTGGTGATTATTTTCGTCGAGGTCTGTGGTGGCCCAGCCCTTTGAATTAACCCCAGATCCTGGAGGGTTTGTGAAAGGGTAATTGACGTAAATGTGTTCAAGCTGATCTTTTGAGATTCCTTGCACCGGTGAGGCCTGAGACAGCTTTAATACAGCATGCTGATGCTGATTCAGTGGCAAGTCTTCTGGTCTGGAAGCCTCAAAGTACCGGTAACACACCTTCCCGTTTTCAAAGTAGGGGTGAAGCTGGGAGGCTGTGTGGTCTGCAGAAGGGGAACGCTGGGGGCGATGCAAGCTACGTTGGTGCACAGACAGTGGCACCATGCCAGCAGCGGAGCCCACACCAACGGATACGGTTATGGGATGCACTTCACTTCGGGGCAACCTGACGGATGATGATGTCTGACGCTGGGGACGGGGATGGGGAGGATGTCCTGATGATCCATCCTGAGAGTGATGGTGAGAATGAGAATGGGAAAAGGAGAAAGAGTGAGAGTGTGCTGCTGCCCAAGCTCGTGTGGTCTCAGATGACCAAAGCTGGGGAGCCCTTCCGCCCCCAGGTCCTTGGTGGTTGTAAGGAGGAGGGTAACCCCTGGAAATAGGCCTTTGATTGGCTGGATCAGTGAGACGGAGGTTTCCCTCCAGATCCAACTTCATATTTTGATAGCTGTGGCGTGCATAGCTGGGTGGCACTTGTGGATGCTCAGGTGCACCAATTTCATAGTAGAAGTTCTCCATCTTGGAAGGGTCTTCAGAGGAGGGGACAACTGGTCTGATTGGTGTGGACTGGGCCTGTTGCTGTTGTTGGGGAAGGTGTGCAACCTGAGCAGCTTGGCTGGCCATCCTAGCTGCATGATAGCGAGACAGCATGTCAGAGGTACTGCTGATACGCTCAGAAAAAGCTCTGGAAAGTGGTGTGTTCCCTTGCGGTGGCCCTGCCAAGCGCCGAATGCGACCGGCATCCAAGGAGCGACGCATGTAATCATGCCGGTCAGTCTGCGAGAGTGGAGCCCTCAAGGGAGCAAGATCAGGGGGCTTGGGTGGCACTTTAGGACGAGTGGGCTGGAAGGCCCGTACCTGGGCCAGTGGAGAGCTCTCTGATTTAGAATGCAGAAGCTGAGTATGTGGTTGGGCTGCAGGCTTGGACTGGGCGCTGGATTTCTCATGCTGTAGCTGCGGAGCAGAAAACTGTCGCCCATAAGCTGGGGGTTTTCTTTGAGAAGGGATGGCTTCACTGGAAGAGAGTGGGCTGGATTTTGAAGGCTGTGCTGGAGAGGTTGGTTCTTCGTTCTTGTAAATGGGGCTTGGTGTTCGCTCATTGTCTTCAGAGGAACTGGCAACTGACAACTCAGAATTGGATGTCCCAGAGTCAGAGACTGAGCTGTCAGAAGAGAGAGTCCCAGTGTCTCGCCCAGGTGGTGACCTTGACTCTGTACCATGTGATTTGTCTGCAGGCTTTTCAGCAACAGTTCCACCCTCATCATCATCATTATCGTCATCACCCTCAGTCTTCCACACAGACAAGGGGCGTACCGTGGAGTAAATCTGATTAGAATCAGAAGATAGCAGAGCACCTGCATCTGCAGAAAGGGACCTCTGGAAGCGGACGTCTGTCTCAGGGGAGGTTCCACTTTGACGGGGGCGGTATGGGGGTGAGGCACCTTGCCGCAGTGCCTTGTTGGCACTTTCAGCAAGAGCCAGAGCCATAAGGCGTGCAGGGTTCTTGGGGGGAGGAGGAGGGGGCTGCTGTGATGGAAGGGGAACACCAGTGGGACCCAAGATACCTGAAAAAAGGTTTGAGAGTAAGGAATTATGAAAAAAGTAGGCACTTGAAAAAATTAACTATTTTTAACATTAAACCAGAGGTTCCCAAACTTGCGGTGCATGGAAACATTTATTTATGGTAGAAAGTTCTCTCATTGCAAATGTATAGTAATCGAACAAAACCTGCATATGTTGGAAAATTACCCAAAATTATCAGGTTTTCTGACAGGGCAATGGTGGTACTTGACAACAGTCATAGATAAGGGTGTCCCATCTGAAAAGTTTGGGAACCAATGCATTAGGCCATAATCAGAGTGTGTACTCACTAGGACCCTTGATTTTGGCGACGGGGCCCAACTTACTGTTGAGCTCTTGCTGGCAGCTCTCCGTGAGCTGAAAATCACATGACCTCAGGAGCATAGATATCATCTGGGGTGGCTGAGGTGGTCCACTACTTGGAAGTCCAGGTTGCAATTCGCCAGCTCGTCCACCAATCATTTCCAGAACCTTAAAATAGTTAAAATGGTTTACTTGAGGTTCTCTGCACATTAAATTAGGATACACTTTATTTTAGAGGTATTAGTCCAAATAATACCACTACATTATGTTTGTGCCCCTACAAAATCACCAAATATGTTACGCTCAAATTCACCTTAGCAGGTACACTGATGGCGATCGGAACCGAGATGTCCAGAGGGGGGGATTTAGGCGCTTTAGGTGAAAGTGCATGAACCACTTTACGTGTAAAGGAACGCCTCTCTTGAGGGGGCTGAGACGGGGGTGCAGAGGTCGCTGGAGCTGGCGTCTGGCTATGGGATGGGCTTAGGTTTGATTCGCCTTGCTGAGCTGTGCTTGCGGAAGCATTAGTGACTGCAGACGGCCTGTGCTGACAGAACACTTGCTGAGGTGGAGCTGCTGCAGCCAGGATCAAACTACGACGGGCTGCGGCCTCCGATTGATTGAGAACGGAGTCTGGATCTTCTGTGATTGAGCGCTGGCTACCAGTCCGGGTGTGGGCTTGATGGCTCAGGCAGCGGTAGGGAGGGGGTGCGGCCGCAGGAGGGGACTCCCTGCCGCTAGGATCAACAGCCGTGCTCCCCAACCCTATTGGCCCATCTTCCAGGAAGGTGGGGCTAAAGTCAATGACATCTTCTGCCATCCATGAGGCAGATGGCTCCTGGGAGAAATCAGGCAACATGTACACACCCTCCTCATCCTCTTCATCTTCATTTTCCTCCTCATCTGCATCACGGGTTTCCTCGGGCAACAGGCTGTCGTAAGAGCGGCTTGGATGGATTCTAGATGGGGAATGCTGGGGAAGGAGCTGCGGATCAACGGAGGCAGCCAGCGAGAGACCATCACTGCTGGAGCGAGGTCTTCGTAAGCGTTGTATCTTTCCCTGACCTGAGAAGAAAACAGAGCATCACACATGACGCTTACTTTTCAATGATATAATTTAAAACATTTCTATATTGAATTTTATGATATATAGTACTGCATGTATAGTCAGTAAGATTTAAAAAAATATATATTTTAAAAAATGTATCACTTACCAAGGCTGCATTTATTTGACTAACAGTACAACAGTATTTTATTGATTAACAGTACAAAAAAGTATTATTGCAATTTAAAATAACTGTTTTCTATTTTAATATACTTTAAAATTCATTCCTGTGATGGCAAAGCTGAATTTGCTCAGAAGCAATTACTCCTGTTTTCAGTGTCACATGATCCTTCAGAAATCATTACGATATGCTGATTTGATGCTAAAAGAAACTTTTCTTTTTATAAGCAATGTTGAAAACGGGTTCAAAAATCATTTCTGAGGTGACACTTTTTTTTCAGGACTCTGATAAATGGAAAGTATTTGTTACAGAAATATTTGCTCTCACTTTTAATCAATTTAATGCATCCTTGCTGAATAGAAATATATATTTCTTTCAAAAGAAATCTGACTGACACCAAATCTTTGAACAGTATACATACACACTTTTATAATTGTACAATAATAATGAAAAATTATTAGCTATTTTTTACACTTACATATTTAAAAGTATTTTTTTCACATTTTAAAGTACCAATCTTTTAGGTCTTAAATCTTATTACATTGGTCCCTGGTGTTACCAAATGTCATTCATACCTGCTCCACTGTGCTGAGATGACAGGGACTCTTCACTCTTTGCTGACCTGAGTGTCACACTGTCCACCCTGCAACCTAAAGCACACATACAGCACTAAAAACTGCATCATTTTCACATCAGCATGCAAATCTATTTAGAATGAAGTACGATCTAAAGAAATGGATGAGATCTCTCTTATACCTGCATGAGAGGTAGCAGGCTGGAATAAAGAGGTGATCCTGGTGGGTTTGCGTTGACCTGCCGCTGTAGTTTTCCCGATGGCAAAAAAAGTCTTCCAGCTCCCACCTGCCGACTTCCGGACCTTCATCCCTCTTTTCCTCCTAAAAGATACAAGAAAAAATAAATAAAAATTTAGCACAAATGCTTGTATTTATATTTATAGTAATAGCTCTTGAATCAAAACATCATGAATCAAAAGAACTTAATCTGCAGGTTAACTATTCCTCAAAGTCATTGATTTGTTCAAAGAAACCCACTTGTCAGCGGGCAGGTCCAGTACAGTGTGAAACTGGCTGATGGCGTGGTGAGGAGATCCCTGAAGGAGAAGTGGAGCTTGTGTGCGGGCCTGCGCCTCCTCCAAAGACAGAAGCCTGGTGGACACAAACGACTTGGGTCTGGTCAGAGACTGTCGTGCTGTGGAGCCAGAAAAAAAAAAAAAAAAAAAATCATATTCAGATCCATTAAGCCAAAGCTCAAAAGCGAGTAAATGCAATACTGCAGCGAAGAACACTGCGATTGACAACAAACAGGATTCAACATGATACACTGCAAACAGAAAGACACCCAAGCATCAACAAAAAACATCAGCTCCTCCAAAGCTTCCGTAGTCCATACAGCTCTACTGCAACAAGCTTTGTAGAAGAAATACATGGGCTGACCAACAGGTTGGAAGTTCACAAAAACATAAGGGGTTGAGGCCAGAAACAAACTCTACGCAAGTACACAAATGCACATGCTTTGCTGGTGCTTACTCAGATTTAACATGCACAATTTGCAATACTGAGTCTAGTCCGGTTATGCACCTTTTAGTGCCTCTTTTAGCAATGTTGAGAATTCAGTGTGTAATAAAACATGCATTATGATTTGCAATTGAGCTTGAATATCTAGGAACTCTTGTACTTTGCACTTGCGTAGAACTTTTTTTGGGCCTCGCGAAGCCTGTAAAGTCTGGGACATTAGACGAGTAGAGAAATAAATCGAATACAAAGCCTGCAAAAGTATAACGTTTTTGCACATTGAGAAAGATTGTAACGCTTGTGCATAACATTTAAAAGCTGTTTGCTCAAGAATAATATTTGGGGTTAATTTGTAGAAGAAACCTATGATTAACACAAACATAAGCTGACATACAGAAAACAACTAAAAGACACTTTACCTGCTGTTAACGTCTCAGAGTCGAGTCCACAAACAGACACTCTATAGCTCAGATTTTTACTTTAAAGTCCATCCCATTTACCCATGTTACCTAATGATTTTCCTCAATGTCCTACTTAATGAAATCAAATTTATATAGGTGAAAAGATCAATTAATAGGAACCATAAACATTTTGCCTAATATTAATACTTTCTCATACAAAAAAAATAAGAGATTAATAAATGTCAACAAAATGATTTATTGCCTTATATCCACCTGTGTGCTGTACAGTTACAAATATGTCATTTATAGCTGTCCTCGACAAAAACAGCTCTCAAAATAGTCCATCCATGTGGAAAATGACATAGCTAAATGGCATATAAAGCAAATGGTTATAAAGTTTGGGCTTGGTAAGATTTTAGAAAGATCTCTTGTTCACCAAGACTGCATTTATTGGATCAAATATACAGTACAAACAGTGCAAATGTGAAATATTATTTCTATTTTAGTACATTTTAAAATGTAATTTATTCCTGTGATGCAAAGCTGAATTTTCAGCATCATTATTCCAGTCTCCAGTGTCACATGATCCTTCAGGAATCATTCTAACATGCTGATTTACAGGTCAAGAAACATTTCGTTTTATCATCAATGTTGAAAACAGTTGTGCTGCTTAAAACTTTTTTTTTTTGTAAAAAAAACTAAAAACAACAGCATTTATATGTATGAAATGGAAATCATATGTAATATAAACTATAAATGGCTTTGCGGTCACTTTTGATCACTTTAGTGTGTCCTTAAAAGTATTAATTTCTTCCACAAAAAAATCTTACTGAGCCCAAACTATTGTGTAAACATCCATACATCCATTCATGAACATTGATAATATCTTTTTGATCCCTGCTAAAAAAAAAAAGATTTGCATGGTTTCTAGCAGGTCATTCATGGTCATTAGCTGGTTTACATGGTTGATCAGCTGGTCAACTAACTGATGAACCTGATTTTGACCTGGTACACCTTGGAACAGCAACAAAACCAGATGCCATATTCCAAGCTGAGCCATTCACACAGGACACACCGGAGTTGTTTAATGGATGTCTATATACAAAGTCTTACTGATTTTTAAAAAACAATACATGGGAGTTTTTAACTCAACAGTATGTACTGTCTGTATGGCCCCTTAAGCTGGCTTGACCAGGTTTTTCCTGGTAGAACAGATTGTGATTTAAGAGTCCACTGTAGAGGGTCAATCTGGATCTCATAGCACGGAGAAGCGTCGTAGCTCTGGGTCCAGATAGGAGGGGTCAGTCAAACAGGACTCCCCCCTCGCCTCCTGAAGACTAACCAGGCGTGTTCGGGGCTGGCGTGAGATCTTGTACTCCGCCCCTCTTGTCACTATGGAAACACACAGCTCGCTCTCAGTAAGCCTCACTTACACATGGGTGAGGCCATTGTCAACATGTTCCACTGTGCTGTGTTAGCCAAGCTCATCACAAGAGACTAACTTATGAAAATAACTGGGCTGGGGGACATATTAAATATTTATAATTTATTTGCAATAATTTTAAAGGAAATTAATTTAAACTCACCTCCATCGTATTGCAATTTTCAATATTAAAGGGGTCATCGGATGCCCATTTTCCACAAGTTGATTTGATTCTTTAGGGTCTTAATGAAAAGTCTATAACATACTTTGGTTAAAATTTCTCAATGGTAGTGTAAAAACACCGTTTTACCCTGTCAAAATCAGGTCTGTTTTCAGCACTCTGTTTTAGTCCATGTTGCTTTAAATGCTAATGAGCTCTGCTGACTGCTGCTGATTTGGGATCGGTGCATTCCCTTCAAAAATGAAAGTAACGTTAATTCTCTGCATCTTCAGCGGCTCAGATGTCGGGAGTAAATGACGACTGCTATGTTCATTATTACATCCAACAACATAACACCTCAATCGCTTAATTCGAGACATTCTTGTCTTCCCCTGCACCGGAGTCAACACAATGGCGGACAGCTCTCAGCTCACTCAGGGCGGGTCTAAGGTAAGACGGCCTTGTCAATCAAAATCATGGGAGCGGTCTGTGCAGAACTATGTCATTCTGGCAGCCTGATTTAAGAAAGGGGATTTAAAAACAGGGATTAAAAAAAAAAAAAAAACACTGGGTGGATTTTTATCATTATAAAATGGATGTGTACACACACATTTATGCTCAAACAACATGTAAAGTGAATTTTGCATCCGATGACCCTTTTAAAGAGATTTTAATAGGGTTTCTAAATTTAAAACTCACTGGAAGTGTTTTGATCATTCATAAAAATAAAAATAAAAGATTTGGAGTTAAAAATATTCACAGAAGTCCCCATGTGGCATTTTACATAATTTAAAATTCTTTAATAAAACATATTCAAGTAAATATTACTTGTAAGTATGCATACTCCATATTGGTGGATACAAATAAAAATGATTAACTGTTAATTTGATTAATTAAGTGATTAACATTTTTTTGGTTAATTTTGGAAAACATGCCTTGATAATTTTAACTATATTTTTTATTTTATTCAATTTATTTTATGATTTTACTATGAATTTACATGTCAGCAGTGGCAGTTTGGTTGAAATGACTGTTCAGTGTGTATAAAACATGACTATTTAAAAAAAATTTCAGAGCAAATTCATTTACTGTTGCTCAAAAGTTTGAGGTCAGAAAGATTGCGAATATAAATGGTGTTCAAGAAACATTTTATATTATTATCAATGTTGAAAACAATTGTGCTGCTTAAATAGAAACTTTTTTTTCAAGATTGTTTGATAAATATACGTTAGGAAGAACAGAATTTATTTGAAACAGAAATTATAAATGTCTTTAGTGTCACTTTTGATCAATTTAATGCATCCCTGCTAAATAACAGTACAAATTTCTTCATCGTACTGAATCATACTGATCCAAAGCTTCAGAACAGTAGTGTAAATATCAAGATAAATACAATTAAAATGCAAAAATATTACAATAATATTGCAAAATAGTGCAATAATTTAACTACATCGCCCAGCCCTAAAATATTACATTTATGTTGATTATTATAGGTATTTCATGTTGTGTCATAAGGGATGAAAAAGAAAAGAGAGGAGTGCACAGGCCTTGTTGTAGGAGTCACATATCACTGTTAAATATAAAAACAAGACTAGCTGCAACTCAGAAGAGAAGAAAACACAGGAGAAATTAAGGTCCAAAAGTTGCATCAGATATCAATTTCAACCAAAGGCTGGCAAAGGAAGTTATTAAACACATTCTCTCTTCTACTGTATATCGGTTTACCAGACAGCTCTGTTCCAAAACACTGTGTATTGTCTGCATAAGCAGTATTCTTACTAAAGTTTGTCACTGAGCTTGTCACATTACGGAACTGGTTTCTTCTTGAAGGATACGACATTGTTGCCAAAAGAACGCACTGTATCTTTGAAGGCAGCATAATTCAAATGCCTACTTTTTTTGGCTATGATGCATTACAATACTGCTTAAGTAGGCAGCTCACTAGGTTTTAGAACAAAACCAACATCACTGACTGTTTAATGAAAGTGCTGTTTGAAGACACCGGACTGAATGAGTGGTTTACTGATGAATTTGAACATCTATAGAGAGACAGATTTGTTGGTTCAACATACCTGCACTGAAACGGCCAACAGAAGTGAAGGAGTCACTGAACAGAACTTCCACATTGCTGAGCAGAAACTCCACGACCACGGACTGGATGCGCACTTCTTTAAATGGATCAGCACCGCTTAAGCCTGCTGCTTCAATTTCTTTGGATCTGAAACAAAACAACAGCAGATTCTGCTTCATAATCGTGTTTTACTTTGAACCCTGAGCCTGTACTAGTAAAACCCACAACAAAAATGCTTAAGCTGCAGTGAGAACGTCAATGATGACAATACAAATCTCATGTAAGTGTTTTCAGCAGTAAACAATACTGATATTTTGGCTAAAAGGTGCTGTATGTAGGATTGACACTAGGTATTGCAGCCCAAATTCAAAATATTGGAGAGGGTTTTTTTTCACCCGGGTTGCCAGATTAACGACACCAACAGGAACGAGCGCACATGACGATGAATGAAATGAAATGCACTGTTTTCTGCAAACTGGCAACCTGGCGTGCCGAAATACAATTGGGTAAACTGGCAGTGGCTGGGTTTCACAAACCAAACCACAAACCGACATTTCGGGCCAGAATGCACATTTTCAAAGGAGAATAACTGACTGTAGCATTGTTTTTCAGATAAACAAATATGTTAACTTAGCATGTTTCGTAAATATCTGCAAACATATTATGGTATTTTTATGCTTTAGTAGAGTCAAAAACTTACATACAGTACCTTTAAAATATTATTTTAAAGTCTTGATAATCAATGAACTTTTTCTGATATGACCAAAAACATTGCAAAAAATGCTTATCTTAGATTTTTTTGTCATTTCCAGCCAAAATATATAAACATTCTTAAATCAAGAAGGATTTTCTAGACAAGTAAAACTTATTGTCTTGTTTTCAGAAAAAAAAAGTCAAAATTAAGATAGCTTTTGCCTGAAACAAGCAAAATAATCTGCCAATGGGGTAAGAGAAATAATCTTGTTTTCTGTTTGAAATAAGATTATTTTGCTTGTTATAAACAAAAACTCACTTAATTTTGACTTGTTTTTTCTGAAAACAAGACAATTTTTACTTGTCTAGAAAATCCTCTTTGATTTAAGATATTTTTTTAGATATTTTGGCTGAAAACAAGACAAAAAATCTAAGTAAGAAAAGCATTTTTTGCAGTGAAGTGAAAACTCTGTCTTCATTTACTCACCATCAAGTTGTTCCAAAACTGTATGAGTTTCCTTCTTCTGTTGAGCACAAAAGAAGATATTGTGAAGAATCTTAGTAACCAAACAGTTATCTGTAGTCATTGACTTCCATAATATGGAAAAAACTCAATGGCTACGGTCAACTGATTGGTTACCAACATTCTTCAAAATATCTTCTTTTGGAACAATTTGAGAGTGAGTAAATGATTACAGAATTTTTATCTATGGGTGAACTATCCCTTTAACTGTCTCCAATATCAACCTGAGCAGACAGATGGTGATATAGATATAATATATATAACTAAAATGTACAAAATAAAAATAATATAAATGAAAATATATTGTTAATATAAATATCATAATATTGTTATCATTGGCTGAAATGGATACTATTATCACCACACTGTGTGTTGTTTATGTAGTTAAAGCTACCTGAGCAGATTGGGGGCCCAGACAATGGCCAGATTCTTAATGTGCATGTTCGTCTCTCCACTGCAGGTGGCCAAATGGGCCAGGTGTCTGATGAGGTACTCCAAAGTGCTGAGACAAACACAAAGATATCACTGCTCTCTCTGTCACACTTTCAATGACAGACGCTACTTGTGATCCATGTGTAGTGAGTATTGGGGTTACCGGTAGTGAGGAGGAGGAAGTTGCTGGATAACATCATGTACTTTCACCAGTCTTTCTTCCTCCGTCATCTCTCCCATACATTCCTGGACAGACAGGAAAATATTTGATTTGATTCTCAGAAAACTGTAATTCATCAAGTGTTCACTTATGAGAGAGAGAGAGAGAGAGAGAGAGAGAGAGAGATGCCGTGTATGTATGAATTACCACCGTAACAGTGAAACTGTGGCTTTAATTCCTTTAGAAACAATGATGTTAGCAGCTCCTTGTTGAGAAAGATAATGTAGCGATTAAGCTATTTTATAGATCAAATTGTGGGGCAGCGCTAAAAAGTTTGTTGCTGAATGTCTGTGTGCGGCCGCAACGTGACCGGTGTGTGTGTGCATTAGATACAGTGAAGAACTCTTCTACCTTTTATTTTTATTTTTTTAAATGTAGAGAGAGTGTTAATTTGTGCAATGATAACCTACTAGCAATGTTAAGATGATTTTTTTTATATATTAATATGAGAACATTACAAATCTAAATTTATTAGAATAAGTACATTATTATTTATGGGCAAGATGCAAGCAAACAAGATGCAAGCAATCAGAATATTTTACCAGGTGGGGAGTGCCCAATGTAAACATTAAACACATGCCATTTAGAGCCCTGCACAGGCCTCAAATTTAGGCCCTAGCTCGGCCCTGGCCTGAGACGCTCAGGCCCTAGCCCGGCCCGTGTCCGACAGCTTATCAGAATTACCAGCCCGAGTCCGACCCGAGCCTGTCTTTTTTTCCCCTTCTCCCAAAACGGCTATTAAAAATGGCAAAATTTAGAGAAGTTTTAAGTTAATTTAGAGAAACGTTTGGAGCATTTTTGTTCGTTAAATATAGTAATAAGTCCTAAGTTTTTGTTTTTTTAAAGTAACGACCAAGCGGCCAGCGGCAGACAGTGAGCTGATCATAACCTATGTTTGATAAATTTAGCCTTCTCAAATCATCATGACTTGCCTAAAATACAATCTATTGATATACTAAAACAGTTCAAGTATTTAAAAATGTTTAAATGTTAAACCTGCTATAATAATAATGTGCTCTAGCCTATATCCAAGGAGAGTGGAAGCTAAAGCACGCTCTGCAGGACATGGAGGCACCAGAGCACTTGCACTTTTTTCAGTGGAAACAACTTAAAATAGCCTACGACATCATTTTTTTGGCCCAAAGCCCAGCCCTAGGGGCGTAAAAAAGTCGGGGCCCATCGGGCCCGGGCCGAAATGCAGGGCTCTAATGCCATTACTTATATTGTACTGATGTACAGTTATGGAGGCCCTTCATAATGCAGAGGTCAACTGCCTGCTCTGCCTAAAGTTAGCAATGGCTCTATAGTATGCAGTGCTTAATAAACAGCTGTTTTACTGAATTGTTCTGAGGTGAAATTCAGTGCCCCGTATCGTGATACGTATCGTATCGGGACTTTGTTGGTGATACACAGCACTAATGACCATGGTTAAAAAAATTTTTTTGAAATCCTAATTTTGCAGAAGGTTAAAACATAGCTTATGCTAGAGCCAGAATTACTTACAGCATACTTGTCGTAGAGTTGGTACGTGAGCAGAGGATTGGGCAGCTCTCTGAAGTAGAGTTTGCACAGCGAGCCGACGCAGTGAATATCCTGCATGTACATGTCTTTCGTCAGGTCTGGAACATTTTCACTGTCAAACTCATGCCTGATCAGGATGAGATGCAACAGAATTCATGGTCATGCATATAAAGTGCATAAATGTACATAAATTATCATTTTTAGTGTGTACAGAATAAAGGAGTGATCCATGACAACCTTTATATAAACTTCTAGAATGAAGTACATTGTTCAAAATCCTGAAGAGTAAATCAGACCAGGATATGGGACATTTTCGGACGCACCTGAGTTTCTGTATGTTGGAGGACACACCAGAGTGTCTGTAGATGCCATCCACCACACCATGCTTCTCTATGAACTCTGAGCAGCTCTTTAAGACCTGCGGCACTGAAGTTTGATCACACAAATATCACAAAATTAGAACTTCAAACTGCAATGTTCCCATCTTAAAGCACATTACGAAAAACTGTTTCTTTACCATCTTGGCCAGAGTTGAGGAGATGCTCGCCAAGGTCACAGCCGAACACCCGTTCTTTCAGGATTCCCCTCTGCTTTAGCTTTTGTTTGGTGGGTCTGGACTTCATAAAGGTGCGCAGGAAGCCAATCAGCTTGCCGTGTTTCTTAGACACTGCCAAAAGGGGGCGACAAAGAGCTAATCAGGCAAATTAAAATATGGACTGCACACTTTCACACACCACATGTTGTTTACTGCTCCCTACACACTCAGCAGAGAATATCTGAAAAATACACTTCACTTGACAAAACGTGTTCATTTGGGATGCCTGCAAACACAGACAACACCTGACGTACACAGAGGGGGGTTTAAGTATATAATAATAAATAAAAAACAACCTAATATAAAATTATATTATATATAAATCCATCCAATTGAATTTATGTCAAATATATATTATTATATTTTAAATTAATATAAAACAAACAATATACTTAAAACCCCAACAATTTATGACGTTTTCGACATTTATTATGTAAATCACATTGACTCGATTGAGAGGTTGCATTTCCTCCGCCAGCTAAGGAAGTTCAATCTGCCACAGGAGCTGCTGAAACAGTTCTACTCTGCCATCATTGAATCCATCCTCTGCACTTCAATAACTGTCTGGTTCAGCTCAGCTACCAAATCTGACCTCAGAAGACTACAGAAGGTAGTCCGGACTGCTGAGCGAATCATTGGTACAACCCTCCCCACTCTCCAAGAACTGTACTTATCCAGAGTGAGCAAAAGGGCTGGTAAAATCACTCTGGACCCCTCACATCCAGCACACTCCCTCTTTGAACTGTTACCGTCTGGTCGACGCTACAGAGCTCTGAGCACCAGAACGACCAGACACAGGAACAGTTTCTTCCCTCAGTCAATCCATCTCATGAACACTTGACGATAAACGCGGAACACACAACTCTATTATACATTATTTATTCACCACACTTATTTTATTTATTTTTTTCATTTCAAATTTGTACATATCAGACCTGTACACACATAATTGTCAATATTATATATTGTGTTTTTGCTATTTTGTACATTGCCTATTTGTATATTATTCTTTTATTACCTGTGTCCTGTCCTGTTCCTGTCTTTCTGTTGCACTGTGGAGCTTCTGTCACTACAACAAATTCCTTGTATGTGTAAACATACTTGGCCAATAAAGCTAATTCGGATTCTGATTCTAAATAAATGGGATTGTAAATCTCTAAACTGCTCAGTAACAACTCCTGAGGTGTATTAGGCTGAAAAAAATGCTACACAAATGCTACAAATTTCATATGGTGGCTGACTAGCTTCATACACTCCCTATTCACAATCTCATTAAAAAGTTATCTGAAACCTGCAAACTTTGCAGAGCACTAACAGGTGACTTGAACGTACAAAATAATTTTCCATATGAGCACTCTGACCCATTAAGAGAAGAAAACCACACCAAAACAACTAAAAAGCCAATCAGTAAGCTCTAATCTATGAAGTTTACAACTCCTGGTTGTGTTCCATTTGTGCAGATCAGCCATAGGTCTAAAAACCATGTTACTCTGAGAAGGTGATATAGCTATTGATCAGTGGTTCTCAACCTTTTTAAAATCATATTTCAAAGCTGCTCATTTTCAAACTTTTTTTTAATTTAGAGAAACTAGGAGTGGTAATATTACCATAAATAACTCAATTAAATTCTGTCATTTTAATAACAATGTTCTTTAAATGAGGGTTTACACATGTTTTGTTGCCTGTGAATTTATGACTTTTCTAGTTTGTGATTACAGGGTTTTGACAACTATTTTTTACTCACAAATAGCAATTTACACTCAAAATTTTTACTTGACAAAACTGATCAAATTTAGGGGAGAAAAATTTCTAGAAATCACACTTATATGCAGGTTTTAAAACCCTGGTTCTTAAACAAAAATGTAAGGAACTTCTTAAAGAAAAATGATTTTGCTGACATTTTCATTTTTAGCAGTTTTAATCTATGTTTTGTCTTATTTTAAATCATTTTAATCTGCCTCACGTCCCATTGGAAGTGTGAACCCCCTAGTGAGTCCTGACCCCATGGTTGAGAACCACTGCTATAGATACTTCACAAACCCCAGGGTCAATGACCTGGATGAAACAAATGTAGGTTAACAGTTAAACAGGTTAAATGAGGGCCCTTCAAAGCCCGCAGTGTAGACATAAACATGTCGGTTATGCAAGTCATTAATGTAGTCTAACAAGCAGCACTTAGAAACTAACATCACCGTGGCTTAACCAGACGTGATCAAGACATCTCCTGAAAGTTCTGTGATAAGTGAAACTACATTTAAACATTCCTTTCCACTGCCTTTGTCTAGTCATTTCCAGTGTTTGTTGTTGGAATCTTGTCGCATCGCGTCTGGTTAGGACACAGTGTTAAAACGTTCAATATAACATGGATCAGGCACGACCAAAATCAATCCTCACAGCCTACTAACAGATTCTCATTTATACAACAAGAGGCCCGTAATTCTTCAGCAGATGCTACAGAATGATGCCCAAATGAGCACTTGAATGAATTATACAACATTTTTGCTGTGGCTCCAACCTCCAACACCCAAGCTCATCCTCTCCGAACCTCCCACACTCTCTCTGCCTGCTGTACAAACAACCACAATCCGTGTTACAAATGCTTGTCTCAAAGGATAAAAGGCGTTAGAAAAAGGCGGATACAGGAATGTTAGTTTAGGTAAATCCTTTAAAGTTGTTACCAGCCAGGCTTAAGAACCAAGGATGAAGAACTGAGAGAAAAAGATAGGGAACACAATCGACAGAAACATCAAATGCATCTAATACATTTACCATTAAAGCATTTCATTAGAAGATGCTGCTGTCATGTTTAGCAGACTAAACAACAACCTTAAAATCTTAAAGTTGCTGAATGTAGGATTTTGACTCTACTAAAGCATAAAAATACCATAATATGTTTGCAAATATGCCAAGTTAACATACTTGTTTATCTGAAAAACAATGCTACAGTCAGTTATTCTCCTTTGAAAATGTGCATTCCGGGCCGGAATATCTGTATATGTTTTGGTTTGTGAAACCCACCCACTGCCAGTTTACCCAATTGTATTTCGGCACCCAGGTTGCCAGTTTGCGGAAAACACACCGCATTTCATTTCATTCATCGCCATGTGCGCTCGTTCCTGTTGGTGTCGTTAATCTGGCAACCTGCGTGTGCATCAAGTCAGAGGAGGAGGGGCCGGGTGAAACAAACCCTCTCCAATATTTTGAATATGGACTGCAATACCTAGTTCAATCCTACATACAGCAGCTTTAAATACAAATTGTGCCTTTCAAGGTTATAAATAACCTTAAAAACAGCAGCCATGCTAATATCATCTGCACTAGAACGTCAAGTAACCAAAGCATGTGTTTTTGAGAAAAAAACAACTAGGGTTGGGCGATATATCAGCTATTCATGATTAGTGGTTGACTGATAGGTTTTTCAAGAATTGATGCAAATAGCCTGGGGTCAGCAATATATGTAATTGTTAAAGAAAAGTTTCTTTTGCAGGAAATTAGCATATTAGAATGATTTCTGAAAGATCATGCGACACTGAAGACTAGAGTAATGATGTTGAAAAGAAATAAATTACACTTGAATATATTCAAATAAAACAGTTCTTTTAAATTGTAATATTTCATTACTATTTTATGCTTGATTCTGATTGGTTGTCAATATTATTCAGTAAATGAACAGCTGAAGTAGTTTTAGTAGTTTCGTGACCGCAGTTCAATATGGACACTGTATACTTAACCAAATTATTTGAGTTATTTCAAAAGACACTTGCAGCCTACCACAGCTAAAGAACTAAAAACCACAAAGGCGTTGAAATAAATGACAATTTCCTTTATTATTTATGGAATGCATGCTCTATCTCTGCTCTCACTCTCTTTTATGCACACACTTACAGACACTCGTGCACAAAACTTGTAACTTGATAAAAGAGTTTCACTATTTAAGAACTGTGGACATTTCTCAGTAGCAGCATTATTTTTGAACTAGTTAAATGTTCAGTTTCACTATTAGTAGAGGCGTTGCTGCCGAATGCAGCAGACAGCCACACAGACATTCAAAAATATCTTGAAATAAAACACCTGAAATGTCTTGTGGTGCGTTAACAGTGTTATAAGTAAAGTAACAGACTCCAGACTGTGAATTATACAAAAATATAGCGCATCCAATGGCATACATATTGCCATTTAAACACGGCCTGAAATGAAATCTATTTTCTAAATGGTTTTTACAGATCTTACTGTGAACAATTCTTATATGACTAAGTATCTTTTTTGAAATTGTACTGTTCAATTAAACTGTTTTGCGTCTCTGAGCAACATGACGGTGTTTTGTTCCTATGTATGAATGCCTCAACTGTTTAATGATTCAGTTCAAATGCAATGACTCACTTATTAACAGTAATTTGCTGCCACCTATTGGCGGTTTTAATTTCACATTTCAACTTTTTTTTTTTTATAATTTCAAATATCAGTATTTAATATATCAAAACATTATTTATGCATTTGTAATTGCAGGTTAAATGCATTCATGTCAGCCCAATTGTCTTATTATTCTAATTCACTGATTAAATGTAAGAATTTGACTCAAAAGATAATGGACACTTTTAGAAAAAATGGCTTTATAAAGGTAAAAATGCCCATAAAATGTAAAACTCAGTTTAAACTTGTTGGAAAAGATTAATTTCTATTAGTGTGAACTGAGCACCACACAGAATATGAAGAATATTAAAAACTTTAGGAGTCAGCTGTCCACAGCAATCCTTAAATTACCAGCACAATAACACACTCAGCAAAATATCGTCTAGAAAATATCAAGATATTTTTTTTTGTCAATATCGCACACCCCTATGTCCCTGTCCTACATTTTTTCTTTTTCAATATTCTGCTACACTCGGCTGTCACAATAGAGAACAAAAGATCTGACTGTGGTTTCATTGTAGCTTTACCTGATGTTGGAGAAGGCGGCCCAGTCGTGTTGTTAACTCCAGGTTTGGAGCCCAAAGCGTCCACCTCTGAAAAAGCCAATAAAGATGAACAACCAAATGATGTGTACCGAAGCATTGATAAACCAGCAAGAAGAGTTAAAAAAAAAAAAAAAAAAAAAATGACAGGACACTTTTTCAGCAATATTGGTTCTGGAAGTACATCTCAATCAGTTTTGCAATAGAGATTTAAAAAGGCATTTCTACTTCCAGAACCATCCTGATCTCTGGATACTGAAGAAGACCGTGTGCATGGTACCTTGCTTACTGACAGGAGCGCTGACCGACTGTGGCAACTTCTCATTGATTAATTCCACACATTCACTGGGAAAGAAGCCAACCTGAAGAAAAAAAAGAGGGGAAAGATGGGCTCAATGTTTACAGTGTTACCGAAGATGGCCCAAATCAGATTCTAAGGTTTAGATCAGTACCTGGAATCCATGCTTTCCTCTCCACCACGTGGTGTCGTCTTTGGGTGGCATGTCAATCACTGACAAAATATCACCAACCTTTAGAAAGAGGAACAAAGACACATGCAAGCGATTAGCATGCAAACACACACACACATCTAGTAACAAACATGCAAATTAATTGTGCATTGAAACCATCAAAAACTCTTCATAAAAGTATATTAGCATAGAAGAGGATGATGATTCAGTTTATATTTTTCAACCACAAGCACGTTAACTGCTGCAATTACTGTGTGTGCGCACTGCAGACAAAACACTTCATATCTTCTCAACAACATCCAGTCACAATCAAATTAACATCTCTATTCAAAAGCACTGTTGCGTGCCGAAATATACTTTGACCCAAGTTTAAAAAAAAAAAAAAAGAGGAAGGGAAAAAAGTATCAGTTCCTATCTCTCAGTGGAGAGCAGAAAGAGAAAGCATTAAGCCTGAGATGAGAGAAAAGAGAAAAAGAGAAAGAGAGAAACCAAAAAGGAAAAGTTTGTCGAAATAAATGTTGATGTTGGCTTTAAAAGGCTTGCCCAAATATAAAAATTCAACAGACAAACACAGACAAATACAGCATTACTAAGTGGTTGCTAAAGTGCTTGGAAAAGTCGTCAGGCATTTGTAGGTGGTTGCAAAGGGTTTCGGAGAGGTTTTTATGGTCTCGCCACATGGTTAAAGCTAGCTAGCTAGATCAGTTGAAAAAAATGATGTCATATGTATGCAAAGAAAGTGAAGTGTGACAGACAGACAGAGAGAAAGAAAGAGAGAGACAAAAAGAAATAGAGAGAGAAAAGGGGCCTCAATGTGTTCTAAGTTTGGGTCACCCCATTCTCTGGCCCAGAAAGTGTCGCTGTATATGGAGCAGCGTATAGGGAGGGGGGACAGGAATAGACATGACGGAGGAGGAAGAGCAGAGAGAACGAAAAATTGTCCCAGGACCAGGTAGGCTGTGCATGCATGTGCAGAATAAGGACAGGACGTGAAAAAGAGAGAACTCAAACAGGGTACAAGGTCTTCTGGAAGAGTTTGGAGTTTATGCTGTAGTTTGATGTGCAACACTGAAAGGAGCTTTAGACTAGAAACTAGAAGCTTTCATATGTCCAATCTCAAAGAAATATATCAACAGAGGGGAAAAAGTAAGTGGTCTGAGTACCTCAATAGAGATCTCATCGCTAGCCTGAGCAGTGTAGCGCTTGATGACGTGAGCAGCAGCGATGGCAGGGACGTTTAAAGATGCTTCTTCTTTCAGCATGAACCTGTTGCCATGGTTGTCAATCTGTAGAGAGCATGAAAATCCATTAACTGTAATATTGAATGGTAGCTGAAATCTCAAAGCAAAATTCATGAAATGTATCTTAGCAAAACAGATTCAGCCATTTTTTACAAAAAAGTGTGTGTGTGTGGGGGGGGGGGGTCGCCTGTGATACATGTATAACTTCATGCTTATGTTGTTCCAACAAGAAGATATTTTGAGAAGTGTCTGTTTTTTTTGGCCATACAATGGAAGTCAATGGGCTCCAATGTTGCTTGGTTTCCAACGTTCTTTAAAATATATTTTGTATTCCACAGAAGAAAGAAACAAACATGTGTTTAGAAACTCATGAGGGTGAACTATCCCTTTAAATAAGTTTAATTTGGACATGCTTCCAAATTGCAGTTCTTATCTACTCTAATGTATGTTTGCATTTCCATCTTTGCTCTGCTTGCCTCTCACCTCCATCCAGGTGAGAACCGGCCCACAGTTCAGCTTATTGTCCACGATCATGGAGAGACGGTTGAGATACTCCGACAACAGTGGTGTGAATATCTGCGTGAAAAAAACATGCATGCTAAGCTCAAATGAAAGTCTCACTTATTTTTCAAATGAAAATATGTAAGATTCAGGTCAGTTTGATTTTTTAGTAAAGAAACAAATACTTTTAATAAATTTATTGCATCCTAAATAAAATTAAAGTGTTAGTACATTTAAGACATTTATGTTTCAAAAGATTTAGATTTCAAACGCTGTTATTTTGAATTTTTTATTCAAAGAAAAAGAATTCTGAGAAAAAAAACAACTATTAAGCACTGTTTTCAACATTCAAAAAATGTTTCTTGAGCAGCAAATGATTTCTGAGGGATCATGTGACACTGAAGACTGGAGTACTGGCTGCTGAAAATTCTGCTTTGTCATCACAGGTAAAAATTCATTTTAACATTTTAAAATATAAAACAGTTATTTTAAATTGTAATAATATTTCTCAATACAATATTTCACTGTATTTTTGATCAAAAAACAGACCTGCTCACCATAAGATACTTCTTTCAAAAACAATACAAAATCGTATTGAACCCAAACTTTTGTATCTAATGGTAATTAGAATCTACCAGATTTAAAATAATCTCATGATAAATGAAAATACAATAGTGACATGTGAAAGATTAAGTTTAGTAGCACTGTCCCTAAGTGGCACCAACCTACATAACTGGCCGACGACCTCAATACAGAGCAGCTAACTCCGTTAGCGGTACGACATGAGCTACGATGAAGCTAAATAAGAAAAAAAACATTAGTATCCAGTTTAGTTGAGCTCACCTCCACCCGGTCTCCGATCTCGCATAGGGCAGGAAGGGCCAAGAGCTGTGAGTAACGGCGGTCGTAAATGCACTGATGCAGGTGGGCGTCCAGAGTCCGGAACTCTTCGTATGAACGCCGCACCATCCATGTTTTACCCTAGATTTCAGCAAGAGAGAGAGAGAGAGAGAGTGAGTTGGGGAAAGAGGGGCAGAGAGAGGTGGGGGAAGGCAACAAATTACATGCCAACAGAGGAAGATGCACGATGCAAAACGATGTGTAGTGCACTGAATTCTTTCACGTTTGATACGGTCAGAAGCTTTTTATTTGAGGCAGGGGGGGTGTTTATTATTAGCGCTGACATGGGCATGTGCGCCCACTCACCTGGCAGGACACCTGCACGAGGAAAACCAGATCTTTGGCACTGCCCGAGGTCCAGCTGGCATCGCTCTGCTCGTTGGCAAACTGAAGCTGAAGGTGTAAAGAGCAGACATTAATTCATGAAGGTGCGAAGAAGTTCAAGCACACATAAACAAACATTTAAAGGGAATGTTCAGTCTTGCATCATCATTTAAGACTATATTTCCACTATACCCACACGGTACGTTGCAAGCCAAGAACAACTGGTTGGTTGATTGGTTGCATACATTAGGCTGGTTTTGGGTTCACTGATCCTGATCTGACAAGTTTATCATTGGATAAGTACATCTCAATGGGTGCTTACATTTATCATGCACCTGCATCCCAACGTAATTGTGCATTTATGTATGAGTTTACAGGGTGTAAATCCAATTTCAAGAGGCATTCGGTTGCACTTTCCATGTTTCATTTCTCTTGATATTTTGAAATGAGTAGAAAGTAACAACATAAAAACCAAAACATGTCCTGAATTGCACTGATTGTAATATCGCTTTCAGTCTGGACAAAATTGCCCGTTACATTTGCTACTTTCAAACACATGACTGTTTATGAGAAGCTGGGAACATCCCTTCACAATAATTCACCAAAATGCTGTTTCATATCCATATAGCATGCAAACTTCCTCATTGCTTTGACAATGACTGTAATCAGTGAGACACTCACTTTTATCCAAAGCTACTTACTGTTTCATACCAAACTCCTAAGTCTGGGGACAGTAAGTTTTTTTTTAATAATGCTTTTATTCAGCAAGGAGACATTAAATATAAAATAGCATAACTGTTTACAACACTGATAATAATAATAATAAATGTCTCTTCAGTAGCAAATCAATCTTACAATGGTTTCTGAAGGATTATAGGACATTGAAGAATGACTGCTAATATATATATATATATATATATATTAAGCAGAAATCATATGTAAACAATCAAACAAATGAAGCCCTGGAGAGCATTTACTTACTTACTTACTTACTTACTTTTGTCATTTAGCAGACGCTTTTGTCCAAAGCGACTTACAAATAAGAAAAAGTAACTAAAACTAAAAAGTTACAACTCTATAAATACTATCTACCCACATATTTAAGAAAATAAAGAAATTAAATCAAATTAACACATGCATATAACAACAACATTTCAATAATAAACATATCAATGAAAAAATTAAATAAAAAGCTACTACTATCCCTTGCCGGTGTCCCTGCCCGGTGGAGTCGCACGGTAGAGTCGATGGTCTTTACACTCTTTACTTTTTTACTTTTGTCATTTAGCAGACGCTTTTGTCCAAAGCGACTTACAAATAAGAAAAAGTAACTAAAACTAAAAAGTTACAACTCTATAAATACTATCTACCCACATATTTAAGAAAATAAAGAAATTAAATCAAATTAACACATGCATATAACAACAACATTTCAATAATAAACATATCAATGAAAATATTAAATAAAAAGCTACTACTATCCCTTGCCGGTGTCCCTGCCCAGTGGAGTCGCACGGTAGAGTCGATGGTCTTTACACTCTTTACTTTTTTACTTTTGTCATTTAGCAGACGCTTTTGTCCAAAGCGACTTACAAATAAGAAAAAGTAACTAAAACTAAAAAGTTACAACTCTATAAATACTATCTACCCACATATTTAAGAAAATAAAGAAATTAAATCAAATTAACACATGCATATAACAACAACATTTCAATAATAAACATATCAATGAAAAAATTAAATAAAAAGCTACTACTATCCCTTGCCGGTGTCCCTGCCCGGTGGAGTCGCACGGTAGAGTCGATGGTCTTTACACTCTTTGGTCTTCACACTAAGAGGGCTTCACACGACGACTGCCGCGACCGCTGCCGCGGTATAATAACCTTTATTATACCAAACCAACAAATGATCATTTCAATTCAGCTGGACCCACTTTCCTGTTTATCAACTACAAATGGCCAAGCAAGTGCACACACTGACAAGATACACGATACAGTACGAGACCAAACGCGATTTCAGCAACTCTCATCCTAGTAAACAAAATAAGCGTTTCCTAGCAACGGCAAATGCGCTAAACACTGAGACAAGTAAATACACTTACGAGCTGATTTTAAACTTCCGCTGATAGACTGCTTCTCTTAAAGACCACTTCCATTACACTGCCTTCTGCTGGCGCTTGAACCCACTTTCCTGTTTATCAACTACAAATGGCCAAGCAAGTGCACACACTGACAAGATACACGATACAGTACGAGACCAAACGCGATTTCAGCAACTCTCATCCTAGTAAACAAAATAAGCACATAAATACATTTAAATACATA
This sequence comes from Barbus barbus, assembly GCF_936440315.1. Classification (NCBI taxonomy): domain Eukaryota; kingdom Metazoa; phylum Chordata; class Actinopteri; order Cypriniformes; family Cyprinidae; genus Barbus; species Barbus barbus. The sequence continues at coordinate 25,969,240 of NC_136749.1, forward strand.
TACCCATAGTCACGAAATGTACGTGGCATTTCAAAGAACCATGGTGCTGGAATGGTACATGGCCAAAAATACCGTATTGCATTAGCAATTGCACAAAGAACAGAAGATCTGTAGAGACCCTTTCTGCTTCACAGGGTCAGAGTAAAAAAAACATGTAAAGGTCTTTTATTTTTGTCTTCAGGGGGTTTAAACACTAATGAGACGGACTCCCACTCCTGTCATGTTGTGCGGTCAGTGCGCTCCAGGTGCTCTCAAGTGTGTGTGTGTGTATATACACAGAGCTCTGCCATTATAAACACAAAATGCAGCACAAACACACAAAACAATGCCACAGGGACACTGAATTACATTTTGAGAATGAATGTCTATCATTATGGCTGGAAACCTTCTTAAATGGATCAAAGATTTTAGATAAGCTTAAACAAAGCACTCTGTGGCCGGCGGTTTATATGAGAAGACATACTGCAGTGTATCTGCGAATCAAGTATAAGTAATTGTTTCCTCTTCCCTATCAGACCTCACAAACAGAATCGGAATGTGTGTGTGTGTGTGTGTGTGTGTGTTATTGAAGGTTTTTTTTACTAGTAATAACTCCAGAAGTCGAACTCTAAATGTGGTGCACCTTGACAACTGATCTATTGTGCACAACTATAATGAATGTTATCTTTCATCAAAATGTAAAAATTAAACCACATTTCTAAAGGTCATTTGGGCAGGGCAACATAATATTAATATTATAGCTTTAAATCTTGTTCTACTTCATTCCTGGTAAATAGTCTTTTTCTTAAACTGCTAAATACGGTATAAATAAGTGACCCTGGACCACAAAACCAGTCTTAAGTGTCAATTTTTCAAAATTGAGATTTATACATCATCTGAAAGCTATAAATAAGCTTTCAATTGATATATGGTTTGTTAGGATCAGACAATATTTGGCCGAGATACAACTATTTGAAAATCTGGAATCTGAGGGTGCAAAAAAAATCTAAATATTGAGAAAATCACCTTTCTTAGTTCTTAGCAATGCATATTACTAATCAAAAATGAAGTTTTGATATATTTATGGTAAGAAATTTACTAAATATCTTCATGGAACATGATCTTTACTTAAAATCCTAATGATTTTTGGCATAAAAGAAAAATCAATAACTTTGACCCATACAATGTATATTTGTAGCAATAGCCAAAAATACCCCAGCGACTTAAGACTGGTTTTGTGGTCCAGGGTCACATTTGTATTAATGCTTACATAGGCAACATTTGAAGGTATCATTTGCTCCTGATGTAAAACACCTTCTTTTGGGAAAAACAATAATATGAATAATAATCAAAATGATAAACAAGTTGAATAAATAAATGATATAAATGATTTAAAAAAATATATAATTATTATAAAACAGAGCATAAATGTACAGCAAATCATTTTTTTTGCATACAAATGTGACCTATAGGGCTGGGCGATATAAAACGTTTCCATTTTTATAATATTTTAAGTGGAGAACTAACAAACGTCTGCTTAATAGGACAAGAACTTACCTCGATAGAACCGAAGTCCACATTTTCATAGTGAAAGTGGGCACAGTCAACAAGCTTGGGGAAGTGACCTTTCACAACAGAAAGCCTGGAACCACAATCAATAGCTGAAATGAGTTAACAAATCATATACTGTATTTTTATCAGTTACAAGTAGAGAAAACTTTAAAACGATGTTTAACTTATCTGGTTAATCAAATTAGTCATTATAGCAAGTAGCACTATGACTATCTCTCAGCCTTAGGATTTTCATCTGGAAAACAACGAAATGAAACAAAACATCCTACAGACTTTTCAGTGCTCTGGCAAACACCAACGCGTTAACACTGAGTTTTGCCCAGGACAGTACTATGTACATTTTCCTCAGCTCTAGTATTTTCAAGTTCAACCGAATGTAGAAGCTCTCTAGGGCAGCTTTCAGTAAGCTACTCGTGGACACCGCAGGGAAACTTTGCATCCCATTATCAGTTATTTCAGGGGGAAGTGAAACTCAGTTCTTCCTGTTTTACAGTGTGTTCAAAGCTCGACAAACCTGAAGCTGAATTCAGTTTCTGAGCTACAATACAGACAGTATCACGGCTCTTCACTTCATTAACTATTAAACTAAAATATAGTAAATCTCTTTTGTGTGTCTAAAACCTATAAGGCTGTTTTACTCTTCATTTCAATTGCTTGGTCTACACCTGAGTTTGAGGGTCTTGGTTACAATTCAAGTGGGTGTGGTTGCTAGGTGGGAGAAATGTGCTTTATGATGTCCAATGCGAAATAAACGAGGACAGAATTGTGGAATCCAGTCGTAAATATGGAATTTACTGTGGAAAGTGGAATGTCAAGGAATTTGGCAAAGGTTGGATGAATAAATCAAAATGCTATACATTAAACTGCTAAAAGACTGCTATTGAAATATAATGTATACATGTCGACTACACAAGCTCAAGCACATGTGACGCTTGTGGTGTTTTCAGTGTCTGCCATCTTACATGACTTGAACTTCATCCCCAGAGCTGCTCTGGCTCACTCATTGAAACATTATTTTAAAACAAGATTATACAAATTTTCATAATAAACATCTGTTGTGCAGCACATTATTTGTCAAAAAAATTAAAGAAACTAATTAATTTCATTTGATTGCCATTTAAAAGATTTGCATTAAATCATAAAACAGAATTAGGTCAAAAAAAAAATTGATTTCACATGGCCTGATGGAGGGACATGCAGTTTCTCACCTTTTGCTCATCTTCCCCTTCAAGTTGGCTGTGGTTCCCACCGATCGGGTCCCAGGCTCCCCAGAACTGTCCAGATTATCAGTGCTTCGAGCCTAAAGGACAGGGAATGAGAATATAGAGGAAACAGTTTTTATGATGGGTTCATTCAACAACACAAAGATCAAAGCCATCCCTGTTTCAAGAGCAAAAGTATGCATCATCTGAATTCAATGACAATCAACATACTTTGGAGAAAATAGATTAGAAATCAGCAGTGATATTACAGAGATGATTCTCTGAGGATTCATAAGGTCTCAAGCAGATCACTTTGATTTTAATGTTCAAATCAAACTAAGAAAATTACTAAGGGAGCAGCAAGCAGCTTGTGAAGTGACCGGGACAGTCGTCTGTTGACCTCTGGGACTCATTTAGAATATAAGCCAACCTTTTACATCAAACTTCACACTTTGACCACTGGCGTGTGATTTTTAAACCTCTATGCAAAATGAGCATCAGATATGAGATTTGTGATTGACAGCGGTGCGCAGCAAGCGATAAAAGCATCAAAATATGAATCTTCAAATAATACATTATGGTAACACTTTATTTCGATAGTCCACTTTAGACATTCCACAAACAGTAAGTAACTACATGTCAACTAGCATTCATAAGAGTATTAGTAGACTGTCTGCTTAATATCTTCTAACACTTTATTTTGATGGATCCACAACATACAACATGAGAAACTTTGCAAGTATGCCGACTTATTTTCTAACCCTAAACCTAACCTAACAGTCTACTCATAGTTAGTAGACATATAGTTGCAAATTAATGAGAATTAGTTGACATGTAGTTGCAAAGTTACTTATAGTTAGTTGAATGTCTAAAGTGGGCATACAGTGTAACCTAAATTTTAATTATTAATGCTGTGTATACACATTAGGCCTTCAGAAATAGCATTTATGTATTTATAAATATCTAAAATGAATAAACTAAATCAAAATATACGTATTCAGATAGGTAAAAGAGAGAATTTTTTTCAAATATATTTACTGAGATGTATAGAGAATTTATATAATATAATTATTAGTAGTATTTTACCTAGAGAAACAAACAAAGGTACTTTAGATTAAAAAGAACAAAATAAAAAAAGTCCAAAACTTCAGCAACAATCATTTTATAAAAAATTCTCTCATATAAAATATATCATGCAAAATCAAATTTTATGCCAACTGATTTTCCATTAAACAGCAAAATGCAGTTTTCAACAGACTTTCATTTTACTGTCTTTGCCTCAAGCTTACAGCTGATGTTGTTAGAAAATATGAGGTGACGTGACATGCAGCTCTAAAAAGTTCAGAGCAGTCATTCAGTTCCGGCAATAAAAATAAAAAAAACAGCGCTCTGGGCCTGAGAGCAAGAGCTGCGTTCACACCGGATGTTTCCTCCCTTATTACATCTTTTTATTCTTGTCCTTGATGAATAAAAGCCCCGGTGAATTATGGCTCAGTCATGCAGATTAGTTCTGATAACAGCGGACCATGTCATGATGACTGTTTGAGTTTCATCCACCTGACAGGCAGTTTCGATGGAAACACTGCCACGGGAGCATTTGGTTGCGAGACAGCATTTCCTCGAACCCCTCGGGGGAAGAACAGCTCTCTGCAGTCCTCCTTTAGGTTTGCACAACACCAAATAGTCACGGATGAGTTTAAACACTGGAATGAGGGATGACAAGGGTGGATCTGCCTGCTGCTTTACACAAAGCAACCCTGTTTTTGTTTTCTTCTGCAAAGGGATGGCAAATTAGGAAAGGCCAGTGTATTGATAAGCCAGTCATTTTAGAGGCTATGATCAGATTGATTGAAGCACTGTGCGTGTGGCAGTATGGGAGAAAGGAGGTGTCGGACACTTCTGTCAAACTTACCTTTATTGCTAGCTGCTCTCCCCTGGTCAAGAAACCTTTAGAGATGGTCAGTAGTGCATAAGCATATTTAACAAGGATTAAACCTATACTGTACTGTTAAGCAAGCAGATGTGTGTGAACTTTGTGTGTTCCTATATACTCCTAATGATAACCTCAGTATGTGTGCTTACTTCAATAACTAAGCAGAATGCAAAGCAAAAGCACTGGTGTCATGTAAACAAATATTCTGTTTGGATTTGCATGCTGCAACTCTTAGAGGAGACAAGAAAGCAAAGCTGAAAACACTGACAGACTGACCTCAAAAGATAAAATCACTTCCGTCAACCTCTACTTGACCACAAGCCCCACAGCTCCCGATCAGAGTTATCATTGATAATGAAAACTATTACAAAAACTACAAAGAAGAATACTACTAGCATTAAAAAAATAAGTAAAAATTAATTCATCTTAAACAAAATAACTTTAAGAATAATAAAAAAAAATCATATATATATATATATATATATATATATATATATATATATATATATATATATATATATATATATATATATATATATATATATATATATATATATATATAAAAATATAAAAAATAGAGAAACTAAATCTAGAAACAACTACTAAATTACTAAAAATAAGATTAGCAAATAAACACAATACAAAATAAAAAAGGCCATTTTACAATTATAATACTATTTAGGAATAACTGAAACTACATGCAACTGAAATTGTAATATAAAAAATAAACATTTTCAAAAATATACTAGCCCTGCCCCTGATACGTTTAAAAATAAAACATTCTTCTGACCCAACCTGCTCCCAGAACCCCACCTTCTCCATTCGGCTTTGGATAGAGCACACATTCCTCAATCCGATGATATCTCGGCCCTCACAGCACATGGCTTGAAGATCAGCTGAGATCTCAGAGGAGAGATGTCGGCCAAATCAGTGACAGTGAGAAGAGCTGCCTGCCAATGTCTCGCCTATAAATCAGTGGAAATATATTGCACACTTACACCGCGGTGCATAGGCCTGTCTGAAGATATTAACTGGAGTCACACTGATTATGTGTCAGTCATTATTAAGCAGCGTTCCCTCTCTGTCCCTGACTGACACGAGGGTTATTGAGGTAGTCAACAACAAAAGCAGCATTTTTAGACATTATCGTGAAGCTTTCTTAAAAACTGACAACATTTAGCCTACTGTCAAAACTATTTTTGTTCTATTACCATAATATAAATAAAAACAGACTCCATTTACATTCTTAATGTCCCCTGGTCTTACTGAATATGATTCAGCAAGCTTTCATAAAAATATAAACGCATGTCTCCAACTGAAATCACTTTCTGCTAACATCAAGGATGGGGAAATATGATAATAACCAACATCATTTAGAACATATATACAGAAGGAAAATACAAATAATGCTTGCTGCCAAAGAAGTTGCTATGCGGTTGCTAGGGTGTTCTGGATGGTTGCTTATTGGCCCAAGTCTCTAAGATATTTTGGTCTCTAGATATGGCTCAGGGTTTGTCAAATCCCTAACCATGAGGAAAAGCAACAGTAATAGTCATGCTTGCTTAAGTATTCCCTTCTGAATATTGTGTTTCACTCAGAAATACACCACATCACAGAAGCCAAATATGCTGCGAATGCCATTTTAAGTTCTCTTGAAATGTCTGGTCTGACATTCAAAGAAACATAGAAGTACACTACTGTAGAAACGTTTGGAGTCAGTAAGATTTGAAATAATATTTTCATTCAGCTAGGACATGTTAATTTGATCAAAAGGGACAGTGAAGACATTTATAATGTTACAAAACATATAATATTATTTTTGATCAAATTAATGGAGCCTTGGTGAGCATGACACTTGTTTCATAAATATTTGTTCAAATCTTGCCGACCCCAGACTTTTGAGCGATAGTTTATATAGCATAATATGCTTAAAAACCCTGAAACAAATTAAAAGAACATCAAAATATTGTTTCCTCAACAAAGACAAACTGATAAATATCTATATTGAATGCTACAGATCATTAAACTAATTCAAATCAATACACTGCTCCAAGTTACATTGCACATTGTGTGCTGAAACCACGGGACTTGACCGTCCAGCTGCGAAACAGTGCCGAACAAAACACCCCTGGATCTCCAAAGAGGCAGCAAGCTTTTATTCAACCCACAATAAAGACTACATTTCAACCTTCAAGTGTTCCTCATACAATGCTGCAGGTATTACCGCGTGTAGCAACAGTAAACGCAGCTGGTTTTAACCGAGGCCGCAGTGATGTTATGCAAACACGCACCTGTCAGACCCGCTGTAGGATTTATAGCAAACAACGCACCTCGCGGCTGGCATACTGGTTCACCTGAGATAAACCTGGGATGGAAACATGCTAATCAATCAACCATGTCCACCTAGAGCATCTCTTCTCTGCTGTATGATAAAGTAAGCATAACTTGCACTAGTCTACTTTTCTACCACACCAAACCTTCTTAAGCAGTCAGTAAAGCCAGCCAATCCATGCCGTTTCTTTTGTGGTAACCTCATACGTGTTCTCCACGACTGGTTTATGTTTTTCTGAAAGATGCTGTTGAACACAACACACAGTAAGCTGCTCTTTACAGCTGATTCTTATCTTACATGTTAACATAAATGCACTCAAATTTATAATGCATTACACAACTAAACATTTAATCCCTAAACCAACTAGGCAAATATTTCAAATACTATTCAAATACTGAATCTTCCTTGCTCTCAAATTGCTTCATACCTTGAGCATTCTCTTCCTCTTGAACATTTCTTCTGTTGTTGATACCGTGAGGCAGAACTACGGAGGTCAACAAGGTCGAGTACTAGGAACACTTTAGCTGTCATCACCTCTCTACGTCAGCTTCACCGAATTCAGATGCATCCGAGTTTGTTCTCCTGCGGTTGGACCCTCCACAGATACGTGCAGATGGGTGGGCTTTCCTTGGAGATTCCCATAAGCATAAGCACACTCTTTCTCCACATACTCGTCTATCTCGCCTTTCTAACCGTCTCAGACACACGAAAAGCTCACGTTCAGAGGCACCTGTTGAATATTTGATGTGGCGATCTGAACGCTGGGTTAACGCCAGGCCTCTGTAACTCCTCAGCTGTTCACAGGAAGTGAAGGGCTGCTCGTATGACAGAGCATTTGTTCTGTTCTCTCCACTCGTTTTTGGACATGTTATGGATGTTCAGGCTCTCTTAATTAGGTGTGTCCTGATAGTTCAATAAAGAAATATAACTAAGTTTAAACTAAGGCTGCACGATTAATCAAAATATAACCAAAACTGGTATATGACTTTGTTTGCTCATCTAACAGGCTGTAATTCAATATAAAAAAAAATTACATTAAAAAATGACAGCTTATTAAAAGACAGCCATAAATAGGCCTATTAGTACTGTCATTTTTACAGTTGTAATGTAAACTGAAGTATTACTATTTTATGTCTCTTAATTACTTTTTTAAAATCTACAGAGAAAATTCTGATTTTGTTTTTATTTAATAATAATAATAATAATAATAATAATAATAGCAACATTTATTATTGCTGTTGTCATTTATTGGAGATATAATTACAAGATTTTGGCCATATTGTGCAGCCATATAAACAAACACAGCAAACCTTGATTTTTTCAATCACATTTTTTCAAATCACAATTTTTAATCAGAAAAACTATATTTCATCCCCAAATCGTGCATCCTTCGTTTAAACTGTTGGCTCAATGACTTCAGATGAAAAATCATTAGCGTTGATCTAGCAGGTGTCTGTTTGCAGTTCTCTGTAATCTGTCATATTTCTGAGCGAAACAGGATAAAAAAAAAAATAGTGCTATATATCTGAATGGGAACAATAGGTTGAAGAAGAGGGGTTGCAAAATAAGAAGGATGACAACAGCCAAAAATTGCAAAGTCAATAAGACACAATATGCATTAAGAGAGTAAATTGGGTCAGTTTTGATTTCATTGAGACTTTAAAAATTAGATCACTATATATCCTTATCCCTCCATATAAAATAAATGCTTTAGGCCACAACTTCTGAGCATCCATCTGACCCTGGATTTTCATACATCAGAACTCAAAGTCCTGACCACTCAAAGCCCATTCTGGTCATCCAATAATCAATGTCCAGTTGATGCTATGCAGAGTTTACCTGTCTTTTCACCTGCTTCCCAGAAGATATACATAGACAACTCCCAAACAAGGGCTCTTCCAACTCAGTCAGACATTCAATGTAAGATACAGAAGGAGAGGCAAAAAAGGGACACAGATCAGGAACATGCACAGAAACAAAAGACGTGGGTCTCATTCACCAACATGTCTTTCATACAACCAGTGTTTAAGCCAGTTTAATATGGAAATTATAATTAATCAAAGTTAAAGTTATCACTTACATTTATTTGAAATTCACAATAAAACTCATTACATTACAGAACTTTTGTAGCTTTGAAAATAAACTTATTGTACTGTCACTTATTTATTAAGGTTTACAATTGGCATTTTCAGGAAAGGTCCTCCAGTGGGGATTCGAACTCGGGAAGCCCGTAGTGCAATGGCGCTATATGTCGGCGTGCCGTCCACAAGCCTTATCGGCACTGATGTAGGATCACTTAGTTATTCAGTTTAATATATTCTATCATATTATAAGAAATTAAGTTCAATTAGACTTATTGTAGAATCACTTTTATTAAATTATAAACTGAATAACACCAAGTCTAATTTCAAAGCAACAAAAGTTAGAAGAGTTAAAGTCAGAATGGGTTCTGCATTAAAATGCAGCCGATAATGTTGTAAAAAAAGAAGTAGTTTGCATTTCAACTAGTTTTGAAATTGTATACGAAACCGAAAAAAAAAAAAAGTATGTGCAGAGACTTGTATGAGGTTGTATGAAAGCCCTTATATGGACATGGGTGCGTATTATGCTAATAACTATATGAAGACATGCCCTCCCTCAGTTAGAATAATCTGGATTGATCAACAAATGACGGTAAAAATTCACAATTATGAGTGAATGAGACCCAATAATGCGAAAGCGACATGCACAGTTAAGAGGATGGGTTCAAACCCTGCAATTCGCCAAATGCATCTGAATCATCTTAATGCAGCGTTTTATCAGTTTACTGCTCCTCTCGCTCAGTTCATAACTGTATAAATTGAGTCAGAGTTGATCCCATCCTGTGCGTGAAGTGCGTTTGGCTGCGGAGCGGCACTTACCAGACATGTCTGCCAGGCTCATCGTTCTCACAAACATGGCGCATTTCCGAACCCACTGGGGTCCTGACACTTGACACAGAAAAGGAGAATAAAGGCCATTTAATGTCAGCCATGAGACTGCACTACAATCTCAAACACACTAGAAGCTGCCATAACCCAAACACTGTGGATTATGAAAATGCATGAATGAGCCAGCATGATAACAGCAAGAACAGTGAGGATGGCTTATATGGGAAGATATATTGCATCAGCTCAAACGTGCAACTAGTGGACACATGTTTTATTCATATTTGGTTTTTCAATACAGTTTTATTCACCTCAAGTTGAGGTTTTACTTTTTGTTAAATACTTTCTGGATTTTAGTACCACAATAATTTAACTTTCCTGACACTGATATGTTCTGTAGGGCTAGCAAGAGAAATAAAAGCAGTGCATGAAAGATTTTAAGAGTATGTCTTTAATTAACATGTAAATGAACTCCTGTAATGATGTGAAATGCCTTGTGCTTTACGAGGTCAGTCTCATGCAGAGCTGAACTCCAGTCCAGAGTGCAGTAAACAAACGCAAAGAATCCATGAGACCTCCAGGCAGGAATTCTTTGGTATGGGGAGTATTCTGCAACCATGGCAACGAGTGATGAAGGAATGAACTGTGTTTTTGTAAGATGCATTTTTCAGCCCATGTGAGAGTTGTGCCAAGTTCAGCCAGTTAACAAAGACTTTAAGGCCAAAAGCCTATTTAAGTACACAAAACATAAACGCTTGGCCAAGCCACTGCAAGCACGCTGATCCGTTCTACATAATACACATGCTTTATCGAACTACAACAAACCCTTGTATATCATTTAACTAACTTTCTCAGCAAGAATATCTTTAAACTGGAGCTCCGTTATGACATTAGCTTGTCTGAAAGAGAAAACTAACCACAGATGGCATTCGTTTATCCTAATTTGTGCCATAGTGCTTCTTGCAGTAATGCTGATAGAGCAACATGTCCCATTACTTGTGTTCATGTAGTTGTTTGGAGCACATTCAGGTCTTACTCTCCAAACAGCCAAAAAAAAAAAAACAGATTTGAATCTAGCTAGTCAAACAAGCACTTATTTTGTATTAATAAAATAAACTTGTCATCCATCCAAGCCAGTAATATGTAATATAAATGCATATGTATATATAAATTATACATATATATATATATATATATATATATATATATATATATATATATATATATATATATATATATATATATATATATATATATATACACACACACACACACACACACACACATATACAAATATATGTATAAAAAAAATTCAATATTTAGTAACCCATGCATGCTACTATAAAATGCCTATTAAAAATAAAAATAAGGAACAAAAAAGATCCTACTAGATAAATTAAAATTAAATTTCAGTATATGCACAGCAATCTTACTTGACTGGTACAACATTTTTATAAGACTGTAACAAACTAAATTAGCAACCCTTTATTTGCAAAGTGTTTTATAATCCAAAAACAGGCTTTACCTCATGCTGTTCAAATACAAATGTAGTACTAGTATAGTATATTAGAAGTACATTTTTACTAAGCGGATGGTTGTGGGTCACCATAGTAACACTGTCAGCTGTCGTTTGAACGCGGCTGAATTGTGCTGATATGGAGAAGAGCGAGAGAGGCTTATTATAGAGAAGTCGTGCTGTCAAAGTCCATACCATCATGTGGGCAGCGTCTCTATAGTAACAGCGCTGGCTTTGGCCATGAAGAAAGGCTCAGCGCGCGTGTGTGTGTGTGTGTGTGTGTGTGTGTGTGTGTGTGTGAGAAGGGTGAAACCAAATGGCTGTTAAATAAAGAAACGAGGATGGATGTAGAGAGAGAAATATTCAAACAAACAGTGGGCTGTGTTCGTGTAAGTGTCACACAGTGTTTGAGGTGTTCGTGGTAATAACCACACTAGAAACACACGGCCCGAGCCGCATCCAGGAAAGCACACGCTGTGAAGTCTGCCTGTAGGTGCGCTGGATAAAATGGGTCACACACACACACACAGTATTATTGTTACTTCCTCCCGCCATCTCTCTGTGCTGTCAGATCATGAGTAGTTCTGCTGTACACACACACACACGTACACAAAACACTACTGTGCTATCTGACCTTCAGAGCTGGGGTGTAAATATTTGATCTGATAATGATGCAATTAGGGCTGCAACTAACGATTATTTTGATAATCGATTAGTTGGCCGATTATTCTTTCGATTAATCGATTAATCGGATTAAAAAAAATATTGACCAAAAAAAACACTATTCCACATTCTGCCCAATGTCCTTCAAACAAACGTGACAACTGAATGCTATGAAAACATACAGTGCTTAATTTATTAGACCACTTATCATAATAAAGAGAAAACATATTTTAGAAATTTGTCAAAAATTTGTTTAAATTTAAAAATGTTATTGTCATTTATTGGACATAATAATAAAAAATGTCCTCATAACAGCTTGCATTCTTGCTGGTATTGTTTATGTACTTTTTGACTGCAATTGGGTATCGCGAAAAAAAAATACTCAAAACAAAATAAAAAAAAATAAATAAGTGCTCTGGTTTTCTTTCATAGATAACAGCAATAATGATATTATAGCATTAAAAATAGCCTACTACTGTTACTAAAGAGCTTACACATATTGGAGTACTAACCAGTACAGAAAGCCGAAAAATGATTTTGGTTATCACCAATACTGTTACTTTAGAGCAGCAGTGGCACAAACCTTACATAAACACATTGTTAAAAAACTTACATAAATTTGTTAAGCATTGTAAAAATTGAATATAGTTTAAACCTCTATTAAAAATTAAAATAATAAAGATAATAATAAAGACGAATAAAAACACAAACTCAGTGTTAACCAACAGGTAAGAGTAATGTTCTGCAGGAACTACTTTGATCACAGTCACCTCGTCATTTCTTTATCCTGTAAAAGGCCGTTATGGAGCGTCTCATGTTTATATTCAGACTGACAATTACACGCTGTTATCCCTTTAAAGTTCCTACTCTCATAAAATATTTTAATTTATTTTAAACCTTAAATTAACTTTCAACAACAGATAATTCAGCACAATGGATATGTTTGCGCTGAAAAGCCTATTAATTGTCTCCCTCTCTACTGTGTTCTGTCCGTCTGACGCGCGTGCGCGCGCCCGCCGCGCCGGCGCTCATTCGGTATTTTAAACTTAACACAGACTGTCAGGACGGACCTTTATGCAAAAATGGAAATGCTCGCGTGAATTTGTGGCATTTATAGATAAGGATATTACCGTAAACTGAACGTTTTTGCGCTGAGGACGCACACGCATCTGTCAAAGCGCCTGACAGGGCAAGCCATTACTCTTATGCATTAACTTAAAGCTTAAAATAAAGAATTATCATGTTTTGGGCAGCTTGGATCACGTGCTTCTCCGGCAGAATCTCATTCTGTTTCCTCCACTATTTTTAGATGCATTTTGTCCATAGAAATGCATTATTCAGTGCCGTAATTTGACTAACCAGCTGAAGTTGGACGTGCACTGTGGGCAGACCCGATTAATCGATAATGAGAATCGTTGTCGATGATTTTCATAATCGATAATAATCGATTTTATCGATTAGTTGTTGCAGCCCTAGATGCAATTCAATGGTTTTAATGATTCAGTTTAATAATTTTAAAGTTTCATTTGATTCAGCTATTTTGGTCTGATTCATGATTAGAGCTGTGTTGATATATTAAATATTTCCTATATTTTTGAGATGTACTATAAATTCAAAAGTCTGAGGTCAGTAATTTTTTTAGCAAGGATTCATTTAATTGATCAAAATTTTAAAGTAAAGACATTTTTACAAAAGCCATTTATTCCAAATAAATTGTCAACGTTGATAATCCTAAAGTTTTTTTGAGCAGCAAATCAACATATTAGAGTGATCATGTAATATAGAATTTAGCTTTACATATCAGGGAAAAAACATTTAAAAATATATTAAAAAAAATTAATAAAATATTCTTTAAAATTATAATATTTAACAATTGTATTTTTTTTCTCTAAGCCTCAGTGAGCATGAGACTTTTTTTTCAAAAACATTAAAAAAAAATGTTACTGACCTCAACCTTCTGAATGGTTAGTGTAAAATTAAACAACATCATGAATCTGTTGTAATTTAAAAAAAATAATCCTATAGAGGTTTGAATCATTGCCATTAATCTGTCTGTTTAAATGAATCAATCAATAACAATTCAAATCAACCTAAAGATTCAAATGCATCATTATTCATTAATGTTCACAGAAGTCACTGTCTGGCATGTTTTAAATATTAAAATGTTTTAGCAAAAATATATGCAGGTAAATATACGTAGCTATACTATGTACTGATGCATATAAACTGAAATGATTAAATATCATTATTCCTTACTGAAATCTGAAAAAATGCCTTAATTATTTGAACTAGATTTTACTTCACATTTTAAATTCAAATTTGGTTGAAATTATGGGAAAATAATATCATCTAAAAGGTCACAAATGAGCAATCAGCCCTTTTTTACTCATTCTTATATTCAAATTAAATATTATAAAATATAGTGAATTAGTTATTAATTTTAAAAACGCATTCCATTTTCATCAGATCATTGTGAGGTTGCTACATTTTTACACCCCTAACTCTCCCTACAAGCTCTGATTAAAGACACGCTGCAGGTTAAAAAACATGGGTTTGGAGAAGTTGACAGTGCTAACAGAACTAATGACTGGAAAACACAACCCTCAGATATCATCAAACTGGAACTGGCCACTACGATCATTGTTTTTCGGTTGCTGTTACTCACAGCAGGTGTCCTGGATCTGACCTCGAAACAATACAATAGGACAGCAGCCATTAAGTCACTCAAGCAGAAGAGGCTATACAGGCTATTGTTAATTGTCTTGGAGAGTCGCCACCCCAAAACCCCACCTCCAAATCTCCAAGACTAAGCAGCTTTTTTCCAAGACCATTAAAAGGCAGATTATATGCATAGTTTGTGGATGCCATTTGAGAAAAAGCCCAAGCGAGCATATTCCAGTAAGATGTAATGGCCTGATGAGAACGCTACACTTGCAAAGAAGTACTGTGTGCTACTATAGTAACGTGATGGTATCAGGTGACATGATACTGAAAGACTACCATATTTACATATGATAATATTTACATGGAATTTTAAAAGAACATCATGGGATGGTGATGGCGCCATAGGAACACTACCGTATTTTTACTGTACTTTTAGTGGAAAGGTGAACCAGGTAAATTTGGAAATGGATGCACAAATGTCTTGCAAGATATAAGCATAGACAGAGAGTGAACCAACTCCAGGGTAAGGCTAAAAGCAGCCAAATCTATTGACTACATACATCATAAACCCATCTTTTTAGGCAAGAACCAGATATGGGTGTCATATAGGCAAATAAAATATTTTTAATGATCTGAACGCTTTTGATTGGCCATTGCATTTCAAAGCTCAACAGAATTGAGCGTGATTGGTTATAATGAGCAACACTGTAAAACCACTTAAAAAGAAAAAAACCGGTGCAACATGAGCAGTTCTTAATTTAATGCCACAATCGACACTTTCCATTTATTTCCCCTTTGTTAGCAACAGACGTAATAGATTTGATTTATTTGTGCTCGGACATTTTTGTCCAATTTAGTGGCATTTTTGCTCCAAGTTCCCATGGCCTTCCCCAGCCTTACACATGCTCCGCCTGTGGCTATAAGCAGTATCTTAACCAGAAAAAGATAACAGAAGAACACTACTGATGAGAAAATCAAGAAGCCTGAATCAGTTTAGATTTGTACAGTGTTTTTCAGACATTCCTGCAAAGCATTTTGCATAGCATTTTTGTAATTGAATATATTTTTTACTTAAATACTACAGTTTATTATTGTTTCTGATTTCAGGTTATATAGACAAAACGGTGTTTCACTCCAATTTTAGTCAGCTGATTTTCAAATCTCTGAATAATGAATCAGTTCAAATTAATCATTAAAACGAATAGTCTCAAAAGAGCTATTTGTTTGTGAATCACTAATTAACAATACAACTGTTTATCATTATGTTTTTGATTTCTAGTTATACAGATTATGCAAATGTTATGTTGTTTACATATCATTCACCTCAGTTTTCCAGTTCTTGGAATAATCAACCAGTTCAACTGAATCATTAAAAATAATACTCTTTCTCGCTAATTTAAAACCATTGATTCAAACATAATGAAGAATGTTAGATCTTAGTATCAAAGGTGTCATTGGCCTAAAAATCTAAAATTCTAATAAAAACCATTTGTCATTAGCAAAGCTAACTTTCGATCAATGTTTCTCACCTGGTTTTGCTTCAGCACCTGGATTTTACATTGGAAATCAAGTAGTGACTCAATAACAGAATAAATCCTTAAAATCTAACATTAAAATGTTTAATATTCCGATAAACTGTACAGATACAAAACTATGCAAAATTATAAACACTTGACATAAGAAAATGGACAGTTTTAGTTTCTAAATTATATTTTCACAACTATCCCAGCCAATTGAGCACAGACCAATGTCTAATTTTTGGGTCGTGACCCACCAGTTGAGAAGCACTTCATAAGGTTTCATTTCTGCCATGCTGTAAGGAACTTCCTCTCCATCCCTCACCTCATATGGTCCTGTAAATTTCTGTTGTGTTCAACTCTCCCCCACGGCCCTTCGACCTCAGTACAAAACAGCCTTGGCCTTCCCATTCACCCATGGCTTCTAAGGGCCCCTGGACCCCCCTACTCCTTCCTCGGCCCCTTCTTAAAGATCCCACCCAACCCCCAGCACTCTAAAGGACCTCATTCATAGATCTACTGCTATCCACGTCTGACCCCGCAAGTGCTGAAAGCTCACTCGGGGAAGCAACTGCTCCGAAACCTCCATCTACACTCCCCTCAGATTCTAGCACGGGGCAGAACTCATGTGCCCGGGATGACAAGGGACAACTGGGGATTTGGTATAAGCAAGGTCAAATGAATCATGGACATTCCTGAAACTCTGCTCCCACAGTCCACTGTGGTGCTGTAACCCCCCTTCTCACGTTCTGTCCTGCTTTCTATGGAGAATCAGGAAGGCTCAGATGCGCTGCTGGCATACTAAACACTCTCTCTGCATCCCAGCTGGGGCCACGTGAGAGTCGGAGGAAGAAAAGACGACAAAAAAAATTAGGAAATGATGGAGAGAGCCTGGGAGAGAAGTCGTCTCTGCAGTTAGACAAAGCGTTTGTCTGTTTGCATGAGCATATTTGAGTGAATAAGTGGCAGTGATGAAATGAAACACTGTGAAACATCGTAATAGCGTGAAAGTTTAAATCAATTAAATCACGTGATTTTTGTCTTAAAGTTTGGATTTTCTCAACTTTACCTCAAATGTTTTAAACCGAATCAAAACTATAATCTTGGGGGGGGGGGGGGGGGGGGGGGGTTTATACCCCATATTAATTTTCTTTCTGTTGTGAAACACGAAATGAATATTCAAGGTCGTCTCCATCTATCAAAAGTGGATGGCCACGAAAAAAAAAAACTTTTTATAAAGATCTCGGCAGTATATATCAACATCCACTTTCATTTTATGGAAACAAGAAGCTCATAAGCTCACTTATTCAGCCTTGCTTCTCCTTTTGTGTTTCGAAGAGAAAAAAAAAAGAAAATAATACAGGGTTGGAATTTTTATTTTTGGGTGAATTATTATTAACTCTGTGAAATGAATGTAAGGTTGTTAAACATCATTACACTCACAAGTTAGCACGTTCCTCTGGGCACGAGTTCAACCCAGCTGCTTTTACAGGACCTGCGACTGCTTTAGAGCTTTTACTTCATTCATTCAGAATAAAACACAGATAAATGAAGTGTAGCGAGGAATGCAAAACCGTTCAATGCTGAACGCAGAAGCGAATGCACGGCTATGACGTGATGGGAAACTTGGAGGCTGAAACTTAAGATTGTGTTGAAACAGACTCTAAAGTCCATAGGCTGTCTGAAAAGACCAAAAAAAAACTCACCGTTTCCTCTGTGTGTTAAACACACAGACCTCACTGACATTAAATCCAGCTCTGAGCAGTGTGACGAAAGGCTGAGCCACAACATAAACCCACCGAAGGAAATGCAACACACCCCCACAGAGAAGAAAGTTTACATGAGCTGAGAAAGACAAGATACTTCCACATAGAGGCTAAACAAAAAGGTTTTCATTGCTGGACCAATTTCAGACCAGTAGTTCAGATTTGTACTAGTCCTGCCAACATTTTAAAATTGTTTTCTTGACCAAAAAAAAAAAAAATTATAATAATGTTTTTAACTAATAATTAGTTTTCTACTTTGGACTACTAGTCTGCAATTGCTAATAGTCTGCAATTACAGCTACAAATGAATGGACTTATTTTTCCTGAAAAGTAAAAACATGATTTCAACACACAACTGATGAAGGACTGTCACAAGTCAATCTTGCAATTTAGAGAGCTAGATTTATTACTTATGCATTTATTTTTAAATAAATAAGGTCATTCAGTTTGGCATTTGCAAAAGAATATAATGATTTCCTAGTGAAATCCTCTAGGAAAACACCCATTAAGGAAGTTTCTGAATAAAACCATTGCCTTTTAGTATTTAAAAAAATTGAATAGCGTTACAGAAATCACACACTGGGGATTCTTCAAACTCTTTAAATTAAAATGTGTTTAAGTCTTAAGTGTGGCCAACTACACATTCAAATCTTTTAGGTTTTTGAAAAAAAAAAGAAAAAAAGTATACTTTCATTTAGTACGGATGCACTAAATTGATTAAAAGTGACAAAAACATCAATATATTACAAAGGACTACTATCCATGCTATCCATTTGAACTTTCTATTCATCAAAGTGTCACGGTTTCCACAAAACTATTAAGCGGTGCTACTTTTTCAAAATTGATAATCAGAAATTTCTTTGAGCAGCAAATCAGCATATTATAATGATTTCTTGAGGATCATGTGACACTGAAGACTGGAGCAATGATGCTGAAAATTCAGCTGTGCATCACAGGAATAAATTACATATTAAAATATATTCAAATAGAAAACAGTTCTTTTGAATTGTAATAATATTTAACAATATTAACATTTTTACTGCATGTTTGATCCAATAAATGCCACCTTGGCAAGCATAAGAGACTTTAAAATCATTTTAATAATCTACCGACCCCAAACTTTTGAAAAGTAAATAATGTTAATTCTGGGCCTATTTACATTTTTTTATATTCAATATTTTAAAACATCACAGAAAACCAAATGTTTAAGCAAGTCATTAAAACACACATTGTCAACAAACCTAGGAAGTAGGGCTGTGCAATTAATCAAAAAACAGTTTCGATTTCGAACTCCAACGATTATGAAAATACAATAATCGAGATAGAACAATTATTGCGCCACATTCCACCCCCTTTCCAGGTGTGCACTTTCGTTCCTCCATAAAAGCCCAATTTCACTTGCAGATCAGTAAAATCATGTAACGTGACTTTAGCAAAATGGGACGTGCTTGATTTATTGACGTATAATAGATTTATTCATGTTTTTAAAAGCGTGAAAGAGAACTTGCGCTTCCACAGGACAATTTCTGGGTAATTTATGTTCTCAGAGACTGAACAGAACACGGACATGTAAAGTCATCTTTTAGCTCAAGGTGCACGCCTAAATGGTCAAATACATGCAAAAATTTGTTAAAATGCGGCGCTTCGTGATTATTCACGTAAACCTTTGTCAGTTATGTAATAAATTAACATAAGTTGAGAATGAAAATACATGTGCAACAGTAAATTGGATCTGTGTGGCTCTTAAAGTGACAGCGGGCTAATATTCCTGTTGCGACTATGTGCTTAATATTAATTAGGGATGCACGATATTATCGGACTGATATTGGAATCGGCCGATAATGCATTTAAATGTAAATATCGGCATCGACCTGATATGAAAAATTATAATATGAAAAATAAAATAAATCTTAAAATAAAATGTTAGGCTTAACACTGCATCTTTCTGGGGGGGGGGGGGGAATGCAGTGATTTATATAGTTTATTTATAGTTATTTTCAAAGTTTCAATGTACTGTCAAAAAAAACTAATTTAATTCTAATAAGTTCTTGTTAAAACATTTACATTTATGCATTTAGCAGACGCTTTTATCCAAAGCGACTTACATTGCATTCAAGTTACAGTTTTTACATTTTTATCAGCTCGCTTTCCCTGGGAATCGAACCCATGATCTTGGCGTTGCTAGCGCCATGCTCTACTATTTGAGCTACAGGAAAGCAACCAAAATTAAAAAACTAACCAAAATTAACAATTTGCTTAGAAAAAAAATTCTGCACAGGAGAGGCTTGGTGTTGTTTCCAAACAAAAGGAAATATACCGATAACGGCACCGGTATCGGCCAAAATTAGATAAAAAATATCGGCATATCGGATATAGGCAAAAATCCAATATAATGCATCCCTAATATTAATCAAACAACAAAAGACATTCAAAAATCACACACTGCTCTTGAGTAAAATACTTTTGTAGCTTTAATAAGAAACAAGGAAACTTGCATAAATTTTTTATTGTATTTGTTTTTTGCTTTTTTTTATTATTACTGACAGTTATTACTGTCAATTATTTTCAATAATTTTGAGGACTTTTTGTTTGTTTGTTACCTAGTACTCTTCTGTGGTGTTGAGAATTGTGGAATTTCACTGGTCTCTACAATGTAGATGTCATAGCAACCTTATTTACAGGAAATATATATTTGATATCATTATCTTTAAATAAAATCACTCATATAAAGTTTTGGTCATATGGCCCACTCATAATAGTGTTAAATAATTGTGATTATGATTTTTGCCATAATCGAGCAGCCCTATACTAGGAAGCAGGAACAATGCAGCACAGGCCCGATAATCACCAGTTACAAAATTCTCTCTCACAACATCACTCTTAATGACAGGATGAACGAGGTCTTATCCCTAAAAATAATCTATGAGATTCAGTGAGAAAATCTAAAGATGTGCGAGAATGAGCCACGTACACAGTCTATGAGAAATGTGGGCTGACAGGGCAAAACGACTCTAGTGGCTAAACTGAGACTCTGTGTCATTTGCCCCAGGGGCATCAGTGCCGAGGGCCATCAGAACTCATATCGAAGCCTGGGAAAGAGGTCACTGGCACAGCTGCGTCTGCTCAGGAACAGGTCATGAAATATGTAATATTTACCACAAAAACCGTTAAAGTTTTTTTCTTGGCCAACAACCTGTATTTGAAAACCTGTATTGTACCACTTAATTTGTTAATGTCCAATGGCAAAAATGCATAAAAGGGATTTCATCTTGATAGTTCTTGATCATTTTTACGGATTATCTGTAAACTAGGGATATGGGCTTAAAAATATATCACAATATTTCTGGTATTTATTGCAATAACGATATCAATGACGATAATTCAGGGAATCCGGTTTCGTTTCGAATCCTGTTGCTGAGTACACACCATTTAATTCATACTGGAAGCCGGAGGACGCCCCTTGTGCAGAAACTCCACATATCCATAGTATATCCAAAGCACATCGATAAATTATATCTTTGTTGGACAATAGGTTTGTAAACAGGCTCATAAACATGCAAAACTGTATCACACACGTGCTACTGTACTACATTTATTCAGACCAATTTCTGTGCACTGTACAGCCCTAACCAAACAGTTACAGATTGTAAAAGGAGCTCGAGCTCCTCCTTTAGCGATTTACTCCTCCTCAATTTCACGTCCACCCGTCGCTCCACACTGTCGTGCACAGAAATATTTCAACAGCTAGACTTTATCGTTATTATCGTGGGAAGAATAGTTCTTATCGTGGGGAGAATTTTTACCGGTATAATCGCAAACGATAAGATATCGCCCATCCCTACTGTAAACAATTAATAATAAACAAAGACTTTAACTGCAATTGAACCTGCCAACAAGAACACTGTTTGTAGATTAAAAACCAGCCATAAAAATTCTCTAGATCGCCTATTTTGTCAAAAGGCTTTATGCACTTTTTAGTTAAGTGCATCAACAACACTGTCAGTTTTCTACTTCAACTTCTGCAAAACATCTTTAACCAAATGTTTGTTTTTTGGCCATATTTAGATCATTTGCATTGGTCAATAATTGTGTCCACTTGGCCAGTCATTATTAGTTGTTAGTACTTAGTAGTTCAACATCATCTTATTTCCACAATCTACTGAAAACCTCAGATTATACATGGTTTCAAATGTGAATATTTTAGTAAAAACTCAGGTAATTTTATGCAAGTCTACTCTCTAGTCATCAGCTGTTTACAGCTTTACCACATCTTTTATAGTCATGGCGCATAGTGTTTGCTCTTAAAACTGCAGTATGTTTTAGTAGAAAGTAGGGCTACGCGATATGGCCAAAGAAATTACCACGAAAATTGTTTTTCATATCAGTCGATATCGATAATTATCACAATAAAAGTCAAATCTTTATTTCTTTCAAGTTTAAAGCCAAATGTTTGCTCTAAAGTGAAAGTTTTAGAAACCAGGCCATTAATTTTCCTTAAAATAAATACCTGAATAGAAAAATGTATTTCTTAGTTTCTGCATGTTCTAATGCGTGGATACAGGTTTGGGTTACCTGATAATATTAATAATATCACTTTTTGTCTCTTAGAAATGCACATTTGATAGTAGCTTGAGTTAGGATGCAGAGGTAAATTTTTGTTCAATATCAAAATCAGTAACATCTGTAAAAATTGTTGCAACCTCAGTTTTATATGGTTAAATTTATTCTGACCAAGTTTTTTTTTTTTTTTAATTAAGCATTGGTCTCCCATAGCCAAATACATTTAAATCATGATAAACACAGTTAAAACCACACATATAACACCTCAATACCATGGTAAAAATGTAACTATGGTTTTTAGGTAGCCTATTTGAATGAAAAACAGTAGTCTAAAAACATTCAGTATAAATACAGACATGCTATAGCTTAAATCACAAATACATACAGTATAAATTAATTATATACCATTACTCCTGTAATAAAATTAAATGTGACTATACCACATTTCTGCCACAATACCATGGTGCAGTGAGTGTTACTACAGTAAATCCATGGTAAATGATGGCGAGGTGTAGATTGAAAAGCCTTCTGACTGTCTCGTTCATTGCACAGTGTTTTTGTCCTGTTTGGCTTTAAACTAACGTTAGTTTAAATCACAGAGTCATTTGTGTTCATCGCTGAATTCAAGAGCTTCACATTGGATCTGACAGCGCTGCTCAATGCTGGCGTGACCGAGTAATCGCATCTGCTCCAGTGAAGCTCCGCTTTTGGCGCATAAACATTATATCGAACATTTATTGAACTCTTCATATCGTTTTATCGAGGAGAATTATATCGCGATAATTATCGTTATTGAAATATTGCCCAGCCATAGTAGAAAGTTTGATGCAAATCTGTGAAAGGCTCACAAAAGCCCTGCAGAACTCTAGTACATCTTAGACATCATCACACAAGCACTATTTCAAACTTTGAGTTTGTTCCTTTGTTAAGATCTGAAGTTTTCTGTGAGCTTGAAGCCCCGACACTGACCTGAGACGAGAGCAATTTAAAACACGAGAAATACAAAGCTACCAATCTACATCACTGTCATGTTTTCAAAATGGACAGGAACTGAAGCGGAGACGAATATGCCGCTCAAATGCCTGCCAGTCGCTCATTTTGATGACTTGGGATAACTGTAGGGCTGCTACAGGGCTCAATAACTGATGTGAATGAAATATTAGTTCTTAAAGTAACAGTTCAAAGAATGTCAATTCTGTTAGTCAAAATCAAACTTCTGTGAAACACCAAAAGAGATGTTTAGGAGAATGTTCACGCTGCTCTTTTCCACACAATAAACACATTTTTAATGAATAAATAATTTTGGTCCATTCCTCACACAAAGTTAGTGTTATGCAATATCACCATTTTTGATCTTGGCTGATTATATTGTCTCCAGGAGTTTTGACATGCATTTTTTCTGAGCGCGTACACCTGAAGCGCACACACACTAAAAAGCCTGTCAAACAGCGCCTGGACTAAGCTATCTTTCGCATCTGCGCTAATACAGTCAAATACACACAAGGTTTACATATAAACACAGTTGGTCTAAAGAGAAAGTAAACAGTTCAGAGAAAAATGGATGCGTGTCTGTATATTAAATATTGTTGCATATTAAAAAAATTTGCTGCTTGTCATTAAAGAAAAGGTTCACCCAAATATTAAAATTCTATCATTACTCACTCTCATGTTGTCCCAAACCTGTATTAATTTGGTTTGGTTACCCACATTCTTCAAAATATCTTATGTGCAACAGAAGAAAGAAACTCATTCAGGTTTAAAACAACTTGAGAGTGAGTAAATTGCAGAATTTTCATATTTGGCCTTTAATGTTATCAAAGATCACTCACTGCTTTTGAGTCTTGACTTAAGAACTTTAATACAGCTGCTTTAATAAGTGTATAAATTATGCAGTGCAGTGTAAATAGCGTTTTATTTTTATATTTGTTCATTCAATTTCTTGAATGCTCCTGCTAAATACACCTACTGCACCTGAAAAATAAAGCATTGTTTGTTTTATTAGTATTTTATGTGCATTTGTAATGTGTATCTTTGTTCTTATTTTTTTAATAACAAAGATAAAATAATGACAAAGATGTTTTTATCTTTGCCCACTTTGGCCTAAATGTTCTTTTTTATTTTATATTTTGTTATCTTGTAAGGCTTTGTTTTGTTAAATAGGAAAATTAGTTTGGCTGTACTGCTTAGACCAACATGACAAAGAATCTTGGTAAAATGAATAATGAATCGTGATATTCCTGAAAAAAAAAAATTGTGATATACTTTTGGCATATCGCCCACCCCTTAACTTCAAGATTTGGTATACAGAGTTGTATGGACTTTTTTGTACTCCATGATGATGCTTTTGTCCTTTTTTCCCTAGACACAAGTTAAGTTTCCAATAAAACTTTTTTTTTCCCGCAGAACAAAGTTTACTGCATCAAAATGTCTACCAATATATCTGATTTAAGCACACTGAAGCACTGTTCTAGATGTTCAAGGGTGCGTTAAATCTATTCAGACTGCATACACAGTGAAATGGC
Source organism: Barbus barbus (assembly GCF_936440315.1). Lineage (NCBI taxonomy): Eukaryota > Metazoa > Chordata > Actinopteri > Cypriniformes > Cyprinidae > Barbus > Barbus barbus. The sequence goes on from NC_136749.1 coordinate 25,994,372, forward strand.
CTACCAAAAGAAAAACACCAAAACCTACACAAAGTGATAACAAAATGAAATGACAATCGGATGATTTTACACAAAACATTTTATCATTTGGAAGGAAATAAGTTAAATACTGCAAATTTTACACATTTTCACTATATTAATAACAGAACAGCATAAAAAGTTAATGGAATCTTAGCTAGCACTTTTGTTGCATGGAAAAAAAAACATGCATAAACATTCTGTGTAACCTGTTGTGTTTCACAGAAGAATAATTGGGTTTGGAGCACCAATAGGTGAGTAAATTTAGGACTTCAACATCTGAAACAAAGGAATCTCCAACAGAGCCTGAATGAACAATAAACATCTCTTTTCCTCTGAAGACTAAACCACACAACACCATCTCCTTAGCATCAGCTCTACACATGTGTACATTATCCACCACTAATACAACAGCACAACCTTTATATAAAACCCTCACATATATGATCCAAAGGATGCAGCTGAACAACACACAAAAAAACAGAATGCACTTAGATGGATGCCTAACCTTTTCATACAAGGAGAAAAAGAGCAGTCGGGGGAAGTGTCTGAGAGACACACGACTCGAGCGGTAAACAGGAAACGGATGAGATGATGATGAAAATGAAGATTGGCAGGCATTATACAGGCCTACCCTTTCTCTATTTAACAGACAGGAGATCTCTGTGTAATTGCAGCAGCACAAGTGGCAGTGAAGGATGGAGGCGCAGGTTGCGTAACACAGCTGTCTCTGATGCAAACAGCATGTTCTCTGAGGTTATGAGCATGTGATGCTCTAGTCATGTCTCCGTGTGGGGCTGTATTTGCATATTGATGGGCTCCTTTTAATTTCCATCCTTGCTTTATGGTTCCAAGCGGGCTGTTGCTTTTTGAAAGACCAAAGACTACTTTTTCAGACAAACATCACATAACAGCGCTGACCGATCATCAATGAGATTAAAACAACAGTTAAAGGGACAGTTCACCCAAAAATTAAAATTCCTTTCAAACCTGCATGTCTTTCCTTTCTCGTGTGGAAAACAAAAGAAGATATTTCTTGCGACGTGGGATTAAATTCCCAAATAAAACGCGGTAACGGTCGGTAACTCTGGTGCATTTTGAACAGGAGCGGGCGGTCTAACAATCTCCCGTTCCCGACGTCCTTTCAGAACAGCATATCTGCTATGAATAAAATTATAGCCTAATAGGCCATTTTTGTAGAACCTACATTTTTTCCTCTCGGCGACACTTTTTCCTATTGTGTTGTAAATGTTAAACGAATTGTATCCTGACAAGACGAAAAATACAAATGTTGTACAAAATTTGTATTCCTTATTTTTAATTGCTGCCAGCAAAATGTTAAACAAATTTTGTGCCTTACGAATTCTTTTAACATTTTGCTGTCAATAAAAGTCTCTTGACAAGACGAATAAAAGAACAAATACAATTTTGTGTAGACTACACTTTTATTTGTTAGCCTCCCTCTTTCTTTCAGTAGAGGAAATTTAAATGTGTGATTCTGGAAACGAGATCTAAATTTAGCGGGAACGGTCGGGTCGGGAAGGAAATTATTCAAAGCGGAATATATCGCGGGATATAACCTCGCGGGAGCGGGCCTTAAAAAACAGTCCCGCACAGACCTCTACTTCATAAGGCCTTTATTAACCCCTCGGAACCTTGCGGAGTACTTCTGATGAATGGATGCACTACATTTTGCTTCAAAATCTTGACCACCATTCATTTGCAATATAAAGCTTGGAAGAGCCAGGACATTTTTAAATATAACTCTGATTATATTCGTCTGAAAGAAGAAAGTCATATACACCTAGGATGCCTTGAGGGTGAGTAAATCATGGGGTAAGTTTCATTTTTGGGTGCGCCATCCCTTTAAGCTTGAACTGGTAACCTTAATTTAATATCCAAGCTTTAGTCTATTATATAAGTAAATGCATTCTGGAATACAGCATGCTCTTTATATTCATTATTAATGAGAAAACTGTGCCGGGTCTTCAAGACAGCCCATATGCGGGCTATGCCAAGCTCTACCTAGACATTTATCCTCAAGGAGGAACTTTAGACCTTATTAGAGTCAAACTGTATTGATTTCTACTGCACATGCTGCCAAATGATTGCCAATGTCAAGAAAATTCAATCAACGCTGTCAAAAGAATGAAAAAAGAACAGCCTTCTGACTCCCAAATATCCATCGTAAATCTTCCAGACAGGAGCGTCCACAGACACACTGCCAAGTTCCTACACATGATCGCCGCTAAACCAGGATGCTGTGGCGGTAATTAAACACCTTGATCGCCTAGCGCTTCATCACACCCAGAGTCTCTCTCGCTCTAGTCATGAGTTTTCTCCATACACTCTTCTGAAGTCTGACCAAGCCCACACTAATCCCAGTCTTAAAGCACTGATCTCAAATCAACATAAAGGAGAATTAACGTCTACGGACTTAAAACTAAGACGGTTACTTAAACGAACAGTGCACCTAAAAGTACAAACCGTCATAATTTGCGCATTCTTTCAAAGTTAGGCTTTCCTTCTTTGAAACACACAGCTGTCAAACAAGGAATCATTGAAACAAAAATGAAAATCTGCTGAACATTTACTCTCCCTCAAGCCTTCCAAGATGCAGATGAGTTTGTTTCTCTATCAAAACAGATTTAGAGAAGTTTAGCATTACATCACTTGCACACCAATGGATCCTCTGAAGTGAATGGGTGCCGTCAGAATGAGAATCTATATCATAACTCGTTACCTAGCTAGGGACTACTTTCAGGCGCTGCGTAATATCATTGCGCCTGCTGCACCCATGGTACGGCAGCAAAGTTCCTTGATTATTACGCCGGAACGAGAGTATAGTTCCTAGCCATATCGGCCTAGAAAATCACAACTTTTAATTTTCCGTCGGTCTTAGTGCACGATGTAACTACAGAAGAGTCAAGTTTTAAATAGGAAAATTATCGAAACCCTTTAGTCATTTTTGATGACCAAATGCTAATGGTCTAATCTGATTCAATGATCTATGCTAAACTAAGCTAAGCTAAAAGTGCTACCGCCAGACCCGGAGATCGGCTCAAAAATGGTAAAACTCAACTGTTTAACTCTAGGGGAGTTGTAAAATGAGCCTATTTTCAAAAAATGTGGAGTGTTCCTTTAAAGACACCACAAACTAATTTGGTTTGTTGGTGGTTTAATGAATGTAATCACCCCATCTCTTAACAAGTCAAGATCATAGTTTCCTTGTTGCAACTCTTTGTGGTGATTACCAAGAACTTTAGCTACACGTCATTACATTTCAACCGATGACTGGTCTTAGTCAATGTTGACTGAGTAAGCATTAACACAGACCAGTGCTTTCCCAAGAAATCAAGCATACACTTAAACAAAGTGAGCATGTTTGTCAGTTAGTTAGCCTCTAGAAGAACCGGCAGGTCCACTGCTTTTAAACAAACCACTGAGCAAACAGTAATTTGATCAACATTAGTCTAGACGACTCAAAGACCTTCTGTAGACTGTCTAAAAGCATGTATCCTGCCACCTGAAATATTCACGATGGGACAAGGAGTTTCAGGACATGTCTTTGTTAGATCAGAATGAGAAATAATGATGCAGATGATGCATATGCCTGTCAACTGAAACGGATATTGATGATGAGCGCATCACAATGGCAGATAAATGAAATTATACCCTGAAAAGGAGCTGTACTCCCAAAGGAATAGTGCTGGGTGGGTGGGAATGGATAGCGGGGAGGGGCTAAAAAAAACCCTAAAAACAGTGAACCCCTTTCTAGCAACATGAGATGAGGGACAATAGCAGTTTGTCAGATGCAGTGTGTTGCTGATGCTGATCTTGTAACTAATGGCAACAACAGCATCAATACAACCAACTCAATCAGTAGGAGGAAAGTGGAGGCAGTTGAAATGGTCTGCTGTGGAAAACCAATAAACACTGAGACTGATTGTGAAGGGTTTAATACAGAAATACAACTTACCACCATCCCTATCTCCAGCTTAGGCGGGAGGGACCAGCAGGGCTCCGTGTTTGGATCAGGACGCGTTTCCAAAGTTCCTTCCCACATCAACGCTTTTCCTTACATCCTGGTTTTATTTCGCAATAGTGTAGTAATAATCTGGACCGCGCAGAAGCACCAACAGACGCCAAAGACTGAGCGCCGTTTGAACGGAGAACCCCAATAAAGAGCAGGAAGAGGAGGAGGAAGAAAGGTCCAGCGCTCCCTCAAGCAACTCCAGAAATCCCTCTCAGATACATAATGTCACCACTGTGGCATCCAAAAAACATTTACTCAGACTGTAGACTCAAATCAAGCAGATTCCCAGGAACAGCGGCATCGTCCCCGCGTGTTCTCCCGCCCATCTCCTCTCTGCTCGCTGGGAGGACTGAGTGGCTCTTCGCCGCTCCCAAAACAACTGGCAGGCGGCCACGCTTTACCCAAACGCGGTCGAGACCGTTTTTATGAGCTGTATCGACGCGTTGCAAAACACGTAGAACCTAATACCATCGTCAACTTCCGCTGAATGCGACAACAGCGCTGTTTGCTGTATAAAGTAATACTTTCTAAGACATAAGAAAGCTGTTTTCCCCTCTTTTTCAGAATGGAATGTTCCACTGAGGTGGCCCGTTGGACAAAAGGAAGCCTGGCTCGCGCCGCTGATCTAATGGGCGGAGGCTCGCAATCGTCATCCAGTAGAATTAAAAACAATAATGAAAAATAAATGAGTTTTAAAATGATGAGACCCTAATTTTTGTGATTTAGGTTGTTAAGACAAACACTGGGTTTATGGACTATCGTGGCATGATAGTACAATGATATTCTTTGTTTGTTTTTAAGTAATATCATAAAATACATAGTACATAAATATGGTAATTAGTCACTACTATGGTATTAATAAAAAAAAACACAAATATATTGGTATTCTTTAAGTACCTTGGAGTACCAGTGCGCATGAGTGGTGGTAATCAAACATTGTATATATGGAAACAAAGTTCTCATACCTTTTTCATAATCAGTACGGTGTATCTCAAAGTACTATAATATTCCATGGTATAAATATATCATGGTATTTTGAGGCACTTTCAACAAGACATACCATAATCACAGGATTCATGGGAAATACTGTAGTTTGTACATGAATGTGATAAATACAGGAACAAATATAAGAAACTACACAACCAAATATGAAATGTTAACAGATGGACAATGGAAAACAGATTAATAAATGTGAACGCATGAACAGAAATGGTACATACAGAACAAGTATATTTTTAAACAGTTTCCTGAAAACAACCAGAGAACATTAAACTTAAAATAAAGAGTTGCCATAATTTTGATTAAGTATTAAAACTCACATGTGGCTCTACGGTGCATTTTCTCGTGGTGTTGTGATGTGCGTATATTCTCAGTTGTTTGTCAGACAGGCTGATGCACGAGCCATTTCTGCTTTTTCACCCCAGCTTTAGGAAATGAGTCTTTTAGAAATACATGCAAGTGGGCGTGTGTGGTTAGGAGGAAAAAAAAAAAAAAAAAAAAAAAATTAACTGGCTACCACCAGTAAAATATGAGAGCTTTCCCCAAATAATTCATAAATGGTATTTTTATAGTTATGTGTTCACATTTAAATTATATGTATTATTAACATTTACAAGAGGTTTTAAAAAAATATTTAAGATTCAAGATGAAATACCAACTAAGTGATGCCCCTTGGTGGTTGTTTTCAGAATAATCAACTGAAGCATACAATGTTTTGAATTGAAATGAGTTCGAACTTAAACTAAAGAAACTCATCAGTTTATGCCTTTTTACACATATTACTTAAAACATCCAACTTATAAAGCAACAGATGTAACTGCTTTGGTGAACTTTAAAGTTAGTTGCTTTTGAGAGATTTGAAAAAAGAAAAAAAAACATTGAGGATGAAAACAAAACTGATATTGTCAACACCCAAACCAGTTTCATTACCACACTTTACACGCTTAAAAAAAGTCTCTTGACAAGTGAAAGAATTTGTGTGATTTTTCTGCATGCTAAGAGAGGGAGAGGTCAGTGTGTAATACTACACATGAACATGAATGTAAGATTTATTAGTAATAAGGGCCATATGAGAAGCTGACGCTTGTTTTTTTGCAACCACTGCAGGAGTGTGAGTGATTCCTACTCCATTATACAGGTCCTGGGTGACACACACAAAATTGAGTCCACAGTTTCAGTACAGATGGATTATCTCAGTCCCAACTTCTTTTTCTCCTTCTGTTTCTTACGCACAACCTCCAGGTTACGATCCTTCCATGAACTCTTCCTCAGTTTGATGGGTCTGCTGCCCACATACCTCCCTAAAGACAAAGACAAGTGAACGTGTTTAGAGCGTGATGATCATAAACAAATATGTGACCCTAGACCACAAAACTAGTCTCAAGTCGCTGGGGTATATTTGTAGCAATAGCCAAAAATACATTGTATGGGTTAAAATTATCTATTTTTCTTTTATGCCAAAAATCATTAGGATATTAAGTAAAGATCATGTTCCATGAAGATATTTTGTAAATTTCTTAACTAAATATCAAAACTTCATTTTTGATTAATAATATTCATTGCTAAGAACTTCATTTGGACAAATTTAAAGGCAATTTTCTCAATGTTTAGATGTTTTTTGCACCCTCAGATTCCAGATTTTCAAATAGTTGTATCTCGGCCAAATATCGTCTGATCCTAACAAACCATACATCAATGGAAAGCTTATTTATTCAGCTTTCAGATATTGTATAAATCTAAATTTCAAAAAATGGACACTTAAGGCTGGTTTTGTGGTCCAGGGTAAAAAATTATTCATTTTGATATAGTATCATATCAAAATGAATCTAATTTTCCCAATTCGGGCCAATACAGATCTGACAAGTTTGAGTCGGGCTTTAGCCATTTTCTCTCTCAATAAAAAGCCTAAATGAATAATGTCCAGGATCGTTTAATATGTTAAGTAAAGCTACTGCAGTGTTTGCTTACACCATTTATTTGGAATAGAAATCATTTGAAACATTATTAATGTCTTTACTGAGACTTTTGGTTAATTTACAGTATGTTTGCCAAATAAAATGATTTAAAAATATAGAATTTTAAAAAACTAAACTAAATAAATTTTACCTTAAAAAAAAAAAACACCTTTGAACAGTATGTGTATAATATAATTTAAGACCAACAGTATGTATTTTTCTGTATTGATCTAAACACACTCATTATTATCCTCATTAACTCACCGTTCATTTCTCTCATGGCGCGCACATAATCATTGGGATCTTTAAAGCTCACAAAGCCATAACCCTTCGTTTTCCCAGTGCGTTTGTCTCGAACAACCTTTGCCTTCAGGAAGGATGGATAACGGCTAAACGCTCTCGCCAAAATGTCATCATTCACCTCATTCCCCAGATCGCCACAAAATATCCGGAAATCATCTGAGAAACCAAGAAGAGCACTGCAATAATTTATGTGCTAGGCTTCTTTTTTGAAGAAAATATAAAGTGAAGACTGTATTTACAAAATGTCCACAAACCTGGATCCCACTCTGTTAGGCTGGTGTCCTCCCATGAGACACCAGCTGCTACCCGGATGCATTTCTTCATCTTTTCCTGTTTTCCTTTCTTTTTATCTTCTGTGCTAGTTTCAGCAGGCTGTGCACGTTAATAAGAAATCATTAGAACAATATTCATACCAAGAGTTCCTATAGAGTAAACTATTTATATTTTTTTTTTTTTTTTGATTCTTTATTTATTACAGATTTTTGATTTACAACTTTTTACAGCAGTGCCCTAGATCTGCCCATATATAAAAAATAAAAATAAAAAAAAGGTGATAAATAAAATTACATAAATATGTCATCTCAGGATTTCGAGAGGTCTGATAAATTGTCAGTAAGGTCTAACCAAAATTGTATTGTCTTTCTGGTGGCACCATGTATTTTGGCCGTGGTACACTCCAACCGGGCAATGTCCAGCAAGTATGACATCCACGTCAATCTAACTGGGATGGATGGATCCAGCCACAGTTTTAAAATAACCTTTTTAGCAGCAGTAAGAGCAGCAGACAGAATCCTTTTTTGATTGACAGACAACGATAGTGATGAATCATCCAGCAAAAGAAAAAGCAGTGGGTCCTTTTGGATCTGAGTCTTCAGAAGATCCGACAATAAGTCCTGTACCAAGGCCCAGACCGAGGCAATTCGGGGACAGTCCCAGAACATATGTATATATGTACCTTGACTAGAGCTATTACACAGGTGACAGAAGGGGTCAGACTTTCTTTTCATTTTATATAATAAACAAGGAGTGGCATATGCCTTATAGATTAACTTATAATGGATCATTTGGTGAGCTGGGTTTTTAGAGGTAGCAAAACAATTTCCCCAGACGTTGTCCCAATCAATCACAGTGTCAAGTTCTCTTGCCCAGAAACCTTCAATCGGAATGTTTGAATACTGTCGTACTACAAGTGATGTATAAATTATATTCACAATACCTCTGGAAGCCATACTAGAATCTATCCAATTTACCATAGGATGAGGAGATATTTTAATCGACCAGGGTACTCCGTAAGCTTTCAGTGCAGATCTTAATCTTAAATACAGAAAAAAGGAAAATCCTGGGAGCGAGAACTCATCCTTTAGCATCTGAAAGGACTTAAGCCCATAATCGTTGTACAGGTCTTTTAAAGTGTAGATACCACATTCAGTCCAGCATTTGGAAACGAACGGTTTGTTGCCAGTACAAAGATTATTATTATGCCAAATGGGGGTAGAGTCACTGTAAGAATCTGAAGCTCCCATAATCTTCTCTGCTGCTTTCCAGGTTTTGATAGAATGGCATATAATTGGACCAAACTTTTCCAAAACTTTCTTCAATATTCCCGTAAAGGGTAAATCCTGTAGACGCAATGGGTAAATAATATTAGTTTCTAAAGCCCGCCATGGGACAGGGGAGTCAACATCTAGCCAAGTCCTAAGTGGTCTCATCTGGTATGATAAATAATAGGACCAAAAATCTGGTAGGGATAAGCCACCATGAGGTTTTAGCCGGTGCATCGATTTAAAACGAATTCTAGGCCGTTTATTATTCCACAAGAATTTGGATACTACTTTATTGATCTCATTAAAATAGCCAATAGGTGGTGTCAGAGGTAACACTGAAAATAAAAAGCTTAGCCTCGGAAGTATATTCATCTTAACGGTGGCTATCCTTCCATGAAGAGCCAGACAGAGTGGAGACCAACACAGAAGATCGCTCTTAATCTTATCCAGAAGAGACTGATAGTTCCACTTGGAAATGCGAGATAATGAAGGAAAAACTCTGATTCCAAGATAATTAAATTGGTCGCTGACAGGAATTGTAGTGGGTAAATTCTGAATCTCTGATTTAGCAGCTAAATTAAGGGGCATAAGTATGGATTTGCTCCAATTAATCTTGTAACCAGACAGTTTACCGAATGTATCAAATAATTTTAAGCATTCCTTAACCGAGTCTGTGATGTTTGATATATACAACAAAACATCATCAGCGTAGAGTGATATTTTATGGGATGTATTCATACAACTTATTGGAACTATTGCAGAACATTGTCTGATTGCTTGGGCCAAAGGCTCTAATGACAAATTAAAAAGCAAGGGTGACAGGGGACAGCCTTGACGAGTGCCCCTGCCAAGATAAAAGGAAGGGGAGATAGAAGAACCAGTGATTACTCTGGCTGAGCATTTAGAATAAATAGTTTTGACTGCTTGTAGAAAAAAGGAGCCAAACTCAAAATATTCTAAGACAGACCACAAAAAGCTCCACTCGATTCTGTCGAATGCTTTCTCTGCATCCAGAGAAAGGATTGCAGAGGAAGCTGTATATGAGTCTGCTTGTTGAATAATATGCAGAAGCCTACGTATATTGTCTGCAGCAAATCTCCCCCTTAGAAAACCTGATTGATCATAGGTAATCAGGTCTCCTATACATCGATCCAATCTTAAGGCCAGGACCTTTGCCAACAGCTTTGAATCTGTGGATAGAAGGCTAATTGGCCTGTAGCTAGAGCATTCAAGTGGATCCTTACCTTTCTTCAGTAGCAAAGTTATTAAAGCTGTAGTTTGGTCCCTATGTAAAGCCCCTTTTTCTAACGCAAAGTTAAGAGAATTAAGAATCAAAGGCGCTATTATGTCCCATAATATCTTCAGTAACTCTGGGGGAATCCCATCTAGCCCAGGTGCTTTATTACTATTCATGCAATCCAAGGCGGATTTTAATTCCTCGATTGTCAAAGGGCTATCCAATATGTTGCGCTGAGAGTCATTTAATTTGGGTAGATTTAACTGTTTAAGGAATAAATCAAAGTTTGTTGGGTCAGAGTTGGATTCTGAAGTGTACAAAAGTTGGTAGTAGTTTCCAAATACCCTATTTACATCCTTAGGTTGAGTGTATACTGAGCCCTCATGTCTAATAGCTGATATACTAGTCTTAGATTCATTATCTTTCAACCTCAAAGCCAACAGCTTGGAAGACCGTTCTCCATGGAAATAATATGATTGTCTAGTACGATGTATGATGAATTCAGCTCTATGTAAATATATGGATTTTAATTCCGATTTAAGGACATTTACTATTTTGGTTTTGGTCTCACAAAAGTTATTTTTTAATTCCTTTTCTAGTAGATCAATTTGTTTTTCTAATTCAAATTTACGGCTCTCCCTACGCTTTTTATTAAAGGACGAAAAACTTATACATTTACCTCTAATAAAACATTTTGTGGTTTCCCATAATACTTGGGGGTCAGAGGCTGAATCTCTGTTAATCTGTAAAAACTCCATCAAGGAGCTGCGTAACTCAGACACAAATGTACAGTCCTGTAACAAGGAGGTATTAAATCTCCATCGATTGCTTTTAGTGCCCAATGATGCGGGGGTTAAAGATGTAATTATCGGAGAATGATCAGATAAAAGAATCGGTAGAATATTAACTTTACTAATATAGGGAATCAGTGAAGGGGACATAAGTAGATAATCAATCCTTGAATAACTCTTATGACGAGCTGAAAAGAATGTATAATCCCTAGCCCCATCATTTTGTAACCGCCAAACGTCGCATATATTAGAGTGTCGCAAAAAGGAATTAAAACATCCAGAGATCACTGAATCAGACTTAGAGACATGAGATCTATCCAACTGGGGGTCCAACACCGCGTTAAAATCGCCCCCTAACACCACAAGACAGTCCTCTAAACTCACAACTAAACGTAGTAATTCTTGAAAAAATGAGTTATCACCCTCGGTGGGTGCATATATAGACATAAAAGCATAATTAGTATTATTTAAGGAAACAACAGCATAAGTGATTCGGCCTTCTGTATCTCCACCAGTTCTTATAATTGAAAAACCACTATTACGTTTAATCACTATCAGCACCCCTTTAGTTTTGTTAACAGCCGAAGAGGCAGATATCACTTTAAAATATCTATTTTGAAAGCGATGCACGTCCACTGATTTCAAATGTGACTCTTGTATAAGAGCAATAGAGACCTTTTTGCTTCTTAGGTAATCTAAGCATTTGGTTCGCTTAACAGGGCTGTTTAACCCATTGACGTTCCATGACAAAATATTTATAGCCATATATTAAAAAGAGAAAAGCAACTCACACCAACCACTAAGATGGGAGGACCAGAAAGTAATCGACCAGAAAGTAATCCACCAGAAAGATAACGGTGATCAGAGCATATGCATATGCATCTGGACATACAAATATTACGCAAACTAATACATAGGCATACATTAGACCAATTAAACTTACGTGGGCAGTCCGGGGCATAGAACAAAACAACAAAAATAAGAACAATGACAAAAACAAAAACAAAATGGGCAGTAAACAAAGAGTTAGAACACACTCTTCTATCTGCCCTCAAAGTAACAGCCTTTGGATACGCGACCACCCTAGCCGTCCGGCTCGTCCGTCAACATCTGACTCGGTCATTTTTAGGATGGAGAGACTGTCAAATTTTCTCAGCAATGTCCTCCATAGGAACTGCAGATTCATCCTCGTTCACCTCGGATTCTCGTGACGCAACCGCTACATCTTTCTTCAAAGAAGACTTTGTGGCGGGATCCAGATTGAGAACGAACTTTTCAACCTCTGCCGGTGTCTCGAGGTGAGAAATCTTCCCTCGGTGAGTAACTTTCACTACCGCGGGGTAAACCACAAAGGATGATATCCCCAGCTGAGTTAGTTTCTTCCTCGCCGATGCCATCGCTTTCCTTTTAGACGCCGTGTGAGTGCTATAGTCTGGGAAAAAAAGCAGCGGCGCTCCCATATGAAGAATTTGTCCAGCGCTTCGGGCTCCATTCAGGATTGCATTCCGGTCTCGATAACGCAGCATCTTGAAGATGAATGTACGAGGGGTTGATTTCGAACGTTCGCCGCTGTAAATACGGTGGGCTCTTTCAATCTCCATTTCTTTGCCAGCAAGAGAGGGAATCCATTTAGGAAGATGATTCTGTATAAATCCCAGAGGGTCATCTCCTTCTACTCCTTCTTTCAGCCCCACTAGACGGATATTGGACTGGCGACTTTTATCTTCGATTCTCGCCAACTTTTCCTGAAGAGAGTCCACTGCCAGCTTGACCTCCACGGTGTCTTTTTTTGCGTGACGAAGAGCTGTTTGCATGTTGTCAAAGTTGTTTCTTATCAGACGAACATCTTCTTCCAGAACTCCAAGTCTATCCGCAATTGGAGCGAATTCTTCCTTAAACAGTTCCCTGACGAGACTGAGGTGCATCTTTAACTCGTCGGCAACAATGGCCCGAAGTTCCCCTTCAGGAACATGATTAGGATCTTTAACTCGCTTTTTTTCTGGCGAAGCCAGTGTCAATTGACGTTTTGCCATCTTCATTCGTATCTCCTTTAAAACACTCAAAAGCTTACCGAATACTGATAGTTTTACTGAGAAAAAGAACAGATTAAGGGTACCGAGTCAGGGAGCTGTCGAACTACACTGCCATTGCCATCGGTGGGTCACGTGATCTCCAACTATTTATATTTTTAAATGAACTTTCTTTATCTGGTGTTGTAACTGTTATCAATTGTTTTCATTAATAAAGCTGAAATAAAATAAAATATAAATTTAAGACGAAATAATTAAACAAATGAAATTAAATGATGCAGTAAGTCTGAATTTGAGTTGAAGAGCTAAAACTACTAAAACAAAAATGTAAGTGAATTCAAATGAAAAAAAAGCACAAAGCAAAAGTGAAAATATATAATTCAAGCTAAATTAAAATATGAATAAATATTATAGTATTAATTACTACTAAAACAACACTATTTTTTTCTTTTCATCCAATAGCTGTTTTATATTCTTTCATTATGCAATTTTTAAAGGTAAAAATGTGTCATTTCTGCACCCTTAATGGCATACAATGGACCAGAGATGGCTTATCCAATGGAATGAATTCAGGGCTGGACTATCTCTCTTTGTCTAAACAGGGGACAGTGTAACATGTCATTCTGAATCATATTAAACCTCAACATGTGTAGGCTCAGGCTCCGGCATGCTCGGTCCGATCACGCTGTCATCGGTGACTGACTCCTTCTTTGAGTCCAGAAGCCCAGCTGCCATGACTGCAGCCTGCTGCTCCGCCACCAACGCTGACAACTCCTCCTGAAAAAAAGATGGAGAAAAAAGATTTTAGACTATTACAACAGAAGCACAAGGAGCTTAAAATTGATCACAGACACACATACTAGTTTTTATTATGAACCATGTCAAAATGGATGCGGTGGAAATGGTGAACAGGTCATACAGGTGATACATGTAAATGGTATGTTGATACTTAACCATGCGTGCTTGTTTCTGGCTCTTGAGGTCAGCTCTCTTAGGCGCAGGAGGTGCTGTGTAAACAGTGGGGGCCGCCTGTATAACACTGGGACTGATCTTCGGAGGGTCTTGAGGCACGGGCCGAGGTGGGGCCGAATTCATAGGGTTCATGCTTCCAACCTGCCAGTAATTGAGAAAAACATTTGAGATACTGACATGACCATTTTTACAGAACAAGGCAAACTTGAAATGAATAAAACCGACAGCTGATTACAATTCAGAAAATACCCACTAGCGGCATGGGTCCCATGGGCGGTCCAACTGGAGCCATGGGGGGCTGAGGGGGTCGTGACATAGGAGGAGCCATCATCATGGGTGGAGGAGGTGGAGGTCTGGGAAGAGGAGGCGCTATCATGCCCTGAGGAGGTGGACCACGCATCATAGGCATTCTCTGACCCCCTGTGGAAAAACAAAAAAAAAGACATTAAAAATACGTAATAATATCTAAGGCTCTATAATGATATGTACAATGTATTTGAAAAATACTGAATAAATATATAAATGTATTTACAAAATAACTATTTTATTTGTATGCATACTTGCATATGTGATCCTGGACCACAAAACTAGTCATAAGGGTCAATTTTTTTAAAATTGAGATTTATACATCATCTGAAAGTTGAAAAAAAAAATCAAAGCTTTCCATTGATGTATGGTTCATTAGGATAGGACAATATTTGGCTGAGATACAACTATTTCAAAATCTGGAATCTGAGGGTGCAAAAAAATCTAAATATTGAGAAGATCACCTTTAAAGTTGCCCACATTAAGTTCTTAGCAATGCATATTACTAATCAAAAATTAAATTTTGATATATTTACAGTAGGAAATTTACTAAATATTTAATGTCCTAATGTTTGGGGGAAGTCGTGGCCTAATGGTTAGAGAGTTGGATTCATAACCTAAAGGTGGCAAGTTCGAGTCTCAGGTCCGGCAGGAATTGTCGATGGGGGGAGTGAATAACCAGCGCTTTCTTCCACCTTCAATACCACGACTGAGGTGCCGGAACCCCCAACTGCTCCCTGGGCGCCGCAGCATTGACTGCCCACTGCTCCGGGTGTGTGTTCATGGTGTGTGTGTGCACTTAGGATGGGTTAAATACAGAGCATGGGTTATCACATGTCACATCACTTTCACTAATGACTATTGGCATAAAAGAAAAATCAATAATTTTGACC
The DNA here is from genome assembly GCF_936440315.1 of Barbus barbus. NCBI lineage: Eukaryota > Metazoa > Chordata > Actinopteri > Cypriniformes > Cyprinidae > Barbus > Barbus barbus. The sequence continues at coordinate 26,009,456 of NC_136749.1, forward strand.
CATACAATGTAATTTTTGCCTATTGCTACAAATATACTCCAGTGACTTAAGACTGGTTTTGTGGTCCAGGGTCACATATATTGATTGATATTATATGCATATATAACCATTAATACGTAAATGAACAAATGTTTTAAAGAAAATATAGGACTGAATCTGATTACCTGGTCTCTGTAAGACGTGCGGGACAAATGCTGGACGCATCATTGGAGGAGGCGCTACTGCCGGCATAGCTACAGATAAATAACAGATGATTGTCAGCTCATTTCTATGGATAGCTTTGTCTTAAATTGTGTAATGAGAACATGTGGATTTATATAGATATACCAGGACCAACAAATGTAGGTGGAGGACCAACTAAAGTGGCAGCTCTTGCCTCCAAACTCTGCTGGACCTATGGAAAAATAAATAAATAAGGATATTTTTCAATTAAAATTTGATATTAGGATTTTTGTTGGGGGGGGGGGGGTCTTATCCTTTTAAAGTATATTTTCAATATTTGTTGTTTTCTAAATTACACTTTTTACTTATGTTATTGTAATGGTATGTAAAAATTATATTAACAAAAGCATTTCCACTAGTAGTCTTACATTTTTGGAGCTTATAAAAATATATAACGTAAAATATTAGGGATATTTTTTGAGTTAGAAAGAATTAATACCTGTCTGTAGGTGTTTGTACCAATGATGGGCCTGATGATGGGTACGGCTGGCATCGCCAGAGCGACTGGCACAGCTTCAACTACTGTAGGTGCCACAGGTCCTCCCAACACCTCCTGCTCAAACCTACGGGAGAAGCATGCATGCTGTCAGAAACGTCCTATTCTACACACTCCAACACTGCCCTGAGAGCAACAATATGCTGCAAATAAACAGCTGGAACTGAACATGAGAGAAATCAAATGTGAAGAACTCACAGCGCCATCTCTGCCTCCATCTCCTTCAGGCGCTCCTCTCCAGATTTTAACGCCATACTGAGCGTTATCTGCAATAAATAAATACATAATTTAGCCAATAAGTATATAAACAAACCTTATTAAATAAATCAAAGGCTGTGCCTCTAATCAAATCACAGCAAGCTGCTTGTCTGGCAATTTTGGGGATCACAACCTTGCACCTTTAATGCCCACAAATGCTGCACACTCCTATGATGATTAAAAAGATGAAAACCCTTGCACTCCAAACATGCTTCACATCCTTGAAATTCAGTTCACTGCGTTTTGAGAGACAACTAATGTGTCTACAGTACAGAAAATAAATAAGAACAGAAATCAAGACGCATAAATAAAATAAAGAGTCTGTGGTAAACTGTGCTTCACTGTCTAGTTTACAGAAGACTGTTTGAATCGATTAATTATTAGTAAAGGATCGAGAAATAATGTTCAGATGCAACATGATTCTGCTTTAAAGCTCCAGACTGAATTCAACTTTATCTACAAGCCCGCTGCAGTATGCTAGTTTTAACTAAATACATACTCGCCGTGAAATCAGTCCTGATGAAGAAATTCAAGCAAGTATGCAGGAATAAAATAAAAAGACAGATGAACAGAACTGGACCATTTGTTTTCCTCAACGTTACCGCTCCTCTAGGCGCGGGTGAAAAACGTCACACCAGTCCTGCGAAGGCGCAGGAAAGTGACATCATGTTAGGTGTCAGGTGTCTCTTCGGAGGAAAAAGGAACAAAGAACGGAAGAAACCCCCCTAACTACTAACTAATACGAATGAACACCAATTGTATCATTGATTATTATTTAGGCATATATTACTAATAGCAGGATTTCCAAAGTCATGGAAAACTTGGAAACATAGAAAAATAATTAAATGTAATTGTTTTTCTTAAATTACATTTTTGATGTTAATAGCAAACGTAAATCTATCTGAGGCCTACTTTACAGTTAGGCTTATATTTAAGACCAAAAATAAAATAGATGAGATAGATTCGTCCTCCTCTTGACAAAATATTGAAATTAAATATTCATTCTGATAAGTAATAATTAGGGAATTTAGAGCTGAATAAAGCTCGTTTTGCCTTGATGGCAGGGGGCGCTGTAGACTAGCAATGGCACATGAGCCTGAACAACAACTGTGAGAGATGTGCTGTCAAAAAAGTTCACAAGAGTAGGTATCACACTAATTAATACAGTCATTTTTTTGGAGATGTACAATGGCAATTCCATGTTATTCCTACATGGAGCTGCTTTCCCCTTTTCAAGGAGAAAAAATATGCAAGGTGGGCAAAACAGACTTGATGTAGAGCAGGGGTGCCAAACTCTAAGTGAAGTGACATACTGCCAAGTATGGTGACCCATACTCGGAATTCGTGCTCTGCATTTAACCCATCCAACATGCACACACACAGCAGTGAACACACACACCCAGAGCATTTATGGTGCGGTGCCCGGGGAGCAGTTGGGGGTTCGGTGCCTTGCTCAAGGGCACCTCAGTCGTGGTATTGAGGGTGGAGAGAGCGCTGGACATTCACTCCCACCACCTACAATCCCTGCCGGCCCGAGACTCGAACCCACAACCTTTGGATTACGAGTCCGACTCTCTAACCATTAGGCCACGACTTCAACTCAGCTCCTGGAGGGCCGCAGCTCTGCAGAGTTTACTTCCAACCCTGCTCCAACTCATATACCATGTAGTTTTCAAATAAGCCTTAATGACTTGATTAGCTGGATCAGGTGTGTTTAATTAGGGTTGCATCTAAACTGTTCAGGGCTGTTGTGGCCCTCCAGGAACTGAGTTTGACACGCCTGATGTAGGGGGAACTTTCTCTCAATGTTTCTGACAGGAGGAGAATAACTTTTACTGACCTCTATCACCCTCTAAATTCTTACATCATCTCACATCGGCTGTCATCTCCTTCCTGTTTAAGATGCTGTTTAAGTGTTAAAAATCCTCAGCAGAGTTTCACTAAATAAACATTTTGGATGTAGACTCTGCCTGCCATGATTTAAATCATATCAAACATACCAAACAAACATATGTTTGTCAATATTTAAGCATAAAATAAAGGAATTAAATTACAAGCACAGATTTAGGGAAGTTTTCCACCATGGAACAAGGATATCCGTTGACTGATGCAAGCTTACGTATATTAGGCCTGTTGTGGAGTAAGATTGAAACATACTGATGCATATAAAGAAAGTGTTTTCTTCTTAGACAAAATTGCTAAAGGGACAAAACATGTTTTACATCAGCATATCATTGCAGCTGCTCGTATCAGGTGAGTTTATGTATATATATTTTAGATGATGCTATTGATTAAACAGATTGAGTAAGCAGTGGTTTTCAGCCTTTTTGACTCTGATAATATTCACTAGGTATAAGCCAAAGATATGACAGAACTGCTCAATTTCAAACTTGTATATACAGGTCCTTTTCAAAAAATTAACATATTGTGATAGTTCATTGTTTTCTGTAATGTACTGATAAACATTAGACTTTCATATATTTTAGATTCATTACAACACAACTGAAGTAGTTCAAGCCTTTTATTGTTTTAATATTGATGATTTTGGCATACAGCTCATGAAAACCCAAAATTCCTATCTCAAAAAATTAGCATATTTCATCCGACCAATAAAAGAAAAGTGTTTTTAATACAAAAAAAAGTCAACCTTCAAATAATTATGTTCAGTTATTGAGGTGTTATGGAGGCCCAGGATGCTTCGATAGCGGCCTTAAGCTCATCCAGAGTGTTGGGTCTTGCGTCTCTCAACTTTCTCTTCACAATATCCCACAGATTCTCTATGGGGTTCAGGTCAGGAGAGTTGGCAGGCCAATTGAGCACAGTAATACCATGGTCAGTAAACCATTTACCAGTGGTTTTGGCACTGTGAGCAGGTGCCAGGTCGTGCTGAAAAATGAAATCTTCATCTCCATAAAGCTTTTCAGCAGATGGAAGCATGAAGTGCTCCAAAATCTCCTGATAGCTAGCTGCATTGACCCTGCCCTTGATAAAACGCAGTGGACCAACACCAGCAGCTGACATGGCACCCCAGACCATCACTGACTGTGGGTACTTGACACTGGACTTCAGGCATTTTGGCATTTCCCTCTCCCCAGTCTTCCTCCAGACTCTGGCACCTTGATTTCCGAATGACATGCAAAATTTGCTTTCATCCGAAAAAAGTACTTTGGACCACTGAGCAACAGTCCAGTGCTGCTTCTCTGTAGCCCAGGTCAGGCGCTTCTGCCGCTGTTTCTGGTTCAAAAGTGGCTTGACCTGGGGAATGCGGCACCTGTAGCCCATTTCCTGCACACGCCTGTACACGGTGGCTCTGGATGTTTCTACTCCAGACTCAGTCCACTGCTTCCGCAGGTCCCCCAAGGTCTGGAATCGGTCCTTCTCCACAATCTTCCTCAGGGTCCGGTCACTTCTTCTCGTTGTGCTGCGTTTTCTGCCACACTTTTTCCTTCCCACAGACTTCCCACTGAGGTGCCTTGATACAGCACTCTGGGAACAGCCTATTCGTTCAGAAATTTCTTTCTGTGTCTTACCCTCTTGCTTGAGGGTGTCAATGATGGCCTTCTGGACAGCAGTCAGGTCGGCAGTCTTACCCATGATTGCGGTTTTGAGTAATGAACCAGGCTGGGAGTTTTTAAAAGCCTCAGGAATCTTTTGCAGGTGTTTAGAGTTAATTAGTTGATTCAGATGATTAGGTTAATAGCTCGTTTAGAGAACCTTTTCATGATATGCTAATTTTTTGAGATAGGAATTTTGGATTTTCATGAGCTGTATGCCAAAATCATCAATATTAAAACAATAAAAGGCTTGAACTACTTCAGTTGTGTTGTAATGAATCTAAAATATATGAAAGTCTAATGTTTATCAGTACATTACAGAAAATAATGAACTTTATCACAATATGCTAATTTTTTGAAAAGGACCTGTATATATATATATATATATATATATATATATATATATATATATATATATATATATATATATATATATATATATATATATTAGATTTATTTTAAAATAATTAAATATATATTAATGTATTAAAATAAATGCTAAGTGAATAGTTAAGTAATACAAACTAAATAAAATAATCATAAATAATAAAAATACAATAATTACAGTAATTTACAGGCATTACAAGAACTGAATTTATTTCAGGATTCAGGATAATTTATATGATTGTTCATGATTATGGGATGAAGTGTTTCTGCTGAGTCAAATATTTAAGAGCTTGGCATAATTAAATAAATCTATTTAATTCTAAAAATCCCATGACTTTTCCATATCTGGATTTCACACTTTCAAAATAACCAGGTTTCCCAGCATAGAAATGATAGATGTTCAAAGAAACAAATATTTTATTTTATTTTATGTTTATCTTATTTTGAAGCTTCTTTTGTTAAATTTTAAGTGATTTTAAGCCATTTTGTGCCCACTTTGTAATTGTGCTGAGGGGATTCCCCTGGTTGAGAGCAACTAAACAGTTTGCTGCTGTACATTTTGGTCAGATCTGGTCACTGGCTTTATTAGAATCTTCATTTTAATTCAAGACTCCAAAAAAGTCCATGTAGGTGGAGAACAATGGGTAATGGTGACTCATTGAAACTTTAACAAACTTTTTTTGTCTGTATGTTTAGCTGCTGTGGCTTCATGGTCAGTTTCATACTACCCTAGGAGCATATGTGCATTCGAAAGATCATCTGTGGATTTCACCTGCACGTTTGTTTATCCGGATTATTACACAGTTATAACAACAAACTGGTTCAAGCCAGAAGCACATCAGAACCAAGATGGATCACAGGTGGGAATATCTGTCTATAACTCAGAAGCAGCAAAGATTCACCAGCTGTACAAAAACAGAACAGCTTATGCAAACAAAGACAAAAACTGCTCACTGCAGTTACACAATGTCTCCAAAAGTGACACCGGAAAATATTTCTTTCGCATTGAAACATATTACTATTATGGAAAATACACTGGACCAGGTGGCATAAACCTCATCGTAGCAGGTAAACGAAAGGCTATATTTGTTCAATGACAAATAAAATATCAGCAAATCACTATCTCCATTCCAGCATACAAACCTTTTGTGGTGATATTGTAAAGAACCCATTTTGGTTCCTCAAAGAACCTTTCTGTGAACAGTTCTTAAAAGAACCTTTTTTTTCTTAGTGTTAAGAACATTTGAATAATCTGAATAACATTTTTCCACTATAAAGGACCTTTTGAGCAATGGAAAGGTTCCATGGTTGTCAAAGGTTCTTCATGGAACCATCAGTGCCAATAAAGGATGGGATGCTGGGATGCTGATGCTGATGCTGATTTTGGTTTTTAAACCGGTTTCTGGTTACATTTCATTAATCTGCATTACCTTTAACAGTTCTGCCTTTTAGAGTAACAGTAAAAACACAAAAGGTGAATGGACAGATCCATGAAGGCGACTCTGTGACATTGACATGCAGCACAGAAAACTGCACCCCAAAACAAGAGCCGTTTGCCTGGTTTAAAAACCAACGTCTGATTCCAGAAGCCACTGACAGTGTGCTCCAAATCACCTCTGTCTCTCACGATGATTTTGGCAACTACTCCTGCGGTCTGAAGAACAGCAGCACAACTTCAGCAGATGAAATTCTGCTTGACGTAAGATGTATGTTCACATCTCTGGCTATTCTGTCATGACTTTGTTCAAAAAGTGTCTTTTAAGGCATCATAAACACAGTTTCTGCCAAAATATTAATCAGCACAACAGTTTTGAATATTGAGAATAATAAGAAATGTTTCTTGAGCAGCAAATCGGCATATTTGAATGATTTCTGAAGAATCATGTGACACTTAAGACTGAAGTAATGTCTACTGCCACATTTTAAAATATATTAAAAGCACTTATTTTAAAATGTAATGTCTGTGCTTCATAATATGTATGCCTAGTATGAGATGCTGCATTTGAAATAGCTACAGACATCTGTGTTAAATAAGCTAAATAAGAAATGAGGAAGTTGAATGATTACAGAAGACTTCGCTAAACCCCAGTCATCGTTTCTGATGCAACATCTGCACCATTGCATGCCAACGTTTCATAGTTCTCTTGCTAATACAGATCCTGTTGCTTCTCCCCACAGATAGTCCAAAGAACATCAAAGTAACCGTTTTGCCACCTAGAAAGATACAAGAAGGAAACTCACTGACTCTGATCTGTATGAGCAATGCCAATCCTGCAGTGACAAACTACAGTTGGTTTATGATCAAAGAAGAATACGTCTCTTATATAGGATCTGATCGTGAATTCTCCATCAAATCTGCTAGTCAGAATGATGATGGACGGTACTTCTGCACTGCTAAAAATGACATTGGTTCTCAAAACTCTACAGCCATAGCACTGAAAGTTGAAGGTAATAGGGAATATTTCATTCACAAAGAATTTTTTTTTAATATAATGTTAAATGTGACTGGTTTATTTATCACACTGGAAATAACATCATTATACTGCACATTTTGGAAAATATCACCTAGGTATATTGCATGCATATGGGTAGTTGACAAATAGCCAGTAAAAAAAAAAATGCTTTTTTTTTGGCAAAAGACCATTTTTTAAAAAGAAATGCATATATATAGTGTAAAGTCTGGTATTTGAGAAAATATAGAGTCCCGTACTTCATCAATTCTTTCATTGTTTTTATTTTTATTAAATGTTTTACTGATCTGTGCCATGAATTCGTCCTATGGTGTGACACAGCCAAAATTAAGAAAAAAAATCTCTTAATAATATATGTAAATAGCGTGAGAGAGATTTATCTTCATTGTTAGACACTTATTTTCATATAGTGTCATTTATTTAATATGAAATTATAATTAACATACTTTTTTCCCATGACTTTGACTTTGACAACAAAACAAACTTTGCTGTCATCTGTTCAACACTGCAGAAAATTAAACCATTTTAAGATGAGAGATATTTCTATCTCCCCTATTGCAATACTCAACTGTTTTTTAAGAGATAAAAACAAATCTGTGGTTCTTTTATGTGTGTCACACCATAGGACATCACGTCACACTAAAGGATAGAAATGGTAGTTATTAAAGTATTTCTATTTAATTTTGAACAAAGTTTAATTTTGATACAAACAATATCAACATGTTTTTTTAAACAAAACAAAATTTCATCAACAAAATTCAGTCTCTTAGTCAATCAGTATGTTACTGAAACTCTCCTAGCCCCCCGCTACATGTGTGGCACAGCTAAATATGACTGATATATGATAGAAATTAAATTCATTAAGATGTGAACGATTTTTAAAAACTATATAGCTTCTCTTTTTAAGGCATGATTTTGATTCTGTTTATTTTCTGCATTGTTCTCTAAGGATCTCCTCCCTTCTGCGTGGCTATTACACTATATTTCCACATCCTCTCTCTTCCACTAATTTTTCTCCCTCAATTCTTTCTGTTTCAAAAACAAATTATCACATTTTATACTTATTTTCATGACACTTTTTAACAGTACAAGTTTTCTGCAAAAACATCAGAAAATAGATATTGCATTTAAGAACACTGAAAATGATCAAAAAAAGAATAAAATGGAGTTAAACCAATTTTATTTAATTATTTGAAATGCTTCTTAAAGAGACCTTGTCCTCTGGTGTGACATCTTTGTCCTGTGGTGCGACAGGCGTCACACCGGAGGACATTATCTGTTACACCATCGGACGTTTCAGCCTATTCCAAGCTAACCTGTCATTAGCAGTTTGCAAGACACATTTGCATCATTTTCCATGGTTATGTAGTTTAACATGCAGTTTTTAATAAAAACAATGTATAGGGGTGTCACACCAAAGGACAACAAAATGTAACACTTTTGTAGTGGTTCCAAAAATGTTAAATATTTGAACAATTCTGAGACAAAATGTGCTCATGTCATGGGCTTCACAGGGGGCTTCAGTAACACGACCATGAATGGGGTCCTTCAACTAATTAAAGTCTTCTCTAGAATTAAAAATTTAAAATCAGGATATGGTGTCACACCATAGGACATGGTTTTCAGAGACCAAATGTATCAAGTTCTTACAATTTCAGAATGATTGCCATTTACTAAAATAGACACTTGTACAATTATGCCGGAGGTATTTATTAATATATTCATGCTTTTCTTTTTAACTGATAAAAGTTGTAATTTATTGAACCATGCTTGAGACAGTCACACCATAGGACAATTTTGACATTTGGCTCAAAAATGAAAAAAATCGAATAACACTGCAGCTTTTGTAATAACAGTTCCGTGTAGGACAAAGAAATGTTTAATGATTTACAGCATTTTAAATTACGACAATATTAATTCTATTCATTTTTATCTTGTGGGACAGTGAAAATGCCATGTCACGTCAACAACCCAAGCTTGCATAAGACAAGTTTACCCAAATTTATTCAATTCTTTGTTTGTTTCTATAGTGCCTAGTCATCGAACTTTCTTGCTGACTGCAACAGCTGTGTTTTTCTTTCTAATGGCTGTTCTGTTAGTCATGTTTGGTCTCATTATAAGGTGAGTGGATGCACAGCATGTGATATTGTTGAAATGAGAGAACATAGAGTTCATACGTGTTAAACGTGACCTGATTGCATGAGTTTGTACTGTGTGGAAATGACACTACACATTACACAAGCACTAGATGATTTCCCCATGTGTTCAGTATTGTGCTGTTCTGATTTCATTATCGATGAGTCAAACATGCAATCGGTTTACGCAAATCTTGCACTTACTACATAAAAATGATTGTGACAGTACAGTATACAGTATGAATACTTTTAATGGAATCTAGTCAGGTTAGACGGCTTATTGAATTTAACAAGGATGAAATTAAAATTGATCTGCTTACATCTTTACAGGAGGAAACGGTTTACATCAAAGAAGCAGCCCACAGAACAGGTATTAAACACGTGAACAGTTCATCTCATTTTAAATCAACAGGACGGTTATGTACTTATAATTGTGCACTAAATCAACACTAGTGATTTTCATCTCTGATCAGACACCTGCAGTCACTGTCACAGAGGAGATCTATGAGAACCTGAGAAAATCACCGGAGTCTGAGGAAAACCTTACCATATATGTGACATATGCAGACCTAAGGCTTCCTCCATCAACCTCAGATAGGTAATGATAAAAAAAAATCATAATGATGATTATTTGAGGAAGAAAAGCTGTGGAATTGATTTATAAACCCCTTGAATCTGCATTGACATCAAGTATTAGTTAACATAAGGAACGTACATTTTTTTCACCATTTTCTAAAAGCAATAAGATATACTGAAAATAAATAAATAAATCAGTTGCTGCCTTTTAACTGAATCAAATTGGCATTTCTTTTGTAGACCAAAATGCTATTATGTGTAATAAATAATAAGAATATTATTAACGATGTAAGTCTGTTTATGAAATATTGTGTGTCATCAAGCAGCACGCAGACTCAAGCAGAGTAAAACAAGCAAAGTTTCACAAAAGTGAAATATTTCATTGTGTTTGGGTCTAATATCTGCACTCCTTGAATGCCGAATTTGGGCGCTGTAGCCTAACTGCTGTAATCACTGTAAAAAAAAAAAATGTTGTTTCAGCTTAAAATTATTTGTTACCCCACTGACTTAAAATTTTTAGTCAGCGGGGTAACAAATTATTATTAACATAACTTTTTGAAACCATTTTTTTTTACAGTGCATTAAAAAAATATTTGAAATAAAAGACTAATATACTTTTTTTTTTTTTTGTAGACCATGTTGCAACAGTCAAGAGGAAGGAACCGTGATCTACAGCCTTCTTAGTTACAAAGACTGAATGAATAACACTGAATAAAGAGCAAACTGCTGTTGTATGTATTAGTCTCTTTTTATTTCAAAGAATCAAATGTCTATTTGTGAATACATTTACACTGAGTACAAAATTACTATAGGGTCACACTATACAATGAGTATAAAAGCATTAAAGAAATAATTTATACAATGTACAGTGAAGATCAAAAACTATTAATAAATCTATATGTACATCTTTTTGCATGCATCTGTATTTACATCCACATTTAACATTACTTGACCAAATCATTCATACATGGTGCATTAATGTAACAATATATGATTCTGAAACAAATAAAATGCAAAGTAATATCTATATCTAACTCAAATAGTTATTTTTCATCTTTACAAAAGGCATTTTCGTTCACATTTGTGTCAAGACAAAATTCATGTCTTTCTAAATCCATTTGAAGATCTTTCTTTCAACTGTTCCTTCAAGATATTATACAAGCAACAAGTATATGTTAAACACACAATAAATTAACACAACACTAGTGATGCTATTATGATATTATGCTCCCATTATGACAGTAATATTACACTTTAACACATCAACATCATATTCTACTTAGCTGCATTTTGCTGTTATCTGCTCACTACTGAACATACATTCAACTCAAGCAGCATTTGTCATGTACAGTATTTACAGTGCTGGATCACACTCATTATACTCCTACATTTCCATGTACGTAGCACAAACACAATTTAATAACTACAATCTAAATCACACGGGACTTGAATATTTTCCTGCGAATAACAGTCGTCCTTTATGATGTTTGTTTATTTGTTCCAGACTGCATCACATTTTGCATGAAGTTTTATATCTTATAAATAGGTTTCTCAAACACTCCCCCATCTGTCATTGGTCGGACAAACAGATGGTCCCGCCCCACAACTCACGCTATTGGTTGAGCCATGTTTCGTAGCACCAAAGAGCTGTAGAGTTTAAACATTTTGGGATATAAATAGCTTACATACAGTATTTGGACACACTTCACTCTTAAGCTCACAAGTTAAGAGTGAAGTTCCTTTATTTTGTGAATTCAAATTGTGTCTTGGATAATATCTTCCTCTAGACCTCTGCTGCTGGATCATCAAATTCTGGTTTCTTCCTACAAAAAAAGAGAGAATATATCATTATTTCTACAATGAATGTGATAGAGGAAAATACAGAAGCTGCTTTTTGTGTTAGTGACGCAGCTGGATTGTTTGTTTTCTGGGGCAATGGATAATAGAGAAAATAACAAAAAAAATGGTGAAACATGAGTTAAAAAATGGCAGTAGGAAAACCAATTTAAATTGTGATTTAAAGCAATAGTTCACCAAAAATGTAAATTCTGTGATTATTTACTCATTGTGTACTATTGTATGGTGTGTGTGTGTGAATACACACACACACATCTATATGCACACACACACTCACACACACACAGGCAGTATACTCATGAATGTCATATGCAGTTTGAACAGTTTGAGAAGCAAATGTTGACAAACTGGTCATTTTTGTGTGAACTATTCCTTTAAACCTGGTTGCATAACATAAAGCCCACATGCCATTTTTTGTGAATGACAGCTTTGATGCTCAGCTGCATTCATCGCTTTGAGGTTGGCACCTACTCGAATTTGGTAAGAGGCGCTTTATCACACGTGACCTCTGAATGAACGCCATTCACTGCCCCACTAGCTGACTGAAGTTTTGGGATGCTGCCTCGTGGTAGTGTTAGCCCGCTCAACTTCACATCTCTGTATCGAAGGACACAAGAGAACTGAAGCTTAGGGGGGTGGAATCACACACAGGAAACAGCAAATCCTTCTAAATGCAAAGCTCTAAAATTGGTCTTTCAGATAGAAAATGTTAAGTTTAAAAATCTTAGGCACCATCTTAGACATAATATCAAAAGTTCATAAGGGCAATTGTTGAGAAACAACTTTAGGAGCTTTTTGAGAATTATTAATCATATGTATTCTAAAAAATATTTAAAATATTATTTAATAGCATTTAACCATCTTGGTTTTTTAGTTCAAAATGCATTAATTAAAAATATTATTTTTTATATAAAATATAGAATTTTTTATCTATCTAATTTATTAATTTATAGAATACATTTACCTTGGTTGTTGTGCTAGTAAAAATGTTAATTTCTAATTTAGTGTAGAAATTAAACGTTTTTTTTTTTTTTTTAAGTAGGTAAAAACCCTGTATTCTTCATTTAATATGTCTCAACTTATTACTTTGAACTTTATACAATCTTATTTTGAAATGTTATTTCAATTATAATCAGCGTTTGATTTTTAAATTATTATTATTATTATTTAGCCATTATGATGTCAAATTCCAGTTCATAACAGTGAGGAATATAATAAAATGTATAATTTTTTAACATTATTTACACTTCTATACCAAAGTAAAGTATCTTTGCACTTTCTTGATGTGTATGTACTAGGGGTGGCACGGTTCGCGGAAAAAAACCGAACCGCACGGTTCTCCACACACGGTTCGGCACGCGACCGCGGTTCAACTGAATTCTGACAACGCATGTGGTTTGTTAAAACAAATAGGGTTCGGCTAATGTATGTTTCTGTTAATGGATGCGCATTCTGGCTTCCCAGTACATTATAACAACAGCGATGAGAAAGAAAAAAAAAAAAATAAGTGGACAAATCATTCACTCTTGTTCAATGCGAGTGCCGTATGCTGGAATATGAGCATTTATTCCGTCATCACCCGGGTGCTGATAGCGCGCGCACAGGTGAGACCTGAACAGCACACGTTGATATCGGTGTTTAGACTAAAGTCATGTAAGCTTTGCCAGCTCAAATATTTAAGAGCCAGAGGACGCGAGCTGGCGCGCGCAGTGAGAAGATTTGTGCATGCGCTCATCAGAAGCGCACAAACCTGCGCCTCAGAACGCGCGCAAATATGAAGCTCTCTCTGAAGTATTGTGTTTTAATGGATAAATTCACACAAAATTCTGTCAAAATGCCCGTCTTGGTAAGTATCCTATTGCAGACATAGCCGGCTGGGCGTACAGTATCAGTGCTTTCTCTTAAAGTGACAGTTAATATTAAATAAACAGCAACAACAAAGAAATCACTCACTGCTCTTGATTGAATCGCTTTTGTAACTTTAATAAAGAGTAATCTTTAATTTATACAGTCAAATATGCAATGCTGTTTTACCTTTGATTACTTTAATCGTACTTCAATTTCTGTACCTAAAAAAAACCCTGAAAATCACTGATTATTTTATTTGTATCTTTACTCTATTGTATTTTTATTTGTGCTGTTGCTTGTAGTTAAAGGTCTGCTTTTATTTGTGTACACTCACAATGAAAACAAAACAGATTTTAAATATATAACATGTAATAATATTTAGCATTTTCACATCAAAATAAAAGAAACTGAGCAAAGTAGATGTCTATTTTTTCCCTGTTGTACCGAAATTGTATCGAACCGTGACCCCCGAACCGAGGTACGTACCGAACCGTGACATCTGTGTACCGTGCCACCCCTAGTATGTACCTTACATACAGGAATAGTTCACCCAAAAATGAAAATTATGTGAGGACTTTTCCTCACACAAAGCTATTATATGAATTCAGAAGACTCTTGTAGACTTCATTTTCTGATACTTTTAGTGTGCTTTTTGTCTGTTTTGGCATATAGTTCTTTAAACTATTCCTTTAAAGAACTATATGCAATCACCATAAACTAACATTATGTGCAAACAATAGCTCTTTGTAGGAAATCTAGGACAGAAAAGAACAGTCCTTTTGTCTATCTCTAAAGCATGTGCACTTGAGGATGAAGTTGTCTTACCCAGTGGAATTATTCGCCTCTTCATCCATCCCTTTAGACTCTGACACCTTGTGTCCAAATAGTTTCCGAGCGAGGAAATTAAGCAGGCCGCAGTGGTTTGTGTAGCAACAGAAAGCATCTACTGACACCATCAGCACCAAGAAGATGAACATTACAATTCCCACCACACCTCCTTTCCCTAACGCCGGCTGACTGACTGCAAGGAAAAGAAAAATCAAAGCATATCACTAAAAGGGTGAACTATTTGTTAAACACACAATGCATGATATTATTATGCTTGCTCTAATAAATCCTACCAGGTTGTGGGTTGGTGAAGTTAATTTTGGCAGTATCGGAGGAGCCATTGTGGTTTACTGCATACACTTCCATTTGATAGTTAGCATCGTACTGGAGATTGTTCAGCTGGATTTTGCTGGAGTTTCCAGGGATTTCTTTTTCAGTCCATTCCTCATTCTCCTTGTTCTATTCCAAATGAGTGACATTTTACATTTAGATATATTGTACTCCACATATTTAAACAACATGAAAAATACAGAGATGAAGTGAGAAGTTTTTGGCTAGATTTCAGACTGACCCCTTTATAGCGTACAACGTAGTGTAGGACGGGAGAGCCTCCATCTTTCAGCTGTTTAATGGGGATGGAGACTGAGTCCTTGTCCAGCTTTTTCTCGCTCAGAGACAGAATGGGGCTGTCAGGTTCTCCTACATGAGAGAAAGAGAAAACATCAGACACAAGGAACAAAGAAACAGCGTAACACGTTGATCTTAGGGTTGGGTGATATTGGTATTAAAAAATGTGTTCTTTTATTTTAGATTTATTTCTTTATTTAATTAATTTTGATGATATTTGTTGCACACTATCATTCAAAAGTTTGGGGTTGGTACAATTTTTATTTTTTATTTTAAATAAGTCTCTAATGCGCACCAAGGCTGCATTTGGTCAAAAATAGGCCAACAATAAAAACAGTGAAATATTATAAAAATTTAAAATAACCATTTTCTATTTGTGTGAAGATATGTATTTTAACATATCTTCGTTTTTTTTACTTGTGATGCCAAAGCTGAATTTTCAACATTATTACGCCAGTCTTCAGTGTCACACAATCCTTCAGAAATGATTTGAATTTTCTGATTCATTGTTGAAAACAGTTGAGCTGCTTAATATTTTTGTGGAAACTGTAATACAAATTTTTCAGGATTCTTTTTCAAAAGGATTCAAGAACAAAAGAACATAAACACACACACACACACACACAAAAAAAAATCCTACTGACCCCAAAATTTTGAACGGTAGTAATATAATTTAACATGTTTAACGCAAAAACTAAAAAGCAGTAAAGATACAGTTAAAATGCATGCTTTCTGTACTAATTTATGTAATAAACACAAGGAAGAGTTAAAAAACAGTGATTTTGAATCACAGAAATGAATCAAATTTACCAACCCTAAAACTGTTTGTTAAATTTAAGAAAAGTGTGTGATTTCTTCCTAATAAAAATAAAAAGTACATTAAAATGATTGTGAATTTTTATCACCCAACCCTAGTTAATCTAACAATGCTATATTTAATGTTTCACTGTTGGCCTCTGTATTACAGTATATTAAAGTTATTGTCAGCATCATACTGAAGTAATTGACAATCCAGTGGATAAGCTCCAAAATTATTCACTATAGTATAGATGTGTGAGAGCTGTAGACCGACATTGATTTCAAAATGAAAGAACCCAGATGTAGCAATTTTCTCTGTTCTCGCTTTCTCCAGCATTGAAAACATGCAGGTCAGCTCATTTTCACACATCTACATCACAGTAAAACAATTAGGCTTGTGTTTTAGCCTATCAACTGGAGATGTATGCATTTAAAATTTTGATTTACCATCTACAAAGGAAGGTCAGAATAAGGCAATGGACGGGCCCCGGAACCAGGAGCAGGTCGTAATGCATGGAGAATGGCCATCATCAAGCAGGTGGCAATTAGAGGAAGAAAGGGCAGCAGAAGCAAATCATGAACATGTGATAAACAAACAGGCATGGATGCATGACAAGTATGACAGCATGACATGGTATCAACTGCAATAAAAATGTATTATGCTACATATGTAGATACAGATATCATATGGTCCTAATGGTCCAAATGGTGTGGCAAATTCATTTTTTGTTTTTTAGAAAGCACAAATAATCTATGTAGACTCTCAATTTATTTAAGCTAAGCAAAAATCAAGAAAGCTGCATGCTAAATTGGGTGCAGATTACATGTGGCCTGCCAATGGCATAAAAAGTCATAACAATATTAATAATAGCTATCAACATCAAAAAATGGTGGATATGGAGCAGATGAAGTGAACAGACAGAAGAATACTCTGCTGATACTCACGTTGGGACTGTGTGAAGATCTTGTGTTCTGTGGAGAAGTTCCCCTGGAAATGAGAGTTTTTGGCTGCAAAACGAATGAAGTACTCTGTGTACGGCTCAAGGCCCCTGATCACCAGGGGATCTACAAATGTAAGCGTTTTCATCACATATTTGAATTCACAAAACCATCAAAACACTTCTCTGAGTGACTTATTTACTTGTGGGCTTGACAATGCTTTCACTCCAGGTGTCTTCAGACAGTTTCTTCCACTGAAGGATGTACTGGGTAATAGAGGACCCTCCATCCTGCACTGAGGCACTCTGGATAAGGACAGAAGATGAGGGCCCCGCAGCCAAGCTGAACTTAACGGGTGTCCCAGGCCAGGCTTTTGGGAAAGGAAGAAAGATAAGCAAGATTGAAAGTTTATGCAGAAATGAAAAATATCAACAAAAAAATTGTTAGCCATTACTGAAGCCGCTACAAGAGCCTTACTTATCAGCTGGAAGTCCTCAGTGGTTGTTCCTTCCGTATTACTGGCTGTACAGGAGTACAAGCCACCATCAAAGGGCATTACATTTTGAAGAATCAGCTCAGAACCCTCCACATTCATCTGCCCACACATGTTCGTGCAAACAGGAAAGACAATAAGAGACAGGAAAAAGTAATTAAGACTGAAGAGAAGAGTACATGGGTCAAACTTCCTGTAGATATAGCATCCCTCCTAGTCTCCACCATCATCAATTATAATAATTTTGCTTAACCCATGCATATTCATATATATATTTCCTAAATGTTTTTTGAAATTGCCACCAAAAATGTAGATGTTTCTCACCATTTTTTCTTTGGTAGTCTTCCTGACCCACTGTATGGTTGGTGCTGGATGTCCTGTGGCATTGCAGATCACAAATCCAGTTTCTCCGGGAATAACCTTCAGCTTGGGTTTATCCAAAACTACAGTTGGACGCTCTGAAAAATTATCAATGTGACAAAAATGTAATTAAATTAAATCATGCATGACTAAAATGGCAATCATTGTAGAACATTTTAGGTGTGAATAAAGACAATTTCTCATGTCGATTCCAATAAAAAAACTACCTATCTTCAATAGCTAACCCACAAATATCAAATATATACATAGAGCCATAAATATATAACTACTGTGGAAAGATATTCATTTATTATCTATTTTTATGTTTTACAAATGAGTCAAAATGGGTTTTGTTTGGGTCTGGCCCATTGGAGAGTGTCAATTTGATGCTTGCATGGCACCAAATTCCCCATATCTGTGTTTGTGACTGTAGTAAACACCTGACTTCAAGAAGACAAATGTTTTCTTTGGCTAAACAAAATTTCCAACAAAGGGAAATAAAGTAGAGGAAAAAACAAACAGTTGAGCCATAAACACATAAATTCACTGCAGTTTACAGCCGGCATAATACACCCTTCACAACCCATTTGACTTAAGAAGTGAAACGGGATATTCAGAAAGAAAAAAAGCTTGTATCGATTTTGTTCTTAAAGAATTGATTGATTGGATCATGAAAAATGGGTGTTTCCGATCTAAAAATGCATTATGTAACATTTTACAACTAGTACGTGCTAACTGCTAAAACTTACTGGCCATAAAGACTTGTATTAGGATAGTAAACATCAATTTTAATAATCATGTTAAACTCTGGTACTGTATATTGACACAACCCATACTATGCAGACCTGCTGCCCTCATTTGATGCCTGTACTTTCAGCAAAGAACAAGCACACCACTTCATTTTAAGCCATCTAGCAGAACCTTGTCTTACCAGAGACATCCAGAATAAACGTGGCGGTGTTTTCCCCGATCTTATTGACAGCCGTGCAGACATACTCTCCAAAATCACTCCTGGTCACTGCAGAGATAGTGAGCTCACTCTTATCAGAGTTGTATTTGTGACGGGAGTCATCATAGGTGGAAGGGCTGAGGGGAAAGATGCAGAAACACAGTCTGTTTGCCACTATTGTTCATTAATACAACGTAAATATACTCATGGGAGGAAAACTAACAACTAAGAGACCAAAGGAAACTCCAAATATATAAAACAGCAAGATGGACTCTAAGACTAAAGATTATGTGTTAACACATGCCGTATAGGCTCTGTTCCAAACAGTAGTGAGCTGCCTTGCCGTCTACAACTGATTTCAATCAAATTGGCATTAGTATGATTCTAAACTAACAACATAAGCACAAAAATGCTTATGGGTGAAACAGCCATTTTATGACTTGATTGAACAATTTTTTCAGTATTTATGATCAATTTATAATTTCTCTTAAAGAAATTTTAAATCAGTTTTTCCCTTTTTTTATTTTTTATTTTTTATGGTAATTTTTATTTCTTATGCATCACTTTTGTGTAAAGCATTTTGAACAGCCATTGTGTATGAAATGTGCAATGTACATAAACTTGCCTTGCCTTAGAAATTGGCCTAAAGAAGGTCTCTTAAAAGGCAGCAAGCAGCTTGTCGGTAATAGTCAGGATGGATTATTTGCATGTAACATGTAAGAACTAGAACTTTTAACCTCAAAAGCAAATACACAAATATAAAAAAACTGAGACTAAGGATTATAGGTAAGCAAGAAGAAAATATGATAGAATCTACTATTGATATACATACAGTATCCATGAAATATTTGGACGAGGTACTCCTTTGACCAGGCAGGCTATAGACACAGTGGTGTTGGGTCCAGCAGAAACACTTTGTCTGTCCTGACGAATCAGGACGGTCGGTGGCTCTGGAGAATAGGATGTGTAAAGCAGATATTAAGAGGATATATTCAGCCTGGCCACATTAAAAACAAAAATGATTAATTCCTCTATGTCCTCACCATTAACAACAACAGTGATCTGGAGATCCCTTTTTATTGAGCGTCCCTTGATCCTGCCTTCACAAGTGTAGGTTCCACTGTCTTCCTGCTGAATTTTCACAACCTGCAGAGACTTATCTGGTAGCATTCTGAGATGACCCCGTCCTGTACAAAGAGAAGATGGTAGAGAGAAGGTAGAGTGTGAGGAATGTCAAAAATGCAATAGTATTACTTTAGATTCACGAGACAAAGCCTTTAAAAGCCCACACGCACACTCTTAAAAGGCCAGTTCACCCCAAAACCAAAAGTTGTATCATTATCTAGCAAAAGAGGCTCACTGGAAAAACATGCTCTCCAAAAATTCCAATGCGATCACCAACAGCTTTTATAACTTCTCTCAGAAATTATGATTCCAGTTCATTATGAGTCCCTGCACAGTACGATTGCAACTCCATAGATCTGGCTTATCTTACATTGTAAACTTGCTCAGTAGCTCACCTGGTACCGCACTGAACTTTCAATGTGGAGTGCTCAGTTACAAGTTCCATGAAATACAACTCAACGCTCTATAAAAGAGCTCAAAGACGCAAGTTAAAATGACGTGGTTGCTTCAGCAAAAAAAGTGTGTTTTTATTTCATGCTTGCTTTTGTTAATAGCTAATTGTAGGTAGTAGGCGGTTTTTTGTAGAGCATTTTCAGCGCCATTCACCAGACATTTCCTTTTTTTCAAACTGCAGCGATACATTCAACAACCAACGTAATAAAACATAGATTCACATTCATCTGTTTTGGATAAAACTGAACATGCTTTTAGCTGCACTTGGCATTGCCAATTTTGCAAAAAGGAACGGAATGAAACATGCTAGCGAACGCAACTCATTAGACTCATTAGCCACTCATTAGACATTTCAAAGTGTTTGCGATATGTAAACACTGAATGTAATAAAACGCTGCCAGATTCATCTGTTTCGGTTGGAATTTAACAGCAATCACTGGACATTTCACACTGGAAGTGCTGTGAGACATGTAAGGACCAACATAATATCACTAAGTAGAAATGTCGTATCATATAATTCCAAACCCTGTGGAACACAAAAGGAGAAATGTGAGTAAATAAAAATAGACTTTTCATTTTGGGGTGAACTGTCCCATTAAGGTTGTCAATGGTGGCATTTACTTGGAATGGGGCAGGGCTTGATGTTTTGGAGCTGTTTCTTTTGGCCTCACCGTCAGACAGGAAGAAAAACACTAAACCAGGGGTCACCAAACTTGCTCCTGGAGGGCCGGTGTCCTGCAGAGTTTAGTTCCAACCGTAATCAAACACACTTGAACCAGCTAATCAAGGTCTTGCTTGGTATACTTGAAACTTCAAGGCAGGTGTGTTGAGGCAAGCTGGAGCTAAACTCTGCAGGACACTGGCCCTCCAGGACCGAGTGTGGTGACCCCTGCACTAAACCAAACTGTTAACAGATGTTTCCCAACTTCTAGCAAGAAACATCTCTCGATTTGGTTGCAAATCGGTCAGAAATCAAAATGCACAGGCCCCTCATAGTCGGATCGTCCACCATCGCCATCCTGCCATTCTGCCATCTACAGGCATCATTGATAGCTAGGAAGGTGAGCAGACCACCATACCACATAAAAGAGCAGAGGAACCTGCAGCATGGCCATCCCCCCTACCGTCATCATCAATGATGCGATCGTTCCGAAACCAGTGGATCTCCACCGCAGGCTTCCCAGACACCACGCAGGGAATGGTCACTGTCTGGTTCAGCAGAAATTCATGGTACGGCCGTGTGCTGCCAAAGTCCGGTTTTTCTGATTGTTGGACAAAATTTCACATGAGAATTATTCACAAATTTTGTGAATTCTAAAGTAAATGTGCTCAGGAACATATGAGTCTTCAGGAACAAGAACCAGAAGAAGGGAACCTACGGTAGACATAGATCTGGTAGCTCATCTTCTTTGTGCCGTGATCATTTTCAAACACGCAGTAATAGATTCCAGCATCATCAAATTCAACGTTCTTCAAGATCAATTTACTTGTGGACTCATCAATTTTCTCGACTACATGGCGATCTTCATCAACGTCTTCATCACCTTTCAACCAACTAATGTCTCCCTCTGTATCAGCTGAACCACGCAATAGAACATAGAAAAGAAAAAAATATTTTCACTTTTCACAATGCATACTGTATGTTTCAAAACATCTTGTTTCAGTGTCACAATTAGGAAGCATTCTGTTATCAGCCAGAGATGTCAGTTCTAAGTACTAAACACACCAACCTTTGCACAAGAGCAGAGTTTCTCCTCCCACCTGCACATCTGGGTCACTATTGATGATATTTAATTTAGCATCTAAAAGGAAAGAAAACACATAACCAAAAATTATTAACAAATGAGCTCTATACTCTTAAAAATAAAAAATTCCAAAGGGTTCCAAAAATTCTGGTTTCCCCAAAGAACATGATTTTTTTTCTCAGTTGTGTAAAGAACATTTTAAAACACGATTTTAACACGATCAAAGGTTCTTCATGGAACCATATTTGTGTTTTAATCAAGTCAGCTGTAATTTAGATTTTTTTTTTGTTTTTTTTTACACCAAAGGATTGTTTTATTGCATTACTACCACAAATAGCTTTGCAACTAATATTGGTTTACAGACGAGGAAAAGAGTAAATGGACATTGTAAATGACTAGCTTCCCTTGCAAAGCAATATTTCTTCCTGTATAAGTGATCAAAGACATCCAGCTACAAAGGACAGAGCAACACGGTTTTCTTTTCAAAGGGAAACCTTTATTATTAATATATATGTATTTTTTGTTTTTATGCATTTTGATCAATTTGCATTTTGATTTTGAATTGTTGAAATAATTATGTGTCAAAAATATAGATTGAGTCATCCTCTGGTTTATGCCATGTTCATTTTCATAGCAAGAGAAAAAAGCATCAGTTAAAAAAATAGATAAATAAACAATTCAATAAATATATTTCGTAATAAAAAGAGAAAAATAGAAAGCAGATAACAACAACAAATAGGATAAATTAGAATTATATACAGATGAAAATATTTTAATAAAATGTATATGTACACTTGAGATAAAAATTGTAGATCATAAAACCCTATAATATTGTACATATATTTGACTATTTACATGCAAATGACTGAAAATGCTCATTTCGGATGTAATACAAATTTTTCATCACAAATGATATTGTCCGCACAGAAATATGATTGAAAACTTTATATTAAAATGTAATATTAAAATTTGCTTTGTTTAAAATTTTACTTGTATAATAAATCCCATATTTCCAAATAAAAACTAAAAAAATAATATTGTATATGTGGTGGCTATTTTTATATACACATTTCTGAAAATGTGAATATCTTTCTGATGTCATATAAAACAACCTAACAGAGGAATTAAATACAGTCAAATATTAGGAAAGTAAATTCTTGCTTACCTATTAGAGTTGAGCATATAAGAAGGAGTCCACACAGCCTGAGCATCATCATGCTTGCAGTCATCTCTTCCAGAGCACCTCTCTTGAAGTCTAACAGGCAACGTGTTCCCCGTGATTTTATATGCTATGACAGAGACAGACAGGAACCTGGTTATCTGCAGGATCTGACCAGAGAACTCCCGATGCTTCATTCAGACGATGAAGCGCAGGGATGCGGAGACGCGCTCCGCCGATCAGACGCCAGCGGCCCTCCCCTCCTGCGCAGCGGATGAAACGAGCTCCGCCGTCCCCTGACACTTGATGGAGGAAGATATTTTTATCTCACGATCTTGCATTTTATTGAAGATGATTAAAAACATGTGGAAGATAAAGAAACGCATACACTTACACGTCACTGAACAAAAGAAAAAGGGAAATTATTTATTAATTATTATTTTTTTATTATTTATTTTCAGTGTCTACGTAATAAACATTTATTTATATCATTATAGCAAAACGTATATACTTTAAATGTGTAATACTAATAAATCAATGCAAATAAACAAACAAACAAACAAAAAAGAATAACTTAAGTTACATAACTCGTTTTGCTGCTTGATTTAGCAAACTGGTGTTTCTAACAATATTATTTTAATGTATTATCTTTATAATAAACACACTGGTTTGTAGTGCAAACCGTTTTACCGTTTACTGCAACAAATTAACAAAATGCTAATCATTTAATATTAGTCAACTGTTAAATCTGTTAAATGACTGACAGCTATATCCAGTGATACAAACAAGCATACTTTTGTCTCAAATATGGCTGTTCTTAGAGAGAAAGAGAGAGATGAACGTTTTGTGTTTGAATTAAGTTACCTGCATCTGTCTCTCTTTACAAACATTGAAACTGAGTTTAGTTAGTTCAAAAACATGAATTTTGGTACTCTCTCTATTTAATAATACCGTTTAATGCCTCGATGAACCACGAGACAAACTTCTCTCGGCTCAAAAGGAAGTGAACTGAGTGAGGGACATAACATAAATCGCAAAGATTGCACACAAAAAGACAACATACCTGCATAAATGGGAAATATGTTGAAAACATGAATTTTGTGACTCTCTCCATTTAATAATACCTGTTGGCAAATGGAGAGTGTATAAAGTATGTTACTACGCACTAAACACAATCACAATCATTCACAAATACATTTTCATAATCCCACATCTTAAAGTTAATAGAGTTAATAGAGAAAGAAACAGCTTCAATTCAAAATATGTCATCAAATGTCAGTAATATTACTATTTCATGCCTCGATGAACCGCAAGACAAACTTCTCTTGGCTCAGAAAGAACTGAGAACAAGGGACAATGCATTTCTTTAACAAATCTTGAAACTCATGCACATCTTAACTCAAAACAAGAAAACACAATCATATTAAAGGGTTACTCCACCCCAAAATGAAAATTTTGTCATTAATCACTTACCCCCATGTCGTTCCAAACCCGTAAAAGCTTCGTTGGTCCTCGGAACACAACTGGGACAGTCACAAACCTCCCATTTTTCATCCAAAATATCTTAAATTGTGTTTCGAGGATGAACGAAGCTTTTACGGGTTTGGAACGACATGGGGGTAAGTGATTAATGACAACATTTTCATTTTGGGGAGGAGTATCCCTTTAAAGAAACAAAATTACATTTATATTCAACAGGAAAAAGGGAATTTTGAGTGGAAATAATATAGCCTAACCGAAATATACGAGGAAGCGCTGACAAGTTTCTGTGCTCCTGAATGTTTCTTTGTGTGCACCGGGCGATCTACAATCGAATCCTTATCCAACACGCAATGGGCGCTTTTTGCATTTACGAGTTTCTCTGAAGCAGAAGTCATCAAAGTAAACTTCTATAGCAGTATAGAGATATTTTTGCGATCAAACTCTACAAGATTTACAATGCTGATGATCGCTGAAACACGTCATCACAGTCTGTGAAAAGGGTCCATGTGTTGTGGACAATATTAACCATTAAGAGCATGCATGGGTCTGCACTTTCAGTTTCCTCCAGAAAAAGTCAACTTTCCGGGTACCTCTGGGATAATCACTTCAGAAGGCCTACTACAATTTGGGATATACTAATTCTAATTTCAAATGCTATTTAGGGCTAATATTATATAAATTGGATGCCACAAGAGATCATGAATTAAGATTGCGGAAAAAGCAAATTTACAGATTAACTTGCCGACTAACCAAATTGCTTAATAGCTGCAAAATAACACATTTCCATTCGTGAGAGAAAACCCAAATGTTTCAGCTTTAAAAAAACACACCCCTTGTGCCAGGCACATCTGCATCTTGTCTGGAACTATACATTTTTTCATATATGAAATATTTATCATAAACCATTTATAAACATTAAATCTGGTTAATTTATTACAGCCTTGAAGATGGTGACATGACTACTATATATCAGTAAATAGTTTTTAACTCAAATGTGTTTTCTCTGTGTGTGAATTGGAATGTATTCTATTCTCTAAGATAAAATTGTGTCATATTTTTTGCTTGTTAGATTAAAAATGACATTTAATTCTAATCTATTAATCAATGTAATGGTATGGATTAATATAATGGAAGTGTGAAAATTCTGTAGTGACCAAAAAAAAGGAGTGTTCAACAAATCAGAAATGAGATTCAATGAGTTACAATCCATTACAATGATGAAAGTCTTCATCCTAACACAAGCATGTCTTCCTAAAGGATGCAATGATTACAGTCACGTATCGTAGTAGTGTAATCAGCAGAAGAGATGGTTTATAAACAAACAAAAGGATATTTTTGTCTTTAGCAGAACAATCCACGTCAGTAGTTTGACTCACCTGCTCTGATAAATTAGAGCTCAGCACTTTGCGTGCAGAAAACAATAGCCGTTGTTTTAGCCCCATGGGATGTACCCTCACTTATCAGTGATCACCACAGAATTTTGTCTGATTTTGTCTAATTTGTCTAATTAATTTAATGAATTAATAAAAAAAACATCAATGCACTTTACTGAAAACAGATCAAACTTAAATGAAGATTTTAATTTTGGTTGCAATATGTACAATAGCCAACAAAACTAAACATTTATTCTAGCAAGATATTTTAGAATATGTGTACAAACATCTTTTTTATAATATTTTATAGAATGTTGATTAAATATGTTAATATATATAAGTTTTATTTACAAGAACTTTTATAAAACAAAGGTCAGAATCAAACTTATGTTGGCTTGACAAAGCATTGCATGCATGTTTAAGAATGTTGACAATGACAGAGAAAGCAATATGTTTTATAAAGCTTTGTAATATAAAAGTTCAGGCCAGATTCTGTGGTTGTACAAAATAATTTCGCTAAAAATATTAAATCACTGATATTGTATACTGATAGTTTGATAAATAAAACTAATGCTGACAAAATTACAGAATGGTGTATTTAAAATGGTGTACATTACAACACAAAGGTCATAGAATAATCCAGGAAACACATGATAAAGTTTTCCCTGAAATGACAGACTAAAGGTGATGGTCAAGGTCAACATGACTGATAAATGGCAAGTTTACTGCCTGCTATTCTCACTCTCTGATATGTTTTCAAGGCAAGAACAAACGACAAATCAGTCGTTTCAGATTAACATGAAATCTCCACTTTACTGATGTGAATAATTCTCTGTCTTTCTGTAAAGCATGAGGATCTTCAAATACTCCAATTGCTCTGTGGCCTATATAAGAAGGTTTATAATGCTCCGCTGTGGAGCACGTCTGCTTTATGGCAGTGATTGAGCACAATCTAAATGGGGTTATCTGGTGGTAATGGTTTATTTAACTGGAAATAAAGTGAAAACAACATCAATCACAGCACAGAGCAGTCGAGCATGCAAGAGCTATGATGCAAGACCTTATCTTCAAAGTCAAAGGTAGAGGAAAATGAAATTCATTTTAAGACCTTATCTTTCAAAATAAAAAGCCTCATCCCCCTGAGTGTGAACATCCTGGAAATTGGGCATTTTGGGATCCAAAATAAAGAGTAGTTAGCATCCAAATCGCTTCACAATAGTACTTTTAGTGGGAAGGTTATCAGTGAATAGCATAATTTTAGCCTGTTTTCATACGACACTTCAAAAAATAAATAAATAAATAAATCTGTAAAAATAGAGATATTATGGGATTTTCCATATTGATGTCTTACAAGTATACAGAGTTATATCTGGAAGTGTCCATAAAATTAATTGATAATGTCCTGGCAGAAAATGACCAGTACATTTTCCGTTTGTTTGTTGTTTTTTAACAGTGTAAGCTATTATTGTATGGCTTCAGATGATTTTGAATATAGTGCACAAGTCATAAAATTATTGTAATTTCAACAGTAAAAGACTAGAAAAATGCTACAGTAAAAATATATATATTTTTAACAGTAAAATACTGTTAAATTAACCTCTTTTGTTTTTAAGTTTTGAAGAACAAGTCATTGTAATCATAATTTATAGTGGAAAAAAATGACATTTCAAGAATGGTGGTTTTCCATTAAAATAACAATTTTTCCTATGTCATTTATTAGGGTTACATCTCATGCTGTTAAATTAATATTTATGGCATTATTTTAATGAGCTTTCATCTATTATCTATCAATTATCTAATCTATTATGTAGCTTTAACCATTACCACCTGTTTAAAGGAACAGGCAACACTTTAGTTTAGGAACCAATTCTCACTATAAACTTGTTTATTTACATGCATATTATTTACATGTTTCTTGGTATTTATAAAGCACATACAGTATTAATGCCTTATTCTGTATAACCATATTTTAGATCCCTTAATCCTAAACTTAACAACTGCTTTACTAACTATTAATAAGCAGCAAATTAGGACTTTGAGACAAATGTTGTAGTTAATAGTTGAATTGAACCTTAATATAAAGTGTGACCAAGAAACTATATGTTATTGAAATAGAAATCATTTTATCCATAAAACCTGCAAAACTGCTACCATAATTTTTCTGGTCACCACAACTGACATCATTTCACAGATTTTTGCACTGTATTAGACTACTTCTATGCTGTTTTATTTGCTCTTTTTTATGTATAAAAACATGTTTATTTTGTGTTTCACAAATGAAACAACACTGAAGGGTGAGTAAATGCTGACAAATTTTTATTTTTGACAGAACTGTTCTTTGAAACCCATTCCAAACACTATCGGTAACAACAAAGGCACTATACAATCTGGTTTGCCACCAACTGTGAGATCTGTGCCACTCCTGTTCTCTCGGAGAGACCTCCACACCTTATCAGCAATGAGACCAACTGGCAAGCATGGCTTCCCAGCACCTCGATGCCTGATAGCAGGTCAATCAGAGGCAATGCATGGTCTCATGCAATGGTCCTTTGGGCCTCTGGGAACAAGTCCACCCATTTAGGACCTCATATCAGAGTGATAATCGGCCTCACTCATTTTCTTTCATTATGAGGGAGCATGTGCTTTCAAAGCTGGGCAGTGGGAGATGAAAAGAAGGTTATTTTTTGTCTTTTTTCAACACTTCTCTACATTTTAGTGCATATTAGGCCTTGATTATAATGTCTTTTCGGTTTGAATAGGATCTCACGGAAGCTCGGATGATCTGTTGTACATGTCCCAAGCGTTTGCCAAATCTCCAGAGTGAAGGAACTTCCCTTTTAAGACCCCCAAAACAATGAGCCCACACCCACCAGTTTGGGGATGCCACACGACGCCAGCTCCCAGAAGTGTAGACCAGCACTGTTCCCGTCTTTGTCCTTCTCTCGGCCTAGTAAACAAACAATAGTTGCTCAGACAATGGGGTGTTAGTCTGGAGCCAGTAGCGTAGTGCTGACATATAATAAACACACGCTAGTAAGAAACGCACACGTAAACACGCTCAGGTTTTTGTCTGAGACAGCTGCGCTGGGCTTGAACAGATGCTTCAGGAAGAGCAGGCAGACGCCAGACGAATTCTTGCGATATCTACACACACAGCCTAAAATTACATTCGCAGTGGGTAGATGTCATAAATGGAATGATAGTCATTATTTAATTTTATTGGGTTGGCAAAATCCTTAACTTGAAACCAAATTTGTAATTTATCGAGCTGTCAGGATACATCCAGCAAGCTGTTCTATCTTAGTAGATATTTTTCAACTGATTGAACTTACAAATTTCTTGTAGTGGACAATCATATCTTAAATATAAACCCATGGATTTCTATTGAAAAATATAGCTCAGAAATGTAATTTTCAGAAAAGGGGGAAAAAAATGAAATTAATAAATTAACATTTGTCAGAATGATTAGGTTTCTATTGGAAACTATAGCTCAGAAATTTTAGCTTTTTGACTTTATTTATAAAGAAAAGATAAAAGAAATGAACGCATATTTATCAGAATGATTGTGGTTCTAAAAATCACCTATGGGTTCTATTGAAAACTATAGCTCAGAAATATAATTTCCAAAAATGTTAAATAAATAAATGTATATTTATCAGAATGATTAGGTTTCTACTTTCTAGGTTTTGAGAGAACATAGCTCAGAAAAGTTTAGTTCTCAATCGTTATGCCCCCAAGGCCCCCCTGTAAGGAAATATTCCAGGGTGAGACTTTTTGACCTAAGAAAAGCATGAAAGTGATTCAAAACAGCTTTTGCCATTGTAGTAAATTCACAGTCATAGCAAACATATTAGAGTTGAAAACCTATCTAAAATCTAAGGAGGTGAATGGGGTTCATGTTATAGTTCTACATAGCACAGGTGACAGGTACTATATAGCACTTAAAGTGGTTCCCCTATGATTACAAGCCAATGAACCACCATTTAGCACCATATTTTTAGAGTGTGCAATTACCATGATTATGCAAAAAATTATATTCCAATTTATATTTTTTGATCTTTGAGCACTTTAAACTTCAGAACCAAAGCAAATTATTTTTGTGATATAAAACTTCAAAGAACAGTAAAAAAAAAAAAAAAAAGAATCTGTCAGAATTCTGGCATCATTAACTGAAAAAGAGCAACATGGACATTCTTCAAAACATCTCTTTTGCATTCTATGGGAGATAAAAGTTTACAAAGACATGAGGGTTTTGTACATTATAACAACATGTTCCTTTCTGAGGTGCACTAGCTTTTAAAACTATGCACTGATGAGATTAACAGTAGTCTAAACATTCAAACATATGTATAGTGCATTACTCCGTTTGTTTAAATTTAATAGAAACTTCCGTCACTTGGCACTGAAGCCCATCTAAACTTCACTAAAGGATATCTATAAAGAATACACTTTGTAGCTCAAAATAGAGAAGGCAGCTATATATAATTTCCTAGTATGTGTCATTTGTGTATTAGAGGAAGGAAGATGTCCTCTCTTACTACAGTGTATTTATGATGTACAGCGGACAGTCAAGGACAAAATATCTGGCTTGAAACTGGGAGCGCAAAGGTCACTCTAAACTTCACTATGATTAGAAATAGTGTATAATATTTCCCAATATCACTATAAATTAAACAAACACAAAAAGGAAAGGATATTTTGAATTTTACGGCTTTTAGGTTATTGCACTTTATCAACACAGCATTTGTAAGACTAGAGAAGCTAATGTTTTTAGAATAAAGCATTTGTTCCTCTGACGTCAGTGTCACTGCAGCTGCTCGTCTCTGCCATGCCATGTTTGAGCATTAGTGCGTAGTCAAAACATCTGATTGAATGTAAAGACTCGTCTTATCACTCAGGTGAAGATAATCATTCAGACAATAGCAGGAAGACCACAGGATTTCAGCACTAGTAAATAAAACCACACAAATAAATAAACAGCTAACAATAAGATGTAGCGCTGGTTGTGTTGATGTTAAAAATTGTTCAGTGTCCGTATTATTAATGGAATGCCAGCAGAAATTTGATAGGAAAGGCAGCTTGAATAGTTTCTAAGGGGGCACGTCTCCTGTAATTTTGGGATGTCTATAAAAATATAAAAAAAATAAATACATAAAACTGTTTTTTACCTATAGTGTCTTACTATTTTCTTAATAACTCAGTCTTGATGTCCTCGTGAAATTTCACATGGCATAAAATATCAATAAAATATATTTTTCAAAAAAAATTCAATTCTATTTGTTTCTTATACAACAAAAATCATATTTAAACTATCGTTTGGAGACATATTTATTTCAGGTTTAATTTATTATATGAGAATTTGATTAAAAATTGGACAAACATTTGCACACAAGTTGACTGTGAAAAAAATACATAAAATAAATAAAATACCTAAAAAATGTGTGTAGGTCTGTTTAGCCTAAAAAGTTTTGGTTTAACTTAATTTTTATGCATGCATAGATGTAATAATTTCTCTCTAAAAAGACTCCAGAAATGTATGTAATGACTTTTAAGAGCTTCTGATTAGCCAGTTGTCATAATTAGGTTATTTGGGAGTACACTATGTAAGTGAGTAAATCCAGAAAACAAATATTTTAAGTAATTGTTTCCCCCAGCTTCAAGTATCTACAAAAATATGTACAAGTATAAAAATCCCATTGCAAATTTGTGGACTGCAAAAAGTGCATATGGATGATTGTTGTATACAATATCAAATGTAGATTTACTGTGTCTAGTATTTCAGCTTCATTCATCGCACCCAAAGAAAAACTGCAGTGCTTTACAATTATAAGACAGGAAGAGCTAAGTAAACTTATCAGTGCATCTAAACCAACAACGTGTTTATTAGATCCTGTACCCACGAAACTAATGAAAGAGCTGTTACCTGTAGCACAAGAACCACTTCTCAATATTAACTCATCGTTATCATCTGAGATGACCGAACACCTGAGAAAAGATAATGCCAACCCCTCAGACCTCGGAGGATGCCAATGCTCAGACAACATACAGAATTACCAAATTTTGCCATAAGTTAAATATATTAAGGTTCTGCAATATATAAATATATTGTGGAAACTTAATTTCCTGTAGAGCTGCTTTGCAACGATTTGTATCGTAAAAAGCGCTATACAAATAAACTTGAACTTGAACTTGATGAAAACTGATGATTCAATTAATAATCAGAGTGAAATAAAGTTTCCAAATTATGGAATCAGCTAATGGAATTAGAGGCTTTAATTTAACACAGGAGGTCATCAAGAAATTTGCATGGTTGTGAAAAACTGAGTTTGAATGCCTTTAACCTAAGTTAATGTAAACCTTTTGCCTCGGTTAATTGTTTACTAACGAGTCACTGGATGATAACAGAATATTTACACAACTTTACAAACATGACCTTTACTGCTGTCTTTAACAGACTGCTGTCATTGAGTGGACTGGCTATTGGTCATGAGGTCTGTGATGGTCTGCAATGCTTTAACCCTTCAGTAGCCAGCCTGAATTCAATGCATGATGATACATCAGGACCCCCTGATTCCTTAATCGTCAGACATAACACTCAGACTATATGCTTCGTCTGCTGAAGGTTTTGCACAAATCATGAGGCCTAAATCTTATAGTGCCTTTGAATCAAATTAAGTTTAAAGTCTGAAGTTATTAAACTTTTACCCTGCATGCAGCTGGCAAATACAAACCCATTTGCTTGTCTTTGCAAGTGGTATATCAATAAACCTGTGACCTCTGTGCTGCTACTATGGACTTGCACTAGCCTGTATTTAAAAGAAAAAGAAGGCCCAATTAAATACCCACAATGCAATGTTTCTTCAGAGGCCACCCACACGTCCAGGCAAAGAGATCTCAGAATAGCAAAGAAAAATAAACTTAATTGGCCCGATCAGGAAACTACAGCACTACAACACATGCTGACCCAGATAACAACACACACAAACTAGCCTAAAATAACCCTCGGTCAATTTGTTTATTGCAACAGAGGATGAAAAATATTCCTGATGTGCTAGATGCATATAACTCACACTGAATTCAAAGGTCATCATCCATCTTCCATCAGATTCACCATCCGTACCCTGGAAATACTTCAGGATTTCATACACGACCCTTTCCTCATCTGAATATACACAACATCCACATTGGCTGCTCGTTCATGCAGACTTGAGCTCTACAACATTAGGAAAATTGTGAGTGAGTGAGCATCTTTAAGTTTTAAATTAATTTGTTTGGTCAACCTAGAGTCAAAGTGCTTTTGAAGCTATCAAGCAGTTGCTTTGCAGTTCTCCAATGTTGACTGCTCCTAATTTCTCCCTTCCTTTTAAATTAGAGGCGGATGCCAGCGCAGTTGGAGCAGGTGCTGTATTGTTGCAAGAGGATAAGGAAGGTACTGATCATCCGATCTGCTTCTTCTCCCAGAAGTTTGATAAACATCAGTGTAATTATTCCACTATTGAGAAGGAAGCTTTGGCATTTTGAGGTGTATGTTGGGTGCACCTCATACCCAGTAGTGTACATTGACCACAATCTTCTCACCTTCTTGTGTCGAATGTATAATCAGAATCAAAGCCTGATGCGATGGGCTCTACTGGTTCAAAATTACCATATTGAAATCCGACACAAGGAGGAAGTAAATAACGCCGTTGCTGACACTCTTTCTAGAGCATGGATGAGGGTAAATATTGTTCTGTGCACAAACATTATTAACATGTATAATGTTTGATTTTAAGGGGTGGGTGTGTTACGTGTTAATTAATAAAATAAAAAGAAGAAAAGTTTTAGAAAGACATGAATTGGACCAGACAGAAGAACAAACATTCGTCCTGTAGACAAATATCAATTGCATTTACATATAAAAAAAAAAAAGCTTTAAAAAATAAAATAAAATAAAAGGATAATGTATAAATAATGTATTTCTCGTAATTATAATGTCCACACATTCACTTGTGTTATTAAACCATTTTGATGACTTTTCTATTATTAAAAAATGTAGGAAATCATAAAGAAAGCATAATAGATGAGAACAGACAAGACTGACTGGTTATGTAAATGTTTTGAAGATGACTGATGTTTTCTGCGCTTTTCAAGTAAATCTTCAGTCAGCAGATTAGGAAGGATGACAACAGAATGACAGAATAAAAGGAAACAAATTGTATGATTGATTTAAATGAGCACTGCCGTTTATGTCAGAAAGCCCTCCCTTTCTTTATCTCTGCGTCCCTGGAGTGTTGACACTAGTCCAAATACAAGCTGACCCTTTGTTCTTGAGAGAGTTGAGAGAGACGCTGTCATCCACACCCATGGACACCCACCATGCCATGCTGGGTCTTCCAGGGACATCAGAGAGGAGACACTTTGATATCCGTCTATTCTAGTATGTCCATCCTGTCCTGATCTAAGCTGATCTTTTATCTGTGTCCGTCTGCATGGAGATGCACATGCACACTGCGGCTGCAAGTTTGTCAGCTGTCCAGGGCAGACAATACGTGAGGATATATGGTTCCTCTGTCCAATCACGAAGCAACAATGTCAGCGTGCCTGACATCACAGCCCCAGCCTATACGCATGAAAAATGCCATCAACATGCCTAGACGATACCCACGCTCACACGTGTGTCCCGCCCAAAGTGCCCCAATTACAGGAAATCACAGGAAGTTCATTAGCGTTATCGGTAAAGAGGGAGGTGCCGAACCCCAGCACAGTCACGTACGGCAGAGGCCCTGGGGTGAAATGCCCTCAGAGGAGAAGACGTACGCTTTACCGGTTTAACATACACTGGTCAGCACGTACACAACAGTGCAAGTGCAAACGTGAGCGCTTTCACATATGTCAATGCCAGTTTACTTGAAGCCAATCTGGCAACCAATCACAGTGCAGCCAGCTTCATAATTTGAATAATCTGGAAGTGAATGACATGAGCGTGTTTGTTTACAATGAAGTCCTTTCTTTGAAAATGAATGTATTTAGGCACAAAGCATCTTCATCTCTGATGATGGCGATTTAAAATAAAGCAATAGGCCACATTGTGCATTTGAGTGATAACTGTGGCAAAAACCCAACCTTGAGTAGACAATTGATTTATATCAAAAACATCTAAACAACCTATCATTCACACTAAAACATCTTAAAAAATATATATATATTTTATATTTTCACAGTAAAATCAAACAATTGTCATGAAAAACAGGGGCATCATTACTATTGGACAAAATCCAGAAATAATTAATGTGATTATCAGCCTTATGTCACCATATGTCATGTATATAGTAATGAAAAGAAAATGGCTGAAAATAATTGCTTTAAAATCTCATATATAATGAGGCCTTTCTACTGACTCTGAAGTGTCTTGATCTCCTGTGTGAACATGCCATTGTCCTGTTGCAAAACTGCAATGTCCGTAATGAAAGAGGGCCACAGTGCTACAGTGTGATGAGACAAGGAGAACAGAGGACTCAAAGGCAGAGGATTAGATGCAAACAGTAGGTTTATTCTCCAAAGGTGAACAAAACAAATAAAACTAACAAAAACAGCGTGCAAGTTTCTGGGGTAACCCAGCTATGGTAGGCAGTGAGATGCAGACCCAACAAGCTGCTCACTGCCCAAGACCCAGTGCCCAATGCCAACCACCTGAGAGTGGAGCGAGGCAGAGAGCGGCAGTCCTTCTCTTTCTACACGTCCTGGGGTACAGACAAATAGACGTGAGTGTAACACCAGAGCACAACACGAGCACAGAACACAAAACAATCTACTCACAACAAGGACTAGTCAGAAGAGAAATATAAAGGAAAGGGTAATAAGTGACAGGTGGAGTAGAAGCAGCTCGTGACACGCGCAGCCCCACCGCCAGATCAGTGCTGATTGCACCCGTCACAAGCTGCCGAAAAAGACATGACAACACAGACAGCAGAGGGAGCCAGGGGGGCACCCTGGCCCGTGACATACAGGAAGAACAGCTGACCGTCCTTGCAGTGGCAAACCACAATTAACCATGTGACCCCCAGATGTGCTTGAGAACTTGCTGACACCTTGCTGGAAGAGTGGAGAAACATCTCACAGCAAGAACTAGCAAATCGTGCATTCAATGAGAATGAGATGAACTGCAATGCTCAAAGCAGCTGATGCACACAAGAGATTCTTTTGGGACACTTTACTCCATTTCTGTTTGTTAAATGTGTCAAACATGTTCAGTCTATGTCTCAAGGTAATTCAAATATTAACACGTTCATAAATTTGCTCGAAATAAAAGCAGTTGGATGTGAGGGGATATTTCTTTTTTGAGTTCATATAAATGTGTGTTTGTGTGTGTGTCTCCAAACAGCTGAACCAACATCAGTGCTTTTGGACAGACTGAACTTGGTTTTCTTAGCCCATAAAAATATTATAAATCCGACATACGCTTTTTATAGCTAATATATCACACATTTTGGGGCTTAATTTCCCCAAATCTGTTCTGAATCTGATGAAGAAACAAACTGCTCTACTACATCTTTGGCCTTAAGGTGAGTAAATGCAAATGTTCATTTTTGGATAAATGATTTCTTTAAGGAATGACAAGAATCCTCACACAGAAATACACCAGTAAGTCGAAAGGATAATTGTGCTGCTTTTGTTTTATATGCATTAAGCTTCATATTACCATAAATAGTTCATATACATGGTTTTTGTATGTAGGTATACTGATATTATTTCTTATGCTTAATTCAAAACCATGAGATGCTGGGTTACCCTGATTAGATAAATGATATTTCACTGTGAAAAGCAGTCCATAAATATGACTATACATAAATCTCATTACTTTGTGGTCATATTCCTGTTTCAAGAGTTTGCAACATCTCTCAGCAACACGATACAGATGTTAGATTTTACGCCTTCACTGTTAAGTTGCAAAAACCCAAAAGTGGACTAACTGTCATACACTTTAACGCCTTATCATCTTGAGCAATTCCAACATAGCTTCAGGTCAACAAGAGAGCATTGCTGCAATAAACTTGAATAAACATAGTGAATTAAACGATCACGTTCCATCTATGACTGTTTATTTTGATGTGCACCGAGATGTCATTACAAGAGATTCCCTCATTCCTCATCCCACGGGAATCTGATGTTGCTTCCATTCATTTCCTCTTGAATTACAGCTGTGAACTTGGCATCAAGTTCAGGGCTGAAGTGATTCTTCCAGTCTCCAGCGATACCTTTAAACAATCAGAGAGGTTTCATTCAAGAACAAAAAATATCATCATAATGTTTAAAAACTGCTCTCAGCTGATGCTTTAAAACCTGGGTACCTTTTCTGAGGAAGGGTGACTTCTTGCTGTCCATAATGTTTTCTGGCACCAGAGAGTAGTTTGACATTGTTGTTTTCATATTTTTGAAAGTGCCATGATTGACCACGTGATCCAGAGCCTCTGCGCTGAGCTCCCGGCCAAGAAATTTTAAAATCCGGCTCAGGACTTCACGGAGGTCCTACAATTGCAAAAACCTTCATTCATTCTCTCTGATTTCTGAATGAGCGGTATCTCTACACTTTACCTGAAGCATTTCTTCGTAGGTGATGTACAGAATTCTGTCAGTGAGCTCAGGGTTTCGCCAGCTTTTCACATGGTCGGTCCACTTTCCCAACACAACTGTGTAAGCAATTACAACTTGATCATTTTAGTATTTATATTTACACTCTCCATCTACACATATCATGTTTGATGCATGTTTATTGTCAAATACAGAAATTAATCTGGGTGTTTTTGGGCATGATGCAAAGTGGACCTTAATATGGCAGCAACATCAATATAAAAAAAATACACCAACATTCAATAAGTAGTTACATTTAGTATTTTTACTAGTCACATCAATACGGAATACTTAAACATGGGTCATCCACGCAGAATTGATTTTAAACACATATTTGAATCTCACTTTTTCCTGACATAAATTTGTCAACGAATTCTTCAAATGTTCCAGGGTCTTCAAGGAAGTTGGCCATTTGATGAAAGTGGAAAGATGAGACTAAAACATCTTTAGGATTCCGAGCGACATAGATTACCTGAAGATGAAAAACACAATATAACAATGACACTTTGTTTTGCTTTACTGAAAAACATTAATAAATAAATAAAAAATAGTCTGGACATGCATCTAGATATGAGAGAACAGTGAAAAAAACACGCACACACGCACACACACATATATATATATATATATATATATATATATATATATGCATGTATGTATATATATATTAGTGCTGGGCAATGATTCATCATGATTAATTGCATCCAAAATAAAAGTTTTTGTTCACTGTCTATATTTATTATTATTTATTTATTATGCATATATAATAAAGACACACACATACAGTTGCGAGTTATAAAGTCAGAATTGACAAAGTCGCAATTCTGAGAAAAAAGTCAGAATTGTGAGTTTATATCACACAATTATGACTTTATAACTCGCAATTGCGAATTTATATCATGCAATTCTGAGAAAAAAAAGACCGAATTGTGAGATAAAAAAGTCGCAATTACCTCTTTTTAATTTTTTTTATTCAGTGGCCGGAAACGGGTGTCCATACTATAGGCTACAGATTAGTGAAGGCAGAAAATCTTTCTTTCCCAGTGTTGTCAAAAGTAAAACATTAACTATACAGACTGTATATATAAATATGATTGTTCTGCTGCTTTTTGTACCTTGGCCTTGGACTTGAAAAGGGAGGAAGGCATCAAATTATAAGGCATGTGGGAGACAATGGCTCGTGGTGAGGGGAGCTTATCTAGGACCACTGGAGCTCGTATTTCCTCCAGCCATGGAACCCTGTCCCAGTTAGGGATGGTTTCCACAGACGTCAGGTCTCCTCCATTCAGGAGCGGAGGAAGAATTTCCTGCATCCATGTGGTACCTGAAAAACACAGGCAGAGACCAATGAAGGATGGACTGATCACCTTCATGCATAAAATAACACAGATTTTTAATTTGCAATATGTAGAATAATGAACACATCATTATGCAGAAAGCATTAGCCAGTGAAGTTCAATATTATAATGTCAATGCATAGAGTAATTAGTTGATGGATATTCTATACAACAGAATAGAGTGATTTGCAGTGTGAGGAAAATTAAAATGCAGACACTTGGACTGCATTCCTGACAGATAAGTCAAATAATAGCTTCACATTTTACAAACTGTACAATTTATATGTGCATAAGCATACAAAATGTTGCATCTTTTGCAAATATTACAGCAATATGAGGAAAATGTAATGCAATAAGTCTGAGTTGTTGAATGCATGAGGAGAAATAAACAGTATGCATCGAAAACAAAGAATGATCTTACCAGATAGGTAACAGCAAAGACATCATCATCTTTGACTTGGAAATTCTGGAGATAGTTGAGACTTTCCTCTGAATGAGATACCTTAGGTAGCAGGAGACCACGGTAAACCAGATTCAAATCACTGTCTGCCATTCTCTGCTGACTACCCGGACTTTGAAAAACAAGGAAGTTTTGTTCTCCGTGTTCTGTGTGAATTCACTTATGTTTGGAGAGGATGAGAGGAGGAGAGGACGAGAGAAAGAGAGAGTGACCTTTGACATTGAGAGCATTCATTAACCCAGCAGGGAGCTGTATATCTGCTGCTGGCATTCACAGGAGTTTGGAGGAAAGGTTACTTGAAAGGGGATTTTATGTGCAAAAAACTAAACAAAACAAAACAAAAAACCTGAAAAGTGAAAGGATAGTTGCAAAGTCATCTATAATATATATATATATATATATATATATATATATATATATTTTTTTTTTTTTTTTTTTCTGAGAACAAAGTGTAGCATTTGCAAATTTGCAACAATGTATTGCAATGTCCATAAATAAATAAACAAAAATAAAAAAAAAGATTGATTTTGAGATAAAAGAGCGTCAAAGAAAGAATGAACGACTCTGAAAGGTTGAATATATATGTATATATATAAAAAATACAGAATGTAACAAATCTTCAAATAATCAAAGATGAAAAGAATGTTTAAAAGAGTCAGTAAAAAAGATTGAAAACATTTGAAAAAAAAAAGTTTGTCAAAACTTCAAAGAACAAATCAAAACAATCAAAGATCAAAATACTGTTTAAGGAAACAACAACAATGAAATATTAAAGTTCAAAAGAAAGAATTAAACAGTCTGTAAAAAAAAAAAAGATTTGAAACCAATTTGAAATAAAAAAAGCATTCAAAACTTCAAAGAACAACAACAACAAAAGATGAAAAAACATTTAAAAGAGGAAAGAACAAAAGCTTGAATTTGAAATAAAGTTCCAAAGAAAGAGATTTTAAAAGACTGATCACAAAGTTTGGAAAAAGGCTGAAAAAATTCTGAGAGATGGACACAAGTGACAATAAAGTTTGTGTGATTGTTTATCAGTGTAGCATTGTGCGTCAGCGCCTGATAAAGACAGTCTCTGCAGATAATATAATACATGTGAGAGAGTGAGCCATATTCCAAGAGTGAAACCCCACTGGGCTTGGCTCTTTATTCAATTCTTTTCACAAATTTCATTGAAGAAGGAAAACAAAGCTCTTTTTATTTCGAATCTACAAAGCTCGTTTGGAACTACACAGTCGTTTACTGCAGATAAAATAGCTAGACATGTAGTTAATAAGAAGGGGAAATCAAGTTATCACAGCAACCTTTCTATGAGGGCAGAATGAAGAGAATGTACATCTTCATGCAGATCTTATCAATCTTATCTTATCAGTTGATAATTGCATGAGTCTATTACAGTCTTTTTAAAGCTTACTCAACCTGCAGGCACAAAAAAACTTTAAGCCATTTTTTCTTTTAAATCAGCAAAATCTATTGGATATTATTTTAACTACAGAACTGAATGGCTAATTATGGTAAACAAGTTTAGTTTTTCCCCCCAAAGATAAATATCACCTACAGCATATGATACATTCCTGATTTTATCTATAGTGTGTATCCAGCTAAAAGCACCTTGAAAGTGCTCAAAACACACTTTATACTGGACATCATCAGCTTTTGTTTTTTAAGCAGAAATGCATCATAAGTTGCATACTAACCTGTTTATTATAATTTTTTAAGTTTATTAATATAATTTTTTTTTTTTTTAAGTTTATTTACAATTTATCAAAACCCATAATGTAACCATTCATGTCCTTTACATTCCCAGCAGATTTATGAGTTTTAATATGCCAGGAATGTGAAGCTCAGCTGAACTGAAATAGCAGGACAATAGTTGTTAAGAGATTAACACTTTATAATAAGGGCTCATTTGTTAAAGGAATTGTTAATAAAGTTACATTTGTTAGAGGAAGTTCATCCAAAAATTCAATTAGCAAAAAAAGTTCTCCTCAGGGCATCCAAGATGTAGATGAGTTTGTATCTTCATTGGAACAGATTTGGAGAAATTCAGCGTACATCACTTACTCACCAACGGATCCTCTGTAGTGAATGGGTGCCGTCAGAACGTTAACAATGCTTGTTCTGTGGATATTTTTCTCCCGATTCCTGACACTGGAGAAAGCAATATTATGGATAGAGGATTTTTATTTTAGCTGGAAGCAATGGTTTAAAGATAATTTGTTTGAATTTGTTTACTAGAAACATACAGCTTTTTGCTTCAAAAGCTTATTGTGATGTTTTTTTTTTAAATTAACCTTTATATTAGTTCATACAAAAATACAATTGCTTGTTCATGTCAGTGCACACTGCATGAACTAATGTTAACAGATACAACTTTTTATACCATACAAAAACATACAATTTGTTTTGTCCCATGTGGCTTTTATTAATAAATTAGTTTGTCGTTAAGAAGGTTTTTCTTGGAGTAAGTTTCACCATAACTGGTTTCTCTCCCAAAACGGTCCATGTATTCCTTCATATAATAACAGTTATACTCTCACAGTCTCCTAGTAGCAGATACAAAAGTCAACAGTATTCAAAGTAGGAATGTGGATTTGCTCATCAAATACTTGAAATGCACTATACAGTATAAGCGTTTAGTTGCTGTGAACGAGTGTGACGAATAGGAAGAGTGAACTCAGGGAGATGGCACCAGTGAGCACGGCCTTCACTAGGAGAGCTGTCCAGCTGCCCAGGAGGAAAACATGAACAAACAGCCTGGAGGAGAC
The DNA here is from genome assembly GCF_936440315.1 of Barbus barbus. Classification (NCBI taxonomy): domain Eukaryota; kingdom Metazoa; phylum Chordata; class Actinopteri; order Cypriniformes; family Cyprinidae; genus Barbus; species Barbus barbus. Next base: position 26,051,763 of record NC_136749.1, read on the forward strand.
ACACAAACATGGAAATAAACAGTTATGTGCAGTAAATGCATGATGCTTACATCCAAGATGAAAATGTTATTTGACAACTCGGCATAATACTGTATTAAATATTTTATGCTGTGTAATGCATTCCACATTCTATTTAAGAAATAAAAACACAGTAAGCAGCATACAGTGCATACTATGTGATATTTAGTAAATAAAAAGCTAGCATTTAATACCAAACAATAAAATCTAACTTAAGGCAACACTGCCATCTAGAGGAGAGACGAGCTTTACTGTGTTAAACTGTACTGCTTTAAATAAGCATTTCTCAATGAATTGTGATAAATTAATAAAAAGCATATAATTATTATACAAATTGAACATCTGATTGACTTCTATTTACAAGTCAAATCAAATGATGTTTGTAGATTAATGTAGGTAGATACAGAATTGTACTAATACAGAAATTCTGTGCAATACTGAAAATGAGAAATGTTTATGCCACAGCCAAAAATGTATATAATAGCTGATATTGTGAATCAAAACTGTTTGAAATATTCATTCATACAGGGAAAATAAGCATTAAAATGTAATAATTGTACAGAAGGTAGAATGAATAACAGTTAAGTACTTTTTTAATCTTCTGTAGTTAAACGGCAAACTGAGTGAATAGGAAAAATTAAGCACCTATATTATCCTCATCCAATATTTGACTAATGCCAACTTAAAAAAAAAGAGCAAATAATGGTAAATATCAATTTGGTCAAAATATATTGTGAATCCTTACTCGAATTGAATTATTTTCATAAACCATAAACCTTGCTTACTAGAAATGTGCTACAAATTTGAATGAATCTTAATTTTGACTAAAAATAATGTAGACAAACTAAAAGTACTGATAAAACACCAACTTAAATCAGCTTTGTTGTAAAACCTTAGATGAAAAATAGTGCCAAAAAAGTCGTTTTAAATAAGTTTCTCTTGAGGCAGAATAATGATAAACAAGCATGACTGTGATACTCACTCCATGAGAAAGCCCTTATAAACACACAATCCCAGCAGGATGGTAACAGGGAGCCGGAAGCTTTTGGGAAGGTCGTATCGAGTGAACATCCATACTACTGCTGCCATAGCAATATAATGTACCTGATAGGATTAAAAAATTGTTTAAGTTTAGGTACAGAAAAAAGTAACAGAAATGAGTAAATCGGACTTACAAAATTGTGTCCCAATGACTATATATATATACAGTGGTGTGAAAAAGTGTTGGCCCCCTTCCTGATTGTTTATTTTTTTGCTTGTTTGTCACACTTTAATGTTTCAGATCAAACTAATTTAAATATTAATCAAAGATAACACAAGCACACCCAACATGCAGTTTTTGAATGAAGTTTTTTATTATGAAGGGAAAACAAAATCCAAACCTACATGGCCCTGTGTGAAACAGTGCTTGCCCCCTAAACCTAATAACTGGTTGGGCCACCCTTAGCAGCAACAACTGCAATCAAGCGTTTGCGATAACTTGCAATGAGTCTGTTACAGCGCTGTGGAGGAATTTTGTCCCACTCATCTTGGCAGAATTGTTGTAATTCAGCCACATTGGAGGGTTTGAGCATGAACCGCCTTTTTAAGGTCATGCCACAGCATCTCAATAGGATTCAGGTCAGGACTTTGACTAGGCCACTCCAAAGTCTTCATTTTGTTTTTGTTCAGAGCCATTCAGAGGTGGATTTGCTGGTGTGTTTTGGATCATTGTCCTGCTGCAGAACCCAAGTTCTCTTCAGCTTGAGGTCACGAACAGATGGCCGGACATTGTCCTTCAGGATTTTTTGGTAGACAGCTGAATTCATGGATCCATTTAGCACAGCAAGTCTTCCAGGTCCTGAAGCAGCAAAACAGCCCCAGACCATCACACTACCACCACCATATTTTACTGCTGGTATGATGTTCTTTTTCTGAAATGCTGTGTTACTTTTACGCCAGATGTAATGGGACACACACCTTCCAAAAAGTTAAACTTTTGTCTCGTCAGTCCACAGAGTATTTTCCCAAAAGTCTTAGGGATCGTCAAGATGTTTTCTGGCAAAACTGAGACGAGCCTTTATGCTCTTTTTGCTCAGCAGCGGTTTTCGTCTTGGAACTCTGCCATGCAGGCCATTTTTGCCCAGTCTCTTTCTTATGGTGGAGTCATGAACACTGACCTTAACTGAGGCAAGTGAGGCCTGCAGTTCTTTAGATGTTGTTGTGGGGTCTTTTGTGACCTCTCGGATGAGTCGTCGCTGCGCTCTTGGGGTAATTTTGGTCGACCGGCTACTCCTGGGAAGGTTCACCACTGTTCCATGTTTTCTCCATTTGTGGATAATGGCTCTCACTGTGGTTCGCTGGAGTCCCAAAGCTTTAGAAATGGCTTTATAACCTTTTCCAGACTGATAGAAACACTTGTTCACACAGGGCCATGTGGGTTTGGATTTTGTTTTCCCTTCATAAAAAAACCCCTTCATTTAAAAACTGCATGTTGTGTTTACTTGTGTTATCTTTGATTAATATTTAAATTTGTTTGATGTTCTGAAACATTTAAGTGTGACAAACATGCAAAAAATTTTTAAATATTTTTCACACCACTGTGTGTATATATATATACACACACACACACACACACACACATCACATTTAATATTATAAAACAATGAGTAGAAAAGCTCTGTTACAGTAAAGTAGCAATATTTGATTAGTAATATGCATTGCTAAGGACTTAATTTAGACAACTTTAAAGGCGATTTTCTCATTATTTTTATTTTTGCACCCTCAGATTCCAGATATTCACATAGTTGTATCTCGGCCAAATATTGTCCTATACTTATTTATTCAGCTTTCAGATTATGTATAAATCTCAATTTTGAAAAATTTACCCTTATTAGAGATGTTGTGGTCCAGGGTCACATATTTGCGATACTGTTTCTTTGATGCATGCAAACACAAAAACTACAGCACAAAGAAAGCACATATCTTACCAGACTGATGTTGGAATCAAAGCTCATTTGAATGTATTTCCAGTCAAACTCAATGCCACGAGCTCCCACCCATAATGGAATACATCTGTTTAAAATGAACAGATCTTTTGTTTTTTACAGTACTGATCATTTCTTAAACTTGGACTTCAAATCATGAACAAAAGTGCATAACCAAACCATATACGTTCATTTCTACTGGTTACTGCCAGTGAAAGTCTGTCATGATTATGATTGACAGCGTATCTCTGAGGATGATCAGAATACCTTGACATGATGAGCTCAGCTGTAGCCCAGCCCATAGCTGCCACCATGATCTTATATTCACCCTTCCCAGCATTCCTGGACATAACCAGATGAAGACCTAGAAGATCGGCCATGTCCACTGTGGCCTTCATGAACTCCTAGGGTAAACAGGACATGAATGAATGAAGTTTACATGATTATTTGCACGGAAAGAATAATAATGTGTGAACAAGTTGTGAGCACAAAGCCTTAAATGAATAGTTCACCCAAAAATATACATTTGCTGACAATGTAGTCACTCTCTTTATCCCAACAGATTAGGAGAAATTTAGCATTACATCACTTGTTCACTAGTGGATTCTTTGCAGTGAATGGGTGCCGTCAGAATGAGAGTCCAAACAGCTGATAAAAACCATCACAATAATCCACACAACTCCAGTTCATCAATTAATATTTTGTGAAGTGAAAGGAGAATTTGTAAAAAAAAAAAAAAAAAAAAAAAAAACTTTTAACTTTTAGTCTTCTATCCATAATATCAATTTCTCCAGTGAAAACATTGTCTCGTCTTAATCAGGAGAGAAATCTGCACAGATCAAGCACCGTTCACAAGCGAAAACAGTCCAAAATACAAATATGGTGGTGGATTTTGAGGTGAGAGAAGAACAGGGCATGGAACTTTTCACTGGAGGTAGTATTATTATGCATTATGGACTCATATTATGGACAATATTTTGGTTTTAAGTTAAAAAAAATCTTGATGGATTTGTTTCTTCAAACATGCAGCTTTTCGCTTCACAAGTTGTGTGGATTACTAGATTATTGTGATGTTTTTATCAGCTGTTTGGACTCTCATTCTGACGGCACCCATTCACTGCAGAGGATCCATTGGTGAGCAAGTGATGTAATGCCTAATTTCTCAAATCTATTCTGATGAAGAAACTCATTTTTCTACATCATGGATGGCCTGAGGCTGAGTATATTTTCAGCAATTTCTACTGTTCCTTTAATTTGCCTTGTATAAACATCAAAGTTATCTCAATAAATGCCTAATGAAAAACTCAAATTAATTAAAATAGTGACTCACCCCAACAAAATCATACATGCCAGCTCCTCCCTCCCAGGTGGGGAAAAATGTGGCAAGAAACAGCATCTGAAAGTAATATCACACATTTACAGGAAACCTCATAATATTCTCTCTTCGACCCACAAACATTAGAAAAATCTTTGTGAGGACTAAAGTGTTCACTCACCTTGCACAGCTGCACAAAGAGGTAGGTAGCACCTGCTTGGACACATCTCCAAAATGCATTATATTCAGATCTGGACAAACAAACAAACAATAAATCAAATAAAAGGGTGAAGATTAGATTAGACGTTTAGAACAGCTAGAAAGCACATTTTGATCTTTGGATGATCAATGGATGAAAACTGTTGGAGGATTATACAGTAACAGAGTCACGATTAAAATTATAACACATTGAAGAGTAAAACTAATTGTGCATAAAATGTATTATTTCCTGACCATGCCTCATATTTAACACATTAGTTTGTAATATGGCATATATGACTTAAGAAGATTATACTGTAAACAGAATATAATGCAAACATCTTAAATAATACACACTGCAGCACCAATATTGTGCTAATAATATCTATACAATTCCATCAAACTTAGCTAAGTATGAAGCAATATTGTCTAAATACTTACAATCCACTACATTTATATGCAATGAAATATGGAAAATAGGCCAAAGACAAACAGTTTCCGAAATGAAAAAGCGTCATGGTAGAGATTTCAGTGTTTTATTCCTCCTCAGATCCTGTTAATACAGAAAAAACACCAGATATATTCTAAATCATGGTTAAACCAGCATTATTCCTGGGATGACAAATGTATTATTTTTACCTACACCAATTTAAAGTCACAGCTATATTATATAGGTATACATTTTGATATTTCTTTGGTTTATTAAAGCGTCAACATGTTAAAACACCACATGTACTACATCGGTATGAGACAAGCGTGCTGAGAAAATACTCGACATATAATTGTTATATAAGTTATTATAAAATTTATTTGTTTTTGGAACTAGTTTAATACCTCTATAATCAATTATTTAAAAGATAGACTGTTTTATTACCAACAAAATCGTGAATTTTAAATTCAGGAGCAGGTCGCATAATCCTCCGGTGCATCACTGTTAAGGTCCGAGCGGAAGCGCGCTCTCTCTCTTACTGTAGTTCCGCTTCTCATTCTGAACATTAGAAACTAGCTTGAAACACTGTACACAACACAGCTGTTGAAACTGCTAGGTTTCATGCAGGATATATGCGTGCATATTGTGCGTCCTTGCTTGTTGTGCAAAAAGCAGTATGTCAGGATGCTTGGATATATTCAGTAGTGAATTTCGTTCAGTTGAGTGAATCAGACTCGATCACGAGGAGAGAAAGAGAACGGATAGGAATAATTATGAATGTATAAACATTGCTGAACACCATAAATGAGTGAATGACTGAAACGTTTATTTATTTGTTCTATAGCTTGACATCAGTTAGTGTCAAAAACGAAAAAAATCTGCTTTTGGTCGTCGTTTGTGCATTACAACTTAGTGTCTGCCTATATAATTTTATATTTATATAAATTTCACGATATATAAGTCCTATAGTTTGTGCATCTGTTGCGTCATAAAGGTAAATTTGAGTTTCAAAGAAAAGAGTTAAAACAGCATTTTACTTATATATATATATATATATATATATATATATATATATATATATATATATATATATATATATATATATATATATATCAGTGGGGATTTCTTTTAGACTGCAAGGGAAGTTCGGCTTCCCCTATAATGTCCAAAAATTAATGGTCAAATATGTACTATTGTGTTAATATTTTATTGACTAAAAATGCGTTAGAACACGTTCATCTCGAATCCTGGCTTCTTTCTGTTTCTGCAAGAACATCTGCTGAGAGAAATAACCCAGAATTTCAAAATGTTTGTTTTTTCCTTCAGAGTACATAAACAATATACACTATGAAAATGCCAGGTTCAAAAGCTTGGAGACAGTATATATAGATATTAAAACTTTTATTTACACAAGCCATATTACAAACGATGCTGTTCTTCTGAACTTTCTATATTCATCAAAAAAAAAAAAAAAACTTCTTAGCTCTTTTCAACAATGATAATAATACTAAAAAATGTTTTTTTTGAGCAGCAAATCAGAATATTATAATGATTTCTGAAGGATCAAGTGACTAAGTAATGATGCATCTTTGATTGCTCCTAATAAACTGTTTAACTGCGCTCACAAGTGAATCCCAAGTTATTTTGTGTGATAGCTAAATATATTCTTAATAAACTACAAACAAAAAATATTTAAATGTATTTTGTCCTCGTATTCTTTCTTGTAACTCTTCCCTCTCAGACACTTACCTGACTGAATGGCTCATTATGCAGCTCATTATGAGGGTCTTTGTCTTCTCAGGTGTGAATGTGAAGGTTGACGCCTTCTCGCATAGACCCTTTCTACTTAAAAAGTGACTTAGAAAATGTATATCAATATATTGTTTTCTGTGAGCAAATAAACTAGCTGATTTTCACATTATTTTGAAGACAAATTCTAGGCTACAAGATCCAGTTCTCAGAAGTCTTGTGAACAATTGTTCTGAGTTTTATGGCCTTATTTCAGGGACTTCAAAATTTTAGTTTTTCACTAACCACACATAAACGTTTCTTTCTCAAAAACAAAATCAAGTACATAAATGATGCAAACATATTATTGTAGCCCAGTTTGTGCTGTTTACACTGTTATTAGACTTTAGCCATTTATATATTTATAAGCAACTGAAAAAAGCACAAATGTCATGTCAAAACTTCTCCAGGCCCCCAAAACACCCGCAGACCCCAGAGGGTTAAAGACATGGAGATGGACAGTGCAATGCCTCAGCTTTACAAACTGTTCTCATTAGTGGCAACCATTGGAGCTACATCTGCAGGTGTAGAAAGGAGCTTCTCCTGTTTAAAGCGGCTCAAGTCCTACACCCGTAACACAATGGGCCAAGACCGTTTAAGCAGCCTAGCTCTGCTGGCCATTGAGAGGACACTGGTCAAGTCACTGGAAAAACGCCTAGTTGGTACGACAGGGTCACAGAGCATTTTCTTGAAGAGGAACGTAGGGCAGAATTTACGTATAAATAAATGGACAATGTTTATGATGTAGGCCGAAAATGAGCTTCCCCTCTTTGAAAGACCAGCAGCCGCCACTGATATATATATATAAACATTTTAAAAAGCTTGTATGTGTTTTGTATAATTTTTATATTACGTTTTGTATATTCGATACATCAGGCTTTTATGGCTGATTTAATATAATATAGTAAGAATATGAGCTCATCTTGTGGAAAAAAAATCACCTTAATCTAATTTAGAGGACTGAGCAAAAACGTGCAGTTTTGTGCAGTTGCTAATCATATGGACAAAAACTATGATGAAATTCTGAGAGCTTGTGTAAATCAGTAAGATCTTATATAGTATGATGCATATAAATACCAGTTGTCACTCTATACGTCCTATTAGTATTTTTATATTTACATGGATGATTATATTACCTGTATAATCTGTGGGGGCAAAGCATAAAATGCCATGAAACGCAATGATTGAGAGTTGAACACATAATCATTCCCTCAAAATCTTGTTTTATTATATTTGACTCTGATATCTGATGATTTATTCTTACTATTATTATAAAAAAAATGTTGTATGATCAAGTAACACTAAGTTGCTTCAGTCTGGTAAATGTTCACCTTTAAAATGTTACTACAATATAAAGTTATTCAACAGAAGATGAGTAGATTGTGTACAAGTTTTTTCAGCAAAGGCTTGATCATGTTCATAATTTAGAGTCCTTAGAAATTCATATATCAAATATAATACAGTAGGCTTTATAGGGTTAAACTATTACCATGATGTATGTATGTAAGTACACCTTATAAGAGACAGAATAACTGGAACACATTTGTTTTTCCAAACACTTTAATTGGTTTCTTTTAAAGCTGCATTACAGTAGCGTTTTACCTCATGTAACTTTATATGTTATTCTCTTTACACCAACACAACGTGATTACACCCAGAATGGCAACAACTACAGCAATGCTTGTGGAGTGACACTGACACAAATACCGTCAAAAGAAACTAACACGCACACACAGACGTCTACAGAGACGAACGCGTCTCGTAGGTGGGAACAGGAATGCTAAGGCGTGTCACTATGGCTTCAGCTATGAAATGAGTGCGTTGAAAAGAAGGAATGGTAGGGCCTTTCTGCTGTGGCAAAACTTGGTGGTGAGTTACTCTTTGGAGTGCATGTACACTAACAGGTCAGCAACACGATGGCTGTAGCCAAATTCATTGTCATACCTGTGAGAAAGAAAAACAAAAAAAGATTAGAGCACTGTTTTTCTGCTGACGTTTTTTTTTTTTTTTTTTTTGCATAGGGTGATATAGCATCAAAATCTTGATATTTTTCTGACATTTGACAATAAATGTAGCAATATATATGCACTGTATTTTTCCTGAAAATATTTATTTTGACTTAACAGTCATCAAAAAATAAAATAAAAAATATTTTACGCAAAAAGTACAAATCTAGTCAGAAAGAAATTATCTATATTTATTTTTCACCAAAATAAAATCAGATTAATATGATATGGGGGAGCCAGTTTAGAATGGTTTTGAATCAATAAACAGAAAAGGACAATTTGAACTTAGATACAGAATTAAACTGAAATGTAGAGTTTAAAGTAAAGAATGCTGTGAGGCTAGAAAAAAATTGTGAAAATGCTGTCTTTAGAAGTTGCAATAATTACAATATTTGCAGTGAGGCTTTATTTTCTATCGCCATTGGAAATGTTTTGTGATCATTTGATCCAGTCCATCCAAAAATGACAATTATTTCATCATTTACTCTCCCTCATGTTGTTTCAAACCTGTACGAGTTTTGTCCTGTATGCTGAACACAAAATAAGATATTTAAAAGAATATTGGTGACCAAACTATTTCAGGTCCCATTGACTTGCATAGCATTTTCTGTACATACTATGGAAATCAATGGGACCCAAAACATTTTGTTACCAACATTCTTCAAAATATCTTTTATGTTCCATGGAATACAGAAATGCACACAGGTTTGGAATGTCATGAGGCTGAGTAAATGATGACAGAATTGTCATTTTTGGGTGGACCATCGCTTTAAGTCATGTTGTTTTTGAGCTTACCAGGAGATGAGTTTGACAAAGTTGTCATTGAGGGAGATGCCTGCACCAGCATCAAAGATTGAGGAGTGAGTGTCACCAATAAAGTCAGAAGAAACAACCTAAACAAAAACACATTTAAATTAAATATGATTCCAATTTCTGTCCATTACATGAAAATATGCATGTTGTGGAATTCTAAAAGAATTTCACTGCTAGCACTTACGGAATCCTCTGTGTATCCCAAGATTCCCTTCATTGGTCCATGAGCAGCCTTCTTGACAGACTCCTTGATGTTAGCGTAGCTGGCGGGCCTTGAGAGGCGGCAGGTAAGGTCAACAACGGACACATCGGACACTGGCACACGGAACGCCATACCGGTCAGCTTGCTACAAATCAGACAGAGATGGTAAACTTCTCCAACAGACATCAAAATTGATCAGTTATCTTTCGATCTGTCTTGCACTGACCCGTTAAGCTCAGGAATGACTTTGCCCACAGCCTTGGCAGCACCAGTGGAAGCAGGGATGATGTTCTGGTGGGCGCCGCGTCCATCGCGCCAGGCCTTGGCAGAGGGGCCGTCCACTGTCTTCTGTGTGGCGGTGTAGGCATGGACTGTGGTCTGTGAAGAGGTACGGAAAAGAATTTGTATGATTTTTCAATTTTTTTAATGTTTTTGAAAGAAGTCTATAATGCTCAACAAGGCTGCATTCATTTGGTCAAAACATACGGTAAAAACAGTAATATTGTGAAATAATATTGCAATTTAAAATAACTGTTTTCTACTTGAATATATTTTAAAATGTAATTTATTCTTATGATGCAAAGCTGTATTTTCAGCATCATTACTCCAGTCTTCAGTGTCACATGATAACTCAGAAATCATTCTAATATGCTGATTTGGTGCCCAAGAAAAATAACTGCATTTATTTGAAGTAGAAATCTTTAGTAGCATTATAAATATACAATCACTTTTTGATACTTTTATTCAGCATCCTTAGTGAATAAAAGTATTATTTCTTTAAAGAAATTGACTGCTAATTTTTTAAAATGAGTGCTACATTTGAATTACATTTAAGTAAATAGGGAGGGCTTTAAGCACAAAGGTGACTTTCACACCTCATGTTGCCCATTAGAACTGTTGTTTCAATGATGTCATGCTTTTTGATTTCCTTTCAGCCTTTATTTCTAAGAAGCAGATGTTAAATGTTTGTCTTAGTTTAAAAGCGTCAAAATAGTTGAAAAATGATTTTGACCCAATTGAGCAAATATAAGTAGGACTCATGTCACGCTAGACATCGACTTACCATGAGGGCCTCCTCAATACCAAAGTTATCATGAATAACTTTAGCCAGGGGAGCCAAGCAGTTAGTGGTGCAGGATGCATTGCTGTGATGTTTTCAACAAAAAACACACGTTAATATGGTTATCTTCTAATGTCAGTTACTTTCACATGCATACAATAAATATTTTTTTGCATGCTGACATGGGTTAGACTTGGTTTGCTCACCTGACAATGGTCATACTGGAAGGGTCATACTTGTCCTGGTTGACTCCCATCACAAACATGGGAGCGTCAGGTGATGGGGCGGACACAACCACACGCTTGGCACCGCCCTGGATGTGAGCCTATGGGGGACAAATTTCACAAAATATCAGTATTATAATTTTTTTTGATGCTATACATTTGCCCTCCAGATCCTGCTCAGGTTCAGACTTACTGAGGCCTTCTCAATGCTGAGGAAGACTCCGGTAGACTCGACTACATAGAGGGCACCGGCATCGCCCCATGGGATCTCAGCAGGCTTCATACTAAGAGCAAGAGAGAAAAAGAATTAGCACAACCCTATGACTATGTTTGAAATTCCTTATACTATTTCTGCAGTATTTTGTTTTCTGTACACATAAAATAATCATATTAATTCCCACAATGTAATGCGCATTGAACTAATGAACCAGTGAAGAACCAATAAAGAATCTTGACCTTCTACTAAAACAATATCAACTGCAAATGTTTAACATCTATTAAGTGGTTCATTGTTTAATTGGCCACACATTTTTCCTAAAATAGGATTAAAACTACAAAATAACCATAATTTTATGAGATGTTAACTGGACGCTACTTTCAATTAAACATGGACCGTTTCTATCATGTACCTGATATTCTTTACAATATTTTTTCAAAAATAGTGCCCAGTATGCAGTATATACTGTGCACTATGATCTTTTTAATATGACAGTGTTTACTATGAATTTAAACATGCTTGCACTCTATGTGTCAAGGTTGGAGTTATATCCTAACAGAGAGATGTTCCTGATTGGCGACTATGCTATATAAGACCAATAAAACGTACCACTGGAACACAGAGATGGCTTGTCCATCAACAATCAGCTTTCCATCCTCTTGGTGCACATCTCCCTTATAGCGGCCGTGAGTGGAGTCATACTTGAACATGTAGACCTGTTAAATGATTTCAAGTTTGAGATCACTAGATTAGGATTAATTTTATAGAGATAGGATTCACAGCAAAAAGAAAAATCTATTTTATTTTTAAGATTGATAAAAAATAATTTAATTTGTGACATCATTAGAAAGGAAAATCATTTCAGCAGCATACATTTTATTAGAAATATTATTCGATTTTTATATATTTTTATTTTTATAATTTTTTTAAATAATGCTGTGTACCAATGAATGGTCCACAATAGGCATTAAGAAATGAATATAGTGCTATTTTTATTTTTACTTGAATGCTAAAAGCAATGCTGTTAAATTCACAGGGAAAGCTGCATGTTTGAAAGCGTCTAAAATCTCATACTAAAAAACACTTAATGCAGCGCAGGACTATAGATATTTTAGTTTAACATGGCAGCTGCTTTACACAATGCCAAGAATCATAATTTCTGCTTCAGCGATCTCACCATGTACTGCAGGTCGATGAAGGGGTCGTTGACGGCGGTGACTTTAATTCCCTTCTGCAGGCAGGCCCTGAGGACCAGACGGCCAATGCGGCCAAATCTACACAAATACACAGCAGAGTTATTGAAGATGTGTCATAATGACACAATCTGTTATTTTGTTAAGATGCCTCTCATTCTCCCGTATCTGTCTGAAAGTTAAAGTGAGTAATTCATGTTTGTCAGTTGATATCTGATCGGTAAGACACATTGCCTGAAAGACTATGCAGCAGGAGTGTGTGTACGTGTTTGTGTGGATGGAGGCTTAAGCTCATCCTGGGTAATCCTGTTCTTGCAATCATTCTGAATCAGGCCATTTGCTCTCTCTCTCTCTCTCTCTCTGCATTTTACAATCTCTATTTATGGAATTATTAGCTCTGTCCCAAAACCTAGTGAGCTGCCTTGCTGTTTACTGCCTCTAAAAAACCTAAAAGAAAAAGAAAATCAGACCAACTCTGAATGTTCTTTATAGTACGCAACTTAAAGTACAAAGCACTGTCAATGTCAATTTTCTAATTAGATTTAACTGTCTATAGTTAACTAGATTATCATTATCAGAGATTTTCTGTCAGCCAAACTCCTAAAATATGTACTTGAAAATATATACTATATACTAGGCAATATTTAATAACACTTTTGGATGTTTACAGTTCTCTGATATTGGTTAATGGTCACATGACAAGCAGGTAAAGAAATGTTTTTTTTTCTAATTAATTTTACTAATTTTTTTATTTTAAAATTGTTTACTTAATTTTATTCATTATTCATTTATTATCCATTTTTATGATTTCATACATTATTAGCTTTTCATCAACTCACAAACTTTTATGAATACATTCAGGAACTGAATAAATTCTAAGCTTAAGAATTTAGAATAGATCTTGAAAAATTTAGAATTGATCTTGATCTTGGTCTCTACCACTGTTTATTAGGTATAGCATAATTTTTAGGCGGTTCACTACATTTTGGAACAACAGATCCTTTGTCAAATATAGACTCAAGTTTTGCATTTAGTATTTTATGATTTGTTTAATCATATATTAAAGCCTTAAACATCATTACAGATCAGATGTAAACTCACCCATTGATTCCAACGCAAAGCTCAGACATTATTGCAAGAGTATGGATTGTGGTCCTGAACCTGAAACAAGGGAAGACAAAAACAAAGCAGGCTTTTAGAACAACTGCATCAAGTTTAGTTTTACTGTTGTTTTGAACTCAATGTTTAATAATGTGTAGCTGTTTTTGCACAGAACCCGCATTTGTGCTCATCAACGTCCACAAAATAAGAGAAAATAATCAACTGGCATGAAGTATGTTTCAGTTTATCTTGTGAAATAATAGCATTAGTGTGATAGTGTGATTTTGATCATACCGCCCACCTTCACTAGCAGCTCAGTGGTCTGTCTAAACACGCTTGTGGGACTGAACTTCCTGAACTTTCTCTGAGCCAGTGTGGTGTTTTGGATGGTGGGTGGAGGCTTGAACTGTTCTCTAGTTTTTATTGTTCTTGGGTCCATTAGCATGCTGTCTGGGAAATTTCCAAACCTCGGCCTCACTGGACCTGCATACTTTATTAGCCTGGCAGAGCAGAAGATCTATTGTGCTAAGACACATCTTTTATTCTCCTCTCTTCATGCAGAACAGGGGCAGCAAGTCATGCGCTTCACAAATTGTCCTTAAACTTCCTTGTGCACACAGGAAGTTGATGAAATAGTGGCGATGTATGTGCATTGCCAAAAAATCTTCCCTGTGGGCTTCAATATGCAACAAGTCGTCACATGCCCAACATCGTTTGCAGCTTTCTCTATTATCAGAGTGCCACGCTATGTGAGGATGGGTCTAAATGTAATACTGGACCAGAGTCAAATATTTTTACATTATGCCATATATGGCTAACGCCTGATAAGTATCAAAGGGAAGAGGAGGATGTTGAACTGCAACTGGAAACGGATATATGTGCACATGAAACAGGGAGATGTGACTCGCACAAATTGAAATTACAATGCAAAAGTTAACAAATTTAAATTCAGTTAAAAGTGTAATGGATTTCAGGTCTACCTTTTAATACAAACTGGCTGTCTAAATCAGTTTAGACTTTAGAAATGTTTAGAATAAGATGATTTCTGCTGTCGCTCTTTTTACAGCTGTCCCTGTGAATTTACCGTAGTATTTAAAACACTACAAGACTGTGTACGAAATAATTCAAGGGAGTGGCTCTAATGCGTTATACTTTGTTTGACATTTTAAGATCTAAACACATTTTAGCTAACAGAGTTATAATGTTTATATTTGTAGTCACAATAAAATATAGCCCTCTAAAAGCCCATAGATGTGGCTAGTTGACAGAGAACGTCTCATAATCTGTTGGGTTTTAGTGAGCTATGGTTTGTTTTGAGTCCACATGTTTATACTTTCATCAAGGCAAGTGGTGCACAACCGGTCATTAACGAGACAAATGAACATGTTTTCCACAGACACCATTGATTGGACCTCATCTGCCAATTCTGTCTCTGTGCACCACTGAAATGGCCAAAAATGACCTTCACAGTCTGCTTGAAAAGATAGGCAGGGTTATTCTAGTTAACTAAAATTAAAAAAAGGGTTATTTGAAATTAAATAAGCGTTATCTGTAATTAAATATTAAAGAAAAACCTTAAATATATTTTATTTCAGCTGGTTTCCAATGCAACATTGATCATTTAGTGTACTCTGTTACAGTTTGCAAATGGATATGAAATAAATCCTGTCCTAAATTGCAGAATTTGGAAAATTGGCTTATTATTAGGCAGAAAATACAAATGCGTTCTGCGCATTTCATTTCTAAGTTTCATTGCTAATCCAAATTGGCAAATGGCTGAGATTATGAGGTTATGCCTTAGAGTTGGACACAACGGCAGCAGATTTTTTAGGGAAGAGCGCTTGGGAAGTTTTTCATTAGCGTTTTATTTTCGAGGCACTGAACGATCCATTTCCCAATGGCAATGGCAGTTTCCACCAATACTGAAAAATCACCCTCAGGCTCAGAATATAGCAACCAACCTTGACCGATCAACCTAAAAAGAGTTCAAATGCCTGTCTGTAACAAAGGAAACCATCTCACTCAGATGGATCAAAATCAGTTCAGTTAGTGTAAAGCACTCTTTGAAAATACAGTCAGCTGTTTTTTAACATTTCCTTATTTGTATAATGTTGGCTGTACAAGATGAGCGCTGAAGCCCTGAACTCAAATTCAAGATAATGCACCACAACCAATGACCCACATCGCCAGACTGGATGAAATAAGGTCGTTTTTGCTCAAGGGCAACGTGAAAAGAGATGAAGGTTGTGGTCTATGTAGAAAATAAGGTGACTTATTTTAATGCCAATGTATATGTCAAGATTTCATATAATTCAGCATTTAAAAATTATTTAATTTTTGTTCGGTGTGTTTGGTTCGGCCATACTGGATGCCCATGGGCAAACTAGATGAGGTCTCAACTCCATCTATACCAAGCAAATGGGAAAGTACCAGCAATTGCATTTGCAATGTTACGTAATGAAGAAACACTTGAGTTAGTCAGTGATGATGAATGAAGGAAGCTCAGACTTTCACAGCATGCATAAAGACAGACCGTCCTTGCAGCTGGCAATGAGTAACTGGAGACTATAAGCTCCTAATCGGCCCATCTGTGTGTGAACCATGTACTGCACCTGCCCTACCTGAGTAATCCTAATCCAAGTCCCCAGTCTTGTTAAGGACTACCAGAATGCACTGCACGTGAAATAACAGATCGCAAATTCAGCTTGAAGCTAAAATGGCTGCATTTTGTGGAGAAATTTGCTGCTGGTGCAGAAATTATTTCTTGTTTTGCAAGCACTATCTGACAAAGTGGCTGCTGACTAATTTAGAAATGAAGCTTATGGATGCATGGAGGTGAAGCAAAGAATTAATCAACGGATGAAATTTAGCTGTAAGCCTTAAAAGCCAAACGATCAGATGAAATTGCAGAGAATGATCACATGACGTTGACAAGGTCATTCAGTGCAGGAAAACAGTGGCCGTGTCGGCATCTTTGGTTTCCCTTCCTCTCCTCTGACTTCTTTTCTTTGGATTTTTGATTCTTTTGGTTTCTTCTTATTTTTTTGAGTTTTCGCTAATTTTGCCACTATGCATTTTGGTGAATAGATGTGAATATCCGTCTTTGTGTTCTTTGGTCAACAAAAAGAACAGTGCAACAGAGTCAATGAGAACTGGTTTCCTGCCAAAAGCCTGCTGTCTCCAATTAGACCTGGATCAAATGACACACACACACACACACACACACACACACACCTCTGAACTGACCCTAAATTCAATTCCCCTACTGTTCTGTTTAGAGTCTCTCAGTCGTGTCATGTGCATATCATGTGTATAAATGCTAATTTTCAAATCATAATTTCATAATTAATTCGAGCTCAATAATCTGATTGGATAATATGCACACACCTGTCATCACACATCAACAGAGTCAAGTAAAAATGCTATTCATCACAAATGTGTAAATCAAGTAGACAGACCTTCTACGGAGCTTTGAGACTGTTAAAAGTCAGCAGGAAATGTATTTGATTTTGAATCAAAATTTATTTTGAATCAAAATAACTTTTCCAGTCATGACTTTAAGTGAAGGCATTTCCTTGGCTAGAAGCCACAAATCTGGGTGACTTCAATTTAATTACAAATTGTTTAATTGCTAAATTCTTGAAGAACTACACTACCCATAATGCTCCTGTCAACAGTATATGGCCTACAGTTTAACTAATTTATTTGGCTGATTAATTGTTTATTGTGCCTTTTATTATTTTTATATTATTAATTCTTATTATTTATTTTTGTTTTTATCATATCGTTTCAGTCTCTCTGTATTCATTTAGCTTTTATTTGGCAGGAGTTCTCAATCTCTTGATGCAGTAGGAAGCAAGTTATGACAAACCACAATGGCACACCTCTTCTGGAGATGAAAAGACAGCATTTCCTCTGAACCAGCAAGCAGCCATTTCCACATACCAAAAACACCCAATGTGACAGAACAAGGACACACAGACGGGTATAACCAGGACAGTTTTCTTGGGACACGCAAACAGTCATTTGAGTGGAAAATATCTAATGCTGTGTGGCATAAAATGAAACAGGAACTTCAGCAGTGTCACTTTGCAAAAAATAGCATGCAACTAAAAATTAGTTATGGACCTGTTTTATTAATAATATAATTAATATTGAGTAGAGAAGTGTTGTACTTTGTTGTGTCATTGTTGTGACAGTGCTGTGTCATTCCAGCCAGACAATTGGCAGCGGGAGAAAGCACATTTTTAGAGAATGGATAAGCAATTTAACTAGTGCAACACATAAACATCTAACATTAGGACCATTATTTGTGTGCCAACGGTCACATTTGGCTTCATTCACAGTGCAATAGGTATGATGTAAGAAAATTAAATTACCCCACACTACAACCCACTGTTCCCATTCTTGGCGCCGTTAAAGGACATGTTTGAGAAGGGAATGGTATTTTAACTCTAAAAATTATTCCTCCAAGGGTGCTAATTACAGCCCAGAGAATAAAACACCCTCTCTGCACAGACTGTATGACTGTACTGTAGCTAATTTCTGTATCATTAAACATGCGATATGCATGCAAATTATTTTGATAATGCACAATTCAATATTTCATTCTATGAAATCAGTCCTCATTGTATAATAGTCTAATCTGTCTGCCATTTGGATGCTTTTGATGACGCAGATGCAAGTTTCAAACCAACATCATGATGTCATGATGCATAAATCAGTGCAATTGGCTATAAAACACCTTCATAAATGTATACTGGCTTCTTTTTTCCACTAACTCCATAGTATGAAAGCCAAATTTGTCTGGTGTAAGGTACCATCTACTATAATCAGTGTTGGGGGTAACTCATTACAAGTAACGCGAGTTACGTAATAATATTACTTTTTTCAAGTAACTAGTAAAGTAACACATTACTTTTTAATTTACAAGAAAATATCTATAGGTACTTTTTTCCCATTTATTGACTGACAGTGCGCTGTCATGCTGTTACTGTAGTCCTAGACTAAATGTGAATGTGCATTTAGTGCATCCCACTCACAAAAAACTGATTTAGTATTCATCGAAATGAATTAAAACAGTGAAATGCAAACTCAAAATATGACACAAACCTGCAATACTTATATATGTTAAACAACACAAATGTATCTAATCCCATTTTATTAACCAATGTCTTTGCTGCTGACCTTTGATGATCCAGTTCAACCATACTAATAAGAAAAAATGACTTTAGATAAACTAACAATTGTGCTTCATTGTTTTTTCTATTGAGTGTTGAACCTTGCAAAGACGTGAATTTACTTTTCCTTCAGCCTGAGGTTTATTCATTACACTTTTTGGTGTGAAAGTGCTTTTACATTTGCTATAATTAGAACTTCTTGCATTACTTTACTTACTTACTTTTGTCATTTAGCAGACGCTTTTGTCCAAAGCGACTTACAAATAAGAAAAAGTAACTAAAACTAAAAGTTACAACTCTATAAATACTATATACCTACATATTTAAGAAAATAAAGAAATTAAATAAAATTGACACATGCATATAACATTTCAATAATAAACAAATAAATGGAAAAACTAAAATAAAAAGCGATACTTCTAGCCCTTGCCGGTGGAGTCGCACGGTAGAGTTGATGGTCTTTACACTCTTTACTTTTGTCATTTAGCAATTAAAAACAATTAAGCCCTGCTCATATTTAAAAAGTAACGCAAAAGTAACGCAATGCATTACTTTCCATAAAAAGTAGCTAAGTAACGTAATTAGTTACTTTTTTAGGGAGTAGCGCATTATTGTAATGCATTACTTTTAAAAGTAACTTTCCCCAACACTGACTATAAGTGAATGGCCAGTTGAAGGCCCTTCTGGTTGCCAGTGGCAACTGCAGAGTCAGACTGGAGAAGGTCAATGAAGGAGGGATGGAGATGCGGCCTGCAGGTCACCAAAGACTATAGAATACCTAAGACATGTCACTCGTATTGTTTTGAATGGGGAAAAATGCAACTCTCAATATGGCCGCTCAATCGCAGGAAGCCCCGCCTTCTGAATGAAAGAACCAATCACTAATCAGTAAAGTCAGCGCGTCACTGCAGCTGCCGTTAGAAGTCCCGGTTGCTATAGAAACAGTCAGCGCTCTGAGACGCGCGCTCAGGACTGCGCATGCGCACTGGCTAATCTAGCCTGAGAAATAAGCTTTTTATAACGCTATTTGAGCAAAAGAAACAACATTTATGACACAGTTGTTGTCCGATTTCATTGGTGATTTCAAATATTAAATTTAATCGTAAGCTTAGTGAACCGTTTTGGAAAATTTGATGGATCCCCATACAAAGAGATAGGAGCTGCACTTGGATGCCCGAGAGGCGTTTCAAAGATGGCCGCCGAGTGACATGACTTGTCTTAAAGAGACTTTGAGGTCACTTCCTCGCATACATATATATTATATCTCATCCCACAGTCTTCGAATTACACTTAAGCATACACTTAATTTTACAGAATTTATTAATGCCATTATTTATTTCAAATGATCACAGCATAATTGTTGTTAATGATGCATACCTTGCCGAAAAACACAAATCAGTGAAACCTATTCAGGTGGGTCATTTGGTTGCATGAAAACAACATTAAACCTGA
The DNA here is from genome assembly GCF_936440315.1 of Barbus barbus. Classification (NCBI taxonomy): domain Eukaryota; kingdom Metazoa; phylum Chordata; class Actinopteri; order Cypriniformes; family Cyprinidae; genus Barbus; species Barbus barbus. Next base: position 26,071,926 of record NC_136749.1, read on the forward strand.
TAAAACTGGTAAACCACCTCACGCTGGTTTCATGTTTTATTCAACGGGGAATTTGCAGGAAATTACTACAGAAGTAAGTTCTGAAGTTCAGTATTGCTCATGATACCCAAGGTTTTCAGATCTGAGTCATGTTCTCCACTGCAGCATCGAACATGAGGCCAGTCACGTACATGAGGGAGAAAATCTCCCATGATGCTCATCGTGTAATATGTGTCCTGTCCAGATTTATATTCAAATACAGGTAGAAGCTAAGGCATAGTCTATCCTCACCCTAACCCTGTTCTCGTATAACGCATTCAAAACCTAAATATTATGAGAAAGAATAAGCACAAGGAATTATATCATTTGACCTTGACAGCTCGTTCGACCTTCATGATGCGAGTGATTCAGGCATTATTTCCGTTTATCTGCTTTTATATACATTAGAGCGCAAACAACTGCTTTTTGTTCAAAAAGGGGGAGTGCGTTCCTTCGTCATTCGTTATTTGTCAATGTCAATAAGTCGCATAAATATAATAACCATCTGATTAAAACAGATACTCCAAATATGCGCTCAAACGACACACGGACGAGTTTGGAGAACTTATTTAAAAAAAATAAAAATTATTAAATCATATTCCCTCCCCTCTTTCGCAGCATCCTAGCAGATGGTACATTCTGGAACGATATGACGCAATGAGTCCATCGCGCAAGGCACGACACGCAGCTCATTCTTCAACATTTTCATATAATAAAATGCTAAAATGTCATAGGTGTGAAATTAATATTGTTATTCTGTAATAAAACATTTATATATTTGCATAAACCCGCATGAAATGTACGAATGAACCACGCCTCCATATTTTCGTGCATTACGCAGAAACTGACGGATAATATAACAACTTCCTTACAAACCCAAACGCAGCAAACAACATCCTGCAAAGCTAAACGACGTCTTTAAAATGTTTAATATATGCATACCATTTAGCAGTCTATGGATTCGACACAAAAATAATGTAAAGTCTACGAGGAAGAACTCACCTCCTTCAGTGATGCTGCTGCGGCTTCTGCTCAGTTTCCGCGTAATGCTGCACCATTTTATACCGGACACGTGCCACCGGGGCCGGTCACCTTGGCAACCTGACGTCACACCGTGGGATCATTTTAAAGAAGCATATACTAGCTATCTATCACGAATGCTATGGAAACGCTGATGGGAGACTGGGTAAGACTACTATACAAGGACATGGAGGGGAGATTTATAACACACATGAAACAAGCGCAATTTGGTGCTGTATAGATGTGCCAGACTTCCAAAATGCAAAATTAAACTCTAAAAGATGCATATCCTCATGCAGAATCGTGGCATCTTATTATATTTCACCCTTAACAAGATAACCAGAGCCATTTAGTTGAAGTTTTCGCCACTGAAAGTTGTTTTCTGTGTCTAAGCTCCATGACAGGATACACGGACAACGTGTCAAGTTACAGATGCAGTATTAAAGATCATACATTATGCTCAAAAGACACCTGGTCACAAATGTTACCAGTGAATAAACACAAACCCTCGCTTTGGAGGCAACTAGATGATAAAAGCAATGCTATTAAAAAAAAACTTTTTCTTTATTAATCAATTTTACCCCATGCATACTATGAAAAAGCACTGTGGTTTTAATTGTGACTGAAAAAAACGCACTTTGACTAAAAATGTCATGTAGTTCATTTAACAATCCAAAAATAATTTACACGTGCTCACTTTTGGCACGCGCGCATTTGGGATTAATTTGTTTAACATAAATAGCCTTCTATTGGACATTACGGTGCACGTCCTAGTCGCTATTAAAAAGCAGAAGTGAGCTTGCATGAATGTAACGTCAGGATGAGGAAAGTGTGGAAGTCCTGTTACACGTGACCTTGACTGTGGCGTCGCGAGCGGATGCAGATACGTGAGAGACTGCGCGTGCTGCAGAGAGAGGAGCGGTGGGTGGGGTGTGCCCAGGCCACATACTAAACAGAGCAAAATGTCTAATTAAACATGCAAACTAAATATGCAAGTTCTCCATATTGACCTATTACCGAATTAATTTTTTCTTTCTCGTTTAAACAGAAGACCAATTGCGTTATTTTTCATGTTAGAGCCAAGGAAACGACGCCTAGTCACGGCAATACACACTAAGCGCCCTCGTGTGGTGTAAATATGTTAGTTACAAAATACAAACATTATATTTTAAACCAGTATAAGCGAGTAAATACCTAATTTGGTAGGTTTTTTTGCTTTCTTTTTTTTTTTTATACAAATTTGACTTATGTGTGCACATTGGGATCGACTGGAAACAGGCCTATATGCTTTGAATCAGTGTTATAGTTAACTAATAAAACTAAAATGATAGAAATATTTTCATTGATAAACATGAACTTAAATAAAAATACAACAAACTTAAACTTTTTTATTCAAACTTATTTCAAAATTTATTTCAGCTAGCTGCCAATGCAGCATTTCTTACTTTAATTTAGTTTAACTTGATCTACTAAATTAACTAAAACTAAAATGTAAATAAGGCCTATAATAACAAATGAAAATTAAAATGTTAAAAATAAAAAAATAAAAATGTAAACGTAAAATATAAAATTAAAACTACAAACTAATAAAAAGTTATATTAGTAGCTCAATTAGGCCTACACTACTAAAATAATACTGCACTGAATACATTCTCAGACAAATGCATAACTGTAAATAAATTGAACTGTATTATTATGTTGTCAATATATACATAATTTATGAATGACATTATTTGTTGGCCAAGACTATGGTTTGATATTTCTGTTCATTAACTTATACATTCTGCTTTTTGTGATAACCAGATAATATCAATAAATAGGCTACATATAAATACAGTTACTAGACTTTAAAAAAAAAAAAAAAAATTATTTGAGGTCTTTAATTGTAAAGACTGCCAACCCATGAGTTTAAAAAAGAAAAAGAATAAGTTGATGATGAATTAAAATATAACTAACTAAAGTAAACTAAAAACAAGAGAAAATGAAATGTAAGTGTATCATGGAAAAAACAGACACTGGTAAAAGATAAAATATGACATTCGACATGTTATTGATTATGCAAGTTTTATGTAATATAAAGACAAGCAGAAAAACAAACATAAATTGATGCAAAATTTATGATAACAGTGAAAGCTTTAATTTTTTAAACTTTAAAAAGCACGTGTTATAATTATGTATAAACAATGATATGGTGAGGAGTTGGTGACATTAAACATGCTGAATCATTCCTCACTGGTCCTCCAGATGGAGCTCCTCATTCAGTAAAAAGTCTAAAAGCTATCACACAAAAAATAACTTGAGCAACACTAACATTTAAAAGCAGAACTGCAAATGTGCTTGTATTTGATTTTCTAAAGCTTTCAACTTTCATCTTCAACTTTCTGGTGTCCTACCATGAAATTGCTTACAATTATGGTCTAAAGCTGTGACTGCGTGTAGCTCTGACAAAAGGAAGAAAGATGTAGACTACATAAATCAAAATGACGATTAGGCCAACAGCAACACTGACATGGTTGATGATGCGTGCCATTCTGGAGTTTTTGCTGGCTATTTGCCGGTGTCCAAACATGTTAGCATCTCGAGTCTGTAAAACAAAAACAACAAAAAAATACTAATGTTACAATGTTACCTTTGTATAGCACCTTTACATGCATTAGCATGCATAGAAATAAAATCAAACGGCTTCACAGGTCAGAATATAAAATCACTAAGAAAACATTACACAAAAAGGAACACTAACAGCGAGGAAGCAAATGGAAATGAGAAAACCATACACAATTTTCTGCTTCCACAAAATGAGTTTTTCTCACATAAACCAGGAAGCTCCACTTTCTTGTTTATACTCTGCAGGCTGTTACAGAGATGCTTTCCTTATAAACAAAATTTTTTTAGCGCGATAAAAACTTGTCAGTCTGGAATTGTCAGTCTGCTGTCAACAAAGCTGATTTCATTACTTCCATTACTAGTCATTCAAGGCTAAACCTCATGGCCCTGACAGAGACCTGGATCAAACCTTTTCCCACACCCCCCGTTTGACTGGAGGAGATGGAGGTACTGGTCTGCTCATCTCTAATAATTGAAAATGTACTCCTTCACCATCTCTGAGTATCAACAGCTCCTTTGAATCACATTCGGTTACTATTACCTACCCTCTAAAAATCCAGTTTTGTAGTTGTTTATCGATCTCCAGGACCACTAGGTAACTTTGTGGAAGAATTAAATGTGTTGTTCTCAACCTTTCAGTTCAGTTTTTGTTCTGTGGTGCCACACATTTTTCTCTATAAACGGAAGTTACGGGAAGCCACAAAACTGGAACTATGAGTTACACAAATATACAGAGACACCTGTCATACTTTACATACTGTACATAATCTGAGCATAATAAGAATAGTTAAGAGCAAGCAAATTCTTCAGTGAGCACACATCTTACGCGTTTGGACCTTCTGTAATAGTTGCAAATGAGTCCCTCAGTTGTCCTCAGTGTGAAAAGATCTCTTGAGTATCAACAGCTCCTTTGAATCACATTCGGTTACTATTACCTACCCTCTAAAAATCCAGTTTTGTAGTTGTTTATCGACCTCCAGGACCACTAGGTAACTTTGTGGAAGAATTAGATAGTGTTGCTCTCAATCTTTCCTGAGGATGGTACTCCCTTAGTTATACTTGGAGACTTCAACATCCACCTATTTAAACCTCAGGCAGCAGACTTCCACACTCTACTTGCCTCTTTTGATCTCATGAGAGTGTTAACTACGACTACTCACAAATCAGGCAACCAACTGGACCTTATTTACACACAACACTGCTTCCTCCCCCTAAACAGTTATCATCTCTTGATGCTAACAGTGCTACTGATACTTTCTGTTCCACTCTGACGTCTTGTTTAGATGCTTTCTGCCCCTATCTTATATATCATATTATATATCACCCCTTCTGCCCCTTGGCTATCTGACATTCTCCGCAAACATTGTTCTAAGCTCAGGGCTGCAGAAAGGGTATGGCGCAAATCACAAAATCCTACTGACCTTAATTTATATCGATCACTCCTCTCTGACTTCTCTGCTAATGTCTCCACTGCTAAAAGGACATACTATAATGAAACAATTAACAATTCGCCTAACTCTCGGATGCTCTTTAAAACATTTTCCTCCCTCCTTTGTCATCCTCCCTCTCCTTCATCAACTCTAACAGCTGATGACTTTGCCACATTCTTCATAAATAAAATTACAAACCTCACTGCACAATTCTCCACACCACAAACTGTCAAACACATCTTATCAGCAAAATACACTCATGCACATATGCACATCCTTCTCTTCACTCTCTGAGGCAGAAGTCTCTAAACTCATCCTTTCCAGTCATCCTACTACTTGTCCGCTTGATCCTATTCCATCTCATCTCCTTCAAGCCATTTCTCCTGCAGTTGTACCTGCACTCACTCACATCATTAACACACCCCTTCAGACTGGTGTTTTTCCCTCAGCATTAAAACAGGCTTGTATAACCCCACTTCTTAAGAAACTCACTCTTAACCCAACTCTTTTAGGGAACTATAGACCGGTTTCCATTCTACCTTTCATTGCAAAAACACTTGAACAAGTTGTGTTCAACCAAGTCTCTGCCTTTCGCACACAGAACAACCTCCTTGACAGCAACCAGTCTGCTTTCAGAAGCGGACATTCAACCGAAACTGCCTTGCTCTCAGTTGTTGAAGCCTTAGGACTTGCAAGACCGGCTTCCAAGTCTTCATTACTTATCTTGCTGGATCTGTCCACTGCTTTTGTTATGGTCAACCACCAGATCCTCCTGTCAACCCTATTGAGAAAGGGCATCTCAGGAACCACACTCCAGTGGTTTGAGTCTTACCTCTCAGATAGGTCCTTCAAGGTATCTTGGAGAGGTGAGGTATCCAAGTCGCAACATCTAGCTACTGGGGTGCCTCAGGGCTCAGTTCTTGGACCACTTTTCTTCTCTGTCTACATGGCATCACTAGGTTCTATCATTCAGAAACATGGGTTTTCCTATATGCTGATGAACTCTACCTCTCATTCCATCTTGATGATCCGACGATAGCTGCTCGCATCTCAGCATGTCTGACAGACATTTCTTGCTGGTTGAAGGAACATCACCTTCAACTCAAACTAGTTAAGACAGAACTGCTTGTAGTTTCAGCAAATCCATCACTTCATCACAATTTCACCTTCCAGTCAGGCTCGTCAACCATAACTCCTTCAAAAATAGAGTTGTGATTGATGATAAGCTGAATTTCTCAGAATTTCTCAGGAAGATCAGGCCCTTTCAGTCAGAACATGCAACACAATGCCTTGTTCAAGCTCTTGTTCTGTCCAGACTTGACTATTGCAATGCTCTCTTGGCAGGTCTTCCAGTTTTTTTAATCAGTTTCAAAATCATTCTCGTCAATGAATTCTAATAAGGCGAATGACTTCTGTTTCTATCACACGTTCCCTCCAAACATCTGTTCTGTGTCCTCAGTTGACAAATAAATGTATTAGAAATGTATTATCCAATAACTGTCAACTGCAAAGAAAATATGTTATTCAAGAAGAAGCAAAGAAAATAAGCAATATTTAGTTTACAAAGAAGTGCCATTTAAAATCCAAAATGACATTTATCAGTCTAACAAGTACTTAAAAGATTTAACTTGGAGAACAATTCATGCAGGTTCTATGAGAAAGATATTCAAACTGTAAAACAACATCTTCCAGTGTGAACTTGTACAGGAAAATCATAGTCATTGTTGGAAAGGGTTCAAATACACAAAAATGCTGGAAAACCAAAGAATTTGTGGGACCTGAAGGATTTTTTTGAAGAACAGCAGACAGCTATGAACAACTATCACTAAACAAAACAAAAAAAACAAGAAAAAAACATCTTTGGATCGTTCAGGTAACAACACAGTATTAACAAGCAAGTGTATGTAAACTTTTGAACGGGGTCATTTTTATAAATTCAACTATTATTTTCTCTTGTGGACTATATGTAAACATCTTTTATGGGAAATATCTGATACAGGTCAGTACTAAATAAACAATAACATGCATTTTGTATGATCCCTCTTATTTTGGAAAAATAATTAACATTTTGCAGATTCTGAAAGGGGGGTGTAAACTTTTGACTCTGTATATATAAGTCAAAACTTTACATATATATATATATATATATATATATATATATAGACAGGTATATATATATGATGAAGTATATAAGACAGGTTTATGAAGTAATACTTACTGTGAGGGAGTAAACAAGGGCAGCCGATCCCAGAGGCATACAGCAGCACAGCAGGGTAAAGATGGAGTAGCCCAGGTAATCTGGCAGTGGATTGGCCAGTGGAGTGAACACTTCAACTGTAGGCTGCATAGTGACCACATTCTGTACCGGATATGACCCTGGAGTGTACAGGCCAGATGCCACTGGAATTCCGTATTGCTGGGAACTGTTGGGAAAGTTGAGAGAGGGAGAGAATCCAGCATCGGAGTACTCTGGAGGGTCCAGCTGCAGTGAAAGCAAAGGCTGCTCTGTTTCTTGATTCAGAGCTGAATTCCACTCTGCTGGAGACTTTCTTGAATCCATGTTTGATCTTTTCTGCAGCTCTGAACAGTGTCTGTCTCTAGTCAGTGAAGATTAATTTGTTGCATTTGTGCACATTCCTCTTAAGGGGACTGGTAGGTTGGGTTGTTTTGTAAGGGGAGGAGTGACAAGATTTTGGCATAGTGCCACCTGGTGGAATCAACATGCAACTTGAAGAGTGCAGGAAAATTAAATATCAGGACACGAATTCAGATGTTTCATAATTAAGCATATTTCATACACATCGATTCATTCTTCCATAACACCAGCAAGCATGCTGTCATTCAGTGACCTAATTATACACTGTTTTATTTGTAAAATGTCCTCAGAAAATAACAATGACACCTAGATAATTCATTGCAAGTATATATTATGTGGTCCAAGTTTACATTACAGTACAAAATGATTCACTATAAAATTATTGATGGTGTTGCCTTTTGTATTATGATAATAAAACTGAAAGACTAACACCTATGTGTTCAGCTAGCCTACATCTAATAGTTTTGAAAGTATTTTATTTTATTTTTTTTAGATCTGGAATGCATTTTTATGTAGTATTACTATATAAATGTAGCAAATTGCTGATTAATAGATAGCTTGGTTAATTTTATTTATTTATTTATAAGGACAACACACATTAATCAACATTTCTGTAAATGTGCCAATGTTTAGCCAGTCGGCTAATTTTCAACAGCAGTCCTTTGGCAAGATGTTTCAAAACCCTTTAAAAATATCAAGAACACTAAACAAAACATCATGACAACAGTACTAACACTATGAGTCAACATTTTCACACAATCAGTCATACAAACGCATAAAGCGACAACACACAACCTTCAATAGGTATATGTAAGCATGCTGAAAAACATCAATCATACATGAAGCACAAAAGACTCCAACATACCAGACAATTAGTAAAATACCTGACATTTTGAACATACATTTAACTTTTTTTTTTTTGTGGCCTGTAGGTACACACAGAAAAATAGGGTATTCTTGCTGTACCTAAAGGTACATTTGCCACGAAAGTACCCTGTAAGGCACAGGAAATGGGCCTTAAAGATTTTGTTTGTTAGTGAGTTATGTGCATATTGGTTGTCTGTACATGGTGCTTTCACTGTACTGTGTAATGCATATAATGAGTTCTCATACAATCTTGTGTTATAGGAGAGCAATACAGCCTATGAACAATTGCTTAATTGAGTATACTTGTCACAGTACTATGTTGTTGCTGCGTGAATATGTGGACGTTATTCAGTATTATTTTGAGAAATGAAGACATTTCTTTGTTAAGCAGGGGAAGACTGTAACCTTATGTTGAATTCATTGTTTTATTTCACTTTTTCCAAATTCATGGTTTAAAAGAAGAAAAAAGAAATGTTGATGAATCTGTTTAGAAAGGTTTTTCATTCATTTTCATGTCTTATGCAAAGTCTTATATATGTTACTTATATATGTTATATATGTTAGTTCAAAAGATATGTTTTAAAAAAGGAAAAGAGGAAAAAAGTTCAAGAGAGTGTGTGTGTGTGTGTTCGGCTGTTCATGCTGTAATGCCGATGCTTCTGATTAAAGAAAGAAACAAGAATTATCACCCTGGTAACCCGTGTTTTATTAATGTTATCCACGCGGAAGAGATGAGCATATACAGCAGAAAATAAGGGTTACAATTTTATAGTTCATTTACACCCCAGAACACACTGTAGTCTAGATGTAATAAACTGGACTGACTTTTTTATTATTGTTAAAACTTGCATCAGGATGACCTGTATTAAAAACAATGCAAATAGAGTACCCTTCTCTAATTTTGGCACCCTTGGTAAATATGAGCAAAAGTGGTTGTGAAAATAAATCTGCATTGTTTATCCTTTTGATCTTTAATTAAAAAAAAATCACAAAATTCTAACATATCACTGAAGTAAAACAATTGAAAGTGTGTGTGTGTGGGGGGAGGGTGGGATCTCAATATGAAATAAATGTTTTTCTCTCATGTTGGCCACAATTATTAGCACCGAATTACTGCAATGTCCTTTTTTCAAGATAACATCTCTTGAGTTTTCTCCCATAATGCCTGAATGGGTAATAATAATAAGGTTGAAGAACACCTGGCAAGAAATCATAGACCATTCTTTCAAACAGAATCCCTCCAAATCCCTCAGATTCACAGCTCCATGTTGGTACCTCTACTCTTCAGTTCTCCCCACTCATTTTCTATAGGGTTCAGGTCGGGGAACTACCATGGCTGGAGCTTCTTTTTGAGCTCAGTGACATATTTTTGTGTTGATTTTAATGTTTGTTTTGCATGGATCATTGTCCTGATGGATAATTAAACCATGGCCCATTATACAATTTGTAACAGAGGCAGTCAGGTTTAGATTTTTTTTTAATCTGTTGGTATTTCACAGAATCCGTGATGCCATGCATCTTAACAAGATATCCATGACCTCCAGCATAAAAATGGGCCCACAAAATTAAAGATCCAGCAGCATATTTAACTGTGCACATGGGGTACTTTTTTATCCCTGTTTGCACCTGTTTGTGGTGGGTTTGCTGCCTAAAAGCTCTTTTTTTAGTTTCATAGAAGCCAGTCCCATTTCCAGTTGAAGTTCCAGTTGTGGCTGACAACTAAATATGCTGGAGTTTGTTTTTGGATGAGCGAGGAGTATTTTTCTTGAAACTTTCCTGAACAACACGTGGTAATGTAGGGGCTGTTTGATATTTTTTTTAGGTTTCTGATCCCAAGACTTAACTAATTGCTGCAATCCTCCAGCTGTGATCCTTGGAGAGTCTTTGGCCACTCAAACTCTTCTCCTCACCGTGCATTAGGTCAATATAGACACAAGTCCTCTTCCAGGCAGATTTGTAGCATCTTTAGTTGATTGGAACCTCATCATTATTGCCCTGATGGTGGAAACTTTTCTTGCAGCCACTTTCTATTTTGTGAAGTTTGACAATATTGTTATGCACATCAGAACTAAATTCTTTGGTTTTACTCCATCTGACAGATGATTAAGGGAATTTGGCCTTTGTGTTCCACATATTTATAATCCTGTGGAACAGGAGGTCATGGATGGACAATTTCATGTTGTCACCCTGGTGTGCAAAAAAAAAAAAGGAAATTTGAATGGGAATATACTTCAGAGATATTTTACTCATAACAATTTCTAGGGGTGCCAATAATTGTGGCCAACATGCACTGGAGAAAAATATTTATTTCATAATGTGAGTTTCCTTTTGCTTTCACCTGGATTACTTCAATGAAATGTTAGAGTTTTGTGATTTTTTTTTTTTGAAAGATGCAGATTTATTTTCACAGCTGCCTTTGCTCATATTTTCCAAGGGTGCCAATATTAGTGGAGGGTACTGTATGCCACGAGTTGGTCATCCTGAGCAGTCAATCAGATTTTTAAAAATATTTTGAAATTCCTCTGTGCTTTTACATCCACCTCATTCACTTAGCTTGTGCTTTTATCACTTCCTGAGGAAGTGATAAAATATAGTATACTAATAGTAAATAATATAGTATACAATATAGTATACTAACTGGTAAAATATAGTAAACAATATAGTATACTAACTGGCAATTTAAACAGTTTCTGTTCCCATAAAAATAAGAGCTTTAGTGATAAAGATAAGGCACTACAGAGTATGACGGGCACGTTACATACTATAGAACGTCTTATAATTATTTACACCAATTAGTATCATAGCACTCTTACCAATCAAATGAAAGCAGTATTATCAAAATCCATCTTTGCACTGAAGAGGTGGCACAGAAGCTGCATCTGAAGTGCCATTGAAGTGTGTCAGAGATCAGAAAGAAAGAGAATGGGGTCGGCTTGACTGCTACGGGCGGTTTTATTTAATTTCCAGTAAATAAACATAAAGTCACGCTACCAGTGCTCAATATAACAGTGCATAAGTAATATAAACTTGGGGCTCTCCAGAGCAAACGGTTTCCATGCCCACACATCCACCAGTCATCACTCTCTCCCCGCTTCTCTTTATGCGGTCTCTCCACGTACTGAAACAAGACCCAGGTGTTTGTCATTTGCACTTGGCCCACTTACTCACCGCTCATCTCCCAACTCTCTCTACCGCTGCATACCTCACTGAAACACGTCCTCCTTGCCACAGTTTTAAATACAAAAATTTGACAATAGAAATGGAAAGAAATTAATTTGTTCACTGGCTGATTCATTCATGAACCAAGTGTCATCAACCCAATTCATTCAAAATTGCTGAATCAATTAAGAAAGAAACACTTCAGTGTGTTGCTATAGGCAATAAAACAATAACATTTGATAATATTGTATGTGAAATTGTCAGTTATATAAATTTGACTTTTACATTTTGCAATACAATTTTTTAAACTGGAAAAACCTGCAATTGTTCTTTTACAGGTGGACATTGTGTTAGGGAGTTTTTACTGCTGACGCAAAATGAATAGTAATTGTCAACCTTTGAAATTGTGGTTTGAGGTTAAAAGTCTGATGTACCAGAGATATTTTTGCATGAGGTGGGTAGAGACTTTGTAACCTCAGAATGAGTAGTTCTGAAAAACTACTGGTAGACAGTATGTTTCACATTTACTTTCAGTGCCAAGCAAAGACAAAATGCCGTTCTTCATCTACAGTTGGTTACTTCTTATAGTCTGTCACAAACTCGGCCTCTGTGGCCCTCCCTGAACACCACCGGAGGGCACCATCACCGGAATATTAACCTAACCGCATTTCCCACAATGCCCTGTACCTGAGACTGATTGCACAGGTGTTTCCCATCATTGTTACCCCATATAAGCTGCAATCTCCGACAACACACTGCGAAGTCTTGTATTGCCCCAGCTGCACTACTGAGGGTTTATGCCATGTTTATTGATGTCCCGTTTATGACCTTGGACTGTTTATCCGACTCTGTGATTCTCTGCTACCTGCCTTTGTGACCTGATCTCTGGACTGTTGTTTACTTCCTCTGTCAGCTGCCTGCCTCGACTCTAGCCTGGATATTGTTTATGGATTCTGATTTATCTCTGACACCCCTGTCCCTGATGACTGATCTCTGCCTGTTTGACCCTGTCTTATCAAGAAAGCTGCAAATGGATCCCTCTGCCTCAGACCCCTCATTACATAGTCATCTACATTGGATATCTTATTTGGTGTTATGATTTTAATTGTTCAGTTGAGATTAAGTCACTTTGAAACCATCTACTAAATGCATAAATGAAAATAAGGAAAACAACTTGTTTCCTTTGTCACATTATGATGTCACATATTGCAACAAAAGCCCGCCTCTGCAGAATCACATTAAGGCCTACAACCCTACAACGCTCAGCAAGAAGAGGCCTACTACGCTTGCAGTGACCATTTCGAGGGGAAGAACGATATTGGAACTTTTGCTTTTCCCCCACCTTTACATATATGTATACATACATACATACATATATATATATATATATATATATATATATATATATATATATATCTTCTCCTAGTTAAATGAAATGCATCATTTAATTCCTCAAAATTAAATGCAGAAAAACAACCAGACAAGTAAACATGGTCTGATAGAAAAGGATTCATAAAATGAACGAGAATGACGTAATGCACGCGCCGCCTGACTCTGCATGCTCTGCTCTCAAGCAGACCACACACGGACTGTGTATCTCCAGCAGTGCTTTTTTAATGAGCGTTTGCAGGGAGGAACACACAGCCTGTAATGCGATCTGCTCTTGCCCAAGTGCTAGTTTTCTGCACTTTTAGACCGTGTGGAGCTTATTTCAAGTGATTGTGTAAGGACAAACAACACTAAATAAGACTTACAACACAGATCGACAGACACACACACAGAGTAGTGTTTGCTGAATGACAAAAAGCTGACGACAGTTCCACTGCACGTGCTTTTATGCTTCCTGGCCGATTACGTGACCGGTCCGTGACGTCTTGCCCTTCCATTGGACTGATTACACATGTGATTCAGAGCGTGGTCCCGCTGAAGGCATTCCTATAGCGTCTCGACATAGCTCGAGTTCCTGAAAAGGAAGCTTAGTTCATTAATATAATGTTAATATTGTTTTGCAAAACACTTTTGCTGCTATTGAGGTGGGATACAGGTAAGGTTAGGGGCAGGTTTGGTGGTATGGGTCGGTTTTAGGGTGGGTTAAGGTGTAAGGGATGGGTCAACAATGTAATTAGAATTGTAATTACAGAAATTAATTACAGATGTAATTACACATAGGTATTTATAAAAATATTAGTACAATGTAAAAACATGTACACAATAAGTGCATTGTACCAAATGATTAATTTAGATGTAAGCACACAGTAGTTAAGGCCACCTAATATATGGGTCCACCTTTTTATTCTAAACACAGGAAGATTGTGTTTATAACCCAAGTTGTGATTTTAGACGGGATGCTGACAGGAGGTATGAGGGAATTGGTTAAAATTCACTGTCACAAGGTCCCAAAATATGCTTCAGTGTGATTAAATACTCCTCTTGATAGTTCATATCTCAGAGTAAATATGGGACCACAATGAGGTGCCTGCAGTCATATAGTATATTATACAGAAACTACTCCTCCCATATAACCTACAACTCACCTCCCATTTGCTGACTACCTCAACTGACAAGGTATATGACACCAGAGGACAGTAATACATACACACATCTCTGCAGAGCACAGGCAGTCACAACCAAAATCCAGTAGAATGGACCCCAGCCAGTCTTACAATCAGCCTCCAGGGGCGTACAATTCATCTGAGAAATCGGTGATGTTGCACCCGGCAGCAGCACCACCAGCATACCGAAATACTGCTGGAAATCCTCCTACCGTTTCCAAGCCAGCCGGTCCCCCAGGGCCCCTATGCTCAGGGGCCATATTCAGGACAAACTGTGGTTGCTGCGCAGCCTACAGTTTTTGTGGCCGCCGTAGGGCTGTGCGATTAATCGAAATTGAATCGAAATCACGATTTGAGACATTGCGATTTGCTAATCGCAAAGCCTGCGATGTGGACGCAATATTACTCTGTTCCAGAGCATATGCATGACTGCCAGCCATGAGTGGTGGTCTCTTACTAGCCAATAAAGTGAGCGCACCTCCATTCTCCCGGATCAGCACTGCTCTAGCCAACTGCGTAAACGCCCACCGTTTAAAAAGGGTCAGATCTAAAGTTAGGCAAATTGAAACTAAAGAAAAACGTATGTAACTTCAGCTTCGAAATGACAGACAACGAATAAAAAAGGTAATTTGCAAGTGCTGTAGGCTACATGAACGTTATCTTACACATTTTATCTCCCCAACAGATTAATTTGCACGCAGCCTGTCTCGTAATGCTCTTTACTCGCGGTCTCACGCCCGGTTTATAGTCTCTCAAGAGCGTATCTGGCAATATGGACGAGGCCTGACTCACGCGCGCAACCTGTGTCCACTCGCGCCTGGCTCCGTGTTTTAAACGAATGTAAATTAAGTCTAACTGCTTGCCAATTTCACTTGGATGAAATGAAACATTCAGCACATTTCCCACTTGTTCTTAAAATCCCAAATACTTAAAAATGAATAAATCAGCCCGTGTAACATGTAGCCTAATTCTTTAATAATTGACTAAAGAAATTCAATAATTATGTAAAAGTAGTAATACCATTATAATCTTCCCATCAGAAAAAAACAAACAAACAAACAAAAAATCAGTAGAACCCCTTCCAAAACACAATAGAAAATGTAATGGATTTATGGGTTATAATGGGAATTGTACTGGTTTTCATGTAAACTATAATGGTGTCTACTGGTATTTGATGCATTCTATTGGTGGGATGTAATCTAGCAGATGGCAACCAATAGAACAACAGTAATTCCTATTGGAATAATGCCCGAAACAAAAAGGAATTTTGTAATGGTTTTTATGGAAACTATAAGAATTTCTGTTATGGTTTCTATTGTTTTTTTTTGTTTTTCAGCTGCGTAACGATACTCATACTGTGCTGCACACTATTGACAATATTGAGCTGAAGCTTGACTTTGCAAATTTAAAATCGCAAATCAAATCGCGATCGCAATATCTGTAAAAAAAAAATCGCAATTTGATATTTTTCCCCAAATCGCACAGCTCTAGACCGCCGCTCTACAGGCCAACACCAGATTACATGGATTACTCCATCTTCACCGTGCTGTTCTGCTGTCTTCCTCTGGGTATTGCTGCTCTGGTTTTCTCCTGCTCTGTAATTATATTAGTCCATGTGCTTTCCTTTTCTTTATGAACTAGAAGTTCAAGATTATTTATTTATTTCGATCCTTTAACAGCCACACAAAGACATTTTTTTTTAAAAAAAGAGAAGTATATTCATGTAACTTTCACATTACTTCCATGCTCTTCTGATAAATGCAACGTTTCAGTTGTTTCCCGTAAATGACTGTCAGATGTAGAGAAATGTGTGGTGCTGGAGACCCCCCTCAACAGCAACAGACTTGGAACTTAAAAAAAAAAAAAATATTATTTGACTATTTCAGTCTTTTAAAAAATTCAAGTTTAATTCAACATGTTACTTGCAACTTCTTTGTAGCCTAATTGTGAAAATGGTT
Organism: Barbus barbus; assembly: GCF_936440315.1. Classification (NCBI taxonomy): domain Eukaryota; kingdom Metazoa; phylum Chordata; class Actinopteri; order Cypriniformes; family Cyprinidae; genus Barbus; species Barbus barbus. The sequence continues at coordinate 26,088,130 of NC_136749.1, forward strand.
TCTATGCCATTTTTCAGTGTACCACTTACCATAATTTAATTTCCTTCCTTAATGGAAATCTCCTCATTTCAAACAACAAATACACAGCAAGTAACACAATGGGTTAAACTTGACATCTGAAGATGAGCTTGATGGTTCAGATGTGTTACAACTGCATTACAACTAATAGCAAACTGTTTTATGCCTATGTTAATACAATAATGAAGCCTGACCAGATCGAACTGATAGAAATGAACTGATTAATTGCAAAGCAAACAACTTTATTATTCCGGTAAAAGGTTGTTGTTTTTTGTTTGGGTGTGTGTGTGAGAGTCATTTTATTTCATGATAACAATATATCACAATATAGTTACATTTTGCTTTAAGGTGAAAACTGTGGACCTTTATTTTAATTTAAAGGTACAAAATCAGATCTGACAGCAAAGGGTACATACTGTAATTGTACCTTTATCAAGCTTAAAGGAACACTCCACTTTTTTGACAATAGGCTCATTTTACAAATTACAACTCCCCTAGAGTTAAACAGTTGAGTTTTACCATTTTTGAATCCATTCAGCCGATCCCCGGGTCTGGCGGTAGCACCACTTTTAGCTTAGCTTAGCATAGATCATTGAATCGGATTAGACCATTAGCATCTCGCTCACCATCACCATGGGTGCAGTAGGTGCATTGATATTACACAGCACCTGAAAGTAGTCCCCAGCTATATCATTACTAGTTACCTAGCAAGGGACTACTTTCAGGCGCTGCGTAATATCATTGCACCTGCTGCACCCATGGTTCCTTGATTATTACGCCGGAATGAGAGTATAGTTAGCCATATCGGCCTAGAAAATGGCAACTTTTCATTTACCGTCAGTTTTAGTACACAAGTTTTAAATAGGAAAATTATCGAAACTCTTTGGTCATTTTTGAGCGAGATGCTAATGGTCTAATCCGATTCAATGATCTATGCTAAGCTAAGCTTTGGATTCAAAAACGGTAAAACTCAACTGTTTAACTCTAGGGGAGTTAAAAAATGAGCCTATTTTCAAAAAAAAGTGGAGTGTTCCTTTAAGATATGTTAGATTATATCATGCTCTTAGCCAAATATTTATCTGAGTTTGTCTGTTTGTGTTCTCTCTTCCTCCACCCTTCTGTGTTCCCCCTCTCCATATCTCGTTTTTATCTGCTTGTTCAAGGTTTTGCGTGTAGTGTAATAACAGGATGCATCTGGGAAGAATTTTTATATGTTATTCTTATAAGTTAATTTCTAGTGATTATCTTCAATTTAAACTAAACTGATCTAGACAATAACATCTCTGAACTCAATAATGAAATGCCTTAACTGAAAATTGAGTGTTTAATCTTATTTTTATACATTACTGACACTCTATCCTCCAATTTGATACTGTTCAGTGCTTTGACACAATCTGTATTGTTAAAAGCGCTATATAAATAAAGGTGACTTGAATTGAAGGTGACATATGTCGCACATAGGCCTAAATAATGCATATCCTATTGGATGAGAAGGGTGAGCCAGGTCTCATGAAAATGTGTATAAATAGTATGCCAAATACAAACAGAAAATTGTGCTATTGATATGCAGACTTTGGCGTGCATAGGCTATGATATGTGTTTGACGTTGTTGGCATCCATTTATTATGCAGTTTTCACGTACATATGATCCGCATCTTGCCCACACCATTAAACCTTCCCATTGCGTATCATATGCACGCCTTCTGCTTATAAATAGGCACTTTCTGTATATATATAGTAGGCCAAATGGAAATGCTATTGATACGCAATTTCACAATGTTTCCTCACATCCAATCTGTTGATATGAATCTTTAAATCTGAGGAGAATGATTACTTTTATGGGTTTTATTAAAACATGGATGTTTAATTGTTGCTTTAATATAACAACATCTGTGTTAGTATAATAAAAATTGTTCGAAAAATTGAACTACCACGTTCAAGGTCCAGAAAGATAGTAAGGACATCGTTAAAATAATCCATGTGAAATCACAGTGGCTCAATCGTAATGGATGATAATGATCAATACAATGACAACGAGGCCAATACCAAGGCCGATGTGATTCAGGGTGCGTGCCATTTTGGATTTCCTCTCTGCTAATTCTCACTGTCCTGAGTATTTGGCATCTCGACTCGAGTCTGTGAAAACAATTGTGAAACATATAATGTCAACCATTTTTGTTCTCAGAAATTGCTAGTAAATTTTGCAAGATAAATGAATTGTGAGAAATAAACTTGCCAGAAAAAAGTCAGAATTTTAAGATACAAAGTTGCACTTACACTTTTAATTTATATTAAATGTTATTTTATGTTTTTATTACATGGCGGAAACAGGCTTCCATAGGTGACACAATGAATTAAATGTGAAATTTTGTACAAAGTACAAAGACTGACGGTTTCAAGTAAAGGCTCAAAATGCATTACTTGGGTAAAACTTTACAATAATTAACTAACACTTTCATACACTTTAATACATTAACTGACATTAACTAATGGAACCTTATTGTAAAATGTTACAATTATTTGTTATTAAAGCATATACGTTCACAAAAAACACTTAAATTAAACAGAAAAGCAAGCAGGTGCATGATTTGGCATGACAGTCAATACAAATAATTAATAACTGTTTCCTTACCTAAATCATGCGTTTGGACCAGGCTCGGTTGCAGAATCACATCACTGTGCTTCTGAAATTATTATCTTGATCTGTGTAGGAGTTAGCTATCTCTGTGTCGTGGCCTACGTGGTTGCTTGTCAAGCATAAAAAACACAAGTTTTATTTAAATTCTGAATACAGGTCCTTCTCAAAAAATTAGCATATTGTGATAAAGTTCATTATTTTCTATAATGTACTGATAAACATTAGACTTTCATATATTTTAGATTCATTACACACAACTGAAGTAGTTCAAGCCTTTTATTGTTTTAATATTGATGATTTTGGCATACAGCTCATGAAAACCCCAAATTCTCAAAAAATTAGCATATCATGAAAAGGTTCTCTAAACGAGCTATTAACCTAATCATCTGAATCAACTAATTAACTCTAAACACCTGCAAAAGATTCCTGAGGCTTTTAAAAACTCCCAGCCTGGTTCATTACTCAAAACCGCAATCATGGGTAAGACTGCCGACCTGACTGCTGTCCAGAAGGCCATCATTGACACCCTCAAGCAAGAGGGTAAGACACAGAAAGAAATTTCTGAACGAATAGGCTGTTCCCAGAGTGCTGTATCAAGGCACCTCAGTGGGAAGTCTGTGGGAAGGAAAAAGTGTGGCAGAAAACGCAGCACAACGAGAAGAGGTGACCGGACCCTGAGGAAGATTGTGGAGAAGGACCGATTCCAGAACTTGGGGGACCTGCGGAAGCAGTGGACTGAGTCTGGAGTAGAAACATCCAGAGCCACCGTGTACAGGCGTGTGCAGGAAATGGGCTACAGGTGCCGCATTCCCCAGGTCAAGCCACTTTTGAACCAGAAACAGCGGCAGAAGCGCCTGACCTGGGCTACAGAGAAGCAGCACTGGACTGTTGCTCAGTGGTCCAAAGTACTTTTTTCGGATGAAAGCAAATTTTGCATGTCATTCGGAAATCAAGGTGCCAGAGTCTGGAGGAAGACTGGGGAGAGGGAAATGCCAAAATGCCTGAAGTCCAGTGTCAAGTACCCACAGTCAGTGATGCTGGTGTTGGTCCACTGTGTTTTATCAAGGGCAGGGTCAATGCAGCTAGCTATCAGGAGATTTTGGAGCACTTCATGCTTCCATCTGCTGAAAAGCTTTATGGAGATGAAGATTTCATTTTTCAGCACGACCTGGCACCTGCTCACAGTGCCAAAACCACTGGTAAATGGTTTACTGACCATGGTATTACTGTGCTCAATTGGCCTGCCAACTCTCCTGACCTGAACCCCATAGAGAATCTGTGGGATATTGTGAAGAGAAAGTTGAGAGACGCAAGACCCAACACTCTGGATGAGCTTAAGGCCGCTATCGAAGCATCCTGGGCCTCCATAACACCTCAGCAGTGCCACAGGCTGATTGCCTCCATGCCACGCCGCATTGAAGCAGTCATTTCTGCAAAAGGATTCCCGACCAAGTATTGAGTGCATAACTGAACATAATTATTTGAAGGTTGACTTTTTTTGTATTAAAAACACTTTTCTTTTATTGGTCGGATGAAATATGCTAATTTTTTTAGATAGGAATTTTGGGTTTTCATGAGCTGTATGCCAAAATCATCAATATTAAAACAATAAAAGGCTTGAACTACTTCAGTTGTGTGTAATGAATGTTTATCAGTACATTACAGAAAATAATGAACTTTATCACAATATGCTAATTTTTTGAGAAGGACCTGTATATTATGCACGCAGGTGCATGATTTTTTTTTATTGTTATGAAGTTACGAGCATGATAGATAGACTTGCACAGGGATGTTCGTGGGGGGGGGCAAAGACTACTTTTTTAGGCTACTTTTGTAGTACAGTGCTAATGATTTACAAAGAGGCACTGCTTAGTCAATGGTTTCTTGCTAAATATTCTCACTGAGAGGTGAAGATGAAATCCTATCCTGTGTGTCCTTGACTTGAAAATGTTATTAAATTTACTAGCAATTTCTATGAGGCGCCACGTAGGATTTAAATCAAACTTCGCTTATCAATATATACATAAAACACATGCATACACACCTATAAATTACTCACATATACATGTATAGCCTACTATTGGATGTTCAATATATATATATATATATATGAAATACACGTGCACACTAATATGAAATCCATACCAATACATATTATGTTAGTAATGAATGCATATACACGTGTGAATAACTAGCGTATACATAAACTTGTATATATAAATTTGAAGCATGCATACACCTATAGACTCTCGCTAATACATACAAACACGATCCATGCATATACACCCACAACAACACACGCACATACATATAAACTCGCTGTATGCAGACACACCTATATACTCGCATATACATATAAACTTGATCCATGCATATATACACCTATAAACACACGCACATATATATAAACTTGCTGCATGCAGACACACCTATACATACTCGCATATACATATAAACTCGATCCATGGATATACACCTAAGCACTCGCACATACATATAAACTCGATGTGCGCATGCACGCCCATAAAACACTCGCGCAAACATACAAAATCAAATTCACAAACGTATACAATTCTGATAAGAAAGACGCATGCTTTAGTTGTGTGTATATGTATGCAAGTGATTTCATATGTGGATGTGCGTGAACTTTTCAGTGTAAATGGAAGGCATTTCAGTGTAAAAGGAAGCAGCGGCACTTCCGGCGGGACATTTGAAAATGCTTAATGTGGCTTAATGCATTAAAACGTTTTTTTTAAAAGACCGAACTCAATAAACCCATTATTAATAAAGCATGCCATGTATAGACAAGCAGATGAGTCCAGAATAAGAACGTAACGCGGTTCATTACGCATAAAGCGTTTTCCTCCCATAAGGAATACGCTTAACCTGGCTTAATAACTGAATAAATCCTTATTTCGAGCTTCAAGTGGTCTGAACTTGGCTGAACTAGCATGGACACCGGGAGGAGAGACTTGAAACTTAATTTAATATCCATTCAATGGAAAGGTAATTATAGAATTGTCTATTATGGACCTGCTTTGAGAAATATGGATGTGAATAGTAGGTTTTAATCCCCCATACCGGTCTAGAAATACTACAATACACTAATATAGTTACCTTTATAATTATCGTTCTTGGTGTAAACAGGCCTTAATAGTGTTAATTCAGCTTATTAATTTTTTATTTATTTAATTTATTTATTTAATTTATTTATTTTATGGTTGCACATTTTGATGCCTTGATGACAGGGGTAGGGGGCTCCCATATAAAGCACTGTGCTTCCCCACTCAAATTCAGATGCAGTGTGTTTTCCATGGTGGGTTTGAACAAAACCAAAACTAGAAAGTTTGACTCTGGATGGAAAGCTATTATCCATCATGACAGTGCTTTATGTGGGAGTCCTCTACCCCTGTCATCAGCATCAAAATGTGCAACAAACATTTACAACAGAAAAAAAAAACCAGAAGCTTAAATGTGTTCTCTCTCTCTCTCTCACACACACACACACACACACACACACACACACACACACAGTGAGCAAGGCACCAAACCCCCAACTGCTCCCCAGGCAGCCGCAGCAATGGCTTCCCACTGCTCCGGATGTATGTTCACTACTGTGTGTACACTTGGGTGGGTTAAATTCCGAGTATGGGTCACCATACTTGGCCACACACCACTTCCTAAGTGGGCAGTCGTGGCCTAATGTTCACTACTGGCCTAATTTTCATTACTGTGTGTACACTTAGATGGGTTAAATGCATAACCACTTCCCTTTCCCCTTTCCTTTTCACACACACACACACACACACACACACACACACACACACACACACACACACACACACACACACACACACGCACACACACACACACACACACACACAGCTTTGTCTCTCTCTCTCTCACACACACAGCTTGACATATATGCTCATATAGTAATCCTACTATATGTGTACATTGAGTACTGCTGTTCAGTTGCCTCGTTCGGGGCAACATTTATTTTTTATTTTTGATACATTTGTATTTTTAAATCTTTTTATTTTATTAGAATTTGTCTTTCATCAGATTTACCAGATTATATAATTTCTATTTGTACTGGTCAATTATGAACAATAGGTAAAATTGAACTGCTAGCAAAAACTTGGGTGCTGCAAATATTTGAGTTGCTCCTCCCCTTTGCGTGGCCCCTCCCCTAATCTCACTCCAAACTTTTGCTATAACTTGAGAGCCCTATATTGCTTATATGCAGTTGTGGTCAGAATTTGCAGTGCAATTTACACACCATGCAGTGTTCTTTTTTCACCCATAGATGAAACCAGATGACTTCTGTGATGACTGCCAATACAAGCGAGGGTGACTGGATGGTTCAATGAGAAGAAAGAGACATTATGGCTGTGAACAGAAGAAAAATGTGACCCTGGACCACAAAACCAGTCATAAGTGTCAGTTTTTCGAAATTGAGATCTGAAAGCTGAATAAATAAGCTCTCCATTGATGTATGGGTTATGATAGGACAATATTTGGCCGAGATACAACTATTTGAATATCTGGAATCTGAGGGTGCAAAAAAATCTAATTATTGAGAAAATTACCTTTAAAGTTGTCCAAATGAAGTTCTTAGCAATGCATATTACTAATCAAAAATAAAGTTTTGATATATTTACAGTAGGAAATTTACCAAATATCTTCATGGAACATGATCTTTACTTAATATCCTAATGATTTTTGGCATAAAAGAAGAATCAATAATTTTGACCCATACAATGTATTTTTGGCTATTGCTACAAATATACCCCAGTGACTTAAGACTGGTTTTGTGGTCCAGGGTCACAAATAATGGACGTGCAGCTCCACCCCCTGTAAGAGACACCTGACACTTCTGGGGCATGGAGAAAGACTGAGCAACAATACAGGAATGAAAAAAAAAAACTGCCATGAGAGGCAGAGAGGGGGATAACTGCATCCTGAATCATAACTCCTATGCCCTACCCGATCCTCATCACTGAGTGACAGACAGGAAGACACGGCATGAGGACAGAGACACTAAAACAGGCAAAACATCACCTCACTGATGATATAAAAGACTTTCACATCTCTTCCCTCGTGTGCAGGTACTGCATATTTAATGTTCACTACAGAGACCACCTCAAATCTTGATCTGACATATTAATTTGCAACTTGATAATTCTCTGGTCTCAAAGCTGTTCTATGTATTCTATTAAAATAACAACACACTGCTTTCTTTTAACATACTCGCTTGATTCCTCAAATCAGCTAAAACTCAGACTGGATTTAGCATAGGAGTTGCTGTGAAATATAGAGAGAGTTTAGACTCTAATTTAAAAACAGAGCTTCTTGTAAAGCTGATAAGCACATACCAGGGTTCTTTAAAAAAATAAAAAAATAAATTAAAATAGGGGAATAGAGGCACACAAAGTGTCCAAGAGCAAAATATAGATGGTAAAAACAATGAGACCGGTTACTCCATCTTGGTTAATAGTTATTTAATAGGGCTAAATTTAAGTACTGATTCTAAAATTACAAATTCATGAAATTATAAAGGCTGTCATTTCCAGGGATTGTGATTACATGATAAAAATGCATCATGAAATCAAAGCGACATGGCACTAAAACATAAAACTGCTTACCTCAATCTCTTATCCCTTCCTCTTTCGCTTCCACTTTTAGTGCACACAAAAACTGCTAACGTGTGATTCATCATGCTCATTTTGTTTGCCACTAGCACATGCTTATGTTTTATTCTTCTATTATAGCAATGTGCGTCATAGCCTACGAGTCAATATGTGTCATCATTGTGCAGTCCACTACATGCATGTCGTACCCAGGTCCATGTTGCACAGTGTGGTTTGCAGTGAAGAATTCCATTAATAACATTTTGGACATATTCAATGCTCACTTCACCAGAGGTTAAATTAGGCCAGTGACAGGAAAATCTGACCTACTACTCAGGGGTGCGTTTCTCAAAAGCATCGTTAGCTAACTATGGTCGCTAGTTCTATTGAACTCTATTGGTAATGACGGAATTTGCAACCATAGTTGCTTTTGGGAAACCCACCCCAGGATGACATACTGTTAGTCATGTGACCAAGAGACTGTTGAGATTGTGGTTGTCTCTACAGTTTCACACACAAGTTGTCATATGTCTGGGATGCATTTCCCAAAAGCATCGTTAGCCAACTATGGGCTGAGCAGAAGAAGTAGCTGAGCTAGAAAAGCGAACTGGAAAATGCATACTAACTTACATCCTCTTAAAACATCACCAAATGTTTGTGTCTGATCAATAACAGTCAAACAAATGTATCCATTCTGTCACTATCTACGTCTTACCAAATATTTTCCTCCACTTAGGTCACGTTGACATGACAATAGAGTGCTAATGTCTGTCATGTGCACTGATGAGCGTTCTCTCCTCACATCATGAGTAGAAACACATCTTACTGCTGATTGGCTACAAGTTTGTTTTGGTACTGGGCCCGACTCAGTTTTCTAAAGCGATTTTGAAAAAAGCATACCCCAACTTTAACCCCGGTGTTGTGTTTGCAAACATACGTGCTTAGCAAATTCATTGATGTTTTCATTCTTGTGTCAAACGCTCACATTCATGCAGCTGCTTTTGGCCCAGAGACATCATATCAGACGACTTAGTAAATGCGTCATCTGCGTCGGAATGTTATGACTGGCCCAGAGTAGAGGTCTTACGTAAACGCACATTAACATTAACTTATCAGTAATTTACTGGAAATGTTACAATTTCGCATACCGGTAGAACAAATTTACTGGTATTTTTGAAAATATTTTATAAAATACAAAATTTACCAGTAAAGACTGCAATTTATGTGTAAAGGAGCTAATAGGACACCACTCTGTTTCGAGAATTATGAGAATTATTTGGACCTATGTGGTCCAAGTTTACATTGTATTTACATTGTTTACTTTTGTATTGATGGTAATAAAATTGACTGACACCTACATCTTTTGAAAGTATATTTTTATTACTGTGGAAATACAGCAAATTGCTGATTAGATATTTGTTTGTTTGTGTAAGGCCTGTAGGTACATAAAGAGTTTTTATAGTGGTTGTTTCTGAGCGAGAAAAGAATTCATGTACAGTTATTTGAAAGATGTAGTCAGTGAATGTATTTTATGTCCATACATGTACTTGCATAATAAAAATGTATGTAAAAAAGCTCAAATTAATACAGCTGCACACAAAATAAGCAAAAATGTAAAACATACAATAATCTGCCTTAAAGCATATGTTGCAAGTTGGCTATAATGATACATTGAGCTAACAGCATTTATAATGTAGACAATCAAATCTGTTGTTATCTACATCCAACCATGACAGCGCTATATGCTGTTATCAACTCAAAACACAATATTGACAATAATCAACAGTACAATGACAATGAGGCCAATACCAAGGGCAGCATGATTCAGGTTGAGTGCCGTTTTGGAGTTCTTCTCTGCTAATTCTCGCTGTCCTGAGAAGCTGGCATTTCGAGCCTGTAATAACAATTGTGAAAAACAGTGTCAGCCATTTCTGTTCTCATTCATTTATTTGAGCCAATGCCAGATGGGGGATTTCTCAAAAGAGGGGGCAAACTCCTCTGTGGATGGCTTTTCTTAGCAACATTTAATGCCTCGTTTTCATATGATAGAAGGTTTCAAGTTTGTATAAAATACTATTTATTTATGGTAAATGTATACCAGCTATTTATGCTATACAAGCAAACAACATGATATGTTTGTATACATATTTATTTAAACCAAGTCACAAATATATGTATTTATATACTTAAACATTTCATATTTTATTTATTAGTATTAGTGCCTATTATTATTATGGTTAATATTCTTGTCAGACCATTGGCCATCAAATCCTGAATGTTGCAGAAAACCTTTCATTTAACTGATCTGAGTGCTTACAAAAATAGGTTTGCTCACCGATCATCATTCTGAGTTTGCTTTGTAATCTGGTCGTTCGTTTCTATCAGTTTGGCCAGTTCAGGCTGCATTACTCTATTGACAGTGTAAACAGAGGCTTCAAAAAGCTGCCATTAGTTTTAACCCTGTTCTAATGCACCTGAACCAACTAATCAAGATCTTAAGATTAACTTGGAAACTTAACACATTTTAGACACCATTTTATGGTGCTTAACCCCAAATTAAAGAGCCTGCATGCAGTCATTTGACCTACACTGTAAAAAAAATAAAATAATTGTAAGTAGAAAATTTTATTTTCTTGTCATTTTTTTTTTTAAAGAAATTAACTTTTTACAGTGTACTTGCCAATTCTTTGAAATTGTTTGTGAAATATGGTTTCTAAAGTTTTAAATTGGATGTTTTTCTTACACCATTATGTCACTTCAGAAGGGCTTTATAAACCCGATGGATGGATGCACTTTTTGGGCTTCACAATCTCAACCACCATTCACTGCTATTATAAAGCTTAGAAGTGCCAGGACATTTTTAAAATATAATATATTGCATTTGTCTAAAAGAAGAGAGTCAAATACATCTAGGATGGATTGAGGGTGAACAAATCATGGGTTAATTTTAGGTTTTGGGTGAACTACCCCTTTAAGGTGTCAGGTTTCATCACATTTCTTTAGCATGTGTAAAGTTTTACCACATTAAGATGATAAATTTGAATGTGTAGCCTTTGGTCTACTTAAACATGCTGTTAAATTTGCTAGCAATTTTTAAATAAAAATTGTTTCTTTGTTTTTCTTAATTTTTTTAATCAGTGAAATTATCTATACCGCACTAAAACAGTAAACAATAACTAATAAAATATAATAATATTTCAATATGGACATTTTTATAACTAATAATATATATATATATACACATTTTTTTTTTCTTAAAAATCTGTTGCTGCCGAGGGTCTCCAGTGCCACACCTTTTCTCAAATGACCGTCATTTACTGGAAACCAAAAAACAAGTACGCACACATTTTCAATGGCGCATGCAGCTACATGAAGGAACTTGTCTTGTTTACATATTATTGTAACCACAAGTATAGTATTTTTACAGGCTCACATAACCTTCTTGGCAATCAGCTGTGTCATAGTTATTAAATTGTTTAAAGCGTTATGTCAAGTACAAGAAATGTATTAGTTATTACTGCCGTATTCAAAAATACACACTATGTTCACTAGAAGTCAGTCACAGCAAGTGAATCATTCATAATGCTTTGGATCAATTTTTTTCCCTTTTAAAATGCAATAGAGTTTCAGACAGTAGATCAAGCATGTAGAAAAAAATCCGTGGAGTGAGTAATAATTCTTGAGAGAACATGCTCAACATTTTCTGCATTGATATCAATGACTTACACAGAAATAATAATATACCTACTACTATACATATATTCATACTAAATATATATACTACTGTATACTAAGAATAATGATTGAGGCTCATAACAGAAACACTTTAAAACCATAATAATCGATCCAACAATTGTTGTCGCAAAAGAAGCAATTTAGAATCACTTTGTCACATAAATAAATAAATTAAATGAAAGGACAGCGCATGCATTAATACTTACAGAGCAGGAGAAAATAAGTGCAGCAATACCCAGAGGAAAACAGCAGCATAGCATGGTAAAAATGGAGTAACCCAAGTAATCTGGCACTTGACAAGCCAGTGGAGCAGCCGTCACAAAAACAGCAGGCTGTACAGCAACCACGGGCTGTCCTGGATACGGCCCCTGGGCGTAGGGGCCTTGTGGGAATGCCTGGCTTGGAAAGGAAGGAGGATAGTATCCAGCAGGATTGGCCTGGTATGCTGGTGGTGGTGCCGAAGGATACAACATTTCTGATTTCTCAGATGAATTCCAGGCCCCTGGAGGCTGATTGAAAGACTGGCTGGGATCCATTCTTCTGAATATTGGATTTTGACTGAAATTTCCTTTGCCTTGTGCTCTGCTGAGACGTCTGTTAAGGCTTGTCTGTGCTGATGAAGGCAGTCAGAAAATGGGAAGTGAGTTGTAGGTTTGTAGGGGAGGAGTAACAAGAACTTTACCCGTTTTCAATATACAACGTGCGCCACCTTGTGGTTTCACATTTACTCTGAAGAGATACATGAAATATCACCACACTAAAGCATATTCCCAAGTAGGACTCGCTGCATCCTGCGGTGGACATCCCCCGCCCACATCCAAGTGTGACATCACAAACCACGCCCATACCATTTTTTTTTTTTTTTAAGATACTTTATTCAACAATTGCACAGTTTACAGGAACGTTCAACTCCATTATAAAAATAACAATGTGCAGTTTCCAACATTGCAGGTGTTTTAACATAAAACATAAACAAAAGACTCACATCATCACATTTTGCCAGGGGAAGTACGGATTTACAAAAAGATATCAAAGTGTTTACAAACATTCACAGTTTTTGTTGCCTTTTGATTAAGAGAATACTTAGTCGTGTTGACATATTGCTTGACCTCATTGTTAAAAGCAATAAAGGATGTTTTGGAATGTGCAAACTTACATTTGTGAATGTAAAATTTTGCCAAGAGAATAATGAGATTAATAATGAAAGTTTCATTAGGCCTAGTCTTAGTTCTGTTGAGGTCATAAAGGCCACGCCCATACCAATACAGTCAAGCCCATGTCAAAACGTTACGTCAGAAACCACGCCCTATCATATACGTCATCTCTTGTAATAAAAAAAAACTCTACACCTTACCTTATTCATATATGTAATGAGATAAATTCTCATTTATTACTACCTAAGACACCTTTTAGATTTATCAAATTTAAAGGGTACAATCAGATTTTGTTATTGTTAAAGTCACAACACATTTTTATAATTTAAAATTGTCATTTAATTTTCTAAAGATGTGTTGTTCCACTTATCATCAATTGTTAACATTTGAATGATATTCACAGTTCTCCATATGCAGTAGGCTGCACATATGCTAAATAGAGATTGCTTGCTTTGATAGATTATAACAAGTAACATAGCATTGACATTCAGGCCTTGTTCATCAACAAAACTTCATATGAAGTGTGTCCAGGTCCTCCACATATTTAAAGATGAATAAACAGACATCCCTTGCTTCTTTTATTTTTATATTTATTATTTTACAAAAATAATTTAATTAAACATTTTGCAAAAAATATATGTTCTATAAGAGATGTTCCAACTATCATAAATGAACAGCTGAATGATCAGATAAACAGTTCTTGATATAAGCTGCATAGAGAGATTCCTTGCCTTGTTAGATTATTCACAGAAACATGACATGGACTTTCAAGCCTTGTTCAGCAAGACAATTTGATATGAATGTGTCCAGCTCCTCTGAGTCCGCGCTTCCAGAGCGCCCCCAAGAGCCTGCTTCTCCTAAATTATTCCCAGAGGGGAACCCCCCCAAGAAAATTTGGGGGGTCAGGGGGTGGGTGGGCATATAGTCACTCCCTGATCCGCCATGGCCTCCTGAAAAATTAATATGGCCATGGCCCCTCGAATCTCCTGTCCCACCATGGCCTCCCGAGTCCCCGGATCCGCCATGGTCTCCAGACTCCCCTGATCCGCCATGGCCACCGGACTCCACTGACCCTCCCTTGTGCCGATCCAGATGTGGCCTCCAGTGGTTGTTCAGGTCTATGCAATTATATTGCTATAAACTTGGGATTTCATATTTTCATTCACATTTTCGCAGGCCAACTCAGTGATCAGCCATAAAACAGTGATTCTGTCCAAATTCCCTATAAAATCAGAAATGACTCCCTTTGAGCTAAATTGACCTGTTTTCCTTACAAATTACAGAAGAAAAGAGAACAGAAAACTGTGTGGTAGCTTTCATTGGTTTAAACATACAACAATCAGCCTTAAAACATATTAGAGTAATGATAAATTGAGCAAGTAACATTTAAAGTACAGAAAAACAAATCTGTTTGTAATATGCATCCAACCATGTAAGCTCTAACAGCGTTTATATAGCAGTCCAAATCACAATCTGGATGATAATGATCAATACAATGACAACGAGGCCAATACCAAGGCCGATGTGATTCAGGGTGCGTGCCATTTTGGATTTCCTCTCTGCTAATTCTCGCTGTCCTGAGTAGTTGGCATCTCGAGTCTGTGAAAACAATTGTGAAACATATAATGTCAACCATTTTTGTTCTCAGAAATTGCTAGTAAATTTTGCAAGATAAAAGAATTGTGAGAAATAAACTTGCCAGAAAAAAAGTCAGAATTTTAATATACAAAGTTACACTTACACTTTTAATTTATTTTAATTTTAATTTATTATATTTTCATCACACGGCCGAAACAGGCTTCCATAGGTGACACAATGAATTAAATGTGAAATTGTCTTTTTTATGTATATACAGTGCCCTCCAAAAGTATTGGAACAGTAAAGACAAAATTGCTCTGTTGGCTGTGGAGTCAAGACATTTACAAATATGATTAAAAGATGAATATGAGACAGAAATTCAGAATGTCACGTTTTATTATTGGGTGATTCAACACATAGATGTTTTACCAGCTAAGAAGTTCAGCACTTTTAGAGTTTCATCCCTCTATCTGATGTGAGCATAAGTATAGCAACAGTTGCCTCACAGGTCTTTCTAAGTGATCAGCTGTGTCCTGTTGCATTAATTCTTCAGATATTAAAAGCAGGGAATGTGTCGTATCAGTTATATCCATTACTTCTGTATTCTGAATCTTGCATTCGTTGATGACACACACAAACCAGGATGAAGACGAGGGAGCTGACTTTGAGAGAAAAGCAAGCAATTTGGATGCTAAAAGAAAAGAGGAAGTCAATTAGAGCTACAGCAAAATCAAAGGGCATGGAGAACTCAAGAGTTTGGAAACCACCAGCGACACCAGCAACCAACAACGACCTGATCAGCTGAGAAAACAACAGTAGTTGATGACAGACAAATCATAAAAGCTGTGAAAATGAACCCTAAAATACATGTCTGTAAAATCACCAACAACTTCCAGAAAGCTGGGGTGATGCTCTGACAATCTACTGTCCTCAGGAGACTTTGACACAGAATTACAGATGCTACACAGCAAGATGCAAACCTCTGACCAGCACCAAAAATAGAAAGGCAAGATTATAGTAAGCAAAAAAGCACAAAGATGAGCCAGAAGAGTTTTGGAACTGTGTTTATGGACCGATGAGACAAAGATGAACCGTTATCGAAGTGTGTAATGGTTGTAGATTATTGCACGGAGACAAGAGTATATATAAAGGAGTATTTAATAGGCTTCAACACACATATACCATTATAAGCATTAAACCAAGACAAAAATTAAGGGAGAACTGAGGACTTATAAAGGGACTGGAACAAAGGAACAAACAAGATGATTAATACAAAACAGGTGAATGGAATAAACGATGATTAACTAATGACAGGAAACCGACCAAATAAGGACAAACAGGAACTAAACTGAAACCAACACGTGACAAAGTGATGGGAAAGCAAAAATGTGGAGAAAAAAAGGGAACTGCAAATGATCCCAAGCATACAGCCTCATCTGTAAAGCACGGTGGAGGTGGTGTCATGGCATGGGCATGCATGGCTGCCTCTGAAACAGGCCCTCTCAACTTTACTGATGACTTAATGTATGATGACAGTAGCAGAATGAATTTGGAAGGGTACAAAACCATCTTGCCTACCAATATTCAAGAAAATGCCACCAGATTCATTGGGAAGTGCCTCATATTGCATCAGGACAATGACCCAAAACACCCTGCCAGTTCAGTCAAGGAATTTATAAGGGCAAAGAAATGGAAAGTCTTAGATTGCCCAAGTCAATCTCCAGATTTAAATCTGATTGAACATGAATTTCACCAGCTGAAGAGGAGAGTAAAGGCAGAAACTCCCCAAAACAAGCAACAATTGGGATTGGCTGCATTAAAGGCTGGGAAAAGTATTTCAAAGGATGAGACCAAGAGTCTGGTGATGTCTATGGGTCACATACTCACTGCTGTGATTGTGTGGTTGTGCATATCATATTTGCAAATGTCTTGACTCCACAGCCAACAGAGCAATTTTGTCTTTACTGTTCCAGTACTTATGGAGGGCACTGTATATGGGCACGCTGTATACAGTTGTTATATATATGCTTTATTTTTTAAAATGTCCCTTTTTTTCCAAGGCATTGTTTGATGCCAGTGTTTCCTGTCATAGCTATGCAAAGATTTGATTTCAAAAACAGTATCATAGCTATTAAAACTATTTCTTGTTATGATTTTAAGTCATTTTTTAATCTCGGAATGATCTCAAAGTAAAAAGAGATGCTAAAGTTGACTGATTTTGTAGTGGCTGTGCTTTAAACTAAGTTATTATAATCTTAATTTAAGTGATGATAAAGTCTGACAGTAATCCCTGTCAGTAAGCCCCCTGCCCTTTTTCAAAAATTTTCAAAAGTGCCCCTCTCAGTCAAATAGCGATGATATTGTGGTCAATAAAACAATGCATTTGAATGACAATGTGTACAAAACAGTAACTAATCGCTCAAAAGTCCAGAAATTCCTGTTTATTTTTACATATCTGTCAATCTGAGCCATTGCTATGGGTTGCGTGCACTTTACTTGACTGACTGATATTCCACAGTCTGTTCTGAAACCGAGGCTCTCGACCCATATACATGGCTATATGGTTCTTTCAGTGAGTGCCTATGGGTCGACGGAAGGAAAAAATAACAATATTTTAAACCTTTTTCATCAATAATCTAAGCTAGTGTGCTGATTTAATTAAAAATCCATATTTTACATGTTTTAGAATATTACATAATTCATCAGTGCCTGTTTGTCATGTATAATAGCATACACCAACCAATCATGATCTGGCACAAGAAGTTCAAATTTCATTGGACATGTGAAGTGGAGCGGGCATTTTCTGTTTTTATTCATAAATCGGTGGAAAATTACATGGACAGATGAGCTTACATTTGTGGAGTGATCTGAATCTGCGGTTTGTCTCATTTTATAAATCAAATTGCATCGCTGAGAAAATGGATGCTAAGTTACTACAAAGCAGTGCACAAAACCGTGCAGTGCCAAAAGTTACAATAATGGTATTCTTTTCACTTGTATCTATGTAAGTTATAGCCTCTTGATTCACCATTTACTATTTCATGAAACTATAGTTAATGAAGCCCAAGTGCCACCTACAGGCCTATTATTTGAAGTTTTAGGCTGGTGAAATGGTGATGTAAAAGGACTTTATTATAGGCTATTTTCACATGTCAGTGTTGATTTTCTGTTGTGGCGGAGTTTGTGCCTGTGTCTTGATTAGTTCATTGTCCCCACCTGGTGTTTCGTTAATTATCCCATTAGCCCCTGGGTTTATAAGTCCTGAGTTTTCCTCATTTCATATGCCAATTATTGTCTATGTTAAACGTTTGAGTGGATTTCTATTAAAGACTGCTATTTTGGATTATCTTTGCCTCAAATTATCTTCTTCCTTGGAGTTCCGTAACAGCTATTACCATTTTTGATAATTATGCAGCATTATGAAAGTGTCTTCTACTCATCAAGCCTGCATTTATTTGATTAAAAATACAGAAAAAAAATGTAATATTGTGAAATATTATTACAACCTGTGATACTTTTTTGGGGTTCATTGATTTATTCAGAATAGAGATGTTTTCTAACTATATAAATATTTAGTGTCACTTTCTTTTAAATCAGTTTAACAAATCCTTTTTTTTTACTTTTTTATTCACCAAAGAAGCTGAAAAAAGTATCACAGGCTATAAAAAATATTAAGCAGCACAACTGTTTCCAACATTAACAATAAATCAGCATTGCATAAAATATATTTTAAAGTATATTAAAATTTTGATGAAATAAATGCAGGCTTGATGACCAAAAGTGACTTGCAAAAATATAAAATAGTAATGTATCCAACCTTTTAATTTTTTTTTTGTTTCATTGCCCCTATTTTACATTTGAGCCCCTGCCCCCGAGGAACTCTCTGACCGTTCCTGGTAACTTGTAATCTGTAACCTATTACATTTCCAAAGTAACCTTCCCAACACTGGCCCCAATCTACTGGCCTGACCAGTAATTCTTGCTAAAAATAATGATATGATGACAATTTTCTGTTAGTCAAACAATATCCTTCCGATTTTGAACTGTAGCCAGCTGAAAGGCTCATTTAATATAAGAATATAATATATTCTCTTTTTGTATTGAATACCAATTTAAGTGGTAGGCTACCTTTGACTTAATAGTAATACAGTGTTGCTGATTTACAGAGAGGCACCGCTTAGTCAATGGTTTCTTGCTAAATATTCTCACTGAAAGGTGAGGAATGAGGATGAAATCCTATAACCGCCCCTCTGTGTGGCCTTCACTTGAAAATATGTTGTTAAATTTACTAGCAATTTCTTGAGTAAAAATGGTTTTCCTAGTTTTTTCTTTCAGTGAAATTATTTATACTGTATACAGTAAAAAAACAACAACGTAATATTAACTTATATAATGTTATAAGTTAATATTACTGTTGTTGTTTTTTCCTTAAAACTCCAATGTCACACTTTTATCTATTCAACTGGCAATCATTTACAGGAAACAGGAAAACTGCAACAATGCCTGCCGTACACATTTGTTCAGTTATAGGAAAGGAAAGGGAAGTGGTGTGTGGCCAAGTATGGTGACCCATACTCAGAATTTGTGCTCTGCATTTAACCCATCCAGTAGTGAACATACACCCGGAGCAGTGGGCAGCCATTGCTGCGGCGCCCAGGGAGCAGTTGGGGGTTCGGTGCCATGCTCAAGGGTCTCACCTCAGTCATGGTATTGAGGGTGGAGAGAGTGTTGGTTATTCACCTACAATCCCTGCCGGACCTGAGACTTGAACCTTCGGGTTACAAGTCCAACTCTCTATCTCACATATATTAGGCCATGACTGCCAATAAATATATGTGACCACAAATACAGCTTAAGCTTTAACAAGCCTCTCACCTACTTGGCAGTCAACTGTATCTCCTTTATTAGTTATTTAAAATGTTAAATTCTTTTAAGTACATGTTCACTAGAATTATTTGGGCAGCATGGGATCATCGTAGGGGATTTTTTTTTTAAAGCAATATAGTTTCAGGTAATTGATCAACCACATAGAAACTTTTGCTGAGTGTGTAATATACCTAATATACATGTGCACACACACACACACACACACACATATATATATATATATATGATCAAATAAAATATATTTATTTAGATTTTTGTTTTGTTTTGTATAAAAATACATATATTTCCATCTAGAAATAAATGTCAGTGCAGAATGATCCATCCATTCATTCTCCCAACCACAATGCAGGAAATTTGAATTTTTGACCAACCATTGATAGAGCCTCATAATAGAACATTTAAAAAATTGATAGAAAAAAAGTCAAAAATAATTAATAAGGAATCTTTTTTCCATATTTTTTTTTTCTGTGCCCGTTATGAGAAACAACACCTGTAATCATTAACTTTTGGTGATTTCCATATTAAATTCTACAAACATGTTATGCAATTTTATGCTTAATGTTTATATAAATGTTAAAGAAATTAAATAAAGTTTTATTAAGCTAATATACTTACAGAGATGGAGTAAATCAGCGCAGCAATGCCCAGAGGTAAACAACAGCACAGCATGGTGAAGATGGAGTAGGCCAGGTAATCTGGCACTGGATCAGCCAGTGGAGCGGCGGTCACGAAAGCTGCAGGCTGCACAGTGCTCACAAGCTCTCCTGGATACAGCCCCTGGACGTAGGGGCCCTGGGGGACTGGCTGGCTTGGAAAGGAAGGAGGATATCCAGCAGGATTGTCCTGGTATGCTGGTGGTGCTGCTGCAGGCATCCCTGATTTCTCAGATGAATTGAAGGCTTCTGGAGGCTGATTGGAAGACTGGCTGGGATCCATTCTTTTGTTTATTGGATTTTATTTTTCTTTGTGATCTGCAGCAACGTATGTAATACTCTGGTTCAGTCTTTTATGTGCTGATGAAAGTAGCCAGCAAATGGGAGCTGAGTTGTAGACTGTAGGAGAGGAGTGACAAGAACTTTATGCAGTTTGACTGCAGGCACCAATGTGTAGTTTTACGTTTACTTACGTATTATAAATGTATTATTAAATATCAGGTGGGTGAAGAGGATTATTTCACAACACCTGAGCATTGTTTTGGGAATTTTCCTCTTTTTTTTATACATTTTTTTTTTTCTCATTCGCATTTACTTACTGCATAATAGTTTATAAACTTAACCTTCCTGTACTTTAGAGTAAAATGTGCTCTTAATTAATGGAAAAACAACTGTTTAAAGAAT
This sequence comes from Barbus barbus, assembly GCF_936440315.1. Lineage (NCBI taxonomy): Eukaryota > Metazoa > Chordata > Actinopteri > Cypriniformes > Cyprinidae > Barbus > Barbus barbus. The sequence continues at coordinate 26,109,110 of NC_136749.1, forward strand.
TAAATGTTTTGGGTGTTTTTAATTCATTATACATCAAATTACATAATTTTCCTGCATGCATAATTACATGAAAAGAGAGATGAGCCAGATTAAACATAGCTAATTTAATTGGTCAGTAGGTCTACAGATGAACTCATATTAATTGATCATTATATTTAAAATCATAACACCAAATATGTTTGTTAAATTATATTTCAGGCTGTACTAAAGAACACCTTCTTAATATCTCTCACGATTGTATGAATAAGAATTAGAAATATAGCTGCAAGCAGCTATTAACAGGGTTCAAGCACTTTAAAGGGATAGTTCACCCCCAAATTAAAATGTGCTGTTTATTTACTCACCCTCGGATCATCCAAGATGTGGGTGACTTTTCTTCTTCTTCAGTAGAACAGTAAATAATGTTTTTTTAGATGAAACCGTTGCCCTTGCTGATTCATAAAATGCAATTCAATGGCTAACGGTTTTTGAGATTTAAAAAAAAACAAACCAAACTCAGTCCTGGAGGGCCGGTGTCCTGCAGAGTTTAGCCAAAGAGTATAGAAGCCCAAGAGAGTTAGGTACGCAGGAGCTAAACCATTTAGGGCCTTATAGGCAAGTAATAATATTTTGTAAATGAAACGGAACTTAATAGGTAGCCAGTGCAGAGACTCCCTTTTCGTATCTCCCTTTTCAAATCTCATATCGCCTCAGAAAGGCATTTATTTTCAATAAAAATGAAGGAAATAATCAAAAAGCTGAAAATAAAGTATTGGGTAGGCTTAGGGTAGGTGTAGGGAGGGTTTTATTCTCCCAATATGGTGGCATCCATTTTATAAATTTAATTAAAACTATAACTTACACTCAATACGTTATTATTGCGTACTGTTTTATAATGTACTACAATACTGAGGTGCAGATAATTGACACTATTTACAATAAGAAGTATAAATAGCAGAAAATCTTGCTATTTTAACAGTGTAAACATAGTGTAAATAGAACCTATAGCTATTTGCACTTAGTGTAAATAGCATATCGTTAAAAAATACTCCTATTTTCACTTGGTTTAAATAGAATCCATTGCTATTTGCACTTAGTGTAATGGTATCCATCGCTTGCACTTAATGCAAATAGCATCTATCACTAAAAAATATTTGCACTTAGTGCAAATAGCATCTAACTGCTGTTTACACGGAGTGTATAGCATCTTTTGCACTTAGTGCAAATAGCCGCTACCAAAAAAAATAAAAATCCCAACACTGCTTGAAGTGGGCCGGTACGGTGCACAGATAGCCTCTGATTAGAAATGACACTATATAAACTACCAAGAGGGATCACCTCTCATCTCGACAGTTCACGTGAATGACTGCAACCGGAGTCGGTCTAGGGAGGCAGAGTAGCGGAATAATAGTGGAATCAGTGCATTACAAATGAAAAGAAGCTGGTTCATCTGCATTGTTGGGTCTGGTGTCTCTCATCTTCCTCTTGACAATACCCCATAGATTCTCTATATTCTTCAAGCACAGTAACACCATGGTCATTGAACCAGCTTTTGGTACCTTTGGCCGTGTGGGCAGGTGCCAAGTCCTGCTGGAAAATGAAATCAGCATCTCCATAAAGCTTGTCAGCAGAAGGAAGCATGAAGTGCTCTAAAATTTCTTGGTAGATGGCTGCGTTGACTGTGGACTTCAGAAAACACAGTGGACCAACACCAGCAGATGACATGGCAGCCCAAATCATCACTGACTGTGGAAACTTCACACTGGACTTCAAGCAACATGGATTCTGTGCCTCTCCACTCTTTCTCCAGACTCTGGGACCTTGATTTCCAAATTAAATGCACAATTTACTTTCATCTGAAAAGAAGACTTTGGACCACTGAGCAACAGTCCAGTTCTTTTTCTCCACAACCCAGGTAAGACGCTTCTGACATTGTCTCTGGTTCAGAAGTGGCTTGGTAGCCCTTTTCCTGAAGACGTCTGAGCGTGGTGACTCTTGATGCACTCTTGACTCCAGCTTCAGTCTACTCCTTGCGAAGCTCTCACAAGTGTTTGAATCAGCTTTGCTTGACAGTATTCTCAAATTCTTCCTTCCAGTCAACTTTACATTTAATATACAGTACTCTGTAAACAGCCACACCTGTCAGCAAGGACCCTCTGTGACTTACCCTCTTTGTGAAGGGTGTCAATGTTCGTCTTCTGGATCATTGCCAAGTCAGTAGTCTTCTCCATTATTGTGGTTTCAAACAAGAGATCCCCGGAATTTATACTGTAGGGATGGTCATTAATTGAAACTCAAATGTAAATATTCTAATAGTTTGAGATACTGATTTTTGACTTTCATGAGCTGGAAGCTCTAGTCATCAATAAAAAAAAACAAAAAACAAAACAAAAAAAAAACACTCTTGAAATGTTTTACTTTACAGGCAATTAATCTAAAATATATGAAAGTTTCACTTTTTGAAATAAGTTAGAAGATACAAGACTTTTTCACGATATTCTAATTTTTTTTAGATGTACCTGTATACACACCTGCATCTTGAAAAGTTAATGTTTTGGAAAGTGCTACGCTACATTTGTGCCATCTAGTGGTTTAGATGAAAATAATAACCTTTTACCCCGGGGCGCCCTTAGCCCCGTTGTACACACCTAAAATTTGCATAGCTGTACACAAGATAATTAACATAAACAAAAGATCTGAACACCACATTTAAACATTTTATTTAAACGTACAATAATCAGCCTTAATGTATACAAGAATGATAAATTGGGCAAGTAACATTTAAAATACAGAAAAAAACTGTTTGTAAACTGCATCCAGCCTTGTCAGCTCTAACAGCTTTTATCTAGCAGTCAAAGTCCCAATAATGATCACTACAATGACAACGAGGCCAATACCAAGGGCTGTGTGATTCAGGATGAGTGTCGTTTTGGAGTTCCCTATCTGTCGGTCACTACGAGTTATGTCGTGACGACATAGGGGATTTACTTGGAAGCCCCAATCATCTCTGACTAAAGAGAAAACGCCAATGAAATTGGCTAGTGGATTTTGCATACCTGAGCCACTCCCCGTACATACGGGTATAAAAGGGCGACAGGTGCATCCACTCATCAGATTTTTGCTTCGGAGCCAAGTGGATGAAGACGGTTGTGCCATTCTCCACAAGCCTCATCTTTGTTTTTGTTCCTGTTGGCGTCACGGTGCAAACAGCGGAGTCCCTTCTCCAGCGATTCCCCTGGGCACTTCAACTAAAAGAGCAAATTCTGAAAGAGCAAAATCACGGACGATCGCGTCTTTTTCAAGATGCCGTTTCGTCCGTGTCCTCTTGGTTGCGGTCGTTTCCTGTCCGCGGATGACGGACACGATCGTTGTCTTCAGTGTCTGGGTCTCCAGCACGCTGAAGCTGCGTTCGTGGATGACTCATGCGCCTGTTGTGGGCGTATGAGCATGACATCGCTGCGATCTCGCCTTTCCTTTTTGAAAGGATTGGCACCCTCTGCCGCCACCCGCCCCGGTCTCTCTGGCTCGAGCAGAGGACCGCCGGTTGGCGCTCTGGGAGATCTGAGGGTCACAGTAAGAGCCTCTCCGCCGGGTACGTCCCCACGGACCTCTTACTCCTCACGCAGCGAATGTCCCGTCCGGTTCCCGGGTGATTTCGCTGGTCCGTCCCACGGGGCGCCCAGCATTTCATTCGGTGCGCCACCCGAGGATAGGATGTCGATCGCAGCATCGGGGGACGGGTTTTCGTCCTCTGAGGATGAAGGTGCAGAGGGGCTGCCCCCTTCGGGTGTGGTCGCCTCCCCTGCACCGGACCCAGAGTTGACGGCCATGCTTGCCCGGGCAGCCGCGAGCATCGGGCTGGAGGTCAACAGACCGCCCAGTCCCGAGCCCTCGCGGCTGGATGATTGGTTTCTCGGAGTGGGGCGCGGCTCACAACCGCGATCTACTCCAGTGCCTTTCTTCCCGGAGGTGCATGAGGAGCTGACGAAGTCGTGGATGGCCCCTTTCACGGCCAGAAGCCGCTCGTCTGCCTCCTCCGTCCTCACTACCCTCGATGGCGGGGCTGCCAGGGGGTACGTGGGCATTCCCCAGGTGGAGAGAGCGGTCGCGGTGCACTTGTGCCCGCGAAACGCCGCCACTTGGAGGAATCGCCCGCGTCTCCCGTCCAAAGCCTGTAAGCTGACGGCTGCTCTTGCGGCCAAGGCTTATAGTGCTGCGGGCCAGGCAGCCTCTGCCCTGCATGCCATGGCGATCCTGCAGGTTCACCAAGCCAAGGCACTCAAACAAATGCACGAGGGTAGTTCCGACCCGGGGTTGATGCAGGAGCTGCGCACGGCGACTGACTTCGCTCTACGAGCGACGAAAGTCACGGCGCGGTCCCTCGGGAAGGCGATGTCTACCATGGTGGTCCAAGAGCGCCATCTCTGGCTCAACCTGGCGGAGATGAAGGATGTCGACAAAGCACGCTTTCTCGACGCTCCCGTCTCCCCGGTTGGGCTGTTCGGCGACACCGTCGAGGGATTTGCTCAGCAGTTCTCGGCGGTGCAGAGGCAGACAGAGGCGATCCAGCACATCCTGCCCCGGCGCGAGGCACCTGCAACAGCTGCCCCCGGGCCCAGGCCTCAGTCTGCTCGCCGCCGTGGGCGCCCCCCTGCGTCCTCCAGAGCTGCTCCGCCCCGTGCCGAATCAACACCTGGGCCGGCGCGTCGAGCCTCTCGCAGGAGGGCGGCGCCCCCCGCGTCCCAGCCGGGCCCCAAGTCGTCCAGGAGAGCGACGAAGCGGCCCTGACGCGGGCAACCTGGAGATGTTGGAATTTGCTCTTTCTCAGGAGACGGCGAGGACAGCGCCGCTCCTTCCCCCGGAGGAGGGCCGGGTGGAGAATCTTGTGTTCCCTTTTGTTTCTGTTCCGCCGTTGGCCCAAGGGCCAGCGGTACCCACAATGTCACAGAAAGAGCAATTTCCTTTTCCTCCAGGTTATCAGGTTCGCGGGTTGACAGTGTGCGACGCGCTGCCTCCTCACTCTCGCCCGCGACCCATCTTGCCAGCGGCCAGGAGAGTGCGGGTTGGGGACGCAGTGCCTCCCCACGCACCTCTAGCCAGTCCCCTTTGGGACCCAGGGAGTTCGGTAAGGGTGCTTCAGAACGCGCTGCCTTCTGTATCATCCAGCCATACTCCTCTGCGCTGCACCACCACAGGTACGTCGATTGTGCCGTTGGAGCCCCTTGCACGACGTCTGGAAGCGTGGCTTGCGCTGCCCAGCCCGTCTCGGTGGCTCACGCGTACAATTCGACTCGGCTATGCGATTCAGTTCGCCAGGCGACCTCCCAAGTTCAGCGGCGTTCTCGAGACCTCAGTGGTACCTCGGAACGCCCCTGTCTTGCGCGAGGAGATTGCTGTCCTCCTGGCAAAGGATGCAATCGAGCCGGTCCCTCCAGCCGAGATGAGGCAGGGGTTTTACAGCCCTTACTTCATCGTACCCAAGAAAGGCGGTGGTCTTCGGCCAATCCTGGATTTGCGAGTCTTGAACCGGAGCCTGCACAGGCTTCCGTTCAAGATGTTGACGCACAGGCGTATGATCAGGTGCATTCAGCCCCAGGATTGGTTCGCAGCGATCGACCTGAAGGATGCTTACTTTCATGTTTCGATCCTTCCGCGACACAGACCGTTCCTACGGTTTGCGTTCGAAGGTCGGGCATGGCAGTACAAGGTCCTCCCCTTCGGGCTCTCCCTGTCTCCCCGTGTCTTCACGAAGGTCGTAGAAGGCGCCCTTGCCCCGCTACGGGAAGTGGGCGTCAGGATCCTCAACTACCTCGACGACTGGCTCATTCTGGCCCGGTCCCGAGAGCAGTTGTGCGATCACAGGGAGCGGGTGTTACGGCACCTCAGCCAGTTGGGGCTTCGGGTCAACTGGGAAAAGAGCAAGCTCTCCCCTGTGCAGAGAATCTCTTTTCTCGGTGTGGAGTTAGACTCGGTGAGTATGACGGCGCGCCTCACGGACGAGCGCGCCCAATCAGTGCTGAACTGCCTGAGTTCCTTCAGGGGCAGGACTGTGGTGCCACTGAAACAGTTTCAGAGGCTCCTGGGGCATATGGCATCCGCAGCTGCGGTCACGCCGCTCGGATTGCTTCATATGAGACCACTCCAGCACTGGTTGCACTCCCGAGTCCCGAGGTGGGCATGGCGCCGCGGTTCACTTCGGGTAAGTATCACACGCGAGTGTCGCCGCTCCTTCAGCCCCTGGACGGACCTTGCCTTTCTACGGGCCGGGGTGCCCTTAGAACAAGTGTCCCGGCATGTTGTTGTCACAACAGATGCCTCCAGCACGGGCTGGGGCGCTACATGCAACGGGCAGGCAGCCTCGGGGCTCTGGACAGGGCCTCGACTGCTTTGGCATATCAATTGCCTGGAGCTGTTGGCAGTGCATCTGGCCTTGCGGCAGTTTCGGCCACTGCTGCTAGGCAAGCATGTGTTGGTCCGTACGGACAACACTGCGGCTGTGTCGTACATCAACCGGCTGGGAGGTGTACGATCACGCCGCATGTCACAGCTCGCCCGCCATCTCCTCCTCTGGAGTCACACGCAGCTCAGGTCGCTGCGCGCTGTCCACATTCCGGGGGAGCTCAACCGTGCGGCCGACGCGCTCTCACGACAGCTCACTTTTCCCGGAGAGTGGCGACTCCATCCCGAGACGATCCGGCTGATCTGGAGTCGATTCGGGGAAGCTCAGGTAGACCTGTTTGCTTCCCGCGAGTCCTCCCACTGCCAGCTATATTTCTCCCTGACCGAGGGGCCCCTCGGCACGGACGCACTGGCACACAGCTGGCCTCGGGCTTTACGCAAGTATGCATTTCCCCCAGTGAGCCTACTCGCACAGACACTGTGCAAGGTCAGGGAGGACGAGGAGCAGGTCCTGCTGGTCGCGCCGTATTGGCCCACCCGGACCTGGTTTCCGGAACTCATTCTCCTCGCGACAGCCCCTCCCTGGCGTATCCCTCTGAGGAAGGAACTCCTTTCCCAGGGGCTCGGCACCATATGGCACCCGCGTCCAGATCTGTGGAACCTCCATGTGTGGCTCCTGGACGGGACGCGGCAGACTTAAGTGGTCTACCACAGGCCGTGGTAGACACCATCACTCAGGCTAGAGCTCCTTCAACAAGGCAAGCCTATGCTCTGAAGTGGAGTCTGTTCGCGAACTGGTGTTCTTCTCGCCGGGAAGACCCCCGAAGATGCACGATTGGAGTAGTGCTTTCTTTCCTGCAAGAAAGGTTGGAGCGTAGGCTGTCACCCTCCACCTTGAAGGTGTATGTGGCTGCTATCGCGGCCCATCACGATGCAGTGGACGGCCGGTCCGTGGGAAAGCATGATCTCATCGTGAGGTTCCTGAGGGGTGCCAGGAGGTTGAATCCGCCTAGGTCACCCCTGATGCCCTCCTGGGACCTCTCTATTGTCCTGGCGGGACTTCAGAGGGGTCCCTTTGAGCCGCTGGACTCAGTCGAGCTGAAATTCCTGTCGGCTAAGACAGCGCTCCTGACCGCGCTCACTTCCATCAAGAGGGTCGGGGACCTCCAAGCATTTTCGGTGAGCGAAGAGTGCCTTGTGTTCGGGCCGGACTACTCTCACGTTGTCCTGAGACCCCGGCCTGGATACGTGCCCAAGGTTCCCACCACGCCCTTCCGTGATCAGGTGGTGAACCTGCAAGCACTGCCTTCGGAGGAGGCAGATCCAGCCTTGGCGTTGCTGTGTCCCGTAAGAGCATTGCGCATATACGTGGACCGCACCCGGAGCTTCAGAAGCTCTGAGCAGCTCTTTGTCTGCCACGGAGGTCAGCAGAAAGGGAAGGCTGTCTCCAAGCAGAGGTTGGCCCACTGGATAGTGGAGGCCATCGCCTCGGCGTATCAATCCCAAGGCGAGCCGTGCCCCCTTGGGGTGAGGGCTCACTCCACACGGAGTGTTGCCTCCTCCTATGCGTTGGCGCACGGCGCCTCTTTGGCAGACATCTGTAGAGCTGCGGGCTGGGTGACACCGAACACCTTCGCGAGATTTTACAGTCTCCGCGTGGAGCCAGTCTCTTCCCGTGTGTTGGGTAACAGGTAAGTGGCGGGAAGAGTTGGCCGGTGTCACGCTTGCTGCGCCATTCCCCCTCACCCGGGGATACGAGCGCCTGTTTCCTCCTCCAGTTCAGTTCCCCGGACGGCGAACCCTGGTGGAGACCTCCAGCACCCCCGGCAGTCAGACTGGGCGGAGCAGTCTGACGCCAGGCCCAGTACTGGTGCTAGCTCGCCCGGGTCTCCGGTCAGCCCCTGTACTCGGCTAGGTGTCCGTATGGCCTGATTCCCTTCGGGTAATCCCACACGTGTATTCGTCCACGGTACGGTTTCCCTCACGGTAAACCCGTGTCTTCCCTTTGGCAGAGTTCTGTCAGGCCCTGCTGGCAGCCCTCCTCCCTACTCCTAGGTAGGATCTGCCCCAGGGTCCAGTCGTATGTAGTACTGCCCCAGGCCTGGGTCAGTCCATATCAGTGTCTCCACATGTTACCTCCCTTCGGGCAGGATGTGGCCTCCGTAGCGCCCTTCTCCGGAAGGCTCGCTTCCCCGTCGTTACCGCCAGGCTGTAACAACAAATAGGAAAGACTTGAAGCAGTCTTTCATAGAAGGTCGAAATCCCTTCCAATTTCTTGGGGAAAGGAACAGCGGCTTGGCTATCTCCAGCAGCAATATACTCAGTGGTCCCTGCGGGCACCAAGGTTAGCGAATTTGCGCTGGGGCGATGGGAAGGTTGCGACCTTCGCATGGCATTTGTCTGTCACGCACTAGCTTGTCAACATCTGCATGCACAAGGTCGTGACGGGGTTCAGGTTGTGGCGCTTTCCATATGACCCCTATGTCGTCACGACATAACTCGTAGTGACCGACAGATAGGGAACGTCTCGGTTACGTACGTAACCCTCGTTCCCTGATGGAGGGAACGGAGACGTTATGTCCCCATGCCACAATCTTGAACCATCGCTGGTTGCCGAGGACTCGTTCTTGGCTCCTCAGCGGGTAGAAACCTGATGAGTGGATGCACCTGTCGCCCTTTTATACCCGTATGTACGGGGAGTGGCTCAGGTATGCAAAATCCACTAGCCAATTTCATTGGCGTTTTCTCTTTAGTCAGAGATGATTGGGGCTTCCAAGTAAATCCCCTATGTCGTCACGACATAACGTCTCCGTTCCCTCCATCAGGGAACGAGGGTTACGTACGTAACCGAGACGTTCTTCTCTGCTAATTCTCGCTGTCCTGAGTGGTTGGCATCTCGAGTCTGTGAAAACAATTGTGAAACAATGTCAACCATTTCTGTTCTCATTTCTTTGAGCCAGTGGCAGATGGGGAAGTTCCGAAATGAGGGTGTAAATTTCACTCTTTGTGAAAGGATTTTCTTAGTTCTACCATTAATGCTCCATTTACATTTAATGGAAGTGCTACACTGAAGGAAAATCTGGTGTATATAATTTTTTATTTTTTTTTACTTATAAATTGCTAGTAAATTTTACAAGATAAAAGAAAGAATTGTGAGAAATAAACTTAAGGCAGCGGCTATTTACACTAAGTGCAAATAGCATATTTTTTTAGTGACAGATGCCATTTACACTAAGTGCAAATAGCAATGGATTCCATTTACACTATGTTAAAATAGCAAGATTTTCTGCTATTTATACTACTTATTGCAAATAGTGTCAATTATCTGCACCTCAGTATTGTAGTACATTATAAAACAGTACGCAATAACGTAATAAATAAAAATTTATTAAATGGATGCCACCTTATTGGGACAATAAAGCCCTCCCTACACCTACCCTAACCCTACCCAATACTTTATTTTTAACTTTTTGATTATTTCCTTAATTTGTATTGAATATAAATGCCTTTCTGATGCGATATGAGATTTGAAAAGGGAGAAAAAAAATGTTTGGCAAAAGGTGGGCTCGAACTCGGGTAAAAGCATGCGCCTTACCATCTACGCCACTGAAACTAATGGTCAAGACAACAAGATGAGCTATTTGCACTTAGTGTAAATAGACACTCCGTAAACTTAAATGCCACCAGAAGTATTTTATTTCGTGGCAGAAACAGGCTACCATAAGTAACACACTGAATTAAACATGAAATTGAAGTAGAAAGACTGAAAGTGTATTCACTTGTAAAATGTACTCTGTGCAATATTCAGTTATTAAGCCAAATATTTATGTTTGCAGTGAACTGCCAGTTAATTTAGCTTTGTGAAGATACTACTGGTTACTTTTTAATCTTCCTCTTGAATGTAAACAGGTTTTTGGACAAGTTTGATGTAGTTCTTTTTTATGTACGTTATGTACATTGATAACCAAGCTAACATGATACAAAGTTAAAGTATAGGCAGGCTTATCTCTCCAGTACTGTATGGCCCGTTTTCACAGACAGGGTTTAGGTTAAGCCAGGATTAGGCCATAGTTCAATTAGGATTTTAAAGTAATTTTTACAGACATGCCTTATAAAAAAAAAAAAAACATTACTGGTGTGCATCTTGAGACAAAACAAGGGCGCTGATATATTTCATGATCAATCAGTACAAGTTTCTTTCAGTTAAAACAGCACAGTCTTACATTTTAGTCTGGGACTATAGGCTTAAGTGTCTGTGAAACCGGGGGTAAGTGTGATAGCTATGTTACCTTTCCCAACTCTGTTATTTTGCTTTTGCAGAGTAAAATATTGTTTTGGACAAAGGATTGGAAGGTTGTTTTATCCTTACCCTTTTTTTTTTTTTTAAACCTCTTACCCCCGGTTTCACAGACAAGGCCTAGTCCTAGACTAAAATGTCTTGGTCGTTTCAAATAAAATAAACATGCACTGACTGATCTTCAAATATATCAGTGCCTTTGTTTTGTCTCAAGATGCACCACAGTAAAATTTTTGTCTAAGCATGTTTAGAAAAATTACTTAAATGTCCTAATTGAACTACGGCCTAATCCTGGTTTAGTCTAAGCCCTGTCTGTGAAACCGGGCCTTAATGAACCGTTTTAAACATTTTACAATTGGATCTCTGTTGAAACAAGTTGAAAAAAATAATGTGCATGTCTTAATTTTAGGACTCTTACATTTTTTGCTCCAAGAATATTTCACAAAGCATTTTACAGTACAACAGTAAACAATAACTTATAAAATAAGTTAAAACTCTGTAGCTATTCACACCTTTATTTATACAACTGTCATTTACAGGAAGAAAAAAAAACTGTTACAATGGCCACTGTCTGGTGTGTGTGTTCCGGTTTTGTTCCGTTTTGTCCTTATTTGGTAGTTCCTGTCCTTGTTTAGATAATCATTCATCCAGTTCACCTGTCTTGTGTTAAACTCTCGTTTTCTCCTTTGTTCCCCGTTCTTTAGAAGCCTCGAGTTCCTTAGTCTGGTTTGTCGTGTCTTAACGTCATCTTGGTTTATGCTGAACTCTGTACCAGTGACTTCATTTTTTTTTTTATTAAAATACCCGTTTTTCCTGTAACCCTCGTTTTCCTGCCTGTTTGGATCAGCTAACCGTAACACCCACATTACACATACTGGATCAGTTATAGGGAAGTTACATGAAAGATCTTGTCATTTTTATTTGGCAGCGGCTATTTGCACTAAGAGTAAATAGAAGTATTTTTTAAACTAGAATGCCATTTACTCTAAATGCAAATAGCTATAGATTCTGTTTAAAATAGCAAGAATTTTCTGCTATTTATACTACTTATTGCAAATAGTGTCAATTATATGCACCTCAGTATTGTAGTACATTATAAAGCAGTATGCAATAACGTATTGAGTGTAAATTATAGTTTTAATTTAAATTATTAAATGGATGCCATCTTATGGGGACAATAAATCCCTCCCTACACCTACCCTACCTGAAACTTGTCAACTTTGATTTCCTTAATTTTTTATTGAAAATAAATGCCTTTGAGGCGACATGAGATTTGAAAAGGGAGAATCATAAGTGAATCACTCATAATGTTTGGTATCAATGTAGGGGATAAAAAAAGCAATATAGTTTCAGATACTAGATCAATGACAGAAACATTTTTAATGAGCGAATAATATACCTATTATTAACAATAAACTAATAATTAACAAAAACTGGCAAAGAACCATAAACCTGATAAATGTAATAAGGAATCATTTTTCCATATTTTTTCTTTGTGGCTGTTAAGAAACAACACTTGTAATCATTAACTTTTGATGATTACCACATCTAATTCTACAAACATTTTATGCAATTGTATGCTTAATGCTTATAAATGTTAAAGAAATTAAATAAAAGGAAAGTACGTGGACTAATATACTTACAGAGATGGAGTAAATCAGCGCAGCAATGCCCAGAGGTAAACAACAGCACAGCATGGTTAAGATGGAGTAGGCCAGGTAATCTGGCACTGGATCAGCCAGTTGAGCGGTGGTCACAAAAACTACAGGCTGTGTAGTGACCACAGTTTGTCCTGGATACGGCCCCTGGGGGACTGGCTGGCTTGGAAAGGAAGGAGGATATCCAGCAGGATTGTGCTGGTATGCTGGTGGGGGTGCTGCAGGCATCCCTGATTTCTCAGATGAATTTGAGGCCCCTGGTGGCTGATCGAAAGATTGGTTGGGATCCATTCATGCGATTATTGGATTTTCCTTTGCCTTGTGATCTGCTGAAACGTATGTAATACTGTACTCTGGTTCAGTCTTATACAGTATATGTGCCGATGAAAGTAGTCAGCAAATGGGAGGGGAGTTGTAGGTTACAGGGGAGGATTGACAAAAACTTTTCCACGGTTTCCATTACACTCTGTGACTGCAGGCACCACCTTCTTAGTTTTAGTTTACTCTGATGAAATGCATGATACGTAAAAGGATTACTTCACCACACCTGAACAGTGAATCTTTTTTTAAATATTTTTCCTCATTCCCCTGCGCTCTCAAAAAAAAAAAAAAAAAAAAGGTACAAAAGACTGAGCTGGTACTTATTCAAAGGGTACAACTTTGTAACTTAAGGGTCCATATTAGCGTTTTAAAAGGTACATATCAGTACGTAAAGTGCACGGTTATAAACTCAGCCTTCTTAATTAAATGAGAAATAACTTCTTAAAGAATGAAATCTTTTTTGGCCAAATTATTCCTCACTAGGCCTATGGTCAATAATTTGATCTCCATTGATCATTACATTTAAAATCATAACACCGTAAATTATATTTGAGGCTGCTCTATTAAAAGACACCTTATATACACTCTTTAAAATAAGGTGCTTAAAAGGTTCTTCAGTGCAATGCCATAGAATGCCATTCAGTCAAAGGTTCTTCAAAGAACCGTCTCTTTCTTGCCTTTTAATACTCCGAAGAACCTTCTTTCACCATAAAGAACCTTTTGTGAAAAAGTTTCTTCAGATGTTAAAAGGTTCTTTATGGAACCATTTAGACAAAAAAGGTTCTTCTATGACATTGTGAAGCACCTTTATTTTGATCTATTTGCACCAAGTGCTCTATTTGCTAAGTGCTCTATTTGATCTATTTGCACAAAGTACAAATAGCCCGCCTTGTTAAAGGCTGTTTACACTACCTCCACCCACTAACGTGTGATTGGGATAGTTAACAGTTACGATCACCCCCCTAATGGACACTGATGGAGACTGGCAGACCAGCGGTGAATCCAGTGCACAGATGATGGGCTGAGGGTGAGCAGAGGGGCTGAAAGGAGACAGCGGTGGCGATGGTGAAGCAAGGATGACAGGGTGGATGGTAGGGTAAAGGGTTCAGGGATGGTTTGTGCCACCCACACACACCATATCTCGACTTCCAATACTGGGAGCGCGCCAGACAGGGGAACGACATCCGTGATCTGGGCATGCAGACCATTCAGGGAAGACAGAGAGGTCAGATGATGGCAGGAGAAGAGGGGGCATGTCTGCATATATTTCCCAAATCACAGTCCATAGAGCACTGCTCACCCTTAGCCATGGATTAACATGTGTCGAGCTCTGTAGGTGGGTCTCGCACCTGGTCTGATGGCACAGGCTCTGGGGCGATTAATGAGTAAATTCAAATTTCCCAAAAACTTGGATGGACTGGACATACTTATAATGTAAATCAGACATTGAAGTCCAATTTATAATTTCTGAGGAATATTTTAATTGTGGTCAGATTTTTTTTCATCCAATCTAATTTTTTAAATGGCTTTTCTTTCTGTTTGAAATATGTTTTTTTTTTTGAGTCTGATAAGAGAATATAGGAAAATATAACTTCATTTGTTTCCTGCTAGCTAAATTTCACATGCATAAACAAAAATCTGGACCCAAACCACTCTTTTCTTTATTCAAAGTTGATCTATTCAAGTATATTATGGAAAATATCCAAACAAGCTCTGTTAATCCTAAAGCAGAGAAAACTGCATCTCTATAGTCATCCTATGTGTTCTCTTTAAGGTGTAACTTTATAAGGCCTACTTTTTTAAAAACCTAGTAACACATCCCTTACGAAAATTAACCATGATTTTACTACAAAAAAATTGTAAATATAAGTAGATTCCCCTTTCGACCACTCCAAGACTACCTATACATATCTATGTTTGTACCTGCATCATGGTCATATGACATGCGTTTTCGGTTGTGTAGTGTAGACAGAGATCGGGGCCTAAGATGGCAGTTTTACATAGGCCTACAGTACATTCTAAATCATGAACATCTTAAAGACATTTAATAAACGTCTATTTGACATCTGATAGGAAATGTCCTATTGCAGATGAGCAAACACTCTAAAAATACGTCTTGCAGATGTAAATGCAGATGTCAAATAGACGTCTCTGTGATGTGCGTGTGCTATGTTTGTACATTATTGTTTAGGGCTTGGGTAGGTGTAGATGTTAGTAAAACACAATCTAGGTAGAACGAACATTTTCAGGTGAGGAAACCTGCTATAGGGAAACACTTAATTTAATATGACTCAATTCTACAAACTTGGAATTATTCAGTTTTGGACACAGCACATGTTTTATATGCACATAATTGTGTGCCCACAGATGTAGCTCAAACTTTAACCGGCGTCTCACCTGTTTGCTGGTCAACTGTTTTCTGCTTATCAGCCTTGGCTTTTTTTTACACCAAGACATACCGCAGTGGTCCAAAAGTTCCAACTTTGTGTCATCACTCCATAAAACATTCTTTCAGATCTTCACAGGTCTATCCAAATTCATTTTAGCATGTTCAAGTCAGCCTTTCATGTTCTTTTTGGTCAAGAGTGGCAATTTGGCGAGCTGTCCCGACACGAAGGCCATATTGTTTAGTGTTCTTTTCTTTTGTAAAATGTCTTTATAAAACAAGAATAACAACTCAGTTGCATTGTGGGTTGTACAATCAGATAGCGATAGATAGATACAGTAGATAGATAGATAAAGTAGATAGATTAGTAGTAGTAGTTGGCATTTACAGTCTGTGAAAACAATTGCGAAATAATAATGTCAGCAACTTATGTTCTCATTCCGAGTTTGTTTGAGACAATGGCAGATGGGGGAGCTGTGAAAAGAGGGGGCCAAACTCTGTGGATGGATTTCACACAGCCCCTTTCACACAGAGCGTTGATCCTGGAAAATCGTCATAGAACTGCCAGAGTTTCTATTCTGTGAAAGTAAACATGTCCTGGGGGACTTATAAACATTGCTGGGATCAGTGCCAAAAGGCAGGACCAGGAAGCTCCTCACTATCTGTGCTCACTATCTGTACCAGTTTACTGGAATATGTGTCATATTGCACGTCACATCCTAATGTCTGTGTAAACGCATGCACAGATTCCGTGAAATGGCTGGCAGTGTGAACGAACCAAAATCAAACGATCCCGGTACAAATCACGGGACACATTATCCATGTATTTTCCAGAATCTAATTTTTATTTGATGGAATACTTTCAGGTTAAATGTGGATATAAACTATGTTGCTGTTGATGCACACCTTTATCTGCAACTGATTATCATTGACATGAAACAATGCAGATAGGGGTCCAACACCTAAACCAAATCTATACTGGATCACACATACTTAAAAAGAGGAACATGGCAGTTAAAGTTACATGAATTAACTTACCTTGTTTATAATCTTTACATATTTGTGTGACCACAGATACAAGTAGAGCTTTGCCCTCTCACCTCTTTGGTAGTCAATCTCCTTTTAAATTATAAAATTAAGTAAACTAAACCTGATGGAGAATCTTTACCATTCGAGTGCTGTATCAAGCAGAATTAATTAAATAGCCTAATTATCACTGCAGTATTCAAAAACACACCATAATTAACAGGAAAGTGTATTTACAGAGAGGGAATATACCAGTGCCCATGAAAGCAGCAGCACATGGTGAAGATGGAATAGCATGTGTACTCTGACACTGGATACAGCCCCTGGGCGTAGGGACCTTGAGGAACTGGCTGGCCTGGTATTACAGGCTGCAACATCACTGATTTCTCAGATGAATTGCATGCCCTTGAAGGCTGGTTGAAAGACTGGCTGGAATCCATTCTTCTGATTATTGGATTTTGGTTGAAATTTCCTTTGCCTTGTGTATGTATACTGTACTCTGGGTCAGGCTTTTCTGATCTGATGAAGGCAGTCAGCAAATGGGAAGTGAGTTGTAAGGGAGAAGTGACAAGAACTTTTTCCCACTGTTTCCATAATTCTATGTAACTGTGGTTTTACATTTACTCTGATGAGATACAATAAATGTTATACCATATTCACTAGAATCATTTGAACTGTGAATCACTTATAAGATAAAGGATCAGCATAGATTTTACGTTGTATAGTTGTTTTACGTTTGCATAATAAGTTACATTAAAAAGTAAATCAAAGTTGTTTTTTCTTATTTTCTCTTGATATTGTGCTTATTCTTTAATGTGTTTGGTAGAACAAGTTTTAAACTTATGAAAAAGGCTGCCAGCTATGTCTATAGGAACGTTTAGTGTCATAGAAATAATCTTGTAGCCATAGACGCTGTGATGTAAAACAATTTCTTCTCTATAGCTTTTATGAGACCTCTTGTTTTACAAAGAAATGCATCATACTAAAAAATATTGCATCATATATTGACATCATCACTTTTAATACACCACTAAACTGTTATTCAGTTTTTATTTTAAATCACATTTATGAATTTAGCAGATGCGTTTTATTTTGTAAGGGGAAAAATGTCAAGATTTTTTGGATGGGTGGCTAGAGATAGATAGATAGATAGATAGATAGATAGATAGATAGATAGATAGATAGATAGATAGATAGATAGATAGATAGATAGATACAAAAACAAGAATCATACTGGCTTTTTTCTTCATTATGAATTTAATTGGTCAGTTAAAGCTTTTATTGTTTTAACCATCTAGTAATCAGCCTTTAAAGCATGTTTTAACTGGGTGGATATTCATGAATTAAGCAATAACATTTAAAATTAAAAGAATCATATTTGTCTTTATAATCAGCATTCAAGCATGACTGCTCTAAAAGTTTTGGATTTGGATGTTTAATAATTGCAAAGGCAAAATATAACTGGATACCCACTTATGCATTTTCACCGATGTTTAGGCAACAAGCTGTTGTCAAGGTAAAGTCAAAATAATGAAATGGTTAAGTGAGTGTGCAATTACATTTTGTCTTTATTAAGTTCTTTACCCTATCTTGCGCCTCTAAAATCTGTGCATTTGCTTCATTGTATCATTTAAGGATCTGTTTTTACATCCAACACAAACTCATAAATAACAAACAATACAAAGAAAACGCTGCCAACAGCAACGCCAACATGATTCAGGGTGATCGCCATTTTGGAGTTCTTCTTTGCTAATTCTTGGTGTCCTGAGAAGTTGGCAATTCGAGTCTGTGAAAACAATTGCGAAACATATTGTTAACCCTGCAGATATGAAACCCTCTCAAGCTTCATTTGATAAAAGGTTTTTACAAAGCAAATAACATGTTTATTTTTTTAAAACCATGTCACACTAACATATATCAAGTTTAAATATTTTTTAAACATTTCATATATTTTATTTGTTACTATTAGTGCAAATTACTGTTAATATGGCCATCGAATCCTGAAAGTTGCAGCAAACCTTTCATTTAACTGATCTCACAATCAACCAATCAATCAATCAATCAAGAAACAAATATCCATGGATCATAATTCTTGAATTATTTGTTTTGTAATTAATCCGTTCAGTTCTATCAGTTTGACCGGTTCAGGCTGCATTATTGTATTAAAAGAGTGTAAACAGGAATAAAACAGCTGTTTGACATGCTCATTTTCAAATGTCACATTTAACTCAATGCATTACTTTCCATTTCTTTGTAACAATTTACGCTTAACATAAGTACGTTTAAATGAAAACTGACAGATGCAAGTAAAAAAAAAGAAAGAAAAAGCTTGTTTCCACCTCGGGGGGCCCCCCCTACATCGTCTGGCCCTTACAATCGTCCTAAACACCCCCCACCCCCACACCACACACACACACACACACACACACACACACACACACAACACCACTGTATATTTGTGTGACCACATACAGCTCAAGCTTTAACCAGCATCTACTTTTTAGTTATAAAGTTAAGTAAAATAATCCTGGTGGAAACTTTTTTCCATCCAAGTTCTGTACCAAGCACAAAAAATTAGTTATCACTGTGGTATTCATAAATACATCATAAATAAAAGGAAAGCACATGCATCAATACTTACAGTGAGGGAGTAAACCAGTGCAGCAGTGCCCAGAGGTAAACAGCAGCACAGCAAGGTAAAGATGGAATAGCAAGTGTACTCTGGCATTGGATTGGTCAGTGGCACTGGATTGGCCGGTGGAGTGGTGGGCACAAAAACTGCAGGCTGCACAGCGACCACAGACTGTCCTGGAAAAGAAGAAAGGTATCCAGCAATATTGTCCTGGTATACTGGTGGTTTTACAATAGGCTGCAACATCACTGATTTCTCAGATGTATTGCAGTCTTTTGAAGGCTGACTGAAGGACTGGGTGGGATACATTCTTCTGATTATTGGATTTTGGTTGTAATTTCCTTGTGCTCTGCAGCCACGTATGTGTTGCTCAACTCTGGTTCAGGCTCGTCTGTGCTGATTATAGTCAGCATATGGGAAGCAATTTGTAGGTTGTAGGGGAGGAGTGACATGATCTTTACCACTGTTTCCATGATACTATGTGACTGCAGGCCCCATTCTGGTTTTACATTTACCATGATGAGATATATGAATAATAATAATGTGCATATTTCTGCCTTAAAGGTACATATTAGTACCTTTTGAAAGAGCAACCGCCCCAGTGACAGCTTTTCTTTTCTGAGATCAGTTTCCATTACAAAGAATAATTTATCAAAACAAACTGTCTGTAAACAGATTTCTAAAGTCTGACTATTTTTGCTTTATTTTTCCAATAAAAAAATTCCAAACAAATCAGTTTGTTAATGAATCAGGCTTTTTGAACCAGTCGGGTGAGTCAATGACAGTGCTTACTTGCTTTGTTCATGATTGCATCAGCCAATTTACAATTGTAATAAGTGTGTTAATGCATTAATTCCATCTGAGCTGCATTAAACTGTCTGTAACACATTTAAATGCCACCTCTGCAGTGCAAAGAAGGATTTTGTTGATACTGCTTTCATTTGATTAGTAACAGTTTACTGAAAAGTATATTGTTCCTCATAAAGTCATGAATGCACAAGCTATCAGGATGACCTACTCAGTACTCATGGTAGCCAATATTAGCGATGTTTCAGGGTTAGGGTTGTGGGTTAGCAGTGATGGGCAGTAGCGTTGCTACAAGTAGTGAAGCTACTAGTTTAACTACATTTCTCAGTAGCATGGTGGTAGCGTCGCTGTTTTCTGAATCAAATAGCTTTTCAGTAGTTAAGCTCTTTTTTTGATCAAGTAGCGTGGTAGCGTCAAACAAAAGCTAACGTTACATTTTCCAAAGAAAGCATTCTGAAACTCGAGATCAAATCGGAAATATAACAGCTACGATCAAAAACATTCGCTGGTCAAAAGCGTCGTATTTGTACTTGATTTTGGTCAAATGTTTATATTAATATCTAATGACACATGCAACGATGCAAATAAACGTAGCCTATCTGTAGGCCTAATACATCTATATGGTAACACTACACAATACGATTTCCTTAATGTTAGCTAATGTATTATCTAACATGAGCATACAATGTATAAAATACATTCATTCAGTATTACATTTATTACAGTATTTATTCATCTTTGTTAATGTTAGTTAATGAAAATACAGTCGTTCATTGGTAGTTCATGTTAGTTCAATGTTGAAATTAACATTAATAAATGCTGCAGAAGTATTGTTCATTCTTAGTTTATGTTAACTACTCTAGTTAACTAATGTTAACTACTGAACCTTATTGTGAAGTGTTACCATTTATATAAATGTATCTGTATACAATAAAGCCACGATACCAGCTACCAATAATAGGTTTCCGGCCGACAGCAAAAATTCATTTTGCCTATGTCACAATTTGAGGTAAATCCGGCCCTGTATTTGATACTGATTATGTTGCCAAACTGGTTTGGAACAGTTGTTGAATAAACAATTAAACTGAACATTCCTATCTATCTGCTTGACTAACAGTTTTATTGATCACTGAGAGAGCAATGACTTGGTATGATGTTGGTTCAATAGAATTTATTATTATTATTATTTTAAAATAGCTTGGATGCAGTAAACTACTTTTGCCATGTTGCTGTAGCGTAACTTGTTACATTTCCCAGGGCTGTAGCTTTAGTGTAGTGAAGCTTCATTTAAAGAAGAGTAACTGTTAGCTGTTGCCCAACACTGTGGGTTAGTCATGGTGGCTGCATGTCCTAATAGGTATTTCCTTTCTGAAAAGATATTACCTAAATTTTTAACACATTTCTCATTCTTCACATTTCAGGTTTTTCTCTGCCTCACACAATATGCTATCCGTGTTGGAACAGACAGTTTTAACTACAGGTCATACTTTTAATAAATAAATAAAGACCATGCTAAATGATTGGTAGTTTTTTTGTCAATCCAATTCATTAAATGTCCAGTATTCTTGGGGTGGGAATTAACTATTTATCATGTTTTGCATTATTATTGTTCCTTTTTCAAAGACTATTTTGCCAGACTGTTTGGATGCCATAATTAAAAGTTTATAAAACTAAATAAAACTTAATTAAATTTTTAGCATAGATACTGTAACATCTCCAACTCGACTGCAGGCACCTCCTGGTGGAATCAACATGTAACATGATGAAAATAAAATCTTAGGAAGCAGATGGGGATGATTTCATGATACCCGAGTGTTTTTGGTGGGATCTTCCTCCCCTTCCATTAAAGTTTTTATTTACATTCTCTGGCACACATTTCTCATATAGGTCGCTTTTTACTATACTCCTAACCAACTTTCAGTTAATTAATCTTACATTCAATGTGCACTAAATACCAAAACACTTCGTACACATCTCAAATCAAATCATTCTTCTATGACACTAGCAAAGGATATCACTCAACAAGCATACATTGCCATAAAACCATGACCTAAGAAAAAACAACGCAGCATTATACAATATATTTTGTAAAATGTCTACAGTATATATTAAAGGTCCACACGTTTCAGATCAAAATTATTCTTAAGGCTTATTTTGAGATAAAATTATTATTGAGCAATTATTGACCTATTATTGAGCAATACAAACACCTATGCTGAAATTATTTGATTACTGGGAAACCACTCCTTGTAGTAATTCTGCTTGTCATGCTTTTTGAAAATCATTTCAGGCTGCAGGCTGCAACATCACTGATTTCTCAGATGAACTGCAGGCTCCTGGAGGCTGATTGTAAGACTGACTGGGATTCATTCGTCTGATTATTGGATTTTGATTGTAATTTTCTTTTTGCCTTGTGCTCTGCAGAGATGTGTATTATTGTACTCTGCTTAGGTCTTTTCTGTTCTGATGAAGGCAGCCAGCAAACATGAGGTGAGTTGCATCATGTAGGGGAGGAAAACTTTACCACTGTTTCCATCGTACTATGTGACTGCAGACGCCTCCTTGTGGTTTAACATTTACTCTTGATGAGATGGCTTACATGTTATATCAGCAGGAGTATTTCACCACACCCAAGCATTTTACATCATACAGACAAGAGTAATGCATCTTTCGAATCTGTAAAGACTCTACGTGCACTCACAATAACAACAAAACAGGCTTTTGTAAAGTAATGAAAGCAAACATGATGCGCTTTCTGCCGTGTGAACTTGAACGCAAAACTCTGTGTATATCTTTGCCTTACAGACATTAAAAATGTATCTATATAGACTGAAATGTCTACTTTCAAATGAACAAATTCAAATGGAAAACAAATTCTCAGATTGTGTAATCCATATGAAACATGCAGACAGGCACATCCACTACTGTGGAGATGAGTCAGCGTCGCTAACTTCAAAACAAAGAAAACACTAGTTTATCAAATTATTAAAATGTTAATGCAGTCTCCTTACTCTTCTTTTTTTTTTTTTTTTTTTTTTTTTTTTTTCCTTGACACATTCATAATTATTACTTCTGTCGGTGCGCTGTTGCATGCTTTATGTGTGCCCTTGAGCACTTATAGGCAATTAAAGGCTCATCATAATTATTTAAATGTTTATTAATAAACATGTGATTAGTTGACTAATGCTTTAAATGAACGACTACTAGTCAAAACGTTCAGATCAGAGGGATAAATTCAGGGTAGAAAATGACCATTTATATGTAAAACATAACCTAAAACATGACCTACGGTGAGATACACGCATGAAGATGAAGATGAATGCAAGTAGTCTTCAATAAGCCACAATCAGCAAATAAATCAACAAACAAACTGGCAGAAGACACACATAGGCCCTGCGTACCATTCGGAAGGGCTCATCCCTATGCCCTAATCCCTTCAAAGGGTTTACCCTCCGGAGTGAGAGTTCCGAAGGGTTGAAGAGTGTAGAGGACCAAACAACGGTTTCTTGAAGTGCCCTTCTGCATCATCATCCCGTGCCCACACGGAGGCGCCGTCATCATGGAAAGAATCTGCGCAAAGGATCATGGGATCCTGAAGTGTCCATCAGGTGTACCCTTCGAAATCCTTCATTCCGAAGGGCCCTTTGAAGTGGCTAGTTTTGAGCACCTCAGTTTGGAACGACCCTTCAATATGGCGGCCATGATTGTTTTCACTCCGAAGTGCCCTTAGAAGGGCGATATATCCCTTTTGGAACGCACCGAGGGTCTTAGTAGACCGGACACCAAACAATGAACAGAACACATCTAATATAGGAGGGCTGATGAGGGTAATTAAGGACACACACCTGAAACCAATGAAAATAATCAGACGGAGACAGTTAACTAAACAAACAGAGCACATGAGGGAGAAAACACAACAAAACAGGTCCATGAGGTGTGACAAATACAAAGATTATAATTGCACACCAGGAACCATTGTAAAATATATTTTTTTTAAATCCAGTGTAGATGAACATAACAAAGAAGTACTGTATGTGATAACAAAAGAATGAAGCCTGGCATTTTGCCTCTGCTCGTTGACCTCTGGAGGAGATGTTGGCACTGAAAGTAAATGTGAAACCTACTGTCTACCACTTCTGACTTTCACAACTACTCATTCTGAGGTTACCCTGCACCGTTTCTTCCAACCGCATGCAAAATCATTTCTGGAACATCAGACTTCTAACCTTAAACCACTTTTTGCAGACAGCAAGAGATTTAAAAAGTTGAGCGTCACTATTCAGTTTGCGTTGGTAGTAAAATCTCCCTAACAAAATACCCACTCTCAGAAAGGAACAAATGCTGTCACTACAGCGTGACCCTTTCAAAAGGCACACCTTTGTACCCAATTTACCCATAAAGCCCTTTTGCTCACTCTGGATAAGTACAGTTCTTGAAGACTGGGGAGGGTTGTACTAATGATTCGCTCAGCAGTCTTGACTACCTTCTGTAGTCTTCTGAGGTCAGATTTGGTAGCTGAGCTGAACCAGACAGTTAATGAAGTCCAGAGGACGGATTCACTAGCTGCTGCCTGTCTGTCAGGAAGCTGTTGAGCCACTGACAGACAGAGGTGGGGACGGAGAACTGAGTTAGTTTGGGCAGGAGGAGGTTTGGAATGATAATGTTAAAGGCCGAGCTGAAGTCCACAAACAGGATCCTCACATAAGTCCCTGGTCTGTCCAGATGTTGCAATATGTAATGCAGTTTCATGTTGACTGCATCATCCACAGACCTGTTTGCTCTGTAGGCAAACTGCAGGGGGTCCAGTAAGGGTCCAGTGATGTCCTTCAGACAAGCCAAAACCAGTTTTTCAAATGACAAATGACCACAGATGTTAGAGCCACAGGTCTGTAGTCGTTAAGTCCTGTAATTTTGGGTTTCTTTGGGATGGGGATGATGGTGGAGCGTTTGAAGCATGAGGGGAGTTCACACAACTCAATACTGATATGTTGAAGATCTGTGTGAAGATGGGGGCCAGCTGGTCAGTACAGGATTTCAGACAGGCTGGTGTCACACCATCTGGGCCTGGTGCCTACCTTCTCTTGTTCTTTTTGAAGACCTGGCGCACATCATCTTCACTGATTTGAATTGCAGGTGAGGGGGAGAGAGGGGTTGCAGGAGAGGTGTTCAGCGCGGGTGTGGGGTGTTTTTTCAAACCTGCAGTAGAACTCATTCAGATCGTCTGCCAGTTGTTGATTCTCCACAGTGCTGGGGGTGGTGTCTTGTAATTGGTGATGACTTTCAGACCTTTCCACACTGAAGCTGTGTCACTGGAAGAGAATTGGATCCTTAGCTTATCGGAATAATTCCTCTTTGCCACTCTGATCTCCTTCTCCAGTGTGTATTTGGCCTGTTTATCCTCCTGAGACCCAGCTATGGAGTTTTTGCCTCTGTAGTGGACATTATATTTTAGTGAATTTCTCTGAGACCTCACTTGTCACAGTTGTAAGTCTTGATGTCCTGTACAGAGCACATTCAGGGCTTTACAGAGATACTAAATGATTGGAAGTTTCACCATGACCACACCCTCTCCTGGGTCTTTAAAGATGGCTAAATTTAATTTAGTGAAACATTTTACATCCTTATGGAAATATAATTATATTTTGTAATTGTCATTTAAATCTGAATAATTTTCTAATTGTTTGTCATAAAGCAACATCTCAGGAAAATGTTATGGGTTTTCAAATTCAAATATGAATTCCTGTTATGAAACAGGACATCATTTCATACATGTCCACTGTAGAGGACACCAGGACTAAAATTATGTTTATTATGCATTTTGGGAGACATTACAATTGAATAGGAAAATAAATTATATATCTATTTTGTTATTAAATATTAGATATTATTATGAAAATCTGGTCAATTATTACTCCCATTATGACAATTCTTTTTTTCAACATGCTGTCCCAACAGCAACACATTAATATGCAAATTAGATACAGTATAGACACTGTGTTTAAAGGGAAAACCAGTTTATGGAAATTTGTACAGACATATTGCATAAAACAAAATGGTATATCAAATCATTTTGTTATATATTTTATAACATAGTTGGGAATCATCCTTAAACAAAGTTTAGAAGAAAAAAATCATGAAACCTAAAAATGTATTGGTGATTTAAAAAAAAAATCCCATTGTTTTAGCCTTTTTGATGTTTATTCATGCCATTATATTTTTAGAAAAACTTAGTCCTAGTGTCCTCTACAGAGGATATAGAAAAAAATATTAATAAAATATAATTTTTCAAAAATGTTAATTTTTTATTTTTTTTCTAATGACATGAAAAAATATTAAATTCACAAAGCTTTTTTGGATCCACCGATCGGTCTGTGCGGCGCCACTTAAAGTCGAACACACCTAATGAGTTGAGACTGGAAAACTGGACATCGCGTTGGTTTCACACGGATTACTTTAACATAGAATATTTGTTTTGGACGTGACTTACTTCATTTAAAATGAGACATTTCAAGGTATACATATATTTCTCATGTATTTGTAGACCCTTTGCAGTTTCAAACTATACCTTGTTCTTATCTGTAGGATCAAAACTCGTGGAGTATTTTTAGTTCTTTTAGCGTCATAAAGAAAATAGAGACAGCCTGCACTGGTGTACAGGTTCAACAGATTTAAGTTTCTGCCTGTAGATCGGAATAAGATGAACCACACAGTGATGTCGGAAAGAATAAAATGAAGCATCCCATTGGTTGACAATCATATAAACATTCATGTTTGCTGACAACTCTGGAATTTCGGACAAATACATGCTTATTGCACTGCTTATAATACATACAATAGTAGTAAATACGACTTGAGAGGCCGTTCACGTCCAATTTCCGATTAGGAAACTCGTATTTACGATAATTCTGATAGCATGTGAAGCCAGCATTAGTAACGACGGGCCCCAGTGCAGGCTATAACAATGGGCCCCCTGGGTTATGAAGCACATACAAACACAGCGCTCGTGTCTAGAAGGGAACCCATTTCAGTGAATTTGTGCCTAACCTACTTAATTTTGACCAACTAAAATCAGTCTCTTATCTGTTACTCATATTAAAAGGGACCTATTATGCTCCTTTTTACAAGACATAAAATAAGTCTCTGATATCCCCAGAGTGTGTATGTGAAGTTTTAGCTCAAAATACCCGACAGATCATTTTTTATAGCTTGTTAAAATTGTCACTTTTAGGGTATGAGCCAAAACGCTCTGATATTGAGTATGTTTCTTTAATGCAAATGGAGAAGAGGGCGGAGAAGAGGGCGGAGCTTCAAGAGCTCACGCATTAGCATTGCTAGCCTTTGCAAATAAACATTCCACGATTAGTACAAGCCTGTTATCTTTACAGAAAACATATTCAAAGTCAGTCATCTGATTATACTGTGCATAATAAATTCGCGTTTATGAATTACACAGACGGGAGCACGGCAGGATAAAAATAACAACATAGCTGGTCTCATGGTGCATGGCATGCTATCACAAACTTTAGTCCACAAACAAGTCCCACTCGTGATTATGAGCTCAACAAACTCAAGCGATCGACTCACATTGCTTTCATATGCAACTTTTAACTACCACATTCCTATTCACAATCATTCATGGGCAGCACCAGTGAGAACAGACAGAGTAGCTTTAGCATCATTAGCCTTACAGAGTGCCAAGTAGCTCTTTCAGAAGGGCAATTTGGAAAACAAACACATGAAACTTACTTTGTCTGGAGAGCTGACGTTCACGCAGGAAGCGTTGGTATCCCTATACGTTTTGGGGACTTTACCGATTTACAGAGGGAGAATCAGAAACAGCTCGTTCTGAGAGACTGTTTATGACTTTATTAGATTCTAAATAAACGAGTGTGTGGGTTTTTACCATTATAGGCTGGATGTTTTCACACACTGCGGCCACAAAACTGTGTTCAAACACCTTATAAAAGTGATTTTTGCATAATAGGTCCCCTTTAAATTGAACAGCTCTCTCCAACTCACACACAAACATGCAGGAATCACGGCAACCGCATTCCTCTCCGAGAGACAAGAGAGCACAATCCCACCACTTTTTGAAACATCTAGTGGCACGAGATGTCAGATGTACCTAAAAGAAAGAAACATCTCCATTCAATAAGAAATTTGTTGGACTGTGTTAAATAACAGGCAGTCTATTGTTGGAATGTGTTATGCGAGTGCTCATTGCCGCTGTTGTCAGTTCTCCCTTGGCGCTCGTGCACAATGCGCATCTTCACACAGACGATCGAGCGCTTCATTCTGGTAAAAGCACAAAACAAAATGTACACATGTGTCCTTGCTCTTGATATACAATCAGTGATGAACACCACTTTGGTTTTAATGAGAAAAAAAAACTATGCGTGGGTGCAGGGCCGTAGCTGGGGTTTGCGGGGCCCCCAGTGCAGGTTGTACTTTGAAATTGTTTAATTTGTATATTCTTTCTATTTATTTATTTGTTTTGATTAATGATGTTGTATATTATGTAAAACTTATGTAAATTAAATATTAAAATTCTCTACGTATGATCATTTATGAACTACATGACAGCAAAACGGACGTGAGGGCATGGGGGTGGTGGAAATGATTTGAAAAAGGGGTTATCATTTATCGGGATAAAAAAAAAACACTGGGTAGATTTTTTAGCATTATAGGTTAATTGTGTACACACACTGCCAAGCACACTTCAGTTCAAACAACATGTAAAAGTGAATTTTGCATCCGATGACCCCTTTAATGAAAACCACTGAACACTTGCTGCAGGAGCTCCATTTCCAGCACCCATTGCTGTGCTCTGTTTATGCTTTTCTGGGTCATACATAGGCATGTATGTAGGTAACATTCAGATTATTTTCTCCAAAGAGCTGCTTACACACAACACATCTCTGTGACTGGAGATCTTTTGGGTGTAGAAATGTGCGGTTTAATATACTTCACTTTCTTACGTGTACGCTAACGTGTGCATACAGTCTAACGCGCAGCCTTTCAAAGTATACTACATTTGATAGCATGTGAGAATGCCACACGACAAAGAGACTCACGCACTCAATTCACATGACTGCCCTCCGATAATGTAATTTTTGCTGCACACACCTTTGCACTCATGCGGACTATAGACTGTAAAAGATGGACGATGCACCTTCACTCTCTTCCACTGAAGAAAAGTGAAGTCGCCATATAGCGCTGATGTGGGTCCTGATTTCAAGTAGGGCTCGCTGCTGCCCACAAGATCCAGGGGGCATGGTTGGATCCACATCTAGGGTGTGGAGATTGGTACGTTTAGGGCTGGAGATGGGTGGGTTTAGGGATCAGGGGGTGGAGATGGGTAGGTTTAGGTATACGTAAGGTGGAAGGAGTTGGATCTGGATCCAACCACTTCCCCTGGATCTTGTGTTCTGCAGCGAGACGCTCCTCCCTGATTTTGAGTGCAAAGTAGCGAGCGAAGTGGAGCCGCATCCCACCCACACTTCTGCAGATTCGTTTGCAAGCACACGCCCCCATCCCTTTTTGAATTAGCCTGACTGCTCCATTTTTGTCTGCTCATTGCCATACAAGAGGCTTATGTTAAAATAAGGTAAATACAAACCCAATGTCCTCCTGAAGATCCTGAAAAAGTCCGGTGGTGCCTCAGTTCGCTCAGAAAAGCTGTCAATCATGACATAACACTCACATTTTTTATAGCATTACGTAACCAACTAAAACCAAACTTATTTAGAAAACGAACACTTTAACTTACATCAGCGTGATAAAAACTACGTAAATTGACAAAAACCATCTTTGGAAAAAAATTATTTGAAGTGAAATTAAATTATTTAGTTTGTCTCACGTCCCATTAGATTACATGGAGAGGGTGGGGTTTATGACCTATAGCAGTCATCTGGGGGCAATTTAAATCTTTTTGTTTCACTTTTGAAGACTTGTGCGGCACACTTGGTGGGGATGCGGAGAGTATAAACAAAGACTATAGAAATACAAAGATGGGTCACTCCTATACTTCTGAATGGGAGAAACTGCAATATACTATTCTGGTAACGAAATTTGCATCATGCGCACTCTATGCTGACCCTCGCGTATGCCTAAAATTGAAGTAGCCTATACTTTGGGCTTAAAGCTGGACTACAGACAATTAGATTAATGAAAGCACTGGTCTCTCCTCACTGAAATTCTCATTGGCCATCAGGCGCTCACGTCCAATCATTTCTAGAGCTTCTGTTGCCATGTCTTCATATTATAAGGGAAGTTGAGCTTGTTGCTTTTTTGGACTTTCAAAATATCAAATAAAATTCTTTGGCTCATTTCGATTTGGTGATGATGAAAGTGATAACTTTTGGCTCAATAAATGGTCCTACTGAATCATTAGAGTTTTGATTCACTAAGAAGAACTGGTACATACAGTAAGTCACTAGGACTAGGACTTACTGTCACTGGGAATGCGAATATGAATGGAGAGTGCTCACGTGAGAACATAAATGGTTATAAAAAGAAAAAGGGCAGGTATTATTGGTCACTGAAAGTTTTAATTAATGCATAATCAAAAGGCAGGAAGAAAAACAAACATCAATATTTATACATTGATAGTCACAGCATGGTTATGGAACATAAGATAATCAACTATAAAGCATTTTTTAGCTGCATAAATCATTTTACCCTAGAGATCAAACAGACTCAATCTTTCAGATGAAACTGCAAATTCATAAAAAATTATACTTGTCACATAATTTTTTTTGGAAAGCCCTCTATCTTCCCATTCCTGGTGTCCAACTCTGATGTCCGGAACAGCTATGGATTTGAATGGTGTTTACTGTTGACAATGATGAGAGTGACATACAACACCACGATTACAATGCCAATACCAAGAGCAGTATTGTTAAGAGTGAACGCCATTTTGGAGCTGCTTTCTGCTAACTGTTGTTGTCCAGACATGTTGGCATTCCGAGTCTGTGAAAATAAATGTGAAACAATGTCAGTTATTCCACTTCTGTTTTTTTAGCAAGTGAGCTTTGTAGTTTTTACATGTTTTAACAGATGCTAAAGGTGCTATTTCAAAATGATACACCAGCTTTTATGATCCCATTTTGACCTCTTATGGAATAATGGAAACAGGTTTCAAGTGTCAAGATTTATAGATTTGCACGTATATGTTACATCCCAAAATGGTTTCATTTCCTTTATCTGAACCATCGTGTATTGCATTTCCTTTTTCTGAACTAATTTAGTGTCTTTAATTTGTATACAGTGAACTATAGCATATTGCAGACAGGCAAAAATATGCTTCAGTAACTTCACATAGAGAAAGTTCACAGATGTGTGCACAAAGCAATGGTTAAATTAGGACGTTCTGTATTGCCACAACTCAATAACAAAAAGTCCCACCACTTACAGGAACAAAAGACGTTTGTTAAAATGGAGGCAAGCAGCTGCTTAGCAAATGAGGTCAATTTAGAAACTTGAACCATCTTCAAACAAGCATGTTATTTATGAGGAAGTTACACGCGTGAACTTATTTTTTGAAAGCTCACAGTCATGTGATCAGAACTTAACTCTTATGCTTTGCTCTCTTTTGTTTCAAATATTTGTTACATATTTAAACAATAAAATATAAACATGTTATTTTGAATGTGATCATTTACTCAGCTGCATGCTGGACAAAAATAAAGATATATTTAAAAAAAATATCATCTTTTATGCTCCACAGAAGAAAATCATACGGGTTTGGAGGGCGAGTAGCCTAAATGATGACGACATTATCATTTTAGGGTGAACTTTGTCTTGAATTTAAAATGATTTTGGGGGGAAAGATCTATAAACATTTACAAAACAAAAACAGTTAGGATTTACTTAACTATAGAGATTTCATTTTATGATTGAACAAGGTTAGTGTATCTTATTTGTAGGACACAAATAAACCATTTGAAATTGGTTAAGAAATGAACCAATGCTTACATTGATAGAGAAAACCAATGCAGCGATGCCCAGAGGTAGGCAGCAGCACAGCATGGTAAAGATGGAGTAGCCCAGGTAATCTGGCAATGGATACATCAGTGTAGTGCTGGTCACATAAACTGCAGGTTGCACAGTGACCGCAGCATGTCCTGGATATGGTCCTTGGCCGTATGGCCCTGAAACTCCATATTGCTGGGCTTGATAACCAGAAGTACTCTGGAAGTTCCCTGGAGGAGGCTGTCTAAGATGGTCCTGGTATGGTGGTGGCCCAGGCTGCAACAGCTTGGATTTCTCTGATGTATTCCAGTCTTCTTGGGGCTCCATTGTTCTGTTTTATAAACTTAGACTGTCTTATCTTCTTTGTGCTTTACAGAGAAGGCACACCTTTGTGGATTCTGGCTTAGAGGAATCAAGTTTTTCAGGAACCTTGCATGTTATTATGGTCACGAGGACATTTATAGGAATCGAACAGGAGGCGGATTGTAGGTGGAGCGATTTCGTTTCAGGAAGTAACCTCGGGTGTGACAGATTCAGTTCCCTTGTCCACAGTGTAACATACAGAACAGACATAATATTTACATAGTGTTGAATTTATCTGGTTTAATAAAAATATAAAATTTGCTTGAATAGTCATTGTGGCTTTTCATTGTATTGCTTTAACCTCATATATATGGTGTTAATGAATTTATGCTTTTAATATGTCTGTGCGTTGGAGATTTAAGGGCTTTAAAAGAAAAGAAAAGAAAATAGAAAAATAGACCACTATAAACTGGGCCCTTGGGTTTGCTTTGGCCCAAGGGCCCTGTGTTTTTAAGCTGGGTTTGCATCTTCCAAAAGGGAAGTGGGATGTTCTAAAAACCATGTGAAACCAGCATCATTTCCAAAGTTATCAATCAAACAAATCCAGACTCCTTGATTTCCACAAAACCTTCCAGATTCAACAGATAACCAAGGCTGGGTTAGAATAGTATTATTCTAAATTACCTTTAGTCCATTCTATTAATGAACAATTTGTTTGTTCCAGCACTTTGTAAAGGTCAAAAACAAAGTCTTTTTCTGTTCATGGATTTTTTATCATTTTATTATTATTCACAAAATCTCTGGTCAAATATAGACTTTTGATCCATCAGAGAAAATTAGAATTAATTTAGCCTTTATTTAAATGTGTAATTTCATAATATATTTAATTTGTCAGTTTAAACTTTCTTTGTTTTTTTTAATGCTAATTACTAAAAAAAAAAAAGAAAAATAAGATTTTGCATTTATTAACAGTACAATTTTTATGCAATGATGAAAGTCTGCAAACAGAACAAAAAAAAAAAGTCAACATTATGAAAACATTATGACATTCAGTCAACATTATGAAAACATAACATTTTTAATCATTTGATATGCAATTTATATATGATGATATGACAACATTAGTGGCTTTCGCACCGCATAGTTCTAGGAACTTACTTCTGGGAACTAGCCAGCATGGTGGATCCTAGAGAAACAATTTCACCCTTGGGCCGTTTTCCTGGTTGCATTCGCAGCGGCAACAGAAACTCTGAAGCGGACGACAACGACGTCTTCATTCACGGCATTTACAAATGTCAACAACCAGTGAATGGAGGACGCCGTGATCAAAGCTGTTTTCCATGTTCGAGGAGTAAATATGTTTACATGGCTTTTTAAATATGCTGGGTAGCCAGTGTTTCGGACATGTTTGTGGCCAATCAGCATACACTTACATCACTGGTAGTTCCTATAGAACTGTTTTAGACCCTACTCTGAAGTAGGAGCGAATTAGTTCCCCAAAACTGAGTTCCTAGAACCAAATACGTTCCTAGTTCCTGCAGTGTGAACACACCAAAAAGTGGGTACTTCCTTTAGGAACATAATTCATAGGAACTATGAAAAGGTTCCTCTGGTGTGGAAAGATAATTATGGATAAACTGTTGGCTCTGATAGGTAAAATTCATTGAGGAGGTATGCTCCAAGCATGATGAATCCCACAACAATGGCGAGATGGTTCAGGATGAGTGCAATCTGAGAGTTTCTCGCTGCTTCTCTTCTCTGTCCTGTAGCGTTAGCTGTGCGAGTCTGTAAAAGTAAAGAAAAAATCCTAAATGTCAACCATTAGTTGAGCATACATGCGGAAAAGCACGTTATCGGAAAATCAGACCTTAAACCACAAACCACAATGTGCTGTGAGCACGAGAATAATGTGGTTTTACAACATAAGCATGCATGGAAATGCCTCTACTTCTGAAGTGAACAATGCAGCGACTTGTATATTTGACATAATGATGAGCTGATGACAAAGAAGTTTCAATTTCTCTGACTCTGTAGCTCAATATGGCTGTGTTTATGGCTCAGTATGTCCAGTAAGAGACCAGCATTGCCCAACTAATTTAAACTAATCTTTTTTTCTTAGACAAGCTATTAGTTGAATACTTAGATTTTCTGACAGTTGTCAGATAAGAAAATCAGTTTCTCTACATTAGAGTAACCGTATGTCCTTTTTTCAAAGGACATGTCCTGGTTGGGATTTCTAACTGCCTAAAATGTCCAGGTTCCTCTTCAGGAACTCGAGCTGCGTCCGAGAACGCTAGGGGAACGCCTTCAGCGTGACCGTGCTCTGATACAAGTGTAATCTGTCCAAAGGATAGGAGACGTCATGGGCGGGTGACATAATGGCCAGGAACCATAAAAGCACGTGTGGTGAAACCAGCGTCAGCATTTGTAATTCAGCATAATTCTGTCGACTTGTGTGGTGAGTAAACTTATTTAGTGTTGTTTGTCCCTCACAGTCACTTGAAAACTAAACAACTTGGGCAATCCTTGTGGTGCCGGCCCCGCTTTCGCTGAGGTGGAGCGGTGGCTGCGTTCGTGGGAATCACAGATGGATCAGGTGGAGGGAATGAAGACGAACGAGCCCCTATCTTCTTCCTTTCCCATCAGATCCATCGCCCACTCACAGAGAGGGCTCGATGCTCCACCTGTCTTCCTCCGAGGAGGTGGACGTGAAGGACATCGATAAGCTTTGTAAAGTTGCATTGTTTCCACAAGCATATTATGAATGAGGAGGCTGATCGTGCTTCTCCCCGCAGTATGATCTTGTGGTTCCAGTCCCGCCGCTGCTGAGGCATGGCGGCGAGTGAGGTCTGTTTTCCCCAGATCTAGCGCTCTCGCTCGTGGCAGGAAGCCCGTGGAGCGATTCTTCCCCCTTTGAAGTGAGAGCTCGCTGTTGCAGCGTGCGTTGCCGAGGCGACGTGTGCATTATGTCATTCTGGTTCATTTGATGAATCCATTTCATATCAGTGTTTACTTGTCTGGTTGTTTTTCTGCATTTAATTGGGAGGAGTTAAATTATCTGTTTCATCTGACTAGGGTAAGTTAGATGTATATGTATATATACACATAAATATGTGTATAGGCGCACGATGTTTCACCTCTCTTCCTCTGAGGAGGTTGAGGTGGTCAGCAGGGGCTGCTGGGCGGAGCAGCCCCAACAGTGTTCCAGCTCATTTAGGGAGCGTCACTTCTCGTACTCCCCAGATTGTTGGAGTCAGAGTGGCACTCCCGGGCCGAAGCCTTCTAGCAGAAGGTGGATCTGCGGACCGTCATTCTCGCTGGATAGACTTCGGCTAAAATATCCTGCTGCCTATGGACCAGGACTTCTGAGGGCCAGCCCCTCTGGGGAAGAACGGCGTGCACCGCAGTACATGGTGCCGTCTCTCCTCAGTGCCCTCAGGAGATCGGTCTGCCAACCCTGCTACGTTCAGTGTTCCAGGGCGCAGCAATCTCCAGCGAGCACCCATCTCGGTTTCTTCTGCCCGGGAACGTAGCGGAACTGGGATGCTCACCACCCCTTCAGGGGTCTCTAGAGCAGCTAGTTCGGCTTTCTCCTGCCGGTGTGCCATTCCAGGATACCAGTCGCTCTGATTACACCAGAGGCCAGTTTCGGGAGACTGGTTCCCTCAGCAGGGGGTTCATGAGGTTTGCTTTGGGTGCAAAGCATACCAATATCAGTTCTTCCCCTCAAAATGGTCACTGCAAGCGTTGTAGGCCTCCTCTCACTGCTGAGAGTTTTCGAGGCCTCCACTCGCCAGATCTCCGCTGGGGCAGCTATGTGAGTCGTATGTGTACCTCCTCACAAAATGCTCAGTGTCTAGAGTGTTGCAGGCCTCCTCTCGATCCAGATAGTCGTCATGCTGAGGCCTCTGCTCCAAGAGCTCAACCATTTGGCGAGTGTCGTCAGGCCTCCTCTCGCTCAGAGAGTTCTAGAGGCCTCCGCTCGCCGGAGCATGAGGAAACTGTACG
Organism: Barbus barbus; assembly: GCF_936440315.1. Taxonomy (NCBI): domain Eukaryota; kingdom Metazoa; phylum Chordata; class Actinopteri; order Cypriniformes; family Cyprinidae; genus Barbus; species Barbus barbus. The sequence goes on from NC_136749.1 coordinate 26,144,899, forward strand.
CCCTGAAGTGGAAGTCTCCCTTCATGGTGCGGAGGTTGCCAGCTCGACCCAGTCAACTGCCCGACTGGTACAGTTCCGGAGTTCGTGCAGGCCTATGCCTATGCCTCCGCAGGGTTAACCCACTCCACCCTGAAGGTCTACGTGGCGGCTTCACCGGCCTACCATGCCCCTCTTGGTGGCCAGTCAGTGGGTAGACACCCCCTAGTTACATGTTTCCTCCAGAGAGCTTTTGCTATGTGGTGGATCAGGATGCTATTCCATAGCCTCGTGTCCAAACTTAACAGGTATTACAGGTATCATTTGTTGCATTTAGCTGAATGCAACGTTACAGAATGCATGTCTCAAATTACACTGAAAAACCGTTTCTATCTAACATGCATATTTGACATACATTTGAATCCCCAATATTAAATCTTATACTTAAAAATAAAAAATAAATCTTTAGCTGTATGAATCTCTATGAGGACTCATTAAAATAGTACTATTACCTCTTTTGACCCAAAATCTTGGACATATACCTTGAGTATACATATACCTTGGTCTTTATAAAGCATTCAAACAATATTTATGAATTTTGGACCAACCCTTACCAAAAAGTAGCATACTTCAAGTTTATTTTATGAAGTACACTTATGTAACGTTCAAGTAGATTTTTAAGTATACTAACCCCCAGTTTCAAGATAAAGCTTAAGCCTAGTCCTAGACTAAAATCTAGAAACTTGCTCTGACTGATCTTAAAATATAACAGTGCTTTTGTTTTGCCTCAAGATGCACACCAGTAATGTTTTTTTCTAAGTACGTTTATAAAAATTACTTAATGTCCTAACTGAACTATGGCCTAATCCTGGCTTAGTTTACGCCCTGTCTGTGAAACCGGGCCTTTATGAGGTATGTATACAAATAAATCGGTGTACTAGTAGTATACTTGCAAGTGTACTAATTTAATACTCCTTGGGACTAAATTGGCCCACTTTCTAGTATATAAAAGTATACTTTTAGTATACTTTAAGTATAACAGTAGTGAACTTTGAGTATACAACTAGTTTACAGCTTGTACTGCAAATGAAGCATAGCGATAGTTCTGGCAGGCCATGTGGTAACACTTTATTTCGATAAATAAATGAATACTTACAGCTCTGGAGAAATGAACAGCGGCACATCCCAGACAGACACACATTAACATGGCAAATTTAGAGTAGCACATGTAATCCGGCACAGGTTCAGCTGGTGGCTCATGACTCATGAACTCAGAGGGTTGGACAATGACCACAGACTGGTCGATACCAGGCTGGACTGCATGAGGATTTCTATCATTGCAATCCTGAGGATATAGTGGAGATAATTCCAGGGCCATGCCTGGTCACTTCCACCCTTCTTTTAGAGAGATGTGCCTCTTTGTTTTTCAGATGAGTCTTTTCTCAGTAACTTGGTCTTTTATGGTGAACAGTGTGAAGAGTACTAGGGTGTGGTGAAGGGGAACCAAAGTGGGCTAGTTTTTAGTTTAACCACACAGTACTCTCCAGATAGCATAAACTTTTGGGCCAAATGTGGCAGATACCTGGCATGGCCGAGCACATACAGTATGGGCCAAACTTTTACCATATATGTTTTGCCATGGCTTCAGAATTGGAGGGAATGTTCTTTTGGATAACTATTTGTATTGAGGTATATGGGCCAGATGACAGCATGATGCAACTGAGATATAACACACTATGGAATATGTTAACCTTTGGTTAACATTTGGTTTTTACTAGGACAAATACACGTAATCTGCTAGAGTGCAGCAGGTTAGTGACAGCCCACATCTCAGTCTATTCAACAACGCCATTGGTTGCTATCTTTTTTTTTTCTCAGCTTGCCTTGAAATCCTGTTGGGGTTTTACTGAAAATGTGACTGGCAGCTATTATATATATAGAGCAGGGGCATTCTTTTTTAAAATTCATATGTTTGTTGAACAACAACAGAAAGGCATTCATAACAGAAAGATTGAAATATAAATGTTCATATCACGCTCTATATACAACATACCACATAATAAATTACAGATAAAAACAAAAAATAAACAAAGAAAAATAAATACAAAGAAAAAAGTAGGGGAGTAGGGAAAATAAAAACTTTGCTTTGGGACCTTTCTTCCCTCTTAATGTCTCCAAATACAGTATGTTAGAAATTCCTCGAGTATACATATACCTTGGTCTTTATAAAGCATATTTATGAATTTTGTACCAACCCTTACCACAAAGTAGCATACTTCAAGTTTATTTTATGAAGTACACTTAATTAAAGTTCAAGTATATTTTTAAGTATACTAACCCCCAGTTTCAAGATCTGTTTGAAATTAAAGGATTAGTTCACTTCCATAATAAACGTTTCCTGATCATTTACTCACCCCCATGCCATCCAAGATGTTCATGTCTTTCTTTCTTATTTCTTATATTTTAATAAACAAATAAATAATATTATGTATTTATTTATTAAATTACTTACTTACACTTTTTTGGGGCTATTTCAAAATTAAAAGTCAGTTAATTAATTTGTTCCAACTCTTTCCAAAGATCAAAAAGTTTGTTTCCATTTACATTGTTAATGGACTTTATTATTCACAACATTTCAGGTCAAGCATAGATTTTTGAGACTTAAGAGAAAATGAGAATGAAAAATATATATATTTTAATGAACCGTTATAAAAAAATGTCAAGTAGTATTTATTTGAAGTATTTATTTAGCATTTAGCAACAACAATACAACATTTAACTTTATTTAATACCAAATTTACCTAAAAACATAGATGGGTTGTAACTTTGGAAAGATAACTATGGATGAAATTTTTCATCTGATAGGTAAAAATTGTAGAGGAAATATGCTCCAGTCATGATGATTCCCACAACAACAGCGACATGGTTCAGGATGAGTGCAGTTTGAGAGTTTCTTGCTGCTTCTCTCCTCTGTCCCACAGCATTAGCAGAGCGAGTCTGTGAAAGTAAAGATAAATGTCAGCCACTGGTTGAGTGTATATCCTGGCTCTAGGGCTCATTTAGAGACCTCATCTAGAGACCAGCATTATGATGTATTACCCTGTATTATGATTTATATGCTATATCCTGGGAGCAGCTGGAAACAGGTAATATAGTTTTCCACTACTGCACTTCAACAGACATGATTCGCTGCTGAGATGACCATATGCAATTTATCAGGTAAATTTTCATATCAATTTTTAAACCAAATCATAGCAGAAACTCATTACAAAATTTCCCCCTACTTTAGTAATCTCGACTATGGTGGTTTTTAACTTTGCTATAATTACTAAATTATACTATAGTATAGGCCTACTATTTGTATCAATGTCATGTAAGATATATGTTGTAATAATACAATAAGTACCCCGTATGTAGTGAATAGTAATAGTTCAATAAATAGTAACTTTAGGTAACTGAGATAGGGTTGTGCGATATTGACAAAAATTATATCTAAATATTTTCTGGGATTTTATCGATAATGATAATTAGACAATATTTTGCTGGGTGTGTTATAGTGCTGGTATATTACGGACTACCGTGGACAGCTGACTCATTTTTTTAATTCTTCATATTCTGTGTGGTCGGTTCACAGCAGTGATAGAAATGAATCTTTTCCAATAAGTTTAAATAGATTTGTACCTTTTATGGGTATTTTTATCTTTGTAAAACCATTTTTGTCTAAAAGTGTGTGTTTTTTACATACTGTTTAATGCAGAACATGAATGCATTTAACCTGCAGTTATGCAATGTTTTTATATTTTAAACATAAAACAGAGTTTAGCTCCAACCCTAATCAAAGTCTTGCTTGGTATACTTGAAAATTCAAGGCAGGTGTGTTGTGGCAAGTTGGAGCTAAACTCTGCAGGACACTGGCCCTCCAGGAACAAGTTTGGTGACCCCTGCTGTAGTGAATTCAAATTCCTGTGCGCAGGAGAGAGAGAGCGGAGCCGTTTTCAATCTTTAAATTCAGAGGATTTTCTATCATTAAAGTTATGGTAAGTATACTGAGTTTTGTATTTATTAAGTCATGTTTCACGTACTACATTGTATTTTGCAGAATAACAGTGAATTTGCGCCTTTACTGGTGTCATGTTGGTGTTTATAGCCCGTACTGATCTCTCGGTAGGGGGGTGCGATATATATCGTCTGTGATGATATTGTAACTGTTGTTTTAACGATGTGGGATTTGACATTATCATGTATATCGCAAAAACCAAACAAAACCTGCCTAACTTACAGAGTGCACGACGTGATGACGATTAGACTAGTGCATGTGCGCATTTACTGTTTTTACTCTATTCCCCCCCCCAAAAAAAAAAACAGCACTGTTTTGCGTCTCTGAGCAACGTGTTGTGTTTCTTTCCTGAATGAATCAATCAACCGTTTAAATGATTCGGCTAAATCGCAATGACTCACTTATTAACAATGACTTGCTGCCACCTACTGGTGGTTTTAATTTCACATTTAAAGTACCTTTTCATTTTAAAAATAATTGTAACTATCAGTATTCAGCGTTTTATGTTTAAAATATAAAAACATTGCATAACTGCAGGTTAAATGCATTCATGTTCTGCATTAAACAGTATGTAAAAAACACACACTTTTAGACAAAAATGGTTTTACAAAGATAAAAATACCCATAAAAGGTAAAAATCAATTTAAACTTATTGGAAAAGATTAATTTCTATCACTGCTGTGAACTGACCACACAGAATATGAAGAATTTAAACAAATTAGTCAGCTGTCCACGGTAGTCCGTAATATACCAGCACTATAACACACCCAGCAAAATATTGTCTAATTATCATTATCGATAAAATCCCAGAAAATATTTAGATATAATTTTTGTCAATATCGCACAACCCTATCTCAGTTACCTAAAGTTACTATTTATTGAACTAAATTATTTTTATCTCACTTTATGATGAATATATGAAATGTATGAGACACAAGGAATACGTTTCTGCTATAATTATTTTTTGTTCCCATTTGTGTAACCCACCATTGCTAGGTCTGAGCTCACGAGGCACCATTTGGTGTAGAAAAGAAACCACTACGAATTTCACTGAGTATTTAACAATAGTTCTTATTGTATATACAGGTCCTTTTCAAAAAATTAGCATATTGTGATAAAGTTCATTATTTTCTGTAATGTACTGATAAACATTAGACTTTCATATATTTTAGATTCATTACAACACAACTGAAGTAGTTCAAGCCTTTTATTGTTTTAATATTGATGATTTTGGCATACAGCTCATGAAAACCCAAAATTCCTATCTCAAAAAATTAGCATATCATGAAAAGGTTCTCTAAACGAGCTATTAACCTAATCATCTGAATCAACTAATTAACTCTAAACACCTGCAAAAGATTCCTGAGGCTTTTAAAAACTCCCAGCCTGGTTCATTACTCAAAACCGCAATCATGGGTAAGACTGCCGACCTGACTGCTGTCCAGAAGGCCATCATTGACACCCTCAAGCAAGAGGGTAAGACACAGAAAGACATTTCTGAACGAATAGGCTGTTCCCAGAGTGCTGTATCAAGGCACCTCAGTGGGAAGTCTGTGGGAAGGAAAAAGTGTGGCAGAAAACGCAGCACAACGAGAAGAAGTGACCGGACCCTGAGGAAGATTGTGGAGAAGGACCGATTCCAGACCTTGGGGGACCTGCGGAAGCAGTGGACTGAGTCTGGAGTAGAAACATCCAGAGCCACCGTGTACAGGCGTGTGCAGGAAATGGGCTACAGGTGCCGCATTCCCCAGGTCAAGCCACTTTTGAACCAGAAACAGCGGCAGAAGCGCCTGACCTGGGCTACAGAGAAGCAGCACTGGACTGTTGCTCAGTGGTCCAAAGTACTTTTTTCGGATGAAAGCAAATTTTGCATGTCATTCGGAAATCAAGGTGCCAGAGTCTGGAGGAAGACTGGGGAGAGGGAAATGCCAAAATGCCTGAAGTCCAGTGTCAAGTACCCACAGTCAGTGATGCTGGTGTTGGTCCACTGTGTTTTATCAAGGGCAGGGTCAATGCAGCTAGCTATCAGGAGATTTTGGAGCACGTCATGCTTCCATCTGCTGAAAAGCTTTATGGAGATGAAGATTTCATTTTTCAGCACGACCTGGCACCTGCTCACAGTGCCAAAACCACTGGTAAATGGTTTACTGACCATGGTATTACTGTGCTCAATTGGCCTGCCAACTCTCCTGACCTGAACCCCATAGAGAATCTGTGGGATATTGTGAAGAGAAAGTTGAGAGACGCAAGACCCAACACTCTGGATGAGCTTAAGGCCGCTATCGAAGCATCCTGGGCCTCCATAACACCTCAGCAGTGCCACAGGCTGATTGCCTCCATGCCACGCCGCATTGAAGCAGTCATTTCTGCAAAAGGATTCCCGACCAAGTATTGAGTGCATAACTGAACATAATTATTTGAAGGTTGACTTTTTTTTGTATTAAAAACACTTTTCTTTTATTGGTCAGATGAAATATGCTAATTTTTTGAGATAGGAATTTTGGGTTTTCATGAGCTGTATGCCAAAATCATCAATATTAAAACAATAAAAGGCTTGAACTACTTCAGTTGTGTTGTAATGAATCTAAAATATATGAAAGTCTAATGTTTATCAGTACATTACAGAAAATAATGAACTTTATCACAATATGCTAATTTTTTGAAAAGGACCCTGTATATATATATATATTCCATATTAGTGTCAAATACTAGCTCTTAGATATAATTTGTGAGGAGTTGCTTTATTGAGAGCTGCCATGAGACATGGCTCGGTGTAATGTAGGCTGCTAATTCTAATGTAGACTTAGTATTGACATTATTTTATTTTTATTTTTACAGAGTACAGAGCCATTGGAGAACCACACAACTGTAATGGAAATGGGAATTCTTGAAATTTCCAAGGGTTCTGTCAAGTGTGCTGAATGTCTGCATTGTCCTGGAAGAGGAGCTGGTGCTTGACAACTTAGGAGACTTTGTAAATGCATTTATTGTACTTTTTTGGATTATTGTATGCACTCATCCTGGAGTGCAACAAGGACTTAAAGGGATAGTTTACCCAAAAATGAAAATATGTCATTAATTACTTACCCTCATGTCGTTCCAAACCCGTAAGACCTTTGTTCATCTTCAGAAAACAAATTAAGATATTTTTGATGAAATCCGATGATGAAATTTGTTTGATGAAACAACGGTCTTATTGATGTGGAACGACATGAGGGTAATTAATGACAGAATTTGAACCTCAAAGTACCTTTTATGAGTTTTTTTGGCAAACATTTGACGTGTAAGTACCCAAAATACCTCTTGTGAGAATAGTAGAGTTCATGTGACATTACTCTAAACACTGGGTGGAGTAACCTCCCCACTACTTAAATTTGATGTGTTTTTGACATTTTTAATATGTGAATGTTTTTGATGTTTAAATAGTTAAGATGCAGTTTCATGAGCTCAGAGTACCTTTTGTGAGAATTGTAATATTCAGTGACATTAACCTAAACACTGAAGTAACCTCAGATAAATTATTATAATATTAGATATAATTAATATAATATTAATATTAGAATAATTATTTTATTTTTCAACATTTTTGCAACAAGAAACAAGTTTTGTGTCTGCGTTTCCGTTGAAAGTGAAGAACCTGCTTGCAAGCATTTGACCACTTGTCAAAGATTACCTTCCATTTCCACAATGAGTAATAATAATCAAACAAAGAACAATGGAAGACAAAAAGTGACAAGTGCAATTTAAAAACAACAACAAAAGGTTACACCTTCATCAGTGACACTGAATTACAAGCATATACCAGACTCTTTTTATAACAAAGTAAATAAAACAAAGAATATCGATGTACTTTTTACATGAAAATACTATTTTAGTATTTTATACTCCAAATATTAATATTTTATTCAATTGTGTTATAGCTATTTCTTTGATTAATTGTGTGAAATTTCTTTTAGTGAAAATAGTTTCTATGCTACAGTGAGGAAAAAAAAGTTCAACAGTTTTAATGACTGCAAACAGGTGTGTCTTTAATTTGAACTAATTTGGATAATATGCAAATCCTTACTGCTAAAAATACAGGAAAAATACAATCAAAGCTAAATAAGTGAAAACTTACAGCTCTAGAGAATTGAAGAGCACAAAGTCCCAGACAGAGACAGCAGCACAGCGTGGTAAATCTGGAGTAGCACATGTAATCCGGCACAGGCTCGGCTGGTGGATTGTGCCTCATGTTCGCAGAGGGTTGAACAATGACCACAGGCTGGTTGTGTTGATTCTGGACCTGGGGAAGGAGCTGGATGCTCCCGGGATGGACTGCATGAGAATGTCCATCATTACCACTCTGAGCATAAAGTGGAGAAAAAGTCTGGTCCATGCCTGATCACCTCACCCTTCTTCTTTAGATATGGCTCTTTGTTTTTCAGATCAAATACTGTGAGACTTTTCTCAGTACCTTGACCTTTTATGGTGAACGGTAATGGGTTGTGGTAAAGGATAAGTGGCCTAGTTCTTAATTTAACTACACAGTTTATAGTACATTTTGAATACTAGTTCTTAGCTGGTTTTGCTTCAGAATCTTTAATTGAACATTCACATTGGATTTTAGATTGATATTGTACGTGGTGACCAAAAACTGTATGAAATTATGCAATTAAAACTTGCCTTCTAAAAACTGAATGATCTTTTTAAGCTTTGGAAATTGTGACGTCTTTGAAGAAAGTAGAAGATCATTCTAGATTTTCTTATGACAGTGAAGTGGTAAACCAGCTCTGACCCTGAGGTTTCATTTCTGTGAAACTTAACCCAAAACCACCTTGTGACAATTAGAGTTTGATCTTTCTGATGTGGTCAAAAAAAAAAAAATGTTTTTTTTTTTACTTTTTCCGACCATGCAATGCCTCAATGTTTGCAAAAAGATAAAAAAAAAATTTGCAAAAAAAATTTAAATACAAGCATGATGAATAGCATCAAGATTCTCTTCTTTCAATGGTGTGAAAAAAATGTGGTTCTGTTCTTACAGCCAGAGTTATTATAGTAACTAAACCTAAAAAAGAAATTAAATGTAAAAACATTAATAAACAATAGTTGAAATAATATATACAGTATAACTGTATTTTACATTGCAATCAGGACTGACAATTGTATTCTGATAACAGTTCCTGTGTAATGCCTAAAAATATCAGTGAGTAGAGGGCGCTGTTGAGTCAATTTTGAACTTTGTAGCTGTTTTTTTCCCATCATTCTCCCAGTTACATTTAATTTTTTCACTGTGTTATCTAGCTTCACCTGAATAGCTTCTTAAAAACATTTGACATGCATGAAAAGGATGTGAAACGTAACAAGTAAGAGGCTATAGCTACATTGTCTAATGCTTGCCTTAATCATGCAAAATCCAAACAAATCTCGTGCTCATCTAAAGGCTTTGAGAAACAGCAGGGTATCAGTCAGCTGGAGACAGAGAACAGAAAACATTGTTGCAGGTGTTTTTTAGTGTCTTTTAGTTTATTTTAGTGTACATTTGACTGATACTGACAATTTTCACATGACCGATAAAAATAAACTCTTAATACTACTAGCATGTCTGTGATGAATAGGCTGGAAATGAAAATAAATCAAGCACATGACAATATCGCAATGTAAATATGATAGCGTGATCTTTTCATGTCTTTTTTTAACTAGTTACTCAACACCAAAGCAAGTCTGAACATTAAACTACTTCACACAGAATGCAACAGTGTAATATTGTATGGATTCACTAGAGCTTACAGTAACATTTGGTTACAGGTTTCCATATGAGACTGATTCAGTACACTGCCATTGAAAGCCTTCCCTTGCATACCTACATCCAACATAATTTAATACATTTACTGACAGGATAAAAAGCCATTTACATTCAGATTTTTGGTAATCGATTTATATTAAATGATATTGAAATGACACATCTGGCATAAAAAATGGTATATGGATTTTCAGCTTCCTCCTCTGGAGAAGACAGGCAGTGAAAACACAGAAAACCTTCGTATCAGGTTCCTCGTCTTAAAAGAGAAATGGTTCCTCTGTTAAACCAGCACATGGGATAAAGGCGGACCGTCTCCTCTGATTGGTTCAGGTCAGGTCGACAGGTATTTAGCATTCACTGGCCCTTGCTGAAAAACAAAGTAATATCCTATTTAAAAATATATAACAGATTTTACATTCATGATATGAAACACAATAATTTATCAAGTGGGGTCATATTTTGTATTTTTCATTTGACTTAAAAAAAAATCTTTAAATTAATATAAATAATTTATATTAAATCTTGTCTTTATTATCATATTTATATATTTTTGCACTTTTGTATTATATTTTATAATTATTATTATATATAAATGTAAATGTATTTATAAATAAAATGATTTTATTAAAATTTTTAATATAATATTTTTTCACTTTTGCTTTAAATATATGATCTTTATAGGTGAATAAAACTGAATTTAAAAAATCATTTAAATTATTTTTTTTTCCCCTTAATATCCACTTATTAAATTTGTATTAGTTATTTTTAGATCACAATGTCCTTATTCCTAATTTAATTGGTCTGTGCTAAGTTATCTGTATGAAATCAGAAAGTTGCAGAACTACAAAAGATATATTTCTAGCAGCTTAATTAAAATAAAATTCAATGGAAAATTTCAAGGTCTGAAAGTTACAGCATGTGTCCATTGCACAATGAACTCTTTAATCTCAAAAGATCAAGGACAATTTGACACCCCTTTGAATAATTTAAACCCCAGTTACAAAAAAATGCAAATTCTAATTCCTTTATTCTTCACTATAAACAATGAGATACTGAATATATAATAAAATATTTACATAGCACATCTTTGTATCCTGTTTCTCCAACCCTACCCTCAGGGATCATGAGTGTAAATACACCCAAGGGAGAAAGTATGACTCATCCTGGAAACCATGTGAGTGGTGCTGTGGAGACGGGCCATACGGGCCCACCACTGAGCACAGACCCACTGTATCCCACTGCATCACGGGGCACTGGCACAGCAATAATTAGCAGATGGATTCCACACGGCCATCAGACCACACAGGGTTACAGTGACGTGTTTTATAAGGGTCTTTTTTTATATACCAGCTAGGGATGTAACGATTACCGGTTTGACGATAAATCATGATAAAATTCCCCGCGGTTAGTATTACCGTTTCATATTTTAATTATCATTAAAACCGTATTCGATTACCGTGATTTAAACAACTCGCGATAAATAAATACTGTCCGGCATAAAGCAGAGTTTTCAGTAACAGTCTCACGTGCGCACAGCAGCACAGTAGTTTCGTTCTGAGTGAAAATAGGGCGGAAAAGCTGGGAGGTTTTAAAAGAGTGCTAAGGGAATTATACAAATTAATATATCAATGAATTAATTATATGAATGTACCTCTGAAGGTTCAGACTGTCTTCAGAAACGATTTGATGGCATTTTGTTCTCATCTTTGCTCCATGTAATACCTAAAGGAAGTGTTCGCGGAGTTCACAGGAATCAGCTGTAATTCAGCTTTTCCGTATAAAGCGCCACCTGCTGCCAGAGAGTGGATTTACAGACACTTATTTACATTCAGTCTGTGTGCAGTTTCTGTCTGGCCAAAAAATTGACCAAATTTGCATGACCTGCTGTAAATTTTAACCGGTTGATGAAAAACAAACTTATGTACATTTAAACAATTCAGATAAGCTATATAGAATTATTTATGGAGCAGATAAAATACATATAATCATTTATTAATTATCATTTTAATTTAACCCTTTTCTTTAAAGGCTGAAATGTGTGGTCTACCTTTATGTTAAACTTTTTCAAAGCTTTATTTGAACATTTACATTATTTATTTGAACATGCTATTAAACTGGTGTCAGTCAAGTTGTCATTTAAAATCCAGACCTCATTGGTAATGTTATTGTTTTAGTGATTATGCAAACAAAAAGTCATTTTATTTGCTGTTTGTTGATTTTTAAGTATGAAACTTGGTGAAGTGATTTATGTTTCGGTACTTTTTGAACATCTCCAGCACATTTTAACAATATCGTGATAATACTGATAACCGTGATAATTTTGGTCACTATAATCGTGATGAGAAATTTTCATACCGTTACATCCCTAATACCAGCACTGTCTTCATGTTACTGGGTTATTTTTTTGTAAACTGCACAGGTAGATGAAGGCGGTCAAACCTGTGTCGTTGAGCATCGCTTGAGCGTTACTTCCTGTCCTCCTCCTGTCAAAAGAGAGCTGTGCTGTTAGAGCTATACAACTTCTATACTTTTATGTACGTAAAAGTTAAAAATATATACTCTTTATACCTCTTGTCTTGGTTGAACTTGCATCTGCAGTGTCCACCTGTAATAATGGCAAAGGATGTTTTTAAACAGAGAGAATCCAAAATATGTCAAGGTCACATTTAAACTCAAAATGCAAAGGGAAAAACATGAATATAAGCGTATTAGCAAAGGTTATGGCTGTACTGTCTATATAAGCATATCTGAATATTGTCAGTTTGACAGATTATGTACATAAATAATGTGTGCTTTCCACTAATTCGGGATCTGCTGTCAATAGTTCAAAATATGCATTCAAGCCTCCATTAATAATTAAACAATAAAACAAGTTAATACTAAGTGAGTTACGTTTTATTTCAGTGAGTCAATATTAAGTAACTTAGCCTACATTTTAGACACAATATTGAAAGTTAAAATAAATAAAAATTAAGTAGTTCTAAACAAAAGAGAGTAGCAGTGTTTTGTTTTATAATGATCCTGTGAAACCTCACTATTATAGACTGAACTTGATTTCTAACTAAATGAATCACAGTAGTTGAACAAATCAGTTGAGAAAGCTATAATGACTCGCTCACAATACACAAAATACGCTGTCTTGCCGTCACCTATTGGTGGAACTATGTAACAATTTAGTTCATTCATTTTAGTACAAGATATAAAATAAATATATAAATATAAAAATATATAGGCCTATAAACTATGACATAAAAGATATAAACTATATAGATAAAACAATATAGCCTATATCACTACACTTTATATAGTCTCGATATATGTTACTCAGCTTGTGAGAACATAGATAAAATATGAAATTTGTAAAATTCTAAAAGTCAATAACACACTCACTGAAAAGAATAGTGATGCCAATCAGACATAGAACTGCTGCCAAGATCAGACCTCCGACCCGAAGTCTGTGATAATCTGGTGTGAGACAGAATGAGACAGAACAATCAAAGAAAATTTGCAAGATGATCTTGAGAACTCCTTATGATGGATTATGGATGGTAGGCTCAAATTATAAGATGTGTGCAACTAACCAAAAGAGAAGGGGTCATCCTCTGCTGCAAAGTCCAAACCAGAAAAAGCATGAAAAAAATGCATGTAACGTTGAGTAATAATATTTTATCACAAGGATGAAAACAGAAAAAGAAAGAAGAACAGAAAAAAAATGAAATTTGAAATCTCTTACTTGTCTGCTGACCTTCTGCCAACACAAGGGACAAAACTATAAAAGTAATATATTAGCAACATAGTATATTAGTGTGTGTTCATAGGAGTTTGAGTTATTCATTTATAGTTACTTGTGGTACATAAACTTAATGCACCTATAATGCATTTACAGTTCATTAAAGACAACAAGCAATATATATATATATATATATATATATATATATATATATATATATATACATATACATACATACATACACACACATATATATATATACTGTGTATATATTGGTACAAAACTTACGTGTCAAGAAAACTAGTGCCAAAGTCTTCATCATGACAGTGTGGATTTAACCTGCAATACAAAATTAGGTTTGCCATGAAAAAATAATAACATGTACATGGTCTGTGTTAAATCAAAAATGTTTCCTATTTAATATCTTAATGCATGTTGTAGGTCTTATTGTGCATGTTTGATTCTCCAGTCTATCATTAAATCTTAGAAATCTCTTCGAAACTTTTAAGCAATTTTTATATATTTTTTTACCTTGAAATATGAGTTTTAAAACAATTCTGATAATGCAATTACTTCTAAAGAGGCGAAAGGCTTGTTTCTGGGAGCATGTAAGTTTGGTAATCTGGTACCAAAATTGCTTTATGGCAGCAACAAATGCACATGTGCAGTGGCTATCCACTGTAATCACGTACTGTAGGGGGCTCCAAAGTCCCAAAACTACATAGAGTTGCTTTAATCAAAAAGTAATAAATTCTTCCACCTCTCAAACCACTTTCCTTTTTGCTGATGTCACCAAGCCCTTTTATTTTTTTTATTTCTCCAGACAGTGGACTTTATGATCCATTCATTTTCAAAAGTGTAAAATGATGTAAAATAATGTAAAATGGATTGTTAATGTGCGCTTTTTCAAGGAAAATAATACTGTTAGGATCGAAAAGCAGATCATGTATCTGTTGCGTACATAAGAGCTAATTCCCATTATGCTTTGCAATCCACTCTAATCCATTATGCTCTAAATATAACATGAATCCCCTTAATGCCTGAATTATTGTCCTCTGCCAGGTTCACATCATCAAACAATGGGGTAAATCAAATGATCACAAACCCTGCCAATGCATCTGATCTGATTAAATATACTGGAGCAACAAATAGCAGCTCTGAGAACACAAAGCAGACCTGGATCATATTTCAACAAAGGCCTGGAACATCTCAGGAAGCGCATCAAGACGCTAAACCCGTTCATATAAAAGACGACCTTTGAGCACATTCTCAAAGTGCTAGGGGTTTACATGACCTGACAGATGTAGCTAGATGCTGACTTATGTCTACATCGTAATTAAAAGCACACCGTTGAAACATTCTGGAGCACCATTTGAGCTAAGCTGGGATTTTCCATTTAGTCTCTGAGAGACCAGAGGGTATGCTGTGCCCATCCCTACCAGCATGAGATGATGTAACAGTCTCCACCTTCAGCTTCCTACCATGGTGGCAGAGAAGGGGGAAAATAATGGGTTCACCAGAGACATGCTGAGACAAAATAAAGTCCAGTATTTCAGGCCTTTCATCAGAGCAGCCTCGGTCAGCGTGAGCAGTGAACAAGGCAGCGGTTAATATACAGAGAGGTTTAATGAATCCCTGTGTCTGTTTTATAGCCTATTATCATCCCACTGCGCAATGTGACGTCGTAGTGACATCTTTTCCATGTCATTTTGGACGTCCAATTTCCGTCCATTGATGGGGTTGTTTTGTAACGCCAGGCGACGTCTTTTTTCGACGTCTACCGCACATCTAATGTGTATATCACAACTGCCATAGACGTCCAAATGACGTCCAAAAAAAATAAGCCAGATTAGGTCAAATGTTGAACGTCAAAATGACGTCCAAGTTGGGTCATGGTTGGACGTCCAAATAGTGGACCTAGTTTGGACGTCGAATAGATGTCCAGAATTGGTCATGGACCGACGGACCCAATATAGACATGATCTGCACGTCTATCCGACGTCCAATGTTTAGTGGGATGGCCATGAATAATCTAATTTCCTCCTTTCCTGTAAATATGCTCATGCCACATTTTTTCAAGTGTCATGAACATTTTTCATGGATTCAGTTTATTCATATAATAGGCATACTTAATTTGATTAAGCATGGAAGCCTGAGCAGTTTGTTTATGTATATCAAGTAAAATTAGATTCTGCATGCACAACACGAAATTTGCAAACAGGTGCTTGTTTGATGGCGCATCCATGTTTATTAAAGGAGTAGTGCACCAATTCTGTCATAATTTACTCATTCTTCAAATATGGATACGTTTATGCTGTTATTTGTCTGTGTAACACAAATAGAGGATTTTTCAGATTTCATATATACAGTCGTTCAAAACTGTAGGCCTACTTTTATATTAATTTTTTGTTCCTTTTTGTGGCGATGTTTAGAGTCTGCAAGTCTAAATGACGACACGTGACAGTCAATCATTCAATCATTTTCAACCAATTCGTTCAAAAATTCTGATTCGTTCAT
The DNA here is from genome assembly GCF_936440315.1 of Barbus barbus. Classification (NCBI taxonomy): domain Eukaryota; kingdom Metazoa; phylum Chordata; class Actinopteri; order Cypriniformes; family Cyprinidae; genus Barbus; species Barbus barbus. Next base: position 26,160,958 of record NC_136749.1, read on the forward strand.
TTGTTGCTTGGAACTGGTGTGTTACACCAAAGACTATGGTCACACTTGCAGTTGCACAGTTGTTTTCTCGTTCCGAGACAGACAGTTTGGGCCTTTAGTGTTTTTATTATAGTGACTGTTTCTGTAAGTTGCATAACCATCAGTGACCTGACTTCAAGTTACCTTAATTTGGGTATTATTAGCAAGACGGCGACTCATTCTCAACCGAGTCATTCAAAAACAATGATTTTTCTAGCGTAAAAATAAGACATTACTTTTTGGAGCGATAGGCCTATAAAAAACTGAAAGACATCAGTCTATTGTTTTAAAATTATTTTTTCAAGAGATAAAAAAAAAAATCATAGGCTATACACGCTCATAACTTTCTGCAATGTCTATTGCATCCAATAAATTAAATAACAGATACACAGTACTTTATCCAGTACCAAGCAGTGCAAGGATAATTCTGCCAAGAATCTGGCAAGCGAAGCTGTCTGTTTACAACTGTTTGAAACGCTTTTTAAATCATGATACTGTACAAAGATCTGAGAGAAAAGGAGGGAGCGTTGTTTTCGGCTTGGACAGTCTGGACGTTCTGGCACCTCCTGCCAGCCAGAATCACCCAGGGTGCATGGTGATAATAATGAAAGTCTTGTGATAGGGCACAGTCACGTTGGCTTGACAGTGTGTGTGTGTGTGTGTGTGTGTGTGTGAGTCATGAGAAAGAATGAGGAATTGTGTCCTAGTGTTTAACACCACTTCCTCGTCTCACATTACAATCCGACCCTCTCTTTTTCAATGTAATGCCTTGTTTCTTTCTTTACTGTTGCCATAGTTCATTCTACTAACAATACTGTCTCTTAGCCCTTTTTGATCCTCACTTGCAAAATGAAATCCTCACTCAGGAAATGAGAATACTTGTATTGTGCCTGGTTTCAATTTCACATAGTGATTTCCAAACCCCCTAATCCTATTAAATATTTGATTTTGCTCAAGTTGTGAGGTTTGTTGTGCACTGGAAAAAAATTAAATAAAAAATATTGTTTTACTCTGTATTTTTGTCTTGTTGTCTAGAACAAACTTCTAAAACACTCCATAAAATACATCAGGTGAGTTTATTCTTACAACAAGAAAAAAATGTAATTGGGGTAATAAAAATAAATTCAATTCTAAGAGAAAACAAGATTATCTTTCTTACCCCACTGACATATTTATTTTTTCTTGTTTAAAGAAAGCTTATTTACTTGATTTTGATATTTTACTGAAACTACTTAATTTCTTAATTTTCCTACTTGAATAAATATGTCTTTATTTAATCATTTTTAGACAGTTATGGAAAACATGACAAAAATGCGATGAATGAGTTTCTCTTTCTTTTTCTGTTTTTTTTTTGACGTGTGAAAGATGTTTTACTATTTTTAAGTGATATAACTTATGATTTTGTGCATTTGACTTGCTGCAGAAGGTAACCACCTAGCAACCACCCTGAACACCCTAGAGACCTCCTAGCAACTACATGGCAAACTGCTAAACATCATTCAAAACACCTTTGCAACATCCTGGCAACCCTAGCATCACAACGGTGAGTTGAATAAGGTTCAAAACATCTCTGTCTGGATGATAGTTTACTAGCAAACTTATATTAATAAACAGACACTTAATGCCAGTCCTACACTTCTCTCTCCTAATTATAGTTTTTATATTTATGTCATGTCTACTGGTTTCTTGACCAAAGTCAAGTTATTTATAGTTTCGCAATGTATTGAGGCTATATGGCATAGCTAAATGCAGAATGACTTTTGGAGTTCAAGGTTAACTAATGCTAAAAACTTTTCCATCTGCCTCATAAATACTGATGTGAGCAGCAAATTGTGCCTTTGATTGGCTGGAGAGGTGATCAATCTTCATCTTATGGACACGCCTCCTTCTCTGCAGTAATTTGATCAGTCTAGTAATTATTGTGAGCAGCTGCTAGTGTGACGGTCGGTTTTAAAGCCTATTTTTCTGGGATGAGGAGATGAGAGAGTTATGTTAAAGTAGCTGCATATATAAAAATCTATAAAATAGTGGAAAGATTTTCACTCAGTCAAATTAAACTGTAAAAAAAAAAAAAATCATGTACTAAGCGTGATATTATCTATAGTGTGTGTGAGTGGCCAGTGCAGTGTAGTTAAGTCACTTTTATTCTCACCTACTTTTTTTCCAAACACCCCAACTCCATATAAGACAACTTGACACAATCACATGGCACACAAAGGATGCAAGCCATGTACGCAGGAATCCAGACTGCAGCTATATTAGGAACAAAATTCCACCCCTGAGAACAGGCTGTGAACTTTGAAGTATTGTATGATTATACACTCCAGCACAAACACGCTGACAGATGCCCTTTAGTAACACAAGCCCTTTAAAATGGAGTAAAACCATCTAGTTCAGCAGTGTTTTCACAGATTCACTTATCCAGAAAACTCTTCAATATATAAGTAGATTTGCACTGAAGTTTACTTCAGCTCGATATGCTCAGAGTGACGCAGGAAGGAACAACACATTCTGTTGAAATGAATCATCGTTCCACCACAATCCCGCCCTTTCCAGTGCTTAAAGTAGTGCTGTCTTTGTGCTCCCTTCACCTCACAAAAAATCTGTTTCCATGAGCATATCATGGCAATACTTAAATCTTGGCCCAGTACAAATACATTTTAGGCCATTTTTAGTTAAAGACATGGCCATGACCATCTAAATGTAACCCTTTCACATTTCTCTTTTTGTCATGGAAAACTGAAACGCTGGACTCTGATTATAAAAGCTAAGAGGTTAACCAAACAAAACACGCTTTGAGACAGATGTTGGGCCGCCATGGTGCATCTCAAACTTTAAACACCATGTTAGATGTGTTTACTTCATTGAAGAACTGGATTTCATCCATGTTTTATACACAGCCAGCTCATGATTTAGCCTCCAAGATCTACACTCTTAAAAATAAAGCTTCCAAAAATGGGTTTTGCAGCAACGTAATAGAAGAAATATTTTGGGTTCCTCAAAGAACCTTTCAAATAAATTTTTTTTTTTAGTATGAAGAACATTTTATTCATTCTTTTTCCATTATAAAGAACTTTTCAAGCAATTGAAATGTTCCATGGATCTTAATGGTTCTTCATGGAATCGTTTGCCAATAAAGAACCTTTGTTTTTAAGAGTGTACTCGCTAAACTTTGTCAGGAAAGCAAAGAATTCAGGTGTGGTCTTTAAAAGTTGCAGTGATCCAGGACGCAGCTGCTTTCCAGAGTAAAGTCGCATGACATTCCAGTTTCCAAATCACTGGAGTAAAAGCCAACTCATACAGTGAGGTCCAAAAGCCTGAGATCACATTGAAAAGCTGGATTTTTTTATTTAATTTTATTTACTTTTATTTTAAAACCAGCAAATAAATGTAAAATGTTTTTTTTTTCATTTTTTTTTTCAGTTAACCTAAAGTGAAAAAGAAACGCTTAAACTGCGACACTGTGAACTCTTTCAGATGGTCAGAGGTTCTTGCTTTTATTAAAACGCAAGATGTTCTTGCATCATACTGGTGATATGATTATCATATTTTGCATGGAGCTCCAGTGCTACTGTCATTAAAGCAAAAGGTAGAGGAGCCAGTTAGATGAAGTTTAACAGAAGCAGAAGCAGAAGTTAGACTTCTTATATTGTTATACTGACAACATGTAGTTTGTAAAATAAGCTTACTATTAAAATAGTACTAAAATAGAAAATTGCATAATATCAAATTTCTCAAATTTTTGGACACCACTGAGCTACTCAGATAATATCTGATTATTTATCTGTCTTTATATCTTTTTTTATCTAAAGTTTTTATAATAGAAACTTACTAGATACTAATAAGTTATTATTATTAGATATTTGTTAGTACTTTAAATTGTAATGTTAAACAGACTGAACACAAAACACCTTAAAATACCCTAATTATCATATTCTAATATCCAGTTAAATTGACCATCAATCTGCCATAACATATGTTTCACTATATAAACATTAAAATGGTATCAGAACTGATTACTCACCGTTTTCAAGGAGAAAGAAAGTAAAATGTTGAGGTTTGAAACGTGTTTATGAAGGAACCACCCGTAAAGATCTGATCTAGACAGACTGAAACCAACACCCTACACCATCCGCTCAACAGGTTGGCTCAGTCCTATGTGGGTTGAGTTTTGAATGAAGGATTTTTTCTCTGGGAGAGCAACTCTGATAGTTTTTAGTTTGTCATGCACGCTCAGACTGAATTTATTCTGCTGGGGTGTGAGCACAATGATCCAACAAAAGTAGAGGAGTAGAACTCTCTAAGAAAAGTTTGTAAAAATCCATGTTAATGTAAAGGAGTTTTCAGTATTGATTTTTCACAGATGTTTTACTTTAAATGATGCATTGTACTGTGTTTTGTTTTAGGGTTGGAGGAAATGTGCGTAAAGTTACTGGTAATTTTATGCCTGGATTTCAGTGTATGCAACATTAAGAAACAAGTCAAATAAATATATATAAATTACGCACTTTTTAAATTTATTTATTTGTTTATTTAAAATCTTCCCTCTATGTTTCAATAGTGCATTTCAGCAATTTAATGATTGTACTTTGATTCCTACTACAAAAAAAGTAAAAAAATAAATACAAGTTTTACTCTCATCTTGCACAAGGCCAGCCAGTGTTTGAACATCTCTCATCCAAAAAAATAAATTCAGGCATAAAAAATGACAACACATGCAATTTTGCAGGCCCATGACTGACAATCTTTATTAAAGCGCCACTTTGAGAGATTGCTAAAATTTATAGAATAATTCTACAAAATCAAAAATAACAGCAGCTCAGTTTTTTGGGCAGGGATTGTGATTAATGCATAAATTAAATGGTTGAAAATGATTGAAATAATGGAAAATCTACAATAAAATAAAGTACAGGTGAGAAGCTGAACTAGTTAGCCATCAGGAGTTTCTAGATAGAAAACAAAAACAGTTTTCTACTCAGTCAAAATTCCAATGGAAAGTTTCAGCAGATGAAGTCCCCGATCTTTAAATTTTGCTTGCGTCTTCATCTTTCCTATGTCAAAAGAGATGCAGTAATTAGAGCATTTGTCTATATTAATCATAAATAATATTTTGATTTCAAAATGTACATGATTTTATGTGAATATGACGGTGAGAACAGGTGACCTACTTTCTTTTTGGTTTGCACTGCCCCGCTGTGAAGAGAACAATCTGTTACTCTTTCTGCATATAATGTCAAACATAAGGAATTTGTTAGGAAGAAAATGCATGTGTAAAAATGAAGAGCTACTTACAACACAGAACTCCAACCCCTCCGGCTACAAGCAGAGCTGTGAAGATCAAACCCCCGATCCTCAGCGCCTCATAGTCTAAACAGAAGCATTTTAAGACTGCTTAATCTAGCTTAAAATACTTTCAAAATGATATATTATTATACATTTATTTTATACATTTATATATTTATTATAAAAATATGTAATGTTATTATTAGGATCTGCTGAGAATCTGCTTCAGAGTACTTACTGTAAACGAAAGGATCTGAAAAGGCAAAAAAGGAGAAAAGTTAGATTGCTCTTGAAAATAGACAAAAATGATGCCAGAAAATTAATGTTCTTAACACATGAGACTGATAGGCTCAAAAGTTGAATAGCGTTACAGTAGAATAAAAAGAAACAAAGAAAGAAACTCTTTTGCCTTACTTGCTTCAGCTTGACCGAAGAGTGCCAAGAAGACTGTAAATGAAAATAAAGATGCACAAAGAAGAAAATACTTCATGACATTACCAAACTAATACATTTTTTCAAGATATAGAATAAAAATATATATTTTGTTCTGTAAAATAAATAAGCTATTTCAGTTAAAAAACAAAACCTTGATTTCTGTATATCATAAAATATACTGTATATGTATATGTATATATATATTTGTGTGTATATATATGTATATATGTATATTTATATATGTGTGTGTATGTATATATATATATATATATATATATATATATATTGTAATGATAACTTAATTTAGTTTTTAATAATTTACTAAAAAGCTATTATTTTTTCTTCCATTAAATCATTAAGCCCAAGTATACTGTAAATGTGGATAGAAAGTCTTTGAAGGCTTGACCTTCAGGCCCAAGGGCACAGATCTGTCTGTGACCTTTACTGTATACATAAATAGTCATGACTTACCTGTAAGAAGAACTAGTTCTGTGAGCTGGCTCATTTTTATCCCTCCTGATCAAAGACACACACACACACACACACACACACACACACACACACTCAGTCAGACAATATATTTTTGTTTTACAGTACTATTTTACTCACAATTTAACTACAGTTTACTGAAAATGCCTCATGTCACTTGAAACCCAATATAATGACAGTAAATGAGGACTGGTGTTCCAAAATGAATCATAAAAGTGATTCATGTGAAGTTTGTAACCAAGCACTGGTGCAGTCATGAGTTCATAGCAATGTCATACGTAACCATGTTCAATGTTAACAAATCAGTTGATTCTGATCACACACCAGTTTTTGGTTCAGTCTGATTCAGTTCTCTTAAACTCACTAACTGAATCATCTGGTCAGTACACTGAAGTGACATACTGCCAAGTATGGTGGCCCATACTCGGAATTCGTGCTTTGCATTTAACCCATCCAACGTGCACACACACAGCAGTGAACACACACACACCGTGAACACACGCCCGGAGCAGTGGGCAGCCACTTATGCTGCGGCGCCCGGGGAGCAGTTGGGGGTTCGGTGCCTTGCTTCCCCCCACCTACAATCCCTGCTGGCCCGAGACTCGAACCCGCAACCTTTGGATTACGAGTCCGACTCTCTAACCATTAGGCCACGACTTCCCTAGTGGTAGATTATAAGTGAATGATGACTTAAATTTAGGTCTATTTCTTACATAAAGCTTTCATATGACTTAAGAAAACCATCCACAAGTCATACAGGCCACCTTATGATGCTTGTATGCATCATTTTGGAGCTTGGAGCTCCAGTCCCCAATTCAGCTTCATTATATCGAATTCATTATATCATTATAAGCGTCCAGGATTTCTTTAAAAACACCAAAAAATGAAGTCATACAGGTTTGGAACATCATAAGAGCGAGGAAAAGATGACAAAAACTGTTTTGTTCATTTTCCCCCTCAAACATATTAAACAGATTTATTTTGAAATAATTTATACAGTATACATCAGCATAATGTCTGATAATAATGATGGCTAATTGCAGCACGTATAATTAGATGGAATATGTTCCGTTCCCATGTACAGGTCAACAGTGAGACGAGGAATGTTTGTTAAGAAACTCCAGCTGTAAGTGCAGCTGAGAGAAAACAGCACTCGTGTTTTGAAAGTAAACAGAAACCGTGGGTCGACGCAGTCGGGACGCAGCACGTTCCAGGACACTGCTGGTGTACCCTTGAATGCCTGGAGGTGTTTTGGAAAGTTTGCCCTCCCACCTCCTCTGGTTATAGAATTGTCTGGAAATGCTTTGGATTTGTAGTTCAGTGCTTTCTCAATCTCACTGACCACACATGGGCCCTGAAGTCTGGATGCCATTTTTGTTCACTCAATATGAATGAATGTCAGACTGAAAATTCTGACCCTCAAGTTGTTCCAAACCTGTATGAGTTTCTCTCTTCTGTTGAACACAAAATAGATTTTGAATATTGTTAATAACCAAACAGTTGCTGGTGGCCATTGGCTTCCATTGTATTTTTTTCCATAGTCCAGACGTCAGTGGCTCCAGCAACTGTTTGGTTATTAACAGTCTTTTTTAAATATCATCTTTTGTGTTTAACAGAAGAAAGAAACTCATATAGGCTTGGAACAACTTGAGGGTGAGTAAATGGTGACAAAATGTTCATTTTTGCATGAATTATCCTTTTAAACAACGCTTTCTAGGGAATATTGACAGGACTTTCATGTAAAACAGTTCTCGAAAAGTCCACATATCCAAAATGCTATGAGTTTGAGGTCACCTTCATCTATCGACGTGATTCTAAAACAGAATCTTTATCTAATCCCTGTTCATTTTTACTGAAACGAACTCCGAGCTCGGATTATGTATTAAATGAATTAATGAATCAAACATTAATGAAGATTTTCCAAAGATCATGCAAGATAAGTAAATACTATTAAAGGAAGTAGTTCTTCATTGCATCATTCCCATGTCACATTTAGCACAATCCAATATATCAGAAGACCCTGATCTTACCTTAGCAGAGGAACTGGTGGCTCTCTGAGCAGTAGATGTTGGATGTGGCTCCTCAGGTGGGCTGATCTCACAACCTTTCTGTCTTTTCTATAACCTTTAAAGAAAACTCCTCCTCACTGTATACACATAAACACAGCACAGCATATCAGATCGATGCATTTTGGGTGTGTGCATCATCACGTCATCATGTCCACTGTTTTGCCCAAAACATGACCTGCGTGTTGATGAATTACACACAGCTTAAACGTTGTTTAAGATGGAGGCTGACATGAGTACACCTACAAATCAGTGTCCTTTAAATGTTCTTTACTATAGGCATTAAAGCTGATGCCCTTTACCAAACAGTCACCAGTAATGTGACACTGTGGGCAGAAGTGAGCATCACTCTGAAGGGTAGAGCACATTACGTGAACACTTTGAAGGGTGCAAAGCATTACTGTCTCTCTGTTTGGTTTAACCTATAGAAGGACATACATCATTGGCACTTGATTTTGAATTAGAATATTACCTTAATAAGGCAAATTTTTAAAAACCATTTACACCAAATATTGTTTCACTTTAAATAAATAAAAAAACACAGGAAAAAATGTAGGAATATAAAAAAATATAATAATTGTTATACAATATATATTTATATATAAAATACATATTATATATATATATATAAATCTTTTTACAAGATATCCAATTATATATCATATATTATGCATGTTAAATAAATAGAAATCAAAAAATTATAATAATGTTATACATTATAAAATATATACTGTAAATATTTTGCAATATATTGTATATAAATAAATATTTATTTGTGTGTAGAAAGAGACAAGATATATGTGAGTTTTTTACATTTCTGAAGAAATTTTGTTATTACATTTATGGAAAAAATATAAAAATATTGTAATAAGAATGATATGATCTATATCTGTCAGTCATCTGTCGTGTGTGTCATGTGTTCCCGCCTCTTGTGTCCATATTTGGTTTGTTTCCTGTCCTTGTTATATGTAATTATTAGTTAATCCTTGTCCAGCCGTGTTCGTCTCGTTATCTATGATTATCCCCTGTATATTAGTCCTGTCTATTCAGTTTGATTTGGTCTGGTCTACTCGTTACTCCCCGGTGTTCCTGTCTGTGTCAGCCTTGCCTTGATGTTGTCATTAAAGCCTATATTTTGAGCAACATCCTCGTCTGCGTGTTCCTCGTTCCTCCCTGCTGTGTGCACCGTGACAATATCTATATAAAATAGTTTTTACAGTGTGTGTAACACTCACACATATAAAGTCATATGTAAAGTCATTTTGAAAAATAGCTTGAAAAAAATAGAAACAGCTTGAAAAAAAATAATTATACCTCGATGTATATCATATAGTTGTGGAAGTCTCTAGAAAGGCTTCAAGTCAAGTAACCAAGTAACCAAAGCGGTGGTTATAAGCAAAGTAATGTCACTTTTTTTAAGTGTGTGCTTGAGAAATCATCCTAATCACTGCAAAGAAAAGTTTGCGAAATTTTGTAGTCCAGGAATTTTTTTGTTTTTTTTTAACAGCACCAATTACAGTCATGCACATAGAGAACAAAAATCTGCCCTACTGCGCCATTACAGAAGAAATTATATATCCTAACCGCAGTATTTAAGCCTGGACAGGCAGTCAGGGAGGAGCTGCTCTCTGGGGCATCTCCAGCAAACACACTGATCAGGAGCAGTCAACTGAAAAACACTCAGCTTATGTGACTCTTTCATCATCATTTTGCTGTGATGATGGCCCAAACACCATAAAAAACTATATAAAACTAAATATTAAAAAAGTAACACACCAAGACTTACAAAATATAAAGATATAAATCTGATTTGAGCATAAAATTTTCAGTTAAGGGTGACTTTTCTAAATCTTTTAAGAACTGGTTATAAATAAAATTGTTATTAATTCATGTTAATGTTAAGATTCTCCATGAAAAACTATTACCTATCAAGGGTCTTAGAAACACCTTTATTAAATGCAATTAATTTTCACATTTTTTTAGTTGGTGTACACACCGTAGAAATACACACCTGCCACATGTTGATTTTTATTCATTTTATTGTATTATTCTAAAATGTATTTATACCGAGGTCAAACTGACCCCAAACAAAAGTCTCTATACAAGATAATCACCTTTATGACAAGTACATGCTGATAAAACGGAGAGTAGAAGCCTCAATAATATCTGTCTACTGGGTTTTGATAAGGTCAGTGGAACATATTACAAGAATTTAAAATGAAAATAATAGGTTAATTCAATTACTATGATTATTTTTACACAAACAGCATTGGAGTCTCTCAGGAGAACAGAAAGTATTAAAATAAAGTCAAAATTAAACCAAAAATAACATAAAATAAATGTTTTAGATTTGACTATCTAATCTGATTTGAAATGCTCTCATCTACATTTCAGATGTTTACAAGGACGTTTGCATTTTTAATTGATATGAGCACATTCTGAAAATATCATACAACATTAAACTTAACTGTGAGCTAAAACAGATTGTTGTGCGCTGTAATGTGACTTCTTGAGTGTTTACAAATGCCAGAGCACATATGCAAATTGTCAAAGCTTCAAAACAGGCTTAAATGCGCAGTTTCTGAGCCCGTTAAGACTAAATGCTCATGGACTGATATCTACTATGAACAGCATTGTACAATAGAAACACGGCCGTTCCAGGGTGCAGTAAACCACCTGTGTCAATATTGACCCATCTACTATTGATCTACTCAACGCAACCCAAAAGCCTCATTTGTGCGCTGTGAATTTAGTCATTTAGCCTCTTAAAGCAGCATAAAATGAAATGAAATCAGTCAAAATTGTGCTTAATTTACATTACACTGAAAATAAAAAACAACTACCTAAAATAAATGCATATTGTAAGCAGCATGACAATGCCACAGAGTACTTGACTATTCATTAAACAGCAGATCCACGATTAAATAATCCAATCTTTGTATTTGTATGAGAAACATTATTGAAAGGTGGAGTTGCTTGATGCTTAAAGCGGATTAGCCAATAGAACATGTTCCTGGATCATATCCCTCTGATTTTTGTGTAAATTAGGGTTAGTTATTGAAATATAGTTATGATAGTAACTTAAAATGTTTCTCTATGACCAAAAAAAAGGGTTTTGAACCAGAAACATGAGAAACAAAAACATTAATGGCTGTGAACAGAGAAGTGAAGAGGCCCTCTACTGGACAAGACTGAAACTTGAGAAACACAGGCCTTCATTCAAATCTATAGAAACTAATTGTGTGTTGTATATTACATATATTATATTACGATGTTTGTGCTATGTTATTACAAGCCCTTCAAACCCACATTTGTTCATAAGGAGCATGTGAGGGGTTTCAGTATTGCTTAGATTGTGGTGATTGCATGTCATCTTGGATTCCACCCACTGACCCTAAAAACGCAGAACAAGACCAAACTTTAGAAACGATCTGTCTGTATCTTCATGTATTCCAGTGAGTAAAACATTTAGAATCTAATGTGCAAAGTACATGAGAAATGAGAAACTTACTGAAGCAATGCTGTACTTTCTCTGATCTTTTCAACAGGACATAAGCCACAATGATGGTAACGAGGGCAGATAAAAATCCTCCAATCACGTATCCAATGAGCTTAGCATAGTAGGAATCATTCTCTGAAAGAAACACAGAGAGAGAGACTTGAAGACAAGTGTCTGTTCACATTGACACACACTTTTAATTGCTAGTAACATACCGTACACATAAAGGTGTCCGATTTTGTCATCTGCACCATTGACTTTGCACAAAAAAATAGTGCCATTGTCATCTTCTGATGTTCCTGCTACTTCCCAAGCAGCTACGTCTCCACTAGATTTTTTATAACAGTAGGCTTTCATTGACTGAAGAATAGAGGAAGAGTAATGGTTTAATATAATTTAAGGGCACTATGATTTTACAACTGAGAAATCAAAATAACTCTATTTCTTTAAAAAAAAACAGTAAAAAAAAAAAAATCAGATATTATAGTCATAAATACATATGTAAAATTTAAAAAAGTTAAAATATATACAAAAACTATTTAAAATGTTATTAAAAATTATGAACTTTTGATGATGATAAAATACATAAAAATGAAATTATTAAAAAATATTAAAATCAAATTAATACAAATAAAATATTTAATTTGTATATTTCACATTCCATAAATTTATGACACCAAGGAACAGTAAATAATGACAGTAAATAATATTTACTTGCACAATTTGTTGTGTTCAGCAGTTTGGTCAAGCTCATCCATTTACACTCGTTATTGTAGAAAAATGTAATATTTTTTTCTTTGATTTATGAGAGTTTAATTCATATCTTCATCATTAACTACAAATTATTTACAAAAAAAAAAAAACAGTTCAGACTTTACTGAGGTTAGTTTGAAATAATTGTAATGATTTTGACAATTTTCTGAACGTAAAATAAATAAATAAGTCAAGTAAGAAAATAAATAAATAGAGTTTTGAGCCCTATTTTGTATCATTTTCAGGGAAGGTCATTTAAAAAGTATCCTTGGATGCACCATATGAATGTGTAGAGCTGTAAGCTGCACTCTTAAAGATAAAGGCTCGTTTTGGCATTGATGGTATCATGAGTAACTTTCAACCTTTCCAGAACCTTTCCATTCCACAAAAGGTTCTTTATAATGGAAAAAGGTTCTATCTTTTATTAAAATGTTTTTCCACCCAATTGGAGCCTTTATTTTTAGGAGTGTAAGCAAAGTCTGGCTACTTTATCATTTGGTTTTGATTGTTAATCACTTCATTTGAGTTGTTTCCTAGTTTTGATGATTCTGAAATGTTGAAGAGTGTCATAATGATAGTTGTGTCCAACCTGTCCAAAATAGTTGCGTTGCTAGTGTACAGTATGTGCACCACAATAGTTTAAAGAGAAGTCACCTGAGCAGGCAAGTACTTGGTTTTGTCTCCTGGACAAGACATTGAATCATTGACCTTTGAACCCATAATGTGAAACCAGATTTTATGCCCGTCCAATCCACCAACACCACATTCAAAGGTCACAGTTTTTCCGGTCTCCGAGGTCAAATTCTGAGGAACTATAAAGTGATACAGGCCTAAAGCAGAGCAGAGAAGCAAAAGCGTAAGGAGGAGGGTTTCACTCATTTGACTAAGAAATGATGAACTTGACTATTCTAATGACCACACCTGTACACAAACTAGTCAATAAAGTCCAAATATACAAAAAAAAATCAGATTAAAGGGGAAATGGTCAAATACTCTCTTTTCAAGCCACCGAACAATACAAAAGATTGAAACATCCTTTTTTACCAATAGCTGTTTGTATTGTTCTATTAAACGCAACAGCACATTGAACTTAAGTTTGAAAGTCAAGGAAAGTGAACTATCCATATCTATCATAAAACAGTCAACTGTAAGCATTAAAATGAAATCTAAAAACAGACCTTTTGTAAGCGAAGCAAACTGTAGCACTAAAATCAGAAGCCACATCAGATGGACTGTTTGGGTCTTCATCTTTCTCATTTCATCAGTCGTCACAGGGCCAAGAAAAGCCCTCTCTGCTGGACCAGTCCCTCGGGTGATATCTCAGTAGCGGAGCAGATGAGAGCTGTGCTCTTTCTTAGTAGACACTGTGCTGAAAAACACCCTGTCGGATGGAGGATGCTCATTTGCAAGGACCTCTTCCAAGAAAGTTTTAGGCTGGGCTGGGACATACAGCCACACGCGTCGCTCTCTTTAAACTTCCTTGTGTGCTTAGCACTGATTTCTTTATGCTTTCCCTTCCTTCTGGAATTACTGAACTGCCATTTGAGTATAAGGAATTTTACTGCCAAAACTAAAATTTACATCAGCCAGAAAGACATTTTTTCCACCCAGCAATGATTCCATGGATCCCAGGTAGTTTTTATGAATGAAGGAGTTATCATACACGCCTTCAGATTTGATATGTGTTGCATTTGTACAAACCTTTAATAAAGATTAAACCGAATAAAAAAATAGTAAGAGTATAACATAGAGCTGTTAACAGGATTGCAATAACTAAAATACACATTACCTTATTATTATTATTGTTGTTGTCATTATTATTATTACTTCTACTACTGCATTAATAATAATAATAATAATAAAGCAATTAAGAAAAGCTAAATGTGTGTGTATATGTCAAGTTTCTAAAGCACAAACAAAAATAAAGGTAACACTTTACAATAAGGGTTCATGAATAATCATGTACTAATGCCTAAATTAATACTTAATTCATCACATACTAATGATTATTAAAGAGTTTACTAATTATGACCTATCCTTAACTACGCCTGGAGTCATATGGATTCATGCATGAATAACGGCAGCCTTAACTACGTGTTAGTACATGTTTGATAGTTAATGCATTAATTAACATTTATGGGTATTAAATCAAACAGCTTCTTTAAGAAGGAATAAGAAATACTCTGACTTTGAAATTAATTTAAATAATTTAATACTATCATAATTTGAGCATTTGACATCTTCAGCTTCATCATAAACATTATTGGGTGGCGATGGATTAGTTGATCCTCCTCATCAAGTGTAGAAAATACTAAATACACTAATGACTGATCTTGTGTTTTATGTTCTTCTCTTTCCCTTTAAACTCACACTATTGTGACTTATACATGGATTAATAAAAAATTAAAACCCACAAAGATCATTTGTAGAACAATTCCTAAAGAAATGCTCAAACTGGAAAGAGTTCACTGTCCATCCAGACACAGCGGTGATGATCCTGTACCTTCTTGAAAATCCACACAGCATCTCTTAACCGGGCTGAATACTCACTGTGTTATTACATGTGTGTTTGATAGAAGCACAACATAAATCATGAGCTGAGTTCAGTAAGTAGTTAACAGTGAATTCATTATGATTGGGCCCTCTCAAGTAAAATCATGTCAAAATCAACTTTAACAAGCCATTAGTTTATGTTAGTTAGCGGGTAGATATACTTTATATAAATGTGTTTGTTTGTTTATATACATATATATAGCACATACACAAGTAACCACAAATGAATAGGGTTTTTTTATAAATAAATAAATTATAAATATGTATACTGTGTGTGTGTGTGTGTGTGTGTATACACACACACACACACACATTAGATAGATACACTATCACACAGCAAAAACAAATATTTTATTTAATGTATTTATAAGTATATATTTAAATGTTTACATGCTTAGATGATTTTATGTCAAGTTTCTAAAGCACAAACAATATAACCACAAATTATTACTTTTTTATATAAAAAAATTAAGTCTTTATTTCAGCATTGAAAAGTCATATTATGGGTGCAGCATTTGTATTTGGTTGAAAAGAAAAAGTACTGAGATTACTATCAAAAGTCAGAATTTCTGTATTGTACATATATTTATAACAGTTTCATGAACATGAAAACAGAAAATAAGCATATTTATAGAATAAAAGTGAAATGCTGTTTGAGTTTTATTGTTGTCATATTCAACAGTGCTAATGAGCTACCAAATTATTAGTGAAAGTGACGTGACATACGGCCAAGTATGGTGACCCATACTCGGAATTCGTGCTCTGCATTTAACCCATCCAAAGTGCACACACACAGTAGTAAACACACACACCGTGAACATACACCCGGAGCAGTGGGCAGCCATTAATGCTGCGGCGCCCGGGGAGCAGTTGGGGGTTCGGTGCCTTGCTCAAGGGCACCTCAGTCGTGGTATTGAGGGTGGAGAGTAACATTACATATGGTACTAAATCTGGATAACAATAGCAGCTTAACATACAATTAGACATAAAATTGAATTAAACAGTGCATCGCGTAGTAAGGAAGCTATTCATATGTACAACAATATAAGCAACAATACTGATGCCACGGCGATGAGTTTATTCATACTGCTTTCTAAACCAGTCTTTGGTTTGTATCTTTACATTTAGTGCTCGTCACATCAATGCTTAACCCATCTTTCAAGAAAAAAAGAAGAGAAAATAAAATATATTACATGTAAAACACATGAAAGTGAGGTTTTCATGAAACATTTTCAAATGTCACCGTTCTGGCCATTTCAATTTATAAAACCTATTTAAGTACAAATTTAATCATGGCACATTTCACAAAGGCCTGTATTATTCGGCAAAATCCTTCTAATAAGTTCATGTGCTACAGATTTGACTTATGTATCATACTGTACTGTACCTCTAGTAAACAAAATTGAGATAAATACTGTAGATTGATATAAAGTTGAGAGTCCTTGTCAGATTTAGGATTATGCTAAAAATAAATTGTATTTTTTTGTGTATGTTGCTGTCTGGAGACTATATTATGTCTTTTCATAGCATAATATTATTTAAATTAACAGAAAAATACGTTTTATTATTTATTTTTTTTACAGGTAAATGAATAACAACATTTTTGCAATCTGAGCTGAACATGATAATTTGTTTTGCTACAATACATTCTGTACAAACCTGTAATAAAGTAGGATAAATATACCCCATACTCTAAAAATATGAATTTTTCATTTACGTTTTTGTGTCGGGAAATAATACAGTATGTCAGTTCATATATATATATATATGTCATAATACATATATCAGTTCTCTCCACTAATATTGGCACCCTTGGTAAATATGAGCAAAGGTAGCTGTGAAAATAAATCTGCATTGTTTATCCTTTTTATCTTTCATTCAAAAAAATTCACAAAATTCCAACCTATCACTGAAGTAAAACAATTGAAAGTGTGGGGAAAATCTCATTTTGAAATAAATGCTTTCTCTAGTTCATGTTGGCCACAATTATTGGCACCCAATTATTACAATGTCCTTTTTCCAGGGTAACAGCTATAATGCCTGAAGAGTTTGGAGAACACCTGATAAGAGATCAAAGACCATTTTCTTCATACAGAATCTCTCCAGATCCTTCAGATTCACATCTCCATGTTAGTACTTCTTCTCTTCAGTTCACCTCACTCATTTTCTGTAGGGTTCAGGTCAGAGGACAGGGACAGCCATTGTAAAAGATTCATTTTGTGCTCAGTGACCCATTTTTGTATATTTTGATGTTTGTTTTGGATTGTTGTCCTGGTGGAAGATCCAAATATGGCCCATTATAAGATTTCTAACAGAGGCAGTCAGGTTTTAATTTTTTAATCTGTTGGTATTTGATAGAATCCACGATGCCATGCATCTGAACAAAATGTTCTGGACCTCTGGCAGAAAAACAGGCCCACAACGTTAAAGATCCAGCAGCATATTTAACTGTGGACATGGGGTACTTTTTTATCCCTGTTTGTACTAAACTCATCTGGTGAGTTTGCTGCCAAAAAGCATTTTTTTTTTTTGTCAGTTTCATTTGAAGTACCAGTCGTGTCTGACAACTGAATTTGCTGGAGTTTGTTTTTGGATGAGTTGGAGAATTTCCTTGAAACCCTCCCGAACAACATGTGCTGATGTAGTGGATGTTTGATATATATATATATATATATATATATATATATATATATATATATATATATAGACCCAACTAATCTCTACAATTTAACAGCTGTGATCCTTGGAGAGTCTTTGGCCACTCAAACTCTCCTCCTCACCGTGCATTAGGACGATATAGACACACATCCTCTTCCAGGCAGATTTTTAACATCTTTAGTTGATTGGAACCGCTTAATTTATTACCCTGATGGTAGAAATGGGGATTTTCTAAATTTTCCATTTTTAACTCTTTTCTTACAGCCACTTTCTATTTTGTGATGCTCAACAATCTTGTTCTGCACATCAGGGCCCGTATTCATGAAAAATCTTAGTGCTAAGAGTTGCTCCTAGTAACAAAATTCTTAGAAAATTCTTAGAAATGTGGGTGTTTCCTCTTACAATTAAAGAAAAGATCCTAGTAAAGAAGAAAGTAATTCAGAAAGCATCTTAACCCTTAAAAGAGGTCTTAAGGTCCAAAAGTGTTAGGAGTACAGACAAGGACTTTTAAGGGGCTTAAGAGTTTCTTTAGCAGTGGAGAAAATGGACGAAACATGAAGAGGGAGAAGAAATGTGTTGCACACAATGCATGGCAGTGAATTAATAAGACGCTACACATTAGCTCGTGCAGGGATCATGTTTGTTACCGATCTTATTAAAGACATGCTAACATCTCTGACACCGCACAGAAATGCCATAGCGCCAGAAATGGACGTAATCACTACATTAACATATCTGGCAACTGGAAAAAATGCAACTATGCAGCAGTGATGATTTGGGTCTGTTACAGCACTTATTAGGTTATGTCTCTGTTAATTTCCTATAAAATACGGTATGACAGCATGGTAAATAAACAATAAAATATTATATACATATGTGTGTGTGTGAGGGCTAAGTTTAGGTGTAGGGTAGGTGTAGGGCAATAACACATATAGTTTGTACAGTATAAAAACCATTACACCTATGGGATGTCCCCATTTAGATAGTTAAGTAAACGTGTGTGTGTGTGAGAGAGAGAGAGAGAGAGAGACCGAGAGCGAGTACAGTAAAACAGGAAAAATTACGCCTGTAATTTCAAAGCGAAGGCTTATTATATACCCTACTCTTAAAAGCGCTCTTTTATTTCCTTCTTGACAACCAACCAATCACAGTCTTCAAAAGAATGTGACATAGCTAGCAACGGGGTCAGCCCCGCCTCCTCACTAAGATAAAAGATTTTGTCTTTTCCTCGCTCAGAGTTGCTCTCAGATCGGTCCTGAATCACTTTTAAGCTAAGACTCCTAGTTAGACATTTTTAAGCTAAATTAGGAGCTCTCTAAAAGGATTCTTAGAATCTTTAGGAATACGGGCCCAGAACTATTAGGTTTTATAATCTCTTAGGTTTTACTCCTTTTGATGGATAATTAAGGGAATTTGGCCTTTGTGTTCCTCATATGTGACCCTGGACCACAAAACCAGTCATGAGGGTCAATTTTTCAAAATTGATTTATTCATCAAAGCTGAATAAATAAGCTTTCCATTGATGTATGGTTTGTTAAGATCGAACAACTAGGCTAAATAGTAGCAGGATTGTTGAGAATTATTAACTAAGATTTAAGAGAGAATCTAGTATTTATGGGGGACCTACAAACACTAGACCTTAGGTGTCCCACATTAGGGCAATTCACCCTATCTGAAAATTTGGAATCTGAGGGTGCAAAAAAAAAATCTAAATATCGAGAAAATCACCTTTAAAGTTGTCCAAATTAAGTTCTTAGCAATGGATATTACTAATCAAAATGTAAGTTTTGATAAAGTTACAGTAGGAAATTTACAAAATATCTTCATGGAACATGATCTTTACGTAATGCCCTAATGATTTTTGGCATACAAGAAAAATCTATAATTTTGACCCATACAGTGTTTTTTTTTTTTGGCTATTGCTACAAACATACCCCAGCGACTTAAGACTGGTTTTACAGGCCCACATATTTATAATCCTGTGGAACAAGTCATGGCTGGACAATTTCATGCTCCTAGTCACCCTGGTGTGCTAAAATGTAAATATGAATGGGAAAATACTTCAGAGATATTTTACTCATAAAAATTTCTAGGTGTGCCAATAATTGTGGCCAACATTCATTGGAGAAAAACATTTCTTTCATCATGGGATTTTCTCCCTACTTTCAATTGTTTTACTTCAATGATAGCTTAGAATTTTGAGCGAAAGATCAAGAGGATAAACAATGTAGAGCCGCCTTTTCTCATATTTGGCAAGGGTGCCAATATTAGTGGAGGGCACTGAGATATATATATATATATATATATATATATATATATATATACACACATATATATTAGTGCTATCAAACGATTCATTGTGATTAATTGCATCCAAAATAAAAGTTTTTGTTTACATAAAATATGTATGTGTACTGTGTATATTTATTATGTATATATAAATACACACACATACACTATATATTTAGAAAATATTTACATGTACATTTATATATTTAAATATACATAAGTTTACACAGTGTACACACACATTATGTAAACAAAACTTTTATTTTGGATGCGATTAATCGTTTGACAGCACTAATATATATATATATATATATATATATATATATATATATATATATATATAAAAAATTAGTGTTTTTGGGCGCAGTCAATATTGTTAATTTGATTACCCTATCTTATTATACTGTATTTTGGTACATTTTCAGAGAAAAATTGCATATTCTATGTTAATAACACATGCTATGTTCATAAACATATTTACCCAAAGTACAGCTTCAGAAATGGTTCTTGGCCTCCATGAGTCAGATATTGTCCTTGGGACAGGTTGATCATCACAGAACATCTGATCAACACCAGACGTCTGATCTCAGACTGATCCAAGCAACACATCTGACCTCAACAGGCAACATTTCAGTCTTATATTAAACATTTTTCCACTCTGAATGGCTATGGTGTGACCGCCCGTGCCATTTTGTGCACTCCTGGGGAGTTTTCATACATCTATGGAGGCAAACATGAGAGGAAGTTTGCTTTTATGTTATATAGACATTCTGTTGAAGTGTGATTCTGCATCACTCACCCTCATGGCTGTGGATATCCAGGGCAGGAAGCGTGACACACGTGTGTAGACGCCAGGCTTTTTGGCCATGGCACAGCCGGTGCCCCAGCTCACCACCCCCAGCAAACGATAGCGGCTGGTCTTAGACAGCACATCTGCAGCTACAAAAGGACCACCGCTGTCCCCCTGACATCATATAAAAGGCAGTATCTCATATCAGTTCATTATTCCACACAACCACATCATGCATACTAATTATGAATGTCGCCCTCTAGTGGACATGTGCTGCTCTGTCCACTGGACTGATGATGTCAGAGCTGATACCTGGCAGGAGTCGGTTCCTCCTTTCTCATAACCGGCACAGAACATGGTGGTTGTGACCTGGTTGTCATAATAATCCGGGCCATTGCACACTACATCGCTGATAATGGGCACGTGGGCTTCCTGGAGGACGTTGGCTTGAGTGCCTGCAAGAAATCAAGAGACGTGATGGAGGGCGACTTTTCTGAAAGTCTCTAGAGTCCTTAAAGGCATATTCATGCTTTTTCAAACTAAAGTCTACTGTTGACTTCATGTCATGTTGGAATTATCATATTTAAACAGACTGTACAACCCAAAATGAAAATTGTACCATCATTTATCCACCCTAACTTCATTCCAAATCTGTTTGACTTTCTTTGTTTGGTGGAACAAAGATCGTTTAATGTTTTTGCTAATGCATAGCCAAGTAATTTTTATTTTTTTAAATAGTTTTGAACATTTAGAGAACATTTAAAAAAAATTTGTTGCAATTTGGAACATTTAAATATATTACATTTTAACTGTAATATTGAAAAGTTACATATATAGACAAAAACTTGTTTGTATGTTAGTCAGCACATCAAAATAAGTGTACTTCTTTACACCTTTATGAAATATTATTAAAACAATGATTCAAATGTACTTTAAAATTAAACTTTTAATTTGACAGCATTATAAAGTGCACTTTTTTAAAGTGTGCTACGAAAAAAAAAATCATGAAAGTGTACTCTCTTTAAATACACTTAAGTAGCATTTTATTTATTTTAATATTATATTAAATATATATCGGCAACAGTTTTTAAAAAATATACTTAAAGATTTGTACACTAAGATGAGTAATGTCACATTGCACATTCAATACGATTAAGCACACTTATTTATCACAAGTAATAACAGCACTTGAATCATGAGCCTGTTAGGCTTCTATCATAAGTGTACTTGTAAGGGAAGCTGAAATTATTGTCTGATAATCGGTAGCTGGTCACGCATGCGGTACATTCAAGCACAACAACACTCACTCAGGTCACTGACACAAAGGTCAAAGCCAGACAGAGAGTCTGCAGTTCCAGGTAAAGTGATTATAAACACTGGAATGCAACACTTCAGTGACCTTTAATTAAAGATACAGAATGAGACATTACTAACCATAATACTCCACGTTACCCCAACCGGTTACTGTACCCATCTGCCCATCCGCCAAACGCTGGCCATAGGTAGGAAGACACACCGGCTGGATATAATCTAAAACACCAAAACAAAAGATGTCAACTGAGAGGAAAGCACACATAGTCAAACGCAATACTGTGAAATGACACTAGAGGGAATGAGGAGCGATTTTTAGCTTCTCACACTCAATTTCCTTCAATTTACAATGAGAAACAAATGCATTTCAGAATCAAATCCATCATATTTCCGCAACATTCTGGTTACAGAAAACTGTGGATATGAGGAAAAGCTTTGTCCTTATGGAAAATTCTGCCGGTATTGTCTTTTGTTTCGACTCAAGGCCCCTTGGAAATAAAGGAGCTTTGTTCTCAGGATGAGCAACCTGAGACCAGAGCGAGGTTTTACTATAATGCTGTGTTCAGTCAGACAGGCCTGTAACATACCAGTACCTAATGAAAAACACCTCAAACTGATTAAACTGCTTCCAGTAAAGACTTGTCCTCGTTACACAGAACCATATCCTTTATGAATGCATTCTTTCATGAACATACTTTTGTATTGAAATGCCTTCAAATACTGCTCACAAAAAACATTTAAAAGATACTTTTATTCAAATAGCTAGTTTCCAGAAATTTTTCTGTCCAAACTGAAAGCAAATATGCATAATTACAGCCAATCAGAACATATGTATGTTTACTTTGCATCTATACAGAGCAGGATTTCTGCCAATGAAGTTTCACGGTGGGCGGGGCTACGTATTTCCTGTTGCTCTGAGTAAAAACTCACCACTGAACTGCAGAGGTTTTGTCAGCGCCAGGACTGCTATGTCACGACTGTTGTCATCAATGTTGGCGTCGACGAAGGGCAGGTAGCTGCTGTGGTAGACAACTGTCTTCACTTCAGCGATCACAATGTTCTTACGGATGGGAGTATTGTAGATCGATCCCATCAGAACCCGCCAGCGTGACGCATGACGATACCTCCTGACGAAAGAGGCAGCCAATCAAGAATATTAGAAGGATTTTTGAAGGATCGTGTGACACTGAAGACTGAAGAAATGTATCACAGGAATAAATTACATTTTAAAATATATTAAAATAGAAAACCATTATTTAAATTGTAATAATATTTCACAATGTTACTGTTTTACTGTATTTTTGATCAAGTAAATGCAGCCTTGATGAGCGTAGGACACTGCTTTCAAAAAGTTTTCAAAGGCAGCATATAGTTTTGTAAATTGTGTGTTGCATATTTTGCAAAAGAATTACATTTGTCTGTCACTAGAAAACAGCAAAGCCCTCCTTGTTTGTAGGCCCCACAAGGAAATAAATGTTCTTAAAGGTGTTGTGAGTGATGTTTTTAAATACTGTAAAATGCCAATTCACATTTAACAATTGAAATAGCTTAAAGCATCACAAAAGTCACAAAAAGTAGTTTTTTTAATCTTTCTCCAAATTTTATAAAGATTGAAGAATTCAATTTTGTCAGACTCAGAGGTGCATACTAGATAGTAAAGTCTGTAGACAAATTTTGATGTTGGCTAGAGAAAGCCTAGCCCGAAAGTTTGAAATAGTTTTAAAAAATGTATTTTTAAGATTAAAGTAATTTGAAACCCTTTAATTTCAGGTTTTTAAAGCAATGCAATCTGTATAGACAGACATTGCTACCATATTAAGTTTTAGCTTGGTTCTAGATGTTAACATGCTAGCAGGTTTTTAGCATGTATTACTATGTGGCTATGCATTGCATGCTTTTAACACATTTCTAGCGTGATTTAATGTTGATAGCAGGTTTTAGCACATTGTTTCTCACATGGTTTAACACACTGCTAACATGTTTTACCATATTTTCTAGCTTATTATAGGACACTTATTATAGCTAGTATGTTTTAGCACATTGTTAACATGATTTAAGATGTTAGTTGTGTCCCAAATGAAGTAGGCTTCTGTACTCCACCATCTATAATGTAATTATATCACCCAATATCAGAGTCTGATAGCCTCTCCCCCTCCATTACATAACTAACTTGATAGCATGTTTCTAGCATGTTTTAGTAAAAAGTGTGTATCACTCACTCAGGAAAGCAGTGTGCGGCACTGACGATCCAGCGATCTGAAATGATGGATCCACCACACTG
The DNA here is from genome assembly GCF_936440315.1 of Barbus barbus. Taxonomy (NCBI): domain Eukaryota; kingdom Metazoa; phylum Chordata; class Actinopteri; order Cypriniformes; family Cyprinidae; genus Barbus; species Barbus barbus. The sequence goes on from NC_136749.1 coordinate 26,185,383, forward strand.
ATGAACTCCATCATACTGTAAGCTGACCTGCCAAGGCCATGAACCCTGACGAGTATCCACTCCCCCCACGATCCGCTCCTCAGGCAGCATACGACGACCACAGTCTACGGCGATCGAGTGTACAAATCATGCATTTGCAGTGCAAATATTCAATATACTACAAATATGCATGAGTTGTTGCACTTACCCTGACAAATCACCTCAAGTATCTGACCTTTGTCACATTTACTGAAACAGAAATGAAACAACAGAATGTTTTAGAGAGGTTAACGAAATTGCAACTGTTTCTCTTTTAGTTAGTGTTCATTCTTTTGTTTGCCAGATTAAAAAACAATCTGATTCACTGTTAAAGATGAATCGTGTGATTTCTGCACCCCAAGCGAAACCAAATGAAACATTGGCTCTTTTCAAGGACTTTTAAGTCTCTCATGCTCATCAAGGCAGAATTTATTTGATAAAAAATACAGTAACAACATTAATATTGTGAAATATTAAAATAAGTGTTTTCTATTATAATATATTTTAAAATGCTATTTATTTTTTGTGATGCAAAGCTGAATTTTCAGCATCATTACTCCAGTCTTCAGTGTTACATGGTCCTTCAGAAATCATATTTCAATATGAATATGAATCATCTAATATGCTGATGACCTTGATGACCATTCAAAATTAGTCCATGGTGCATATGTTTAATTTTAATGGTATGTAGCTTACCAAGGATAAAGGGCTGTTTTTATCTTCTTCCCATAAGTTAACTCACTCTCTTTCACGCAGAAAAAATCTTGGTCGCCACCATTATCAGGAGCACACGTCACTGAGAAATTCACTGCTCTGCATAGAGAGTAAAAAGCAAATCATGTCTGAAATAATGATGAATTGCAGTCATATTTTAAACCGGCTTGTCTAAATTTCTCCCAGTTAGCTGTGAGCCTGGTATGTCTCGTGTGTTTGTTACCTAACGAAGCCCATCTCCTCACAGCTGATGTTGGCGATGAGCTGGTTGGTGCTGGATGAGCAGACGTGTTTCCACCTCCACTGGGTGGAGTCAAACACTCGCAGCCTCTGGTCTGCTGCGCTCACCTGCACTGCAGGACATGATCGACACAGTGAGAACGTTCATACTATTATAGATGACCCAATGCACTTTCTATGTTGCATGGGAATACAGTATACAAGCAGAATGCACTGTGCTGAATACTGCATGATACAATGCAATGCGTTCTACTTAAACTTCCATCCATCTATCTATCTATCTATCTATCTATCTATCTATCTATCTATCTATCTATCTATCTATCTATCTATCTATCTATCTATCTATCTATCTATCTATCTATCTATCTATCTATCTATCTAAAAAATGATGCTATATAGCACTAAAAGTGGTTCTTGGCTCGTAATCATAGGGGAACCACTTTTGGTGCTATATAGCACCATATCTTTATAGCACCACCTTTGTCTATATAGCACCACCTTTGTCAAATGGTGCTATGTCGAACCATAAGATGTGCCATTTTGCATTGTATTTCTTCAACAAAAATGGTGCTATACAGCACCAACAGTGGTTCTTTGGCTCGTAAAGAACCTTTAAAGGAGCTTAACAGGTTCTTTGTATGGCAGTGGTGCTATATATCACCCCAAAGAACCACTGAAGAACCATACAGGAGCTTAGCAGTTTCTGTATATGGTAGCAGTGCTATATAGCCCCTCAGTCATGCCAAAGAACTGCTGAAGAACCACTGAAGCACCAAGATTTGGTGCTATACAGCACCAAAAGTTGTTCCCTATGATTATGAGCCAAATAACCACATTTAGTGCTATATAGCACCATTTTTTAGAGTGTATCTACCTTATTTTATTTAAATATGATTGCAAATTAACAATAATTACCATCAAATAATCCAGTATCTTCTGTTGTTCTGAGATATGTGACTGAAAAACAAACACAGAAATCAAGTGTAAAGTGTCTCTGAAATGGCTGCAGTATTCCATTAAATCAGCAAGCAGAGAAAGTCTCACCAAGGGCCCAGATGGCAGCTCCCAGCCCTCCCAGTATGATCAAGATCAGAGCTACCGCAGCGGCCACCCGACACCAGCTGATGATGCTTGTCCCTGGACTTCCTGTAGGACAGAAACCTACGCTTTCAGTACAGGATGAAAGAGTATACTTAAAGAAGTAATGTAAGATTTTATGAACCTTACAATACACGCCTGTGCGCAAACACATAAATCATGACAGAGCTGATGAAAAGAACAGAACCATGAATGAAATCAATAGTCCAAAGTCATCAATTCCTCACTGCTAAAGTAAACGTGGGACTTCATCTCAGTGCCATGATCAGCTCGCTCTCTCCACACACACACACACACACACACACACACACACACACACACACACACACACAGAGAGACCAGTGTCAGCATGTTCCTAGAGATGTAACCATGTCAGTGTTAAGCGATTAATGCCACAAAGACAGTCATATCCAGACCTGCATGCACTGACCATTCACCACATCTACTGTTTACAAGCATTTCATCCTACTAGACCGGTATTGCTCATCCATAACCATTACCATCCTAGATAAAACACATAAACATGATATGATATGACTTTGATATACAAATGAGGTGTCCTGCTTCTCAGATGTTTATCCTGAAATAAAAAAAACCCTAATAATCTCACAAATGTTTCCTATAAGATGCAGCTTCTGTCAAAATGAATATTTTTAAGAAAATAATGTACAGGTTTTTGCAATAATGTACAAGTCTTGTGAGCTAAAAAGGAGCAACCTCTGAGCAATAAATCTTCCTTTGGTAGTACAATATACATGCCAGATTCAAATCTGCATCCCCTACAAATTTGCAAGCACATGCATTACTGTACCAATGAGCCATGACTTCAACCAAACTACATTCAATGACAAGACTCAATATAGTCCACTTAAAATGAGCAGGGATGAGCAGACTTAACTTTCTATGGACTTTTAAAAAATATTTAACAAATAAAAAGTAGATGAGGCATGTGTAGGATTTTGTTATTGATGGTGAATTGCGTAGGGCTTTCTGCCATGCGGATCATCACAAAAAGTGTTTTCCTGACAGTGAGGAGCTTGTGCAGAAGCTCTGGTGTGATGATTAACTGTCGGCCCATGCAACATCAGACTACAGCAGAGACTGTGCTGTCTGATAAGCCCAGAGCAAACAAACACTCAAAACAGGTTGCTGCACCTCTGCATCAGGACTGAACGATCCTTTGGGTCATAGGGACATATTACATAGAAACATCTCTTTACAGTAGTTAAAGGCACTTATGCTCCTCATGACCCAAAAAAGCACAAAAAATAAAAAAAAAAAAAAAATCGGTAAATCCCTGAAGGTTTTAAATTACTTGGTCTACCCAAAAATGAAAGTTCTGTCATCATTCTTTCTTCTGTCGAAGACAAACGAAGATATTTTGAAGAGCATTTCGGCTCCCACTGACTTCATAGTATGGACAAAAAAATTATATGGAAGTCAACAGGACCCAAAACGGTTTGATTAACAGGTTTCTTCAAAATATCTTCTTTTGTGTTCCACAGAGGAAAGAAACTCATACAGGTCTGGAATGACAAAGTAAGAGAGTAAATGAGGACATAATCTTCATTTTTGGGTGGATTGTCCTTCAGGGAATGATGTGTGATGTGTTTGCTGGAAAATTTGTTCATGCCATGGCTCAATGATTCATGCCCTCATCAGTTCTGAGGGAATCGCAGGCCATGGTTGCAGATAAATAACACATGGAAAGAGATGTTAGACTGATATTTCTCACATGATGAAAAAATGGTGGTGGGCTGCTGTTTTTCCTTTCGCTGAATTTAATTTTAAACACCAAGAGCTGAGACCTGAAAGTCTCCAACATTATTTCTTACATACACTACAGTATTTCCATTTCAAATAAATTATTTTGAACTTTCTAAAAGAATCCTGAAAAAATATAAAGGTAATAAAAATAAATGAACAGTAAGAAAATAATAATATGAAATATTTCTTGAGCGCAAATCATGGAAATGAAAATTCAGGTTTGCATCACAAGAATAAATTACATTTTGCAATTTATATAAATAGAAAACAGTTATTTGAAATTGTAATAATATTTCACAATATTACTATTTTTATTGTATTTTTGATCAAATAAATGCAGCCTTGGTTAGCATAAGACACTTCTTTCAAAAACATTTAAAAATCGTATACAGACCCCAAACTTTTGATTAGTAGACCTTAGTTTATTAGACAACTAGACCTAGTCAGATTAAACAGCAAATTAAATGTGCATGAAAACGAGACAGGCTATTGTCAGTCCTCTGTCGTGCGTGTCATGTGTTCCCGCCTAATGTTTCCATATTTGGTTTGTTTCCTGTCCTTGTTTAATGTGATTATTAGTTTATTCTGTTCAGCTGTGTTTTAGTCATTACCCATCACCTGTGTATTTAAGTTCCTGCCTGTTCAGTTTCATGTTGTCTGGTCTACTCGTTACTCCCCGGTGTTCCTGTCTGAGTCAGCCTTGCCTTGTCTTGCCCTGCCTTGTTTGGATTTGATTAAAGACTGTTATTTGAGTTTACTCCTCATCTGCGTGTTCCTGTATCATCCTTGCTGTGTGCACCGTGACATCTATAGTGTGTTTTTATATACTGAAGTTTTTATTTTTTTATGGAAAGTTTCATCAACTGAACAATCATTATGTTTTTAAACACTACAATCCTTTGAACACATTTCGATCACTCACAGCCTCATTTTCATTTTTGTTAATTAAGCATGGTGTTGCCCTAACCAAGGTCTATAATGTAGAAAATCTATTGTCTGTGTGACTTGCGCTGTTAAGCCACTTTCCAGAGAGCATCTGATACAACAAATTGTTGTATTTAGATTAAAAGTTTAACTGAAACTATCTGAGAACTTGTTGCAATTTTATTTGTAAAATGTCATGGCCATTGATGCAAGCTGTTAAACAATGGGTATTTAACATATCTGAGTATCACGTGAAAATGAGAGCATCCATATCTCACCTTGACTCTCAACTGACTGGTGACGTTTTGTCCAAGTCCAGCTTTGAACAGTTACATTAGAGTTCAGAACAAAACTGAAACAGTGTGACGTTTTTCTGTTTGCATTCTCTGGTATAATTTCTGAGGATTTCCCCACTGCCTCAGTCCGTTTCTACAGCACCTGCCATGACCTGTTTGACCGCAGAACAAGTAGTACTTTTGTCTGAGTGGGGGTTTGTATGAGTCATGGTACACTGCTCTCTCACCCTCCCTCTCTCTCTCTTACTCAAGATGGTCGTACCTGGATGATTCAAGTTTTGCTGCCAAATTAAAACATCACAACGGCCTTTAGCTCATGCCTCTAAAATGGCCACTACAATGAATTGCATCGACTATGATGGACTGTTTTGGTCCAGAACATTCCTTTAAAATACTAAAGTGCTGAACTACATCAAGCAAGCGGCATTTATGAAAAAACTGAATTAAAATACAAGAAAAAATGCATGTTTTACTGTACATACATGCATAATCCACAAAGGCTGCAAAAAGTTCTTAAATCAGCGAATAAAGGTTATTTTCATATTCTAGTTAAGCTTTTTTTTTTTTGCAATGGAGAGCTGTTGGCTAAAACTAAAACCATTAAAAAAAAACCTTCATTAAAATAAAAGGTTCAGCTTTCCAAGAATTCCCAATCTTAATTTATTCCTGATATCCATTTAGCCAAGGGCATAGAATTTGTCCCTACCATGTCCCTGCCAATATCCAGCGACTACCAAATTGTCCATAGCAATATCAATATGTCTGTTGTCTGCCGTTATGTCCCCACCTATGCCAAATTCAAACCTGCACCCTTGCATTTAGCTTTTCTGTGCAGGTAAACAGTTGTATGGCACATCACGTCATTTTATATCTTGACCCCTTTTGGCCTTTTGTCAAAGTAATACACAGATCCAGACTGACCAAAACAAATCGAGTACATGACCCATCGCTGTTAATCTTTAACACGGCAATACTCACCGATCTTCTTCTCTGGCATCTTTATCCAAATCAGAAAACTGAAAAATAAGCTTGGAACAGATTCCAATGATTCCTCCTCCAAACCTTGATTTGTTGCTTCTTCAAATCTGAAAATGTTGAGGAAAATGCTTATAAAAAGTAGCCCGACCGCTGTCATGGACAAAAATGGGTTAAGCAAGTTAAATAAACCAAAGGGCAAACTGAGAAAAAGTTACAGTCTGTGCTGTTATTAACAATACCTGTAAAAATATTTTCAACATAATAGGAACACAAACTAATTTCGTTGCCCTAAATTTACTTCAATTATGTCTTTGGTACTAACTTTTCATTTTTTTAAATTAATAATTAAATTCAAACTGGTCGCATAATGAATTTATTACTGTGATTTGTAACTTTAAATTTGGTTTAATGTCTTTAAAATAAAACACTTTTAGAGAACTGAAAGTTGTCTAGTATTCTGTAACTTGTGTTCAGCTACACTTTTTTGTTTCCAAGTATTCACATTTATTTGATTTATTTTAACTTTTTTTTTTAAGTGTAAGAAGTGAAAAAGTTGCATCCAGTGTAAGAATGAAAAATCAACTTCTGTCGAATTCTGTCCTGATTGCCCGTTACATAAGGTGGAAAATATCTGGAAAAATAAATGATCTCATAAGTAATTGTTGGTATCATTATTGGATGGAAATGATTATAAGAAGATAAACGATTAATGTCTTATTCGTTCACTTCCAGCTTCATCAATGCTCTTAATAGTAAAAACCTGAAAAGTTCTCACCTGTACCTCTCCAATGCAGGTTCTTGGATAAACTCTTGAATAATAATAATAAAAAAAAAAGGTGAAGAAGTAAATCAGTGGTTTCTTCAAGATATTCGCGCTGACATTTCACTTTCCCCGGAGTCCTTCGCTCTTTTATTGTGTGTTAAATGAAGCTATTCTCCGGCAGGCAGGACAGCGCTCCTCCTCACTTCACTCTCTCTGCTCTTTCTGCGCTGTTCGCTGGAGTGGAAACCTCCCTCTTCCGGTCAGCAGCGCGTCTCAGGAGAGCGCAGGTGCACAGGTGACTCACCTTCAGCAGCAGCTCGTCTGATGAAGCATGACGCCTTTTATGCTTTTTATTGATTTTCGCATAAAAACTAATCATTGAAGTCGATCAATAATAATAAAGATTATTCATATTATAACATTCTCAAAATCTTATTAACAGTTAATAATATTTATAATATATAATTCATTATTATGCCCTTATATAATAAAAAAGCAGAAACATATGGTCTATGCCCAGTTTATTATTTTTCAACAACAATGATAATAGCAGTTGTTATTAGCAATCTAATATTAAATATTAAATAATTAGTATTTAACATTACTTATTAAATAATAATGTTATATTTAAAATATTAATAATAGATTGTTGTTGTTCTTAAAATAATATATCATGGGAATTATGCTGTAAAACATCATGAAACAAATTATATATATAAGGAAACATAATTTTATTTAATATAATACTCATAATATAACATTATTATTATGCTCGTTAACTTAGTCAAAAATACCATAAACCATGCATGCTCTGTGTCCATTTTATTATTTTCTAATAATAATAATATCATCATCATGATCATTGTCATGGCTATTATTATTTTTAATATAATAATAATAAAATACAAATCTAATATTTAACATTACATATCAATTCATTACATTAAATCATTACATATTATTGTTCATAAAATATCATTGGGAATTATGTAGTAACATATTTTTAACAAAATCATGAAATAATATAATATCAATAATTAATAGTAATATATTATTACTTTAAGATTAGCCATAAATACCATAAATATGTATGCTCTGTCCAATTTAGTATTTTACAATAATAATAATAATAATAATCACAGCTATTTTTATTAACAATGTTACAATTTTATTTTTTGAAAATACTTTACATTAAATATTAATATTACTATTATTAATATTACTATATTAATACTATATTAATGAACAACAACACAATCATGTCTATCTATTATATATATATATATATATATATATATATATATATATATATATATATATATATATATATAATATAATAGATAGACATGACTGTGTTGTTGTTCATAAAATAATATGATAATTATGTAGTAACAAAACATGAAACAACAACTACAAATGCGTGACTGGCGACGTGCAAGAAACAATTACATAATAAATGACGAGAAAGGAGGAGGAGGAACAAAAACCAGACAAGGGTGATGTTTTCACATCTGCACAGTAAGGAAACACTCGGGGCTGCAACAATGTTTATGAATGTCCTTGCAAGCTTTTGGACCCTGACGCCTTTGATTCTGTCGGGTAAGACTTACTGCAGAAGTTTTGCTTCTACTGCTGAATTCTCTAAGACTGAGAACATATAAGTCGTCTAAGCATGCAGAATAATGTTGTTTAGACTGTAGAACCAGCTGTTTCAAATTAGATTCCTTCAGAATTGCTGTGCTTCCATTTCAGGCAATCTTGCTGCTGATTGGATGGTGCATGTTCCCATGGATCCAGTCTATGCTCCTTCTGGTTCTTCTGTAGTTCTGCAGTGCACCTATGACTACCCTGAGGAGTCAGACCAGGGAATACCGCACAAAGTGCTGTCAGAGATGTGGTGTCTGAATGAAACCCGCTGCGTTACTCCAAGATACGTGTACCACAGTGCAGGGATATTCCCTGAGCCCTCATACCAGGGCAGAGTCAAGTACTTGGGGCAGATGGGGCGCAAAAACTGCTCTCTGATGATTTCTGATGTCAGGTCAGAAGACAGCGGCGTGTACGTGTTCCGGTTCATCACCGACCACCTGAAGGCCAAGCTACCAGGACAGAGAGGAGTGAATCTACTGGTCACACAACAGACAGAAAGTAAGAACAATTTCTTATGCTCTGGACATGCAATATTTTAGCTCAAATTGCACAAAAATAAAGGCTCAAAAAGAAGGATTTTGCATAGAATAAACATTTTGGGTTCCTCAAAGAACTTTTCAGTGAACATTTCTTAAAAAATGTTTTTTTTTCTTAGTGTAAATATAAACCTCTTGTGCATTTGAATGATTCCATGGATGTTAAAGGTTCTTCATTGAACTATTAAAAAAAAAATATATATATATATATATATATATATATATTGATCAATGAATTTCCAAAGTTTTCAGTCATTTGTCAGTATCTTATAATTTAAAAATCATTTTAGGATGAGAATAAATTAAATGAAATTAACCCCCTCAAAAATATTTCCTAATATTTTCAAAATGCATAAATGTACCTTTAGCAATTTTCATCCTGTTCATATCTTTATGAATTTGTAGATCATGTAAAATAAAACTTTTATATCATATAACAGCACTGATTAGTGTGGCATGTATATTATTTATGTTAACACTTTAAACACAGGTCTTATTTGTTACTGTTTGTTAATGCGTTAATATTAACAAAAATTATCTTTGTTAATAAAAATACAACTATTTATTGCTAGTTCATACTAGCTCAGGTCTATTAAATAATATTAACAAATAAAACTTCTCATTTAGCAGATTCTGAGATTGTTATTAAGATGAATTTAGCACTAATATAGAAGGATGATATAAAAGGAAGGATACTAATATAAATGGTCCCTTATCTTATTTTTGGCATTTTATTGTTTACCAACAACAATGAAATATAATTTCTATAGTTTAATATATCTAAATAAAGAAAGCCAAACCAAATGAATTGGTCAATAGCGTTTGTCTGTTTTCTGTTGATCAACTCAGACAAGAGGAAAAGCTAAACTTCCTCATTTTTTTCACAAGAAGACATGTTTCCAGAAAGCAGAGGCACTTCCTCTGAGAAATTTGTCTTGCTTTCGTAACCTTCACCGTGGGAGGTTTATTAAAAAAACTGTGACCAGTTAACGTGACATTATTTAGCACAGATAATCACATTTGTCAGTCACATTGATGACACTTTTAAACGTGTGAACACTGTGGTATAACCAAGTGGACAGGAAGTCATTGTGTGATTGTAAACTAGCCTGTTAATGTCTTTCTAGATGATATGTTGTAATAATAATAATTCTTCACAGCAAGAAGGGCATTTTCATCCTCTACTGGCATTGTGCTTGGAATTATTATCATGGTTATCATAATAGCAGGCATAGTGATATTCATCAGACGGAAGTCACGGTAAGCAAAGCATCTAATCAATAAATGTCTTGTCTGGCATTATTTCTGGTCTTGGAAACTAATGGAATATGGCTTTGTTTTTCAGAGGAGAGAGGTCAAGATCACTTTAAACAAGTTATTACCACAGAAGATGTGACTGATCAAAACAGAGATGTAAACCAATAGTTCTGCTTTTTTTCTGTTTGTGTGCTACATTTTACATTTATTTATGCATTTTTTTGCATGCATTACAGAGGCTATTATTTATATTTTCATATTATTTTCTGCATATCAAACGGAGTACTGTTTCACTCATATTTTTTACTAATTCACCTTTAGAAGTCTACTGTATTATCGTGTTGTATCTTACATTTTGCAAGTCACTGCTGCTGTGTTGCATATCAGGGTTACACTGCCTTCAGCCAATGAACTAGAGACTGAACAACACGTTTTCTTCAACACGTCTGTAAAAAGAGAAAATAATGGTTATGTTTAGATATGAGGAATTTATTAAGCCAGCAGGAAAGATACAGTGGATTCTTGCATTGTGAATCATAGAAAACTGCCTCTCGTTCTACCCTCAATCTTAATAAAAAAGCACTTGGTATTGTTTATAATCACCTCACAAATGAATAAACGTTCATTAAGGGAATAGTTCACCCTAAAAAACATGATTATCAATCTGTTGTTATTTACTCACCCTTGAAGAATCTTCACACAGTTCCAGGTTGTTAAAAAACAACAACCAACGGATATCCCATGTGGTCTCAGTTTTCTGAAATGCCAATAATGCCAAAAATATGCATATAGCTACTGTTTGTCTTTTTACTTTTTTTGAGTGTGTGACAAGGTCAAAGGTCAATTTTCTTGAATAGAAACAGCTCAGTACTTGAATTTAATTTTCAGCAATTGCAATAAATTGTGTATTATTGCCAGACAATATATGAAAACAGACTCTTAGTTGCCATTGTAAGAAATTATTATTTATTTGGAGCTTCCTGTGCATTTATCATGTCAGTTAAATTGAATATTTAAGTGGGATGATTTTTTTATGATGCATTTAATCGTGTCACACTCAAACATATAGCGGATACACTACCTTTCAAATGTTTGGGGTCAGTAAAATTAGTTTTTTAAATAACTTTTTTTTCAGCAAGGATGCATTAACTTGATCAAAAGTGACCGTATATAATGTTTTATAATAATCCAAAAATTTCAATTTCAAAAGTTCCTGAAAAGAATGTGTTTCCACAAAAATATTAAGCAGCACAACTGTTTTCACCATTAATAAGAATAAGAAATCCGAATATTAGACTGATTTCTGAAGCATCATGTGACACTGAAGACTGGAGTAATGATGCTGAAAATTCATTATATATTGCAATAATATTTCACAATATACCTGTTTTTGCTGTACTCTTGATCAAAAGAAATAAAAAAAAGCACAAGAGACTTCTTCCAAAACTGACCCCAAACATTTGAACAGTAGTGTGTCGTTTTGAGCAGCTGGATTTTATTAGGGCAAACAGCAGCTGGACACAATTAAACTATTTCCAAGTCTCTGACATTCAGGCTACATCAAATGGTCCATAAGTGCATATAATTAAAAAAAAAAAGTCCCTGTGTGGTTTTACAATTTCTTCCATCAGTTGCCCGCTTTAGACTCCAGATTCTTCCATCTCCTCTCTTTCTTGTCTGGTGAGAACAGTATAAACAACATTAGGACCATCTTTGAGCTTCTTGTCTCCATCTAGAGGTATGTTTGTGACCTTCGCCTGGTCCTGACTGTAAAAAATGACAAACACAACAACTATGGCATTAATATGACAGAGGACAGGCGTAAACCAGCACACATGGACTGTGTAATTGTGTTTAACCTGGGTATGCGAGAATAATGCACCGTAATGTAGTTGATTTTTCCCTGTTCCTCAGCTCTCTGAGCAGCTTCTTTCAGGGGCACGATGGAAGGGTGGCTAGTTTCGTAAATCTCCTCCGGCTCCTCCTGAACCAGGCTCAAAATAAAACACTAAGTTTAGAGAGTATGACTCAGTTCATATCCATCTGTAATATCAAGACTACAATCAGTGCATCACAAATTATAAAACGTACCGTATATTGTACCTGTCATGCAATACTATTTCTGGCAGATTCTCAAACTTTCAAACACATGCATGATTGTTTTTGGGTTAATATTGTTAACAATTAATTGTGCAATGGAAGACAATGAGGCTGAGAGTTTATAAAAGTATAAACCTAAAATGTATGTAATGATGAATTCTGAGATAGGAAATTAAGCTAAAGATAATGTCCAGTGGTAAAGATTATTTTATATCGATATAGTACTATTTTACTACATACTGAAAAGTATATATTGTTTCCAGTGCACATACTTTTAGTGTGTTGTAAAAATATGTTAATTTGGACACAGTGTAGATACAGAACATATAGGCTGTGTATTCCAATTCACACATTTATACTATAGAGACTGCCATAATAGTGGAGGGAGATCTGAGCAAAGAAAACTCACCGGAATGTCTGACATTTTTGTGCTCTTGAGGAGAAATGTCTCAGAAGTTGATTCACTAAACAGAGTATTGTCCAATGGCAAGTCAACTACTGGTGAACACTGTTTTTTAGGAGAAAGATAGCATTAGATCAATATGATAAATATAGATTAGATTTCATATAGATGACAGAATAAGATATATAAAAATGACCTGTTTTTCTTCCTCAAGATTTTCAGTGTCCACACGATGCATGTTTTTACTGCAAAAGAGATATGAAATGATGAAATATCTGATCTAGAAGATCAGATATTTAATATTAAAGCCAGGAAACATAGAATCACCTGATCATGACGACCACAGTCAGAGATATTAATCCGACAGAAACGCCCACTGCAGATGCCAATGCGATCACCTTCAGTCGCCCTGAACATATAAACCACAGCAGCTCAATCATGGGCATACATTGCATGCACATCACTCATCTTTTTTTTTTATTCATACAGTTTTAATGTCCATGTTTTTGAAAGAAGTCTCACCGAGGCTGCATTTATTTGATCAAAAATACAGTAAAAACAGTAATATTTTGAAATATTATTACAATAAAAAAATATTATTACAATTCTATTTTAAATAATACATTTAAAATGTAATTTATGTCATTTTATATAAAGCTGAATTTGCAGCATTTTTACTCCAGGCTTTAATGTCACATGATCCTTCAGAAATCATTCTAATATTCTGATTTGCTTCTCTGCTGTGTGTTCTGCACCGACCTCGAACTTTCACCGTCAGAACCGGGGAGCTGTGCGCTCCGATGCGGTTGCGAGCCTCGCAGTAGTACTGGCCGCTGGCTCCAGGGCTGACCTCAGCAATGGTGTAGCTGGGACCCGATCGAGTTTCCCAGGCGTCAGCCGCATTGATCCGGTGCCAGGTGTAGTTCTCCACCGCCGGATTGGCCTGACTGATGCAGGTCAGCGTCAACGAGCTGCCCGCTTCGATCACAGTAGAAGGCCGAGCCAGCACAGAGGTGTTTTTGGGGGCATCTGAGAGAGACAGAGAGAGAGAGAGAGAAAGAGAGGTGGGGAGGTTAAATGAAAGAAACAGATGGAGATCCTTAGAAAACTGGAGGACTGAGATATAAAAATCCAACAAATTTAGCAGTTCATTGAGGTATATACAGAGTAGGTACTGTATCCACCCTATTTTGCAATGTGGAAGAAACCTATTTTCTGTGAATGTGTGAGATTTCTGATATATTAGCCACAACAACTAGAATAAGTGCAATAAATGGTCTGATTATTCACAGTTCAAACCAGTGTGTATTTTATGGAAGCTTGTTTCCACTACAGGATAAAAAAAATTAAAAGTTAATTGCAATTTTTTATCTCATAATTCTGAGTTTTATATATAAGCAGGGATACAGAGATCTAAACTCAGATTTGCGAGACATTAAAGATATTAAGAAAAAAATCTGAATTGTTTGAGTTTACATTTTGCAAAAAAAGAAAAAAATAATTAAAAAAAGAAAAAAGTTTGAATTGTAAAATAAAAAGCTGCAATTTTATATTTTTTATATGGTGGCAAAATCAGGATTCCATAGAATTATAAAGTGTAAACTTGCAATTCTGGGGGAACTTCCGATTCCAAGTTTACATCTCGTATTTCTAACTTTTTCTCAGAATTGCAAATTTATATCTCTAAAACAACTGGAAATGGATGACAACATAAGCAGTGCACATTCAAGTTACAAAACTCTTAGACCTATGTTATATACATTTACAATAAGCATAAACTTACAAAGTACTATAAGAGAAATAGTGGGCGATGTCCCCATGCCGAACACATTCCATGCAGTGCAGTAATACTGTCCGGCATGATGGGAACGCACGCTAGGAAAGGTGAGATTTTGCGCAGTGCCTTTGGTCCAGGGCTGACCGCCGTTCACTTTGTACCAGGCGTAGTTCTGCACAGGAGGGTTGGCGTTGGTGCTGCAGCTCAGATTGACAGCAAACCCTTCCTTGATGTCTCCTTTAGGACTGATAAGGATTCTTGTGTTCTTTGGGGAGTCTGGATACAAATATAGTTACATTTTACAATACATAAAAGTCTCACAAATACCCTAATGATGATGAATAAATGAGTTAAAATAATCTTTTTTTAATGCAATTTATTGCTGTGACGTAAATCTGAATTTTTATCACCATTACTCCAGTCTTCAGTGTCACATGATCCTTCAGAAATCATTCTAATATGCTTCTATGTGGTTGCTAGTTCATTCTGATTGGTTGTAAACTCATTGCTACACTTTTTAATATATGTTTTATCATTCACCAGGTGAAAATTCTAAATTTTAATAGTTGTCCTACATACACCACACAATGTGACGTATTGGTCATGCCCATGGCACGAAAAATGTGGGCTAAGTCACGTACCAAAGTTTAATATTGAGTAATTTTAACACACCTCTACCCCCAAAGTATAACCAATACTAGTAGTGATGTTTGTCTTAACAAGTGAAAACAGGAAGTAAATACTCCTTTCATGGCTGAGCATCATGTGCTTTCCCGATCTGCCCTATATTTGTACACTTGATTTGAACTTTGATCTATTAGAGGGTAGTAGACAATGTGACATAATGTCCTGCCAAAATTAAAGTTATTACACAAGATCCAGCAACTAAAATAAATCTCTGCACTCACAAAGACATCAGATCAGCAATAATGAAAATACATGTCTAATTGGGAAAGTGAAAAGTTCAAATGTCTGATGACATTTTTTCAAAATAGACTGTCATTTGGACCTATTCACTGATAAACTGCATATCCTGCGTTTAAAAGCTGCAATATTTAGAGATGCATGTTAATAAAATTGTTTATACACTTACAAATAAAGGATTTTAATGGCATTGATTGTTCCACGAAGAAACTTTATAATCCATGGAACATTTCAATTGCACAAAAGGTTCTTTAGATTATTATTATAAAATGGTTCTTTTAAGAACTGTTCACTGAAAGGTTCCTTTTTTGTTTCTTCTTTTCAAAACTCCCTTTTGGAACCTTTATTTTTAAAAATGTATGCAAACAGACTAGCAATACCTAAATTATTTATTCTGGCTACATAAAAGTAGAGGTAACCTACAGGTAACATTAAGTAAAAGTGGTCTGGACCGGTCTGTGCCGAGTGGGTTGCGGGCCACACAGAAGTACTCTCCATGGTCCCTGTAGTCCAAACTCCACAATCTCAGATCAGGTTTAAAGCTGTCTGGCACACTGCCACTTTCTCCTTCTTTAAACCAGGCAAAACTTTCTGCTGGCGGAGCTCCATCACTACTGCAGGTCAAAGTCACCGAATCGCCCTCCCTGACTGCCTCTCGAGGGGTGATCTGTACCGTGGTGTAGCGAGGAGCATCTGAGACACAGGAGGAAGGGAGAGATTAAATGTAAGTTCTAATGGGAGAGGGGAGCTGACAGTAGAATTCAATTGAACACCCTGCTCTAAACACTGTATTTACACGTTTTATGTATTTAATACACAATATATTAATGCACAGTTGAATCCTTGAGTAGCTTTTTCTAATAATACATGTATAAAATCTGCCAATTTATATGTTACCACATGCAGCACATTTTAGACATGTTTGTAGTATATCCAGTAAAGTACATTCAATAATGTTTTGTTGAATGTTTATTTATATTCTTATGCTCACCAAGGCTGCACTTATTTGATCAAAAATGCAGTTAAACAGTAATATTGTGAATATTACACTTTAAAAAACAATTTTCACTCAATGTATTTTAAAATGTAATTTATTCCTGTTGTGACAAAGCTGTGTTCAGTTACACATACAGAACTATTGTCTATATGCATGCACAATACTCACATCCAACAGCCAGGGTGAGTCCTGGTGACTGAACGTTTTGAGGGGGTATTGGACGGCAGGTGTAGGTACCTGCATGCTGACTGTCAAAGTTATAGATGGCTGACAGCTTGTCGGACTGACCCAAGTTGATCCCATTCCGATAAAGGGCAAAGTTTCTGCCAGGGGCGGCACAGCCTCGTGCCACACAGCTCAGGAAGACCGTTTCGCCAGCAGCAAACATGTTGCCTATTCTCGGTGGATGTACATGAACCTGAAGCTCTGGAACCAGGACAACATTTCACAACATTAGCTCCATGCTCCATGCTAAATTATTTTAGGGACAGTTAGGTGGGTTTTCTCCATAATTACATGCAAATAAACAACAAAAATAATTAAAAAGTTGTTAATTTCTCCCTAATTACTAGATTTTCTATGGCAAATGTGAGAGCAAAACTGTTGCTACAATTAGAAGGTGTTGCTAGGCTGTTGCTTTGTAGTTACTAATCCGTTTCTAGGTGGTTGTGTTCCTTCCACCATTGGTCGAATAGTCAGGTAGTCCCACCCCCCAAAAAACACTTGCTTATTTACGCTACTATTCCATTCAAAAGTATGGGGTCAGTAAGATTTTTATCAACGTTTTTTAAAAGAGGCCTCTTATGCTCATTTGATAAAAAAAAACACAGTAAAAACAGTAAAATTGTGAAATTTTATTACAATTTCAAATAGCTATTTTGTATTTCAATATATTTTCAAATGTAATTTATTCCTGTGATCTAAAGCTGAATTTTCAGCATCATTACTCCAGTCTTCAGTGTCACATGATCCTTCAGAAATCATTTGAATATGCTGATTTGCTTCTCAAGCATTTCGTTTTATTATCAGCATTGAAAACAGTTGTGATGCCTATAATATTTTAGTAGATTTTTTTTCACATTTATTTAAACATTGATTTGAAATAGATTTTTTTGTATAATATTACAATGTATTTACTGTCACTTTTGATCAATTTAATGAATAAAGGTATTGTAAACAGTACTGACCCCAAACTTTTGAACAGCAGTATAGTTGCATCTACATATCAAACTTGTTTTTAAACAATTTAACATACAAAATAACCTTTCAAATGTGGCCTGACCTGTGACGGACAGTGTGATGGCATCAGGAGACGTCCATCTGCCCTGCTGGTTGTCGGTCTCGAATCTGAAATGGTACGTTCCTGCATCGCTCAGCTTCACGGTCATGATTTGCAAACTGCATCTTTTGTGGCCCCCCATGTATTTGATCCTGTCCCTGTATGAGAGACTCAACAGATTCCCATCAGTATGGTAGGCAACCTCCCGTCGGCCCTCGGCAGAGATGTGAAACCACATGACCCGCGTAGAGCTGTAGGGCGTGGGGTAATCATAGCGGCACGGCAGTGTTACCGTGGTCCCGGCCCAAACGCAGATGTCCGTCCTGGAGAAATACACCAGCCATTTACTTGCCTCGACTCCTATAAACACAAGAGTAATCAGAGGCCGGTATTGACCTTAGCAAGGTGTGCGCTGTTGACGCCAGGGATAAAAACAGGAAAAAATACAGATCAATACAGTATAAATACCCTGTGCACCAAGGGCACTCAGGTAACATAAGAGCACAGATTAGTCAGAGTAGTTACAATCACAACCATTTTATTGTATAAAAACACAAGATAGCTGTCCAAAATTACCTGACAGAAGAAGCACAGAGGTCACAATTACACGCACCCACATCTCAGCCCTGTTTGTGTGTAAAAACAGGAAAGACTTTAAGTAACTTCAAGAATAATCAAGAAACTGGTATCTGGTTTTGCTCTAACATTACCTGGTTCTGATGTTCTTCAACAAGCGCTGCCAGCCGTCTGGGGAAGCATGGACACACACATGTGCTGAAGAGGAGCCGAATGGCACCAGACGCAAAGTGTAGGACGCTGAGCCAGAGAAAGCAGAAGTTGAAGGGTGGTGATAGGCTGGCCATCCCACTGTCTCTCTGAGTCTCTTAACTCCGTCTCTGTCTCCAGTGAAACTCTACGCCACCTTCAGCAAGGTGCACGAGGCAATAACCACAAGTTGCTGACATGCACATCCCTCCTGTTCACACACACCAAAAACACGTTAAGGGGAACTGGGGCAGAAGGAAGCATATCTTTTAAAACACATTCACTTTGCTGCCAGCCTTAATCAAAAAGGATATACAGTCAATCTTTTCTTATGTTAAGGCTGACGATGGTTTACCACAGCAATCGTGTAACTAATGTATTCACACTAAAACCATAGTAACCACAATCCTTAACTAAAATAAACTAAAGTTTGACTGTGGTATTTAATGTAAAATCACTGAAACCACAAGTAAAGCTACCTTTTACTACTGGAACAATATTTTACTTGTGGTGTTTGTTGTGAAAGTATAGTAACCACAAGTAAAACCTTATTTTATTGAAATATAGCCTACTAATATTTTAATATTTAGAGTTTAACCGAGGGATTTGTTGAAAACTCTTAGTAACCACAAGTAAAACTATCTTTTTTAAAAATAAATTATGGTTTTACTTCAGGAACAAGAGTTAACTGCAGTATTTGTTGTAAAATCGCAATAACCACACGTAAAACTTTACTTTTATAGAGATTAACTGTGGTTTTACTATTGGAACAAGAGCTTAACTGTGGTATTTGTTGTAAAAAAAAAAATTTTTATTTTATGGAAAGTAACCATGGGTTTACTATACAGGAGCAAAAGTTTAACTGTTTTTTGTTGTTGTTGTTGTTGTTTTTTTGTTTTTTTTAATGTACTAACCACAAGCAAAACCTCCTATAGGAAAATTAAATTTACTACAAGAACTACAGTGCAACTGTATTTGTGCTCATGGTTGTGGATTCATCAAACATCGACCTCTTGTGGTAAGAAGATGGAAATGCAGCAGAAACGTAAATTAAAATACATTTTCTGAAAGAGTAAGCCTGCATCCCAGTGTGCACACTACCAATCCTAAATTCCATGTGATATTAGTAATTTCCAATACTATTTAGGGCAGATAGGGTGGATAGTATGCACATTGGGACGCAGGGTAACATTCGTTGAATTAATACAGAATGTACTGAGCTCTTTTAGTTTTACATCAGCCCAATAGAAGTTATTAATATGAAAAGCAAAATCTGTTAGACATCTTACTTAATGAGTGTAACTTGAATTGCAATACTAACTGGTTGCTGACAACATTTTGCATTAATAGGCTAACCATAAATAATAAAATAATAAACTAACCACTTGCAGTTTCAAAAACGAGTGTGACTATAAATATGTGGGACACTGATATCATTTTTTGTCAGCTTACATCAACTAAAATGCACAAATTTAGGTATATATGTTTTTCTTAGTCTTAAACTAGGTTACAGTAGCAGAAAATACAGGCCAAAAAGACGTAGCAAAAAATGGTGATTCTCAATTTCTCTTTGTTTCTAAATTATGCTGCACTATACTTTTCTGGGGACAACAACTAGTCCTTGAAGGGAAGGTGAGATGAAGGAAACTGTTACTTATTAACTGCAATAAGCAGATGAACTTGCCAACATTAAAACATTTATGACATGAAACTGAATATGCCGTAGCTTTAGACAGAAGCACACAAACGATTTTTAATTTAATATAATCTAATTAAGCAATTATTATTATTAAGTTACAAAATAAAACATACAAAAAGGACAATTGTTCTTATAATAATTGTTCTGAAATGCGTTTCATGTTGTTTGCTTGTAGATTTTTCCGTAATGAATATTAATTAGATCAATCACACTTCCAGAAGGGCAACCAAAATAATAATAATAAAAAAAAAGTAAATAAAAAGTGAGTTTCCTTTCAGGAGGCGCAGTGGCGCTCAGGATGCAGAATACTCCATTGAGCGCCATTCAAAACTCTGGACATTTTAGTGCTTCGGTAGAGACAATTGCACAGTAAAACATATGCATATTTTAAATACATAAATTCCAAGGATTGTCATCTGGCATTCAAATAGAAATCCGCCCCAACAATCGCTAAAAATTATTTTAATAATACCTGATTAAATCAACACAATCGACTGTGATTGGTTTGTCCTGAATGGCGCTGAGAAAAGTAACACTTACCTCGTGACAACATCTTAAATGCTCTGTTTTACCAGCGTTGTTGAGTAATATTAAATACATGCACAATGACACTGAGAGATTACAAAAGCACTAAATGCACAGTGGAAACTTCAAATAAGAAAATAACTATTACCCAACCAACAAATAAAACAAATGCTCAGTCATTAGTCCCCTCCCTTCACGATTAAAGCTACATTCCATCCTATCCACTTGTTCTGGCTACATGTGAAACTAATGGACCTGCTACATGTGACAACATGAGGAATTGAAGTTACTGACATGATCCACTTTTTCACTCTCAATATCACGTCTGTCTTCCGCTGAGGTGAAGTTAAGATTTATGTCAAATTTTTATAGCGATGATCATTTATTTTCTATTAGTAGTTCAGTCATGCGGTTTGTTATTATAAGCAATATAACACGTACATTAAAACTATAAAGTATTGAGCCGATGAACCACAATACCAGAGTTAATATTCACATTGTTGACGTGCAGTTTTGTAACCGTTTAAACGTGATTGTGAGAAGGATTGTTATTGTATTTGTACATTATTTACCCTGACAGACAAATGAATGTTGTACTGTTTCAGGTTCTTTGACTTCCATCATGTTGCTTCATGTTCTGCTCCTCCTTCATGCATCAGCAGGAGCTTCTTCCTCCACCTCGTGTTATGATGATCAGGGGAAACCTGTAGACTGGTTTGTATATGTTTTTAAATGGTCTAAAGATAGAAAACATTCAGCATATTGAATCACAGTTGAAGAGGCAGCAGTTCATTTTTGTACACTTTCATGTATATAGGTTTCATTCAGTATTTTTGATACCATATTCCATAGTTTGAAGTCCTAGTGCTACAGTATCTTTTCTGTGATTATGATGGGTAGTTGACATGTCAAGCAGTGTCCAGTATACTACTAAAACATACTTCAGTAATCTTTGTTTTATTTACAACTTGGATATTTTATTTTTTTACACAGTGTAGGTTAACACATAAAATAAATATTGTCTATGTAAAGTGTTATCAATGTGAATCTTTCCCTCTTTTCTGTCTCTCTTTACAGGTTTTACTTGTACAAACTTCCACGTCTTCATCATGAGGCTCTGCAGGAGGGGCTGAAGTATCTTTTCATGGATGTAGAGAGTGAGGGATGGATAGATGGGAAGACTTTGGTTAATGAGAGTCAAAGTGCTGTTGGTCGAACAGTAGGGCCTTTATATGAGGTACAAGTCACTCTCTTTACGTAATATAAAGCATCTAAATTTAAAAAAAATGAAATGTTCAGTTTTGCTTAAACCATCTTCAGTTCTTCTTTCATTATTAGTCATTTTCTTGTTGATTTTAGAGAAGCTTACTCAGCTTATACTGTTCTGTAGTCGGCACATTTTTCCAGTTTTGCAGAAGTATAAAAACACTGAGTTTGCATTTACATTTAATTATAAATCTATTGAGATTTAGAGCCACATTTAAAAGTGGCACAAATCAGATACCAAACAAGTTTTTGCTGTTTACACTTATGCAGTAAGCTCAAACTAAAACTCAAAAGTGTATTTTAGCTTTAGGTGCACATGCATGTTTCATAATAAAAGAGGAACTCATGCTTTAGATTACATGCTCATCATCAGGGCCTCTGATCTGATGTCTCGTACAGTCATGAAGAAGCTTTGAACTTTAACTTTCTTCCAGGGAGGTGATGTTGGATACATTTTATATAATGATCAGCCACCGCAACAACAGAATCTTTTTGGAGATGCAGCCAGGTCTTGTGGCCACACCAAAGGTGCAGTTTTAGTGCAGTTAACTGCTTGAAATGATATTAATGGAACACAAACAAACATTTATGGAGGATGGAGTGTTAATGTATACTCTTTTTATTGTTCCAGGAGTTGTTGTCTTTGATAAACAACAGGGCTTCTGGTTGGTCCACAGCACGCCTCATTTCCCCCCTCCTAAATCAAAGGGACAGTTTTCATACCCCGGTTCTGGCATAAGTAATGGGCAGAACTTCATCTGTGTCACATATCCTTTCGAGCGCTTTCAGACCATAGGTACGACTCCAATACATGTAACGAATTAGTGATGGTTAAAAATGATCTTTTTTTGCACAGGTGTAGTCCAACCCAAAATTGAAATTAGGGGTGTGCCGAATATTCGGCCACCGAAAATTTTCGGCCGAAAATGGCCCAAAAGTGCATTTTCGGTTTTCGGCCGAAAGACTTTTATCACCGAAACAATACGGCCGAAAACAATGAAAAGTACACTCTTAGAGTCTGTCAGCACACGTTTCACTGAGATCTATTCGGATCCTCTGCACTTCATCGCGACGGTACTTGATCCGCGTTATAAAGACCATTACTTTGATGCGGAAATAAAGCAGCGCGCACGAGAAATGATCCAGGCCGCGATGGATGCGGAGAACCCGCGTGAGACGGAGACGGAGCAGCGCACGGAGCAGCGCACAGCGCAGGAGGAGGAGATCAGAGCGCAAAAAAAAAGATTCGTCTCTCTGCACCAGATGAGGGGCATGCACCCTCGTTGTCAGTGAAATCCTGCAAGAAAGTGCCTCAAATAATAGGTAGGCTATTCTGTTCTTAGGCTACTATATATGTGGCTATAAGATTGTAGCCATATTTCTGCTAGATATTTTTTTAATTTGATAAAAAAAAATTATTTATGCACTGGCCCTATTTAAATACACTCTCTCAAATCTTTCGCAAATGTCAGGCAGATGACAAGCTCAACCGCTCAACAGCTAGATGGTTATCTGTCTGAAGTTCCCATCCCCAGAAGTGATAACCCTCTTGCCTACTGGAGAAATAATCACCTGACCTGGCAAAGATGGCACACAAGTTGCCTGCTCCGTGCACAAGCACTGACAGCGAGAGACTGTTCAGTGCAGCAGCTCATGTTCTTGATGACATGTTCATGTTCTCATTTTAGTTGGATTTTTATTTTATACTGTGCGTTGTTGCAATGCGCTAAATAAATATTTGCATAATTTGTAATTGATTTATTCTTTGAGACTTTACTAAAATCAAGGCATTGCAATTGCATAAATTAATATTAAAGTTAGTACACAGTCATAGCCATAAATGTAATGGTACTAATAATTGGAATAATTTCTTTCGGTGTTTCGGTTTTCGGCCTTGGTTTCCTCTTTTTCGGTTTTCGGTTTCGGCCAAGAATTTTTCATTTCGGTGCATCCCTAATTGAAATACTCACCCTCATGGTGTTCAAGACCTGTAAGACTTTCTTCAACAGAACATAAAAGAAGATATTTTGAAGGATACTGGTAACCAGTTTCGGTTCCTATTGACTTGTATTTTTTTGTCCATGTTTGGTTACCGACATTCTTCAAAATATCTTCTATGTTCTTTGGAAGAAAGAAAGTCATGCAGGTTTGAAATGACAAGAGGGTGAGTAAATTGTCAAAATTTTTATTTTTGGGTGGACTATCCTCTTATGCTATAATTTGTGACTATATGAATCAGGTGTGTTAAACTGAACAGGTTTAATATGATCGATGCATGTTTTACATTTTCATATGCTTGTTTTAAAGTGAGTCTGATGTTGGAGATGCTGCTTGAAATGCTTCTCACCTAACCTTTTCATGTGCAATTTCTAAAGACAAAACATTTATGGGATGCAGTTGCCATAGTGACTGTTAGAGTAATCATCTGACACAGTAACCATAGTGACAACACTTCTCTCTGAGATCCTCTTTAGGTCTATTTAGTCTCGTGTTTGTAAATCACAGTATTATCAGACTTTCCGATAATGGTAATAAATCAAGCTAGCGATTCTCTGTCGTCTTCCTGGAGACACACCAGCAGTACACATTTTGAAATATTCCTAACCAAACACATCTGATTATGCTCAGTGGAGAAACTAAGGCCTGAAATGAATGGGTCGGATGAGGGAGACATAGAAAAGTGCATTTTTGGTGTATCTTCAGGAACAAGGTTGGGAAAGTTTGTACGAATCAAGGCTGTATGTTTCAGACATGAAGTAGAGTGCCTTAAACTCCCTTTACATGGTTTCAAGCAACTTATTTATTCTGTAAAACAGTGAGTAATATGGCAATTAAGAACAAAATATTACAGGTATTGGATCCCAAACCAGCCCACAGTTAGACAACAAAAATAATAATAATGAATGCTATTGTTATTATTGTTGGTGTTGTGGATGTTGTTTTTGTTGTTTATTTTTATGTTATTGTCTTCTGCGGTTTGTCTTAAGGTAATGGAATCTATTTTCATATAAGGTAA
Source organism: Barbus barbus (assembly GCF_936440315.1). Classification (NCBI taxonomy): domain Eukaryota; kingdom Metazoa; phylum Chordata; class Actinopteri; order Cypriniformes; family Cyprinidae; genus Barbus; species Barbus barbus. Next base: position 26,210,378 of record NC_136749.1, read on the forward strand.
TTTATTATAATAACAACAACAATAATAAAAAAATACTTATTAGTATTATTAGTAGTAGTGGTACTATTATATTGTAGTTTAATTTAGTTGTATTTATTTCATATCCACTGTCATTTGTCTTTCTTATGGTAATGTAATATAATTTTGTGTAATGTAAATTATTTCTCTGTAATATATTTCCATATTTTGGGAAAATAATATAAATATAAATTAATAGTAATATTAACAATAATAATAATTTTAAGAACATTTCTAACAACAATAATTATGGAGTGTCTTTCTTTTGTGGCAGTGTAATGTATTTTTATTTGATGTAATTATTTCTCAGTAAAGTGCACTTGTCTGTCTATCTATCTATCTGTCTGTATGTCTGTCTGTCTAGCCATCTGTCTATCTATCTACCTATCTGTCTGTCTGTCTGTCTGTCTAGCCATCTGTCTATCTATCTATCTATCTATCTATCTATCTATCTATCTATCTATCTATCTATCTATCTATCTATCTATCTGTCTATCTGTCTATCTGTCTGTCTGTCTGTCTGTCTGTCTAGCCATCTGTCTAGCCATCTATCTATCTATCTATCTATCTATCTATCTATCTATCTATCTATCTATCTATCTATCTATCTATCTATCTATCTATCTATCTATCTGTCTGTCTGTCTGTCTGTCTGTCTGTCTGTCTGTCTGTCTGTCTGTCTGTCTGTCTGTCTGTCTGTCTGTCTGTCTATCTGTCTGTCTGTCTGTCTGTCTGTCTGTCTGTCTGTCTGTCTGTCTGTCTGTCTGTCTGTCTGTCTGTCTGTCTGTCTGTCTGTCTGTCTGTCTGTCTGTCTGTCTGTCTGTCTGTCTGTCTGTCTGTCTGTCTGTCTGTCTGTCTGTCTGTCTGTCTGTCTGTCTAGCCATCTGTCTATCTATCTATCTATCTATCTAGTCTGTCTATATATATATATATATTTTTTTTTTTTTTTTTTTTTCCCTTAAATGTTCTTATCATGAATTTTATTTGTGTTTAACAGGTGAGCAGTTGAAAATCAATCAGCCTCACATATACGACTGCAGCATCCCTGCTTCATTGGCCGCTGCTGTACCTGCTATGGCTGAGCTCTGTAAACACACACTGGGCAGATGGGACAACACTTCCTCTTCGCCATCCAATCGCAGTATCTCACTCCTCTCACTGGCTGGAACAGAGTTCATTAGCTTTGCAAAAGGTGCATCATTTGCCAATGGTAAGCCTCAATTTTAATAGTGTAATGGTGATAGTGTCACTGTAATGCCAGCCAGTCAAAGTGTTAAACGATCAAGATTTAAACATTTAGCTCTTTTTGTTAAACAAATATGTTCTGGTCATAGCGAGGATGGGTTCTTTAATCCGTTTGCACTGTTGTTTAATCGCTTTTCTATGCAAATATGTACTAGATTGACAGTTGTGATGCACATTGCTGTTATTTTGTTCCATGAAACACGACAAGTTAAAAGAAGTTCAACTTATACCCACATGGGGCCCAATGAAATCTGCTTTGTTTTTCCATTTTCCATTTTTTTTTTTTCAGTTTCAATTTTTATAGATTCTGTTTAAGTTTAAGAGTCAAAAACCATGTCTAATTATTAATTGAAATCATGAAATGTCTATTTTTATGACTGGATTCCCCAATTCTATCTGCGTTTTTTTGCATCACAAATCATAGGGCCCTACATACAGCTTTATGTCAACTATACTGACAAAAAACATTTATGTAGTATTTACTGAAAACTGTTTTCAATCAGAATTGCTAGTAGATTTAAAAAAATAATTACAAAGAAACTGCAGGTAACATTGAAGTAGATGTGAAATTTTGAAAAACTGAAATACAGTAGTATTTTCTGATAAAACATACTCCAACAGTCTCTGTTTTATTTGAAAAATATATTTTTTTACAGTGTATGCATTTTATAAAAAAAATTTTTCACTGTTTCATTCATAATCAGACCTGTATCACTCCTGGGTTGCACCTACGCTTCAGTCCGACCTGCTGGTTCAGTTCTGGCATCGCTCCACGGGAATCCTGCACTCTGACTGCTCTCCAAGCTGGAAAGTCCTCAACATAGATCTCATTTCCCCAAGCCAGAGCATCAAATTCAAGGCTACAGAGGACCACTCGAAGTGGGCCGTCAGTGTCGGCGGCAGCAGCGCTGAAAGTGGGACGTCTGGCGGCTGGGTCTGTGTTGGAGATATCAACCGCGACGAGGCAGAGGAGAAGAGAGGTGGGGGTACGGTGTGCCGTCAGGATGCTGCGGTGTGGAAGGCCTATCGCTCGGCCGCCCTGCAGTGTGAGACCTGCGGTGGAGAAGTGCAGGCTTGCGACAAATCCGCACGGTATCGCTGATGAAGCGGGACACAACAGAAACAACAACAAAATCAGGGTCATGCAAAAGGACTGCCTGTGTAGGTGTCAAACAGGTATGATTATTAGGTCAAGTGCTTTTTTATAAATATATGTAGAAATTTTAGGGGAATAATATGTGAGGTAATTCATTTAAATGCAAATGCAACAAGACTACATTTATGATTGATATCTTAAAATCGTTTCATGTATAACTTCAGGAAAACGGGCTATAAATTTGATTTTAATACAGTACAACCTTTTTAAATGTGTATATATAAATATTTTATCTTGCTATGATTACATCATTTTTTTATTTTAACAAATAAAGGGTGTTAGAAGGTGGTGTGTAATTTCTGCAGCATTATTACACACATTACCTAGAACCTCAAGAAGCCAGAAGTGCATTATGGGAATTAGGCTGGGATGTGTATGGTAGGGATGTTTTTAATCCTTCAGCTTTTGTTGCTGTGTTACATTGAGGAAAACATTAATTAAAGCACTTCATGTGTCTATAATTACATTTTCTCTGCTTTAGCTTTGCACAAATTCAGGGCTAAAATATGCTGAATATATATTATAATAATCTATAATATTAATGTTAATATTAATTAATAATAATAGTAATATGTACAGTATACACTACCAGTTTTCGATCAAAAATACAGTAAAAAATTGTGTGAAATATCTATACAATTCCTATATGTACTGTGTATGTGTATATAATATATATATACACACATTTATATAATATAAATATTTTTTTAATAATAAAAAAATAATAAAAATATATATATATAATATATATATATATATATATATATATATATATATATATATATATATATATATATATATATATATATATATATATATATATTACGGTGGCCGAGAGAGCTGCAAATAGAAAAAAACACCTGAAAATTAAGAAAACAACTTCATCAATTTGACAACACACGCAATGCAAATGCTCTCAACACAACCAAATAAAGAAACGCACTGCAAATAAAATTCTTTATTTGTTTGTGTTGTGAGCATTTGCAGCATCTGTTGTCAAACTGATGAAGATGTTTTCTTGATTTGCTGGTGCTTTTTCTATTTGCATGTGTTTTCGGCCACCGTTTTATATATATATATATATATATATATATATATATATATATATATATATATATATATATATATATATATATATATATATATATAAAATAGGAAAAAAAACAAAGCAGCAAGTAACACAACACTTAATTAAATGTGAATTTTTGATGTAAAAAAGCTAAAATAGTACTTTCTTGTAAAATATACCCCAATAATTTTACAACGTTTTTACAGGTTGATTAGAATAATCAAAAAATAATCATTTTTACAGAGTAATAATTGTAAAATGAATTAATTAAAATAAATAATTTACTGCAGAGCATAAACAAATAAGCAGGGCACTAATAAACCTGCCAGCCACAACTCTAAGAACACCATCATCACAGGAGCCTTGTAAAGCTCTCTTCTACAACATTATTTTAAACCACAAGTGATGCCTAGTTTATGCAGTAATTGATTTTCACAGGTAAATGTAATGAAATCTCAAAAGCATGAATCAGGTCTGAAATCTGTCAGTTGTACCAAAATTAAAGTTTATTACAAGAATAGGAGGTATGTAGTGCATAAAGTTGTCAGAATACAGATCTGACGGTGCAGGACTGAAGCTGCAACATGCTTTTCACTGCGCAACACACCAGAACAATCACACACGAGCACCTGATAATAAGGCACTTAACAAACAAGTGACCAAAAACAAAGACTATGATCGGAATGGAATACTAGCTTACTCAATGTATACTTTCCACTGTTTTCTTTAAAGGGTAATTGAAACGGTTGTCATTTTTCCAAGATCTCAAACTGTAGTATGCTACATTTGCTGTCACATGATCTCATCACATTGCATGTGACATCCAGTTATTATCTTAGAAAAATAAAAACTCTTTTGTATACTGCACATTGTAATAAGTATACAGACCATTGCATACTCTAAGTTCACTCACGAAGGCACACGTGCTGTGGTGATGTGACAATAAAAGTGATTTGATTTAAGTGCAGTACGATAGTATCCTATTCCGAACATAACCGAAGACTGAGATGAAACAGACCCCTCTCCCTTGCTGTGAGCTCTCACATGCCTCAGTTCCCACAGAGACGTCAACAGCATACGAGAAAGAGCGCAAGGTTCATTAGGAAAGAACAACTGTGTTGTTTTCTATTTTTGATGATCGTAGCGTTATGCTTTTAACAGTACAAAAATAATGTCACAGGCACAGCTTTGTTGCATTTTTTAAAGGAGTTGATTTGGTATCGGAGAGCAGCCAGAACCGGAGACCTTCAGTTCTACACACTGTTGGCTCTGTCCCAAAACCTAGTCAGCTGCCTACATAGACAGCACTTCGAGGCATTGTAAGTGCTACACACTCAAAGCCTGTTCCAAATATAGGCTGCATGATTATGATCACTTTCTTTTGGCCTATTTTTATGCATGTATCCTTGGTGAAGAAGGCACACCCAAAACGTGGAAACGATCACAAATACATTTCATTCAATACTGGAATTTATTAAATTAAAAAATATGTAAATACAAATAAAATTTACTATATTACCTACTATTTTTCTGCTACTGTACATACATTACCATTCAAAAGTTTAGAGTCTGTAAGATTTTTTTTTTGATGTTTTGAAAAGTCTCTTATGCTCACCTACGCTGCATTTATTTGATCAAAAATACAGTAAAAACAGTAATATTGTGAAATAATTTTACAATTCACAATGTATGTTATATATTTTTATATTTCAACATTTCATTTATTCATGTGATGGCAATACTGAATTTTCAGCATCATTACTCCAGTCTTCAGAGTCACATGATCCTTCAGAAATCACTTATAATATGCTGATTATTATTAAAATATTATTATTATTATTAATGTTGAATATTTTTGTGGAATCCATGATACTTTTTCTTCTTTAAAGAATAGAATGTATAAATAAGTAAAAAATTGAAATAAATCAATCTTTTGATCAATTTAAAGCATTATTGCTAAATGGCCATGGTATTTTAGTATCATTGAGATACAATGATTGTTTTTATGAATATTTTGAATCAGTTTTTATTTTATATTTATTTTAATACATGTCTATACAATTTTTATTAATTTATTCAAATGAGAAATGTTACCTGAAATAACAAGATATATACATGTATGTATATGTATATATATATATATATATATATATATATATATATATATATATATATAATTTATTATAATTTTTTTTCAGTTAATGTTTAAGTAACAATTTTTATGGTTTTAATTTTAGTTAACTGTAATAACCTTGCAGAATAAAAGTATTAATTTCTTTGAAAAATCTTACTGGCCCCAAACTTTTTGAAAGTAATGTATTATTATTCTTAGTATATTATTGTGCTGTTAGCTTAGAAACAAACACCATACTGTATTGAAATCAATTGTAAAGTCTCCCATGTGCAGCCTAAGAGTTGCTGCCAATTTAGAGTTATCTTTTGAGGATCAAACTTTCTACCAGGTTTTGGAACAGAGTCTCAATATTACCATAACCATAATGGATTCAGTATAAATATTTAAAGAGAAAGCACACAGAAAGCAACTATTAGTTTGCATACTTGGTGAAGACATTGGAGAGCGGCAGTGGTTTTGCGACTCTTCTTCAGGTAGGTGGGTGTTTTTCAGTAGCTTTTTGCCCACGCAGAACAGCTCAGTGTTTTGAAATGTTAGACAGGTGTAAGTACCTTCTGTAAGTATTTATTTTATTATGCTGGGATCTTTTAGCTGCTCTATCTCCGTTTGATGTTCATTAATAACGCAGAATATTCTGTAACCAATGGCCTGCTAGATTTAGAGGTAGACGGGGGAAGTATTGGAAATGCTGGCATCAGCAAAAGGTACGTGATTCTGTCTTGAAATTCATTTTGGGTTTATGAAATGCAAAAATAGTGTTACGTTTAGCAGTAACTAACATCTTAGAGCCATTTCAGCCAAGCTTTCACTCAAATGACTAATATTAGGACTTATGAAAATGACTTATTTGAGTCAATTCTACACAAAGAGCTCTGAATGAAATATTTTCTGTCTTTTCTTTTGAACGTACTTGGACAAGAATATCCTGTTTTGTATTAAAATAGTGCCCGGACTAGTCTTCTGCCCTGGGCTTTGATTCGTGGAAAGGTTGCGCTGGTTGGTGTATCTCCTCCTCTTCTCCTTAACAGGAAGTCGACGCTAGCTGAAGACATGGCATAGAAGACGTTTCCTGTGGGAGGTATTATTAACTCTGTGGAGAGAGAGATTCAAAGAGATGTTCAAAAGTTTGGGGTCAGTAAGATTTTTTCTGGAATGAAGTCTCTTATGCTCACAAGGCTACACTTATTTTGAATAAAACATTTACAGTAAAATAACTCGTCTATTTGAATATATTTAAAAATGTTATTTATTCTTCTGATACAAAGCTGAATATTCAGCACCATTACTCCAGTCTTAATATCACATGATCCTTCAGAAATCGTTCTAATATGCCGATTTACTGCTCATTTATTATCATTGTCCATGAATAGAAAGTTCAAATAATGTCCATAATGTCACTATGTCCCATCAGTATGCCCAGAGTAATGTTTTTCACATTTTATGATGTGTTTTCAAAAAACATACAGGACATTATGACATGAAAAATGTGACATCACCTTTCCCCTCCGCCAGCAGTTGGATCAGCTCGTATTTGGAGGCTTCTTTAGGATTCTGGTTGTGCTTCTCCAATGCAGAACTGATTACAGTGGGTGTTTTATCATTACTGGTGACCTGAAACAGCACAGAAAAGAAAGTATATATTAGAACAAAGAGCAACTTCATTCATATTAAACAGGAGCTGACATGAAATGCCAAAGATTGTCTGATGTAACACTGGACTGGTGCTGTGAAATACAGGGGTTTCAAAGTCCCAAAAGTGTGAGCACACTGTGTTTTTTTTTTACTTTCATTTGAAAATTTCTTGTATGTGTGTTTTCTAGACTACCGACCAGAATGCTTCTGTATAAGTTGCCGTCATGTAAATCCATCCGTATCCTGACGATTCTCATATCAGGCCCCGCCTCTGGTTTGTTATTGGTGGGGTTGTTGCCGCAGGAGACAGACCGGCGATGTGATTTGACAGCTGTAAAAGAGGGCGTGGCATTGTTGGGCGGCGGTGATGAATCAACATCCAGACAGGAAACGGATGGGGATTTCACATGCTGAAATAGAGGTAATTATGACAATACTCTTAGGAATAGTTCAACAAAAAATAAAAAAGTATATCATCTTTATGTGGGTTATTTTGTTCTGTTTTGCCCTTAAATCTCTTGTTTGCTCACACAAATTCTTAAAGCTCAGACATTCTGCTAAATGTCCACTTTCATATCCCACATAAGAAAGAAAGACATTCAGGTTTGGAGCAATATGAAGGTGAGTAAAAGATAACTATTTATTTTTATAAGACTATTTATTTTTAGGTGTCAAAAGATGGACACCTGATTTTTCAAAGTTGTGAATAAAACGATTAATAAAAGATTATTGGATTATTTACAAAAAAATATATATAATTTCAATAAATTTTACTTGCAATTTCTTTGTTATTATTTGTGAAATTCACAAACAATTTCTGAGTGAAAATTGTTTTTAGGCGCATCCTACACCAAAAATTTCATTTATAACAATGTTCACTCTGAAATTGCTCGTAAATATCATAAGTATTTACTAAGAAACAGCAAGTTACACACTGAATAAACTTAAAATTTTAAGTAGAAAGATCAATTTTTCTGTAAGACATGCTCTAATAGTGTTTTATTTTGTACAGTGTACAATCGTAATTAATAATAAATGTATTATTATTTAATTAATTAATATTATTGTGATTAGTATTAAATATCTATGTTTTAGAATAATAGTAAAGTTATAAAATCTATGAAATAACGAAGTATGTTCATCCTTTTAAAACAAGATTTAAAAAACAAATTGTTTATAATAAATCATAAGTAGTCGATATCATTATCTTTAACTACTTTCAAGCATTTAAGCACAGGCCTTCAGATGAAAATGTTTTTGGATCATGAGTAACATAAATTCAGTCCAATGTATAAACACTTTTATCTGGTAGTGTGAATTTTCATGCAAGAAAAAATGTCACATAATAAAAGTGTGGCAAGGTTCAATGTAAAAAAAGCAACTTTAAATGCTATAAAGATCCTCAGTGAGCTCTCAAATAATAAATCTCTCAAAGTTGCTGATAACAGCCGGGCTTTTAAAGACCCATTACTGCAATGTAATCAAAATGACGCTCTTTATTCGCCCTTACCTTGTAAAGCCTGGAGAGCAGGTGATTGACAGGAGACGGGAAGTCAAATATCCCATCAGCATCCACTGTCGTATTTGCCATGGCTGAGAGTGCACTGTAACGGGAGAACAGAGCAATCTTGTCACAAACTGAAGGCTCTTTGCCATGTGCTGCTTATGACATTGATTCTTTCTGAATAGACTGTAACCTAGAGTATAAATATAAAACTCCAAACCAGCAGCAGCAGTAGCTTTGAAGTCAGATGCTAACGGCAGATGATAAGTGTGTCTTTGTCCTGCTTTAAAACTTAATTTGATTCAGCTCAAGCAGCATTACGGCGCTTAAGAGCTCATGAAAGAAACATCTGTGTGTGCATGTCAAGGACTGAGTCTGATCCTCAGCATAGCCAACAGGAAGATTGTTATTTGAATAGTTGAAAAATTGAGCCCAGGACACAAAATAAGAGCTATATATTTTATACTATATAGTAGTGTTTCTAAGCTGGTGGGTCGTGACCCAAAAATGTGTTGCAAATCTGTTCAGCAGAGAAAAAACAATGCCGAATGCAAAAAAATAATAACGTAATCGTGTTTAGCACATGCAATTATTCCCATTTCTTCGGCAATGTCTGTGCGTCCAGCCAAACTCTACTGTATTTTGGTGCAACTTCATCTGTCTCTTGTTAAAACTCTTGGACACTAACATGGACAGGTTTGCTGTCCTCATAGGAAATTAATGGGTTACTATTTTGATTCGTGTTGATTTGCAATCTAATTTTGGACTCTACAGTAAGAAATGCTGTGTGGTTGTTGATGTAGGACAGTGATGTTCTTACTCTGGACACTGTGTGATGATCACTGTAGGGTTCAGGCCACGGCCAGGACTCGGCTCGCCCGGTGCTTCAATCTGATTGGACAGCTTGTAGCTATTAAAAAACACATGGACATCTTATTATATAGTTAATCAGTGTGTATCTGAGATGATCAGAATAGAGTAACAGAAACATCACTGACCTTTCCTCTTCACGCAGAGTAGGTACGCTGTGATACCAGTGAACAAACATCTCATCCGTTCTGAAAATGCTGTTTCTACATGAGGACTGAAGGAGGCGAATTTGAGCGATGACTTCAAACTCCTGAAATCAAGAGGATGTGATGTTAATATATTTTTAAACAACTTAAAAGAATGACAATCAAGTATATAATCACCATAAACTCACCCGTCGTCTTTTATCGAAGTTGATGAAGCCATTCTGTAAGAGACATTAGATTTTGGTTTACATTACACCCTGCCATTGCAACGCTGACTTAGAGTCTTGTTCTGACACATCTTGATTCTGTCAGATGAGCTTTGACAAACATTGTGAAACCACTGCTATTTTTATACTTCACAGCTGAATGTGCTGATACTGTCTATTGCCCCTTTTATTAGTTCTGTTATCATGTTTCATGGTGGGCTGTGAACTGAACATCACCTCTAATCGGTCTTTGACTGCAGTGTCCAGCATGGTGAGATCTCTGAGGAAGATGCCCAGGTACGGCACAGTGCCCTGAGCGCACGACTACAAAAGAAAAACAGCTTTCAGATGCATCCAAGATTATAAACACTACATCACACCATAAATATATGCATATTTTTTTTATATACACACACATACTACCAAGTTTGGGGGAAGATTATTTAATGATTTTGAAAGAAGTCAGAAAATGTTATTATTATTGCAATTTAAATTAGCTGTTTTCTTTTAAAATATATTTTAAAATGTAATTCAAAGCTGAATTTTCAACATCATTACACCAGTCTTCAGCGTCACATGATCCTTCGGAAATCATTCAAATATGCTGATTTACATTACGCTGGGAACAGTTTTTGCTACTTTATATTTTTTTTGGAACCCGTGATACTTTTTTCAGAATTCTTTGATGAATAAAAAGTTAAAAAGAACAGCATTTGTTCAAAAAATAATCTTTTGTAACAATATACACTCCTGTTCAAAAGTTTAGGGTTAGTCTTTTGATCTTTTTTCTAATCAAAATCTAAATAAAAAATAAATACTTTTATTCAGAAAGGATATGTTAAATTGATGAAAAAATTGGTAGTAAATTTTAAATTGTAACTTTTCCACAATATGACTGTTTTACTGATGAGCATAAGAGATTTCTTTAAAAAAACATTACAAATCGTACTGATCCCAAACGTTTAAACAGTAGTATATATTATCATTATTTATTTATAATAATATTTATATTTTAATATATAATATGTTATAATATATTTAATGTATATTTATTTAAGGATGCTTACCCCTGTGAATCTCCTGTTGTTGATTTTAGTGTCAAGGTTTGAAAATTTGGAAATCCCCTGTAAAATTAAAGAGATTTTATTACAGAAAACTTGAATCAACTCGAAGGAAAATTGTTCAGTTCCCGTGTTTGCAATGTCTCTGTATGATGCATTTAAATCTGTCGTTGTGGAATCTGAATGTGATTTCAGAGCTTCAGTGGAGAGCTTTAGAGTTTTTGTATTATGATTTTTGGACCTTCACAATAGTGGTCACTATGATCACTAAAGCTTAATTTCTCCCTTTGTGTTCCACTGAAAAAATAACAGCATAATGACAAGAGGATGAGTAAATAATGACAGAGTTTTCATTTTTGGGTGAACTGTTCCTTAAAGAACAGCAATAGATAATGAATTACACCACAGGTTTACAGTGAAAGGCTGTTTTTGCATGACTGAATCTGATATTACTCATTCTCTTCATGTCATTAGTTTCTCCCTTTAGGCCGTGCTGATAATGCAGTGCTCTACAGTGATGAAGCACATCCAATGAGAATTTTACACAGAGAGTCAGAGAACATCGATTGGGCTGATATTTTCCCATCAAAGCATTGCCATGCTCTCTAATAACATTAGAGAAGGCCTGTGTGAATTGGCTGCTTTGTATCGTAGTGTGACTGACCTCTTTGAGTAGCTCGCGGCTCTGGGAGTAGTTGTCTTTCTCTGAGAAGATGTCAGAAAGTTCCTCGTATCTCCTCACAGCTTCTCTGTCGGAGTAGAGGAAAGGACTTTAGGTTATACTAAACTGCCGTGAAAAATGATGTCACATTTTATTATTGGGTGATTCAACACATACATGTTTTACCAGCTACGAAGTTCAGCACTTTTAGAGTTTCATGAACTCTAAAAGTGCTGTTCTTTTTATTTGGTAAAACATGTATGTGTTTAAACGGCTAATAATAAAATGTGTCATTCTGTAGTTTTGTCTCATATTCATCTTTTAATCATATTTGCAAATGTCTTGACTCCACAGCCAACAGAGCAATTTTGTCTTTACTGTTCCAATACTTATGGAGGGCACTAAATATATATATATATATTATTTCTGTATAAATGTATATAAGACAAATCTTATGTGATACTCATATTATATTAGTCTTATTTTTTTAAATATATAAAACAAATATATATTTATATATATAAAGTATATCTGTATCTATAATTAATATACTACTTTATAAATATAAGAACAATAATAAATTAAATAATTTAAATAAAGATGTATATTTATCTGTATGTATATTTAGCATTAATTTATTATATATATATAAGCAATATATTTTAACCCATTTTTATATATTTTTTAAATATATTTAAAACATATGAAAATATTTTTCATTATATTGGAGGAAAATCGGTAGAGGAAGTTGTACTGCACCACAAATAAATATTACTTAATGATATTCCTTAAACGCATCGACAAGTAGGTTTCTGAGTAAATCCAGACCTGTCTGTCTCCTGCCAGGTCTTTCTCAGTCTGTGGATGGGGTTGCTCTGCAGCGTTGACAGAATGGCGTACAGTGAGGAGAAGTTCTTCCTGCTTCTGCAGGACTGGTTGGGAAACAAACCACACGCTCACGTGAGCCCTTTATCCTGAAGGATGACATTATTTACAGTGAAACTGCTCTGACCTCTGCGACGCTGATCCATTTCTCCAGCAGTCTGGCCCTCTGTTGGCTCTTCAGACCCGTGTTCCTCAAGCACGAGGCTGTGACGGCGTTTGCTAAGCGATTAAACTGCTTGATAGTAGCTCTGACCGACCAGCACGCTCCTTCCTGGCCCTTCTTATCTCTCTGAGACCACAGACACCCCAGACAGTGATAGGGCACCAGCTTCAGAAACAGATCCTTAAGGCAAAAGAAAAGCAATTAATTTAAGGATGTTACCAACAGGTCCGAGATGTTCACAGACTTTAGAGAGTGAGGTAAACTGTAACTCATTTTACTTTTAGTTTCAAACTAATCTCTGGTGTTTTCTGCAGATGTAAAGGTGGCATTTGTGAGCGGTATGATCAAACTCACAGTCTCAATCCTGGTCAGCTGCTCTGCGATCACACTGGATGGAAACCCCAGGATGCTGATGGCATCAAACTCCGAGGGATCAGGAGGAGATATCACGCCTTTGGTAGGATCTGTAGGAGATCAATACATCAATATGGAAAAATGGACAATATATGCTGCTACGTCTATCTAACCTGGAACCAGAATTTACAATTAATACTTGCTATGAGGTAAATGTGTTTTTAAATAAAAACAATTGTGGGGTCAGTAGGATTTGTTAAAGAAAATAATACTTTTATTCAGCAAAAATTCATTAAATTGATCAAAAGTTACAGTAAAGAATTTACATTGTTACAAAAGATTTATATTTCAAATAAATGCAGTTTATTTGAACCTTCTGTTTATCAAAGCATCCTGAAAATAATATATCACTGTTATCACAAAAATATTATTCAGCACAACTGTTTTCAACATGTTTCCTGAGCAGCAAATCAGCATATTAGAAGGATTTCTGAAGGATCATGTGACACTGAAGACTGGAATAATGATGCTGAAAATTATTTGCATCACAGGAATAAATTACATTTGAATATACATTAAAACAAGAGAGCTGTTATTTTAAATTGCAATAATATTTGTGACCCTGGACCACAAAACCAGTCATAAGTGTCAAGTTTTTGAAACTGAGATTTATACATAATCTGGAAGCTGAATAAATAAGCTCTCCATTGATATATGGTTTGTTAGGATAGGACCGAGATACTCGTGTATATATAATATTTGTAATATTGTAATATAATATTTGGTCGAGAGACAACTATTTGAAAATCTGAAATCTGAGGGTGCAAAAAAAAATCTAAATATTGAGAAAATCACCTTTAACATTGTTTTAAAGTTCTTAGCAATGCATATTACTTATCAAATATTAAGCTTTGATATATTTACAGTAGGAAATTTACTAAATATTTTCATGGAACATGATCTTTACTTCATATCCTAACGATTTTTTGCATAAAAGAAAAATCAATCATTTTGACCCATACAATGTATTGTTGGCTGTTGCTACAAATATACCTGTGCTACTTATGACTGGTTTTGTGCTCAAGGGTCATATTTTGCAATATTGCAGATATCAAAAATCATTTTATAGTGCAATTTCTAGCCATTTCAAAATATTAGATTGCAATTAACTACAGAAATGTCTATGACTTTGTAATATTGCACTAATTTTCATTACTTTTCAATTACAATTTTCAGGTTTTGATAATTTGATCATTTAGTGCTCAAATTATTGTAGCATAAACAAAGGTCAGTAGGAAAAGATCAGAGACTTTTGTTGTCATTGGCTATAACAACTTTTACTTGTGGAAATTTGCATTTTTTTATTTTTATTTTGTATTTCAGAACTCCATAACTTCATGTAGATACATTCCTTAAATCAAAATGCAATATTGAGGTACAAATCCATGTTCTTGTGACAGGTGGTTGTACAGAGAGACTGATATAACCTGAATGACCTGCACTGTCTGTCACAAACGTACAAAAAACTGTGAAATGTAGCCTTTGTCAAAGGGACAAACAGCCTGACCTGAGAGCGAGCCGGAAAGCAGGGTTGTCTCACTCAGCTCCTCAGCGATCCTCAGCAGTTGGCCTTTGATTTCTGCGCCCGAGGTGTCTGTGGGAAGCAGGTGGGCCAGGCGCAGCAGGCAGGAGGGATCGTTCAAAGAGCAGAAATCCTCGAGATAGTCACTCAGCCATGTGCTGAACACCGTACACACCGCCCTGAACACAGCAAATGTGAATAAACACCCCACAATGCAGTTTAAAAGACATAATCGGCTATTGATAACTTCTGTTTATTGCTTGTTGTGTATCTATAGTAGTACATACTTGTTGAACATCTGACGAGTGTTACTATTGCTCTCCCCAGGAGGATTTCCCAACCTAGAAAATAGTTCATATTGAAATTGGGGGTTCATTTACTGTAATGTCAGTTAGTATTGCAAATAATTACCAAATTTTATTAGTAATAATTTTATATTATTGCAAATATATATGAATTATAAACATTTGTATATATGTGTGTAGATAGATGGATGGACGGACGGACGGACAGATAGATTTATGCAATTTTACAGAAATCAATCAAATTTACAAAATCTAGTTAATACTGAATTTTAAATTAAAGATGTTTTTAGTTAATTTAAAAAAAAAATTAGTTCTTAATTTTATGCTTTGTATGTTGCTGAATTTGAGATCACCAACAAAATCATTGCAAGTGTGTCATCAGTATTTGATATCTGAAAGACAATGACTTATTTTATATTTACTATACCTGTCAATTAGGATGTCCAGCACTCTCTGGGTGGAGGTGAAGGAGCGATAGGTGGAGAGGAAGATGGAGATGAAGGAGGAGTCGCCCATGGAGAAGGAATGAAGGAGATGGAGGACCAGCTTTTCTTCTGTCCCTGCTTTGACGTGCTGAGAGCAGGATGCTGTGGTCTGGGAAGAGACAGGTGAAGGCTTCAGGACAGAACTTCTGGAACCAACAGCATTGAATATTACTTGTGAAGATCGGGCTCACCTGCGGGCCGGCAGGAGAACTGTGCCCTTGTTTTACCACCACAGTATAGATGATACCGTCTTCCTCCATTTCGGACACAGTGGACTGAAGAAGAGAGATCAGAGTAAGTAAGCAGTCATTTTGTGGATTTTTTTCAAAGAGCCTTCCAGTGTACTTATTACAAGCTCACTAGGTTAGGGGCCTTGCTCTTGGTCACAATAATTAAACCTCATTGCTTGTTCCCTGTGGAAACCATTTGTCTTATATCACCAAGCTTTTTGATTATTTGATTAAAGGCATAATGTCTGCTTCAGTTTATTTTGGCCAAGACCCACCCCCTTCACTAACATGAGAAGTGACCACAGTCCACAGGTCACAGTTTTAGTTTTTACTTGCCTTTTTATATTATTTTAATATTTCGCCCCCTTTGCTGTGTGTTCCCGGGGGCAGGGTTTCTTTGGGTTTGTGATGTAACGGACCCAGGAAGTAGCTCGTTGTAGTCCCTACGAGCCATTTTTGTAGGTATTAAACTGCCAGAATTTTAAAAGATGATATCTCCGTTTGCATTGAACTTTCATCTTCATAACTTTGCAGATATTGTTTATGCTCAAACTGCAAGATTACACACCAACTAACGTTAAAAAAGTGAAAATGCAATCAACCACCCCTTAAACAAAAATATTACTGACTCCAAATTTTTAAATAGTGAAACTCTAAAACAAAAATGCTGTTTCACAATATTTTTTCAATCTAAAAATCTGGCGACCTAACCTGGCAAACTTTCAAATCTCTGATTAGTTCTGCCTTAAAAAGCACGCATTCTATCAAATGGGCAGCCTAAATAAACATGATTGTGTTTCCAGGAGGACTAGTACACCTTGGCTGCTGGATTATATCACATAAATGCCAGCCGATCAGATCGGAACAGCTGATTCTCAGATAGTGTTTGCCAGTTTGTGTGCAATATGCATCAGAAGGTATGTGGGCATTCTGAGCATCTGAGACTATACCATCATTGGATTTTCAGTTTTCAGCTACTATGCCACAAAACTCATTAAGAAAATCATCTTATGCTGCAGTTGACACAGACTGGAACACTCCCCATGTTGCCATTGGTTGGACAAACACATAGTCCTGCACCAAACTCACGCTATTTGTTGAGCTGGTCAGGATGCACTTTGATTGGGAACCTTAAACTTGACCTTTATCTCAAAACGGCTAAATATCACCTCAATTATTAAACTTTGCTATTAGCTACAGTTAAATCTCCACTTCATATCCTAACAGTGGCTTCATTTAAAGCAAGGTAAGATTGCACAATGGCAGCATTTAAAGCCTAAACTCAATAATAAGGCATCACATTTACATGTTATCTCCAACAAAAACTTAACGGATGATGGAAATCGCCTCATTCAACCTTCTGTTTCAATTTACAGCATTTAAACTGACATATGCATTAGAATGTTTTTGATTTACTCAACACATCTGACAGAGATTTTCCAACATTAAAAATGCATGAGACAACAGGCCAAAAACACCCGGTCTGAAATGTCCAAATGCTTTCCAGCAGAATGATACACATCGATCACTTACTAAGATCAGTGTTCAAATTTGAACACAAATGTCAGATATTTACTTAAAAGCTGCTAGTTTGTCTGAGCAGGAAATGCTAAATTGTTATAAAGCACACAAGAAACTTCATAATAATCTAAGTCTTGAGAAAAGCCATAACCCAAAGCAAACCAAAACATTCACACATTACCTCAGTTGCAGTTCATTTGCTTGAAATCATTCAGTGTTGTGTGTGCCGGAAATTGAAAAACAGCTCAAGGAAAAACACTACCTTCAACTCAGCGAGTCCAGACAGGCAGAGATCTGCCAACTTCCTGGAAATCCTTTGCCAGAGAACTCCATCTCCTTCAGGCCTTTTCATCTGTTCGATTTAATCTATTTTTCTTGCTGCTGCTTATAGAAGAGTGTTGATTTCATTCAGCGAGATTCTTAGTCTATCTGTCTTCCCCGCTCAAATCTCACTCTCTCTGTTATGGAGCCGTGCAAACACACCTGAGCTTGTTGCTAGGCCAACCCCCTCCATACACACACACACACACACACACACATGCATACATCACAAGGGCACTCCTGTTACAGTCTCGCACACATTCGCTCTCTTCCTCCTTCATTCATTTATGGGTGAATCTCACAAAACTCACAAATTACATTTTTATTTCGATTTTTGAAGAATGTTAAATTTTTTCAGTCATATTTTAATAAAGAAAAAAAAATAGGCTTAATTTTTAATGCACATATCGATTCTTATTTTAACTTTGAGGGAAAATATGACTGAAAAAGTGTCAAAAATATATATAAAAAATATTTAAAATAAAAACATAATGGTCCCAAAAATAGGCCTCCTTTTCTTTATGCACAGTATTTATTTTGATTTTGGGAAAAATATGACTTTGACAGGTTCACATAAGCCTTACATGTGTAGACGAATGCTGCTTAACCTGTTTGGTGAAGTTTAATGCAATGAATGAAACAGGAGTAAATAAATACACATGAATGTATCGGCTTCAGATTTCAAGAATGGCAGCCTTCCCTTCAAATCTACTGCTCAACAAGTCTGCATGTAAAACAACCATCATTTTATGGTTACCAATAAATCATTACCAATGGCTGCTAATAAAACATGAGGCAACACCTGTTTATCTAAAAGGGATACTCAAACGAAAGCACATATTGACAGAGATGGCGACATGCTGTGCAGATGATGGGTTTTGGTTACACTTCATGCAGTCCTGAGAGCGATGAGCATTAACCTTGCTGATTACAACCTATCCGCTGTGCTGGAGTGTTGTTTATATATAACGAAACAGCCGAGTTCCATGTTTTAGAAAGTAGAAATAGCTGGTGAACCGCAGACATGAAGTTATATTACTCTAAACTGAACTGAAACTTGGCTGGGAAAAAAAATCCTTGAGGTCTGGCTTTCCTACTGGTGAATCTTTTCTTTTTCTTTTTTTTTCTTGTATAAATGCCCCTTCAGCCATATGCACTTGGAGCACTGTCTCATTTGAAAATAAATTCAATACAAACAAGAATTTTAGATTTTCCTGAAGAAAGAGTGATGCTAGGCATTCTGGGTGGTTTCTGGGTTGCAGCATAGCAACACCTTGGCAACCACTAAGATAGCACAGCAAAACACTAGAATCACTCAGAATCTGGCGGTTGCCAATATGGTGCTTTGCAGTTTCCATGTTTTTAAACAGTTTTAGTCTGTTGCTTAGCAGTGTTCTGTGTGGTTTCTAGCATGTTGCCAAGGTGTTGCTATGCAGTTTGTAGAGTGTTTTAAATAGTGTGTTGCTAAGCAGTTGCTAGAGTGTTCTAGTGTTTTCTAGCATGTTGCTATGCATCCTGGGTGGTTGCAACAGTGTTGCTATGCAGTTTGTAGGATATTTTAAAAATTTTTAGTTGTGCTGTCAAACAATTAATTGCGAATAATCGCATCCAAAATAAAAGTTTTTGTTTACATAATATATGTGTGTGTGCTGTGTATATTTATTATGTATATATAAATACACACACATACATGTATATATTTAAGAAAAATATCTTATGTTATGTATATAAATATAAATATATACACGTAAATAAATGTACTTATTTTCAAAATATATACTGTATGTGTGTGTATTTATATATACATAATAAATATACACAGTACACACACGTTTGACAGCACTAATTTTAAGTATGTTACTATGCAGTTGTGTTCTGAATGGTTTCTAGAATGTTATGCATTCTGGGTGGTTACCAAGGTGTTGCTATACAGTTTCTAGGAAGTTTTAAATAGTGTGTTGCTATGCAGTTGCAAGAGTGTTCTGAGTGGTTTTTAGAATGGTATGCATTTTGGGTGGTTACCAAGGTGTCGCTATGCAGTTTCTAGGGTGTTTTAAACCGATTTAGTGTGTTTGCTTTTCTAAACAGTTTCTATGTTCTGAATGTTTGTTTGTTTGTTTGTTTGTTTTAGTTGTTGAGAGTTTGGAGTGTTTTAGGTGCTCTCCATTCATAAATGGAATAAATATCTTTTTTTCCCACTTACTCCAAGGGTTGGGTTTTTTGAAAAATCTGTAATCCTGGGTTATGTAAAATGATAATAGTGATACTTGCATTGCTGTACTGAGTGTAAAACTCCTTGATTTCCATACCATTTACCAGTCCTATCTGAGTCAGGTCCGGAATGAACCTTAACAGCTCATTAATGCAGACGCTTTTTCACTAGCTGTTAATATCACGTTGCGAAATTCATGTTGCAAAATTCACACCCTTGGGTATGTTTGGAAACTTTGAGTTTTACCTTTAGGTTAAACCAGCTGTGAGTTTCCATGGCTTTTCTCGGCCGGCAGGAAGTGCATAATAAGTGTGGACAAACACAGGAAACAGGACATGCTGTCATGTCATGCTGCCCTTCCTCCCTCCACACGCTCTTACTCGGTCAAACGCTTTGAACCGCTGTATTCACTAGCGTTCGTCTCGAGGGAGGGGAACAAGAAAACCTCTATAGAATTTCCCAAGACAATATCAGCTTCTCTGTGTGTTTACTATCCTCTCTGCCCTTAGTAGGGGAGATTGGGGGCAACTGTAACACAAGGCAGTTGTAAACAAACAACATTTTTCAGTCTCAAACAGGCTAGCACAATAACACTTATACAGACCATGATCAAGATTAAGTTATGAGTACAGGACTTTATCATTGCTGAGAGGTCAGGGGCAATTATTACATTTAATACATGATTGAACTGGCTTCAGATTTCAAGAATGGCAGCCTTCCCATCAAATCTACTGCTTAACAACTTTGCATGTAAAACAGCCATCATTTTATAGCATGACATGACACCTGCTAATAAAACACGAGGCAACACGATTATGTGACTTTTGATTCTTTACAATATGCAATTAACATTTCATTATATAGCTAAAGACAGAATTTATGAGCTAGTCAAATTATTTTAGTTATTCAGCTTTCAAATCATTATAATATTGGTGCTGCTTAAGGACTTTGGCTTTAAACAAATTCCTGAAATGTAAAGAATGAGTACCATATGAAGGAGAAAACATTCATGAATATAAATTATATTAAAGCAATAATATTATAATCATAATGACTGTTTTTGAAATCTATATTGTTATTTGACTTTATATAATTTTTGTGTTGCTTCCAACATTTCAGGTTTACATATATATATATATATATATATATATATATATATATATATATATATATATATTAAGCTGAAAATATAAAATAACAAATACGAAAATTTTACTTTTGTATTCTTTTTTCATTTAAATTTTATTTAAAGTTTTAGTAATTTTGTAGTGTATTTGGTAATTTTTATTATTATTTTTAAAAATATATTTATATAGTTTATAAAGTTTTTTTATTAAATTTTTTATTTATTATATATATTTTTTTATTATAGTTATTTTAGTACTTTGACTAAATAAAAATGAGAAATGTTGCATCAGCAACTAGCTGAAATAAATTAAGTTTAATATTTTATTTTATTTCACTTAATATGTCACAGTATGTCACTTCACTTTCAGTATGTCACTTCACTTAATGGAATTTTTCGTAGTATTATTTTTTTAATGGTTTTATTTAATGATGATAACCCTGAATAGAAAGGCCAATGATTTTTGATCAAATAAATGCAGCCTTCGTGAGCATAAGAGACTTATTGACCCCAAACTTGTTTCAAATGTTTCTACCAAAAGATGGCAGGCATATTTAGAGTAGTCTGTGAATTATTAAGGAAAATGTAAAAAATATGGCACAATGTTCTCCCCTGCTAATACAGCTGCCTCCCAAACATTACAAACCTTATACTTCCCTGTCGGCTGCGTTCTCACAAAAACGCATCGTAAATACATCACAGGGGAGCTATTTACAGAGACCTATTGTTTCTGCCTTCTCTATGAATACCTCGTCTCGCTCTCTTTTATCTCTCTTCTTGTGTTCTCATCTATTACCGCATCGACCAACTTTTCCTCTTTCTCTGCCAATGGAAATCACACCGTGAACGCTCGCCACTGACGATCACAATGGAGCTTAATGGAAATCAGTCAATTATTTCTGCCCTGTTGTAGAGAGGTTTAGTCGATGCATTTTCCCGCAGCCAATTCAGTGACACACGGCGCTGCATGTGGCCCACGGTGCACCATTCAGGGGACATAATGAGCGCTCTGTAGACAAACTGGGTCAGCTGAGGTTGTTTTTAGCTAAACAATTATCTACCTCGTCACCCTCCTCCCTCTCTCTTTTTATGTTACACCCAGGTACACGCACAAGGAAGTTGCACCGCGATGACTGCAAACACATTTTGACCTAACCATATGCATCCTGCCACTGTCATTAAAGAATCAAGAGAGGGCCGGATCTAGTTTCATCCAGTTGAGTCTTCTCTGGCCTTGCTTTTGTGTCATCCGAGCAAGTCCCGACAAAAGAGCCAGTGTGTGTCATACTGGACTCTTGCATTATTTACCAAAGAGCTGTGAGCTGGTCATGTGACCCGAACAGGAGGGAAGTTACTACAGTGAACGGCACGAGACAGCAAGGCTTCTGTTTTTAGACCGGGGAGCCAGAGTGTTGAATAAGTCTAACCTTGGTGGAGCAATTTCTTGTCAATACACAAGATAGAAGAGCAGGGCTGTGACCAGCATAGACACACACACACACACACACAAACGCACGCTCAATATTCAGATTAGTCGTTGCTCAATATTGGTTTTTCTACAACAAATTCTTAATTTTCTCAATTTGGCTCACTCCAATACAAGTCAATATTAAAAATTAAATATAGCTTTTTAAATATAGTTATATATATAGTATTTTCTTTTTTATTCTGATTATTTATTTGGAATATAACATATATATAAATGTATAATTTAATAATATATCATTTATATTTTTTAATAATTGTACACTTTATATGTGAGGAATTCTTGAGTGGAGCATGCCATTATTTTAATTAATAATTATATTACTCATATGTGTGTATATATATATATATATATATATATATATATATATATATATATATATATATATATATATATATATATATATATATATATATATATATATGTGTGTGTGTGTGTGTGCATGTTTATGTGGTTTATGAGGACACAAATTTGCATAATGACATGGGTATGACAGAGGTATTACAATATGAAGGTGGTTTATGAGGACACTGCCTATGTCCCCGTAATTCAAAAGGCTTAAAAAACATACTAAATGGTGTTTTTTTGAAAATCTAAAAATGCACAAAGTCTCCTGTGAGGGCTAAGTTTAGGTGTAGGGTTGGTGTAGGGCAATAGCACACACAGTTTGTTCAGTATAAAAACCATTACGCCTATGGAGAGTCCCCATAAACCACAAAAACCAACGTGTGTGTGTGTTTGTGCGTCTAATAGCTTATTCGTTTTTGCTTTGGTATCGTATAGCAATTAGTATTAAAATTTGTGATATTTCACTAGTATTGATATTATGACAACCACAATTATTTAAAAATTAGGTATAATACGTGGTTGTGCTTCATTAAAGGCTCCTTTGATTTGAAGGAAACACTTATATCTGTAAGCTGATGACATGTAATCTCAAAGCCGCCTGCAGCAGCTGACAGTCTATACACACAGATCATGAGAAAATACCAGGTGGGGTCAAACAGCAGCACACGAGGGCTTTGCCTCAGGCTGATAAGAAACTCACCACCCATAGAACAGCTAAAACAAAACGGTTCCCGCTAAAACAAACACAAAGCAGGTCAATCACTGAGCACCAGATGAGTGTATGAATTTTATGAACTTTCAGCTTGGCCTCTTTATATTGCCACAGTTAGTTATGTAATAGACCCTCTTTAAAGTAACATTTGCAGCTTGTTACCCTCTCCTTGAGTCACACTGAAGCTAGAACTCAGCAAAAGTTGCTTCAGTTTCCTTGTGATTAAATGCCTCATGAGGACGAGGCCTATGTCACTTCACATCAAACTCTGAGTGAAAGAGTCACAACTCTGAATCCACAAGTGAAAGCTGATCTAACACAAAACACCACAGCATTTGGTGAGACAGAGACATGAATGAGATATGTGTGCTCTTATCTTAGCAACCCTTAGAAACCCACTGTAGGGTGAGCAAGACCTGATCCAAGAAATATTTTCCTAAATTGCTCTTTGGTTGAAATTAAGTTATATTTAGTAGTATTCATATAATATGTTTCTGAAGATCACAATAATTGATCATTTTTTTTATTATTTATTTAATTTTATGGCTATATAGTTTAGTTTTTAAGTTTGAGTTTGTAATTTCTTAATTGTAGTTTATTTATCAACTTTAAATGAAAATAAGAAATGCTGCCTTGGCAACTCTCTGAAATAAAATCAATTTGCTTTTTTATATTTTATTTTATTTTGAGTTACTTTTCCACTTAATTTCGAGTAGCGGAACCTTTTTTATGGATTTAGTTAACAATAATAACCCTATAATAAATAATAACTTCTTGTGGATTTTTACAGATGCATTTTTATCTTCTGATTTGTTTTTAAGAACGATTACTGATTTTTATATGGTTAGAAAAGGGGGGAAATATTTTTTTTATATCTTTTTAAAAAGTATCTTATGTTCACCAAGGCTGCATTTATTTGATCAAAAACACAATAAAAACAGCAATATTGTGAAATATTATTACAATTTAAAACAACTGTTTTCTATTTGAATATTTAAAAATATAATTTATTCCTGTGATCAAAGTTAAATTTTCAGCATCATTACTCCAGTCTTCAATGTCACATGATCCTTCAGAAATCATTCAGGCTGATTTGCTGCTCAAGAAATATTTCTTATTATTATCAAAGTTGAAAGTTGTTCTGCTTTGTATTTTTAGAAACCATGATATTATTTAATGCTGAATAAAGAAAAAAAATCAAAAACAAACCCAAAGGAGTAAACCACGACATCATTGCCCTCTTACCTGTGTGTGATCCACCTCCCTGTTTTCATTCTCCTTCCACAGCTGATCCTTATGGCCGTCCACCTCTGGCTGTAGGGGTCGGTATCCGATGAGGGGCACCTCTCTCGGCCCCACTCCCGGCAGCTCTACTCCAGATGTCTTCATGCTTCGGGGGAGCATGATGGTGCTGCTGGCCAGAAACAAACCAAAACACAGGTCACTGGAGAGGAACAGGCCTGGTAGATCATTTGTTTTCATCATTTACGTTTCCCTTTGCCAAGAGACAACTTTGAATTTGAATTTCAGGCCGGCTCCTCCCTTGCTTTTTCCCCTGTCCCTCACTGGTATTTGGGATATTAGCCTGCAGATAGAGATCTCTTTCAGGAAGAAAATGATGGAAAGAGAGCAGCTCACCATTAAAACTCAGTGCCATTGTCACAAACAGCAACAACCAAGATGTTTTAAACAAGTGTAAGTTCATAAACATCATAGTTCATAGCAGCTCTGAATGAGGCAATTCACTAGTAAGGGATAAACATTTATTAGTGTGCAAAACAAGAATGAATTAGGTCAAACCTTGCAGGAAAATAAAGCTTCCTTTCATCTAACCCTGCCTAAAGCACTCAGCCTAACTGTGTTATTTTCAATTTACTGAATCTTAATAGGAACGTAGGCTATCAAAAGACAAAATGTCATATGTCATTTTAATGCCCAGCAATATCTAAAATACGTTACGCACAGGACGCGCACGCTTTTATTAATAACTTTTCTCTGAGAACTTACAGTTTGCTTGAATGTGATTTATCCTCTCTTAACGTCTCGCATTAGAAGACAGACGTTCGCGTTCATTCACACCCAAACCAAGCGCAGAGATACCTGTTAGGAGAGCAATAACGCGTCCATCCGCCCCTGCGTGTGGGTTCCTCGGAAGTCAGAGTTTCTGTCCCTCCATATCTCTCTCCTCCTGCTTCGTCAGTCAGCGATTATCGGTGCGATGAAGTCGCGCGAGCTGAGCGTGTTGGTGAGGTCTGCGCTGGTGACGCGCGAGCCCATACAGTTCCTGCTGCCGCTGCAGCGCGTGTGGTCATTGGCTGGACGCGCTGATGAGGAGCGGTGCCCGGTAAGTTCAGAGCAGCAAGAGCACCGGACGCGTCATGACACAATAAGATCGCTCCCATAAAACCTAAACGAAGCTGTCTATACTGGAAGCGCTCGATGCAACGCGGACTTCTCGTTTCGATTTTTGCTTCTTGCGTAGCCACTCAACTTCATGTTTATTGATTTAGTTTGTTTATTGCACTGCTGTAGCCACTTCTCCCCATCTCTAATAAAATAGTGTTATTCATTTGTTAATCTTGCTATTACTGTTTATTTTATTTTGCTTCCAGACACTTTATTTCTCTCATTAATCTGGAATAAATTGACTGTATTTTTTTAACATATTCATTTTGTGTAATAATGTTATTTTTTTAGATAATTTTGCAGTTACTATTTTCAATGTTTAATTTTTATTTTGTTGTATTTGTTGCCTATTTTGCTGCTACTCCAGCCACTTTATTTTCCGCATTCATTCAAAAACTTTTCCCCATCTGCAATTTTTTATATCTTTTGTTATTTTTGTCATGTGTTTTATTTGTTTGTTTATTTATTTTGTTTTGTTGCGACTTATTCATCTGAAGATGAAACAATTAAACAATGGGGAAAAGTGAATGAGATCTCTCTCTCTCTCGCTCATTAATTAATCAATTTATTTATTTATTTATTTGTATTTGCAATTTGTATTTGCAAGTTTAATTGCCATGGGGGGGTTCCTTATTCCCATATATGAATATAAATTTTAACTTAAAATCTTGTTTTGATGTTTTGTGTCAACTGCCCAACCCTTTTATAAATATTAGCTTTATTTATGAACAGTATGTCAATAAGAAGGCCCATTTAGCTGTGTGTATGTGTGTGTGTGTGTGTGTGTGTGTACCCTCACACATTGTCAAGGTTGTATTTTATTGTCTGGTGTTGTTTCACGGCCTGAATTTTAAGTGGCCGTCGGTGTTGAAGTTTTTGATGTAAATGATTTATGCTTCTGAATGGCTGGGCAGTTCCTAGCAGTGTGATTATTTAAAGCTAATCCTTGAGCAGAGTGCCAGCTGTGGACTCCACTCCGACCTTGCAATATTTTTATGGCAGGGCCTTGCAGGAAAGAAGACCTTTAACAACAAAAATAAGCTCAAGAAATAGCATGCTTACTGTGCCATGGAAAACAATCAATTGCTTTAGTTGCCAAATAAATATCATGATCTCTTATCATTTATTTCCAATCATAGCGCACCACATATGGCATAAATTAGCAACCCAAGGGGGGTTTGGAAAAACTATAGGTTTAAGCACTTCTTGCACATTTTGTTTATCCACACAATAAATGTCTGACAATTACAAAAGGTATTAAATTGTGTTTTTATGTATAGACAAAAGGTATTAAATTATGCTTGTATGTATAGGCTCATGATTTTCCATTTTAAAACAAAGCTACAGTACATGCACAAGAAGACATAATGTGACCTTTTGTTTGTCAGGACACTTTCCATCTGTTGTGAAGTTGAGTTATGTGTGTATTATGGAAGGCCTCTGTCTCTATTAGCTGGAACAGTATGTCTGAGGGAGATTTCTGTTTATTAAAAGGTTGTTATGATGAATAAAATCATTGGTAATGTGAGCTATGCATTCAATTCGTTGGATTGGACTAATTAAAATAGTGGTTGGGTGCTTATGAATAATTTATCACCCTTATCAAGCTCTTTTGGCTTGCTCTCTAAATGGCTTGGCAACTTATTATATAAAATGTATGTTGCCCACAACACTTTCAAGTTTGTATGAAGAATCACTATGTGAGAAACAATCTAAAATGCAGACTATGTTGAGTTGTAATTTGGCACACGAATAAAGCCAGTGTCTAGTTGCACTCTGCATCTTTGTGTTTTGCGTCCTCTGCTGGACTATTCAAAAACTGTTTTACAAAAGACACGCCAGAGGCCATTTTGAACATTCCTACACTACTGTCATCTCAATATGTTTCATATATCATGAATTTGGTTCGTTTTGATCTACCTCATCTACATTTGTTACTAATAGGCCATGTGTTGTGACATGAAATAAGATTATATACGTTTGGTTTAACAAATATATGTATATAAATTCTTATTTTTCTCGTATATTTTACCAGTAATAATAATAATATTAATAATGATTATTATTATTATTATAAACTAGCCGAAGCACATTTATCCGACACCCTAACTTAATGTCTTAA
This sequence comes from Barbus barbus, assembly GCF_936440315.1. Lineage (NCBI taxonomy): Eukaryota > Metazoa > Chordata > Actinopteri > Cypriniformes > Cyprinidae > Barbus > Barbus barbus. Next base: position 26,238,338 of record NC_136749.1, read on the forward strand.
TCAAGCTGTTCTTTATAATTGGTAACTGATATTTGATATATCTAAAATATATATTTTGATATATATTTGAAACTTTCTGGTAATTATTATTACATTTACAATGATAAACAAATGTTTTATTATAATATTTTATTTTATTTTGTGTTAATATTGCGCACAATAGGTGTTTTTCATGATGTTTTGTTTTCAACAAATACATAATTGTATTTATTTCAAAAATGCCTAATATTAATGTAAAACATTTCATCTTAAAAAATTGTATATTCAATAAATATATAGTGTAAGATAAGTGTTTTTGTTTTGTATTTGTATTACTATTTACCCTCACTGCGTTGATCATGATTATCTACCCTCATATCGGTTAACATTGTATTTTTTTATTGTATTTTTCTTTTAATCGCAGGTTCAAACATTGCCAAAGAAAAAACATTTCCCCGCTTGCTTTTCGCGGAATAAGGCGGGTAACAGCAGCGTTGCCAGATTTTTGCCGGCACCGAGGGGCATTTCCAAACTTTCTCCAAAAAGTCCACGCGGCGCGGCTCTGCTGGACTAATTACAGCCCGAACTTTCCCTAATGAGTCGCTGTGAGTGTGCGGCACCAGCCGAGCGCCTGTGGGGTCGGGCGCAGGTGGGATGTCGGTCAGTCGTACAGATGTGAAGGTGTTCTCCGGATCTCCCTCCCTCTCCCTCTCCATCTCCCTGTGTTTTATGTCTGCGTCACAACAAGTCGAAGGAGAGCGAGGCAGAGATGATGATGGCGTCTCTCTCGGGCTGATTCTCACGCCGCTTCCCTGACAAACACGCTAGATAGCATCAACCGGGAGACAGAGGGAGATTGGGAACATGAAGCAGAAGACAGACAGAGAGAGAGACGGACGGACAGACGGTTGCGCACTGACGGCTTGAGTGACGCGCGTTTGATCCGCCGCGACTCTCCAAACGCGCCGATTATTCGGGACAGTGATTGAGACGCAGAACAACACCGGGCATCAGGCGTTTCATGTGAGACTGACATCTCTTCCCCGTCTCTGTGACCCCAGCAGAGCAGAACACTTAACACAGGTACATCCCGTCCACGTATGATCTGTCATGCGTGTTAATTGATATGTGCATGCGCGTGCCATCATGTGTGTCAGCTCCTCGGAGTTGGGTGCATTGATTAGGGCACATCTGGCCATGCGTTTTGCATGCGCTCTTTCATGCGTTCTTGTGTCATCTGCATATATTATGGTCCGTTGCATAAAGCAGCCAGTGTTTTTGATCATGTGTGGCACTGCAATGTGCATTGACTCTTCATCATTTATCCTACTGTACTGTATACTGTCGCTATGCACAGAGTTTAACCCTTTAGACTGCTGCTGTTGCTGCTGCTGCTGATGTGGAAACACAGTTTAATGCCCCTGGATCTTTTTCGCACTTTTCTTTCCCGCGCTCTTCAGGATGGGGGGAGTCAGTGAAGGAGAGGATGTTTTATCCAGGTGGAGCGATGGACTTCTGTACCTCGGCAATGTCAAACGAGTAAGTTTGCTGTTTGTCTGAGTTAGTTTGGAGGAGAGAAAAGGACGCTAGCAGAGAGAGGGAAAGAGCAAGTTTGAAACTTGTTGGACTCGTGTAAATCGGTGTAGTGCTGTTTGTGATGTTGGACTGTATTTATTTGGCAGGTGGACAGCGTCAAACAATGCTGTTTGGTCAGATTTGAGGATAACTCTGAATTCTGGGTCCTCAGGAAAGATATCCACTCATGTAAGTGAAGAAACTTTAGATCCAAACTCAAAAAGTAAGTGAATAAATCCAAAATAAAAAAGAATTTATACTTTGCATAAAGAAAATGAAGTCAATTTTTTAGGACTATTGTAATATTTATTTATTTTGCAGTATAGTAATGTGAATGAGATTTCTTTTAGATTACATTAATGAGGTTTTGCTAAAAAATAATTTAAAAAAGGTAAAAGTCTTCTTTTTTAATAATTCTTTTTAATATAATTTATCTTTAAATTGTATTTTTGTTTAGGGTTAAATATGACCCAGACATGGTCTAGACAGGTTATATTATATTAAACTCTAGATATAATGCCCTAAACAGTTAGGAGCAGTTAACAAAATATGAATAAAAGCTACTAACTGAAGTTATTTGTTGAAGTTTATTATTTACTACTTTGTTACTATAAATTTATTCTGAAAAATATTTGTTTCTCTCTGTTGCAAATATAATTGCAAGAATAATTGAATAAATAACAATTAACTGTTTTTAAGCATGTTTTCTTAACACCACACTGCCATTGGTTGATCAAACATAGTCCCGCCCCAAACTCACATTTATTGGTTGAGCCAATTTTACTGTCTCAGGCTGGTTGGGACTTTTTTTTTTTTTAGCAGATTTTAAAATGACAATATAAACATGTCTGGGGGGGATCCTTTCTTAACACCTAAAAAAAGGCACACATCACTTTTACGTTAAATCATATATGTTTTTAAAAATATTTAATTTGCTGAAAATGAGAAACTATGTAATACAATAACTATGTAAAGTAAATTGATAATCTAAAGTAAATATCAAAAGAAAATGTTGACCTATACTAGATATTGGAACATCTAGTTGTTGTCTGTACAGTAAAATAAATGGTTTCTTGTGGTCAGTCTCTTCAGGTGGAGAGGAGTTGTGCTGTATCTGTGATGCTCCGCCTCTTAAAGAACCTCTCGTAAACTGCCTCAAATGTCGCCACGGTAATATGACAAATGAAAATGAAACGGTTTCGATTTCTTCTATCGGTCGTATAGTTATTATAGTTTTTGTGTATCAAGTAATGCGTTGCTCATGTTGCATTTTTTGTTCTCGATCCATTGTTTCCCCAGGTTATCATCCAGAGTGCCACACGCCGCCCATTGAACCTGAAGTTGACCCCAACAGTTGGATATGTCGCCAATGTGTCTTCGCAGTCGCAACAAAGGTTGTACCTCGCCTCAATACTGAAATGAATATTTAGAAACATGGACAGCGTTGTCATTCAAGGTCTATTTCAAATCACACACAAGCTTTAATCTTGCTCTGAGATGTAAAGGGTATCCATGGCTTACTGCACTTGACTGCGTATTTATTACATTGCAGCACTCTGCAGGTGATGGCGGTGGTAGAGCTGCGTTAAATGGGCCTGTGCTTTAATCCGTCTGTCAGCGCGCTCGTTTCACAGGCCTTACATGCTGATTTGAAGATAAAATCATATTCACCGACCCCCCCAGCAGGAAATATTAATGACTTCCTTCAGCGTGTCTTCTCCAAATTCAATCTTCAGATGAAATCGCTGTTAAATGTGCTTACATGACAGGAGATTGCGTATCACGGAGAGGTGGGATACATTGGAATGATGAGCTGTGTTCTGTCCTAGAGAGGGGGAGCGTTAAAAAGAGGACGCTTCGCACGGCTCATGCAGATCATGAAAGTGCGGCTGCCCTATCAGCTGTCATCTTTAGACTGGGACCCGCAGCACTTGACCAACCAGCAGCAGTGTTACTGCTATTGTGCTGGACCAGGAGAGTGAGTCCAATTTATATCAATCTCACATGACTATGACAATGTTTAGAATGGAATATTAGTGTACTGCGACTGTACAATGTGCGGTATGTACTGCTTGGGTCTACTGATGCATGCATTATGCAGAATTTTAGTTTAAGTTATAGTTTGTTTGTTCATCAGAACTGATTTGGAGAAACTTAGCATTCTAGTGAATGGGTGCCGTCAGAATGCGAGTCCAAAAAAATGATTAAAAACATCACAATAATCCAGAAGTAATCCACACCATTTCAGTCCATCAGTTAATGTTTCATGAAGTGAAAAGCTGTGCGTTTACAAGAAACAAATCTGTCATTAAGATGTTTTTAACTTCAAACCATTGCTTCCTGGCTAAAGAGTCTTATTTCCATTATATTGGTTTCTTTAGTGAAAATGTCTGAATCAGGAGAGAAATATGCACATATGTACAGTCTAAAACAGCTCTAAACAAATATTTTGGTGGATTTTGATGTGAGAGGACAGCAGGGAATGGACTTTTTTGCTAAAGGAAGCATTATTATGGATTATGGATTCATATTTTAGCCGGAAGCAATGGTTTAAAGTTAAAGCACTTTATTGATGGATTTGTTTCTTACAAACACACGGCTTTTCACGTCATAGTACATTAATTGATGGACTGGAGTGGTGTGGATTGCTTGTGGATTACTGTGATGTTTTTATCAGCTGTCTTTATCACTCAATATTTAAAGTTGTTATTTTTATAATTGAATTTTTTATATTATTAATGTATATATTAATCTGTTTTAATTTTAATGTCAGTTAAACTTTTAAACATTTAGTTAAATGTTGTCACTTTTATTTGTTTATTTTAATGTCTATATAGGTTTTTTAAATTAAATTGTCAGTGTTTATAGTTTTAGCTAATTATAATAATCCTGCTTACATCCATAAAAATCAGAGAAATACCAGCTGTTAAAAAGACATTAGGCAAAACTCTTCCCAAAAATGCTGAGAAAAAGCTGTAGCGTGATTTGTTTGCAGATCCTAATTGTTTTGATATTTTAGCATTTAATGCAATGCCATTCAGACATTTGAAGTGTGTTTTAAGTGCATAAATACTTTCTGTCTGCACTGTACTGTATATGCTGAAAATGTATTAAGTAGATCCTTTAAAATTGAATTACACAACTAGCAATTATGCTTTCATATTAGTTGAGAGTGATGTTTTTTTTAGGAGTGAGTGTGTCTAAATTGAAGCATGTTGTTTTTGTCAGGTGGAATCTGAAGATGTTGCAGTGTGGGAGTTGTGGGCAGTGGTTTCATGAAGCTTGCACTCAGTGCCTGACCAAACCTCTTCTCTATGGAGACCGGTGAGGCTGATGCTGTTGTTAAAGCACGTGCTGTTGCTAAGCTAATTCTGTCTAAACCTTTTCATCTGTGTCTCCTCTTCACCTTTCAGCTTTTATCAGTTCCAGTGCTCAGTGTGCACAAATGGTCCAGAGACCATCCAGAGGCTTCCAATGACCTGGTAAGAGCGCTGCTTCTGTTCTGTTTGCCGGACTGCAAAACTGATCTGAAGAGCTGAATGTAGTTTCTGATGATCCTTATTCTGTTGGATTGCAGGGTAGATTTGGCCCATTTGGTGCTGTATCACCTCTCCCTGTGCTGCAAGAGGAAGTATTTTGATTTCGATCATGAAATCATGTCTTTTGCAAATGAAAATTGGGAATCTTTGCTTCTTGGCACGGTAGGAAAATATAGTCAATAACACAGACACAGCTCAATTTAAAGCCAACATGAAACAAATGCAACCCATTTTACTTTTGTTATCTGTCATATTTATGAATGAAACAGGATATCTACCAGAAATTGGTTGTGTGTCTGAAATGTATTTATTAGGCTTAATCCCTTGAGATGTACCATCTCGTTTCCGAGGGGGTCCCACAATATATCACAATCACAACATAGTAACAAAAATCAAAACAAACACAAAATTAACATTACATCCATAAACAACACCAAACAGCAAAACACAAACATAAATTGGGTAAAAAAAGGCACCACAACATTAAAAAATAACTAGTAACAAATATGAAACAAAACATAATACAAAATACGATCAGTGTATCTGATCACAACATAAGCCAAAATAAATCATTTATATATATATAAATATATATATATATATATATATATATATATATATATAAATCAATAAAAAAGTACAATCCAAAGTAAAATATGATAACAGAGTTTGCTTAAACATCTTAAAGGATGTAATAGATCGAATATCAGCAGGTAAATTATTCCAGTCTATTGGACCTTTAAACATGAAAGCTCTTTTACCAATGGTTTTTTTGACACAAGGAACAAAAAAATAAGTCTGAACAGAATGCCTAACTTGATAATTTAAAGAAAAAGGTACAAAATATTGTTGTAAATAACTAGGATATTTAAAATGAACACATTTAAATATAAATTGAAACCAGTTGAATATGTCGTCTGGTGTGCAAAGATGGCCACTGAAGTGCATCATACATTATATACAATGATGAGTATAAAAAGAACACCCCAAAACAAATCTGCAAAGTCTATTATATGCTGTGTTAAGAAGAGCAAGATCAAATTTTGCTGCAGTCTGATAAACAACATCACAATGTATAAGTTGAGAGGCAAGTTTTTTACGAACACTGTATGAAAAACAATTTCTAGATCGATGTAAAGTACTAATACCAGAATTGATTTTATGTAAGGTATGATTAATATGTGATTTAAATGAAAGTTCAGAATCAAGCCATACTCCAAGATATTTAATAGTATCAACTTTATGCATAGAAGTGCCGTGTGTGTGTGTATGTGTGTATGTGTATGTGTATGTGTATGTGTATGTGTGTATGTGTATGTGTGTGTGTGTGTGTGTGTGTGTGTGTGTATATATATATGTCTATATATACTGTATTTATATTTATATATATATATATATATATATATATATATATATATATATATATATATATATATAGTGCCCTTCAAAAGTATTGGAACAGTAAAGACAAAATTGCTCTGTTGGCTGTGGAGTCAAGACATTTACAAATATGATTAAAAGATGAATATGAGACAAAACTACAGAATGTCACATTTTGTTATTGGGTGATTCAATACATACATGTTTTACCAGCTAAGAAGTTCAAGAGTTTGGAATCAAGAGTTTGGAAACCACCAGCAACCAACAACGACCTGATCGGCTGAGAAAACAACAGTAGTTGAAGACAGACAAATCATAAAAGCTGTGAAAATGAACCCTAAAATACATGTCTGTAAAATCACCAACAACTTCCAGAAAGCTGGGGTGATGCTCTGACAATCTACTGTCCTCAGGAGACTTTGACACAGAATTACAGATGCTACACAGCAAGATGCAAACCTCTGACCAGCTCCAAAAATAGAAAGGCAAGATTAGCGTTTGCAAAAAAGCACAAAGGTGAGCCAGAAGAGTTTTGGAACTGTTTATGGGCCGATGAGACAAAGATGAACCTTTAACTAAGTGATGGGAAAGCAAAAATGTGGAGAAAAAAAGGGAACTGCAAATGATCCCAAGCATACAGCCTCATCTGTAAAGCATGGTGGAGGTGGTGTCATGGCATGGGCATGCATGGCTGCCTCTGGAACAGGCCCTCTCAACTTTACTGATGACTTAATGTATGATGACAGTAGCAGAATTAATTTGGAAGGGTACAAAACCATCTTGCCTACCAATATTCAAGAAAATGCCACCAGATTCATTGGGAAGTGCTTCATATTGCATCAGGACAATGACCCAAAACACCCTGCCAGTTCAGTCAAGGAATTTATAAGGGCAAAGAAATGGGCAATCTAAGACTTTCCAAGTCAATCTCCAGATTTAAATCAGATTGAACATGAATTTCACCAGCTGAAGAGGAGAGTAAAGGCAGAAACTCCCCAAAACAAGCAACAATTGGGATTGGCTGCATTAAAGGCTGGGAAAAGTATTTCAAAGGATGAGACCAAGAGTCTGGTGATGTCTATGGGTCACAGACTCACTGCTGTGATTGTGTGCAAGGGATCTGCATCTAAATAATAGCTTTTAATCTTTTATATCTGCCTTATGTTCAACTGTCCCAATACTTATGCTCACATCAATGAGTGGGATGAACTCTAAAAGTGCTGTTCTTTTTATTTGGTAAAACATGTATTTGTTGAAACGGCTAATAATAAAATGTGACATTCTGTAGTTTTGTCTCATATTCATCTTTTAATCATATTTGCAAATGTCTTGACTCCACAGCCAACAGAGCAATTTTGTCTTTACTGTTCCAATACTTATGGAGGGCACTATATATATATATATATTTATAATATAGCTTTAAAAAAATCAAATAAATAAATAACAGGAAATTGTTTAAGGAATGTGGACATGAAATAAATCTTGTCCTCATTTACTGAAACAATGTATTTATTCATGTTGTTTTTGTAAAAAAATGTTCATAATATATTCATTTTCAATTATAATTTTCAATATATATATATATATATATATATATATATATATATATATATATATATATATTGACTAAAACCTCAATAAGTTAAAATGAAAACTGAAAATATAAAAAAATGAATTCAAAATAATAATTAAAAAGTAATAATTGTTTACTGGACAAAAATAATTGACTTTTTTTTTGTCCAATAAAATATTTTCTGTAAAGACACATTTTTTTACTCTCCATAAATGATAAATGTCACCTGCCTCTGTCTAACCATAGTAAGCAGCAAATCATGATTCATGGTTTTGACGTGAAGGATATTGACTAAAATGAAGCACTTCAATACATCCTATCTTTTCTATAAGGAATACATCAACACAGGAAAGAAAACTGCATTGGCAGAGTTGTTTCATAAGGTTTTAAGGAAGTAAAGAGGGTCAATTTTGATTTCATGTTGACTTGAATGTATTCCTGAGTTTAGTTTTGAATACTCTCTCTTGCAGTTTGTGGTCAATCTGAGCTCTTACCTTTCAAATGCATTTGTAACACGCTGCCTTTCATTCGACTCTATATTTTGGTCTCTCAGCTGTCAGACACACCGAGGCAAGACCGTTGCCAAAACCTGCTCAATGCTTTAAATTCCCACAAAAACAGGTAAGACACGGATTATGCTCTGAAAACTGCCGTTCTGCTTGATTTCCGTGTGGCAGCCCATAGGGATATATCACATATTTGCAATAATATCTGCAAAACCATTACTGTAATTGCTTTACATTCTAAGTGACTCTGCGTGTGTGATTTCACTCTCTGGAAATAGTATTCTGATAGCTGAAGGTGGGTCTGTCTTTCAAAATAAATAATTTAAAGTCCATTTCCATTTTCTTTCTGTCAGGGTTTGTTGTTGATGCCGCTCATACGCTAGCACTTAAATAACTGAATCAGATGTTTTAGTTGGCTAGTTTGAGACGCCCAGGAACAAATAAAAATCTGTCAGTGAGCTCTGAAGATCAGCAGCTGAATAGCAATCCAATCTGATTTTGCTCTGTCGTAAAGGTTTGTTTCGGGGAAGGAAATAAAGAAGAAGAAGTGTCTCTTCGGTCTTCAAGTTCGGGCTCCTCCCCCTCTGTCATCGGACCAATCACCTTTCATCGCTGAACAGCCGATCAACATCACCCACAGGAGAAGGTCAGAGACAGGAGCACACCGATATCTTTTGATATCAACATTAAATGCAGTTTGCAAACTATTTTAATTATTTAACTTATGCATTTCTGAATAAAACAGGAATTATTGGCATTTTATTGGATCGTGAAAAGTGGACGTCACATACAGTACCAAAATGAACACTTGTTGATAAATTTAGAAAAGGGATTTATGACATAAGCCAAAAACAAAAGATTTTAAATTTTAAGTAAGATTATGAAGACTTTAAAAAAGATGAATAAAAACTAAATATTGTCAGTATTTATTTCATGTTGACTTAACACAAGGTATAAGTAACTTCAAAGAAATTAAAATTATTGTCATTAATTTTATTTACTGACCTTCATGGCATTCCAAAAATGAAAAACTCTTAATTAGATTTTTAAAATAAACTTTGGACAGCTTTTTTTATATAATTGTTTATTGTGACCATGTTTACCATATTTTAACAATACAAAAAAGTAATTTAATTGTATTTGATGTTGAGGTCAGTGTGTGTGTGTGTGTGTGTGTGTATATACTATATACTATATATATATATAGTGGCTTTTGGATTTAAAGGGTCACAACACCAAAAAGGCATGAATAATGAACAACATTTTGAGACTGTTTTTCTCATCCGTCTTAAGTAAAACATTTTAAATTCAGTTTATGTAATTGTTTTGCATTTGCTTTTTTGTTATTTTATTTTTAATTCAATTTGATTAAAATTATGTATTTAAAAAAATCTAATAAATTGGAATGGTTTTCATGTTGAAGTCAATTGCTGTCTTCTCTCCAGCCCCACGTCACTGCCCTGCCAGCGGAGAGCGGTGGGTCCGGAGGCCCGTAAATCAAAGCGCCGGGTCACTGAGACACAGGTCAGTGCGTCTGCCTTTAACACCAGGAATCAAAAGATGGCTGGCAGAGGCCAAGCCCCCTCTGCATCAGTAATGAGACACCCAGCGTCACCTTTTGGGTTTGTTTTTCTCCTCATATTCATTTGACTTATTTTTGCAACATGCTACACTGAGACAACAAGGTCTGTCTACCCTTGCGAGTCAAAGAATGCATACGCCCATTTAGTGAAGGGTTTGTTATTCTAAAAAACTTAAAGGGGTGGTTGACCTTTTTTTTTTCTAGGCTTGATTGTGTTAATGGGGTACAGTCTAATATGTTTTAATGCTTAGTTTTAAAAAAAAAACATTATTTTCACATAATTTACCTTTATTCTAAACCACTCTGTCCCATCTCCTTTGAGCGCGCCGATTATTTCCTGTTTTTAATGAAGCCCCTCCCTCAGAAATACGCAATGGCTCAGATTGGTTAGCTGTTCCAGTGTGTTGTGATTGGCTAAACCGCCTCTAGTGCATGTCTAAACGTAAATTGTAAACAATGGCGTTGTCTATACTGCTTATCAATTTGAGCCCGAATAAGACGCAGAGAATATTAGTGAAGAGGATTGTGCAGAACCTGTGCAAGCACGGCTCTTAATGGTATGTTTTTTGTTTGTTGTTGTCTCATACTTTTACATATGCTGTTATTTATAAATGCCACTGCTTATGTTAGCTTTTAATATATGGTTTTATCCTGATTAAAGCTGTAATACAGCATGGCAACTGCATGTGCATCCATGTTTAACGCTACTCATAGCTATGTGAAAAATATCTGTCTGTCTATGCACATAGTGTATAATTGGAACATTTTAGTGGAGCTGATGAGCTGATGATCAGGTGAGAGAGAGAGATGCAGAGCGTGTGCAGAGCAGGGGGACGTGAGGAACAGGATTTGAACATTGAAATATGAATAGATTTTTTCGTGCACCCCTAGTTTTGACGGCATGACAACAACTCTTCCTCTTTTCTGAAGCAGAGCAACATGGCCCGCCCCTTTTGTGGCCTGTTCCCAGGGTGGGGTTTATCAGGGTTTGTGACGTCACAAACCCAGGAACTAACTCGTTGTAGTCCCTACTAGCCATTTTTGTAGGCATTATACTGCCATAACTTTAAAAGATGATATCTTCGTTTGCATTGAACTTTCAGCGTTGTAACTTTGCAGATATTGTTTATGCTCAAACAGCAACATTGCACACTAACTAGCGTTAAAAAAAAGTGAAATCGCAATCAACCACCCCTTTAAGAACAAGTGAGACATTAAAACCCCAGGCATCAGTATAGCTTCTGAATTAAGTGTCACAGCACCAGAAAAGCATGTCAACATGAATAATGCTACACCTCAAGAAGACACAGAGTTATAAATGTATAAAAAAACCTCAACATTTACTTGTGCTGTAAGAAAATGTCTTAGGTTACGTATGTAACCCCAGTTCCTCGAGGGAACGAGACGCTGCGTCTGGAGACGCTTTGGGGACGCCTTCAGCGTAACCGGCTCTGAATACAAGTGAAATCTGTCCAAAGGATGGGCGAGACGTCACAGGTGAGGTGACGTAATGACCAGCTGGTATAAAAGCACGTGCGGTGAAACCGGTGTCAGCTTCTAGAATGAAGCAAGCACTGGCAGGGATGCCGGACGTGTGGCCTCGAGACGCAGCATGTCGTTCCCTCGAGGAACTGGGGTTACATACGTAAACTAAGACGTTCCTCTTCAGGAACTTGAGCTGCGTCTGGAGACGCTTTGGGGAACGAGATAAAAAGTCTAAGTGAGTAGGGGCCACTGACAGGGCCTGCAGATCCCCAACTCTCTTTAGAGAAGAACTCGCCAGAAGAAACACAGTCTTCAGGGTGAGATGGCGATCCAAGATCTCCTCAATAGGCTTGAAGGGAGGCCTACAGAGAGCATCCAACACCACAGCCAGGTACCAAGGAGGAATCCGGGACCATACTGGGGGCCTTAGCCTCAGTGCACCACGGAGGAAATGTGTAACTAGGTGTAACCCACTGACTGTCCACCAAGAGAGGTGTGGTAGGCCGAAATCGCCGCCACAAAGACCTTTAAGTTGGAGTGGGTTAACCCTGCGGAGAGTCGAGCCTGCAGGAACTCCAGCACTGTACCAACCGGGCAGTTAACTGGGCCGAGCTGGCGATCTCTGCACCATGAAGCGAAGAGTCTCCACTTCAGGGCGTACAGTTTCCTCGTTGAGGGAGCTCTGGATTGGAGGATGGTCTCAACCTCGGTTGAGAGACCGGAAGCTATGAGCTGTGCCCCCTCAGGGACCACACCCACAGCCTCCATAACTCCTGGCGGGGGTGCACAAGGGTGCCTCCTGCCTGTGAGAGGAGATCCCTCCTGTCGGGAATCTCCCATGGAGAGCCGTCGAGGAGGGAAATCAGGTCCGAGAACCACACTCGGCCCGGCCAGAATGGAGGCTACTAGCAGCAGCCGGACCCTGTTCCGGAGCACTTTCTCCAGAATTCCGGGGAGCAGAGCAATCGGGGGAAGGCGTAAAGACGAAGCCTCGGCCACGTCTGTACCATGGCATCCAGCCCCAGTGGAGCTGGATGAACTAGAGAGTACCAGAGGGGACATTGCGCTGTCTCCTGAGTGGTGAAGAGGTCCACCTGAGCCTGGCCAAACACTCTCCAGATCTGCTTCACCACCTCGGTGTGAAGCATCCATTCCCCCGGGCCACGGCCCCTGTCTCGACAGGATGTCTGCTCCCACATTGAGATGCCCAGGGATGTAAACTGCTCTTAATGAGAGAAGTTTGCCCTGGGACCACACAAGGATCTGGTGCACCAGCCTGTACAGGGGGTGCGACCGCAGACCTCCTTGGTGGTTGATATAAGAGACCACCGCTGTGTTGTCGGTGCACACCAACACATGGTGATCTCTTAGGTCTGGGAGAAAGTGTTTCAGAGCCTGAAACACGACCAGCATCTCCAGCCGGTTGATGTGCCAAGCGAGATGGTGACCCCTCCACAGACCGCGGGCAGGGTGGCCACTCATGACGTTACGCGGCGACACCGAGCTCCCAGCACCGGGCCCTGAGACAAGAACCAAGGTTGTCTCCACATGTCTAAGGCATGTAGGCACCGCCGCGTGACCTTGATCATGCGAAGCGGGTTTCCCCTCTGGGAGAACCCCTTGGTCTTGAGTCACCACTGTAGGGGTCTCATGTACAGCAGGCCAATAGGTATCACATTGGACGCAGCTGCCATCAGACCCAGCAGTCTCTGAAACTGCTTGACAGTGAGTGACTGACCTTCTTTCACTCTCCTGACCGCCGTGAGGATCGACTTGATCCGAGCAGGGGACATACGTGCCTGCATCATGGTCGAATCCCACACCACACCAAGATAAGTGGTTCTCTGTAATGGAGAAAGAACACTCTTCTTGGCGTTCAGTCTTAACCCCAACACTTTCATGTGAGCAAGAACAACACAAATAGTCCAGCTTTGTTTTCCTCATCCACATTAATTTACAATATTTATTTTATTGTTTTCCAATAGCTTTTTTAGTTTAATTTTATTTTATTTACTGCAGTTTCCTTTAGTGTGGTAAGCTATTTTTTATTTTTTTTTACTTTTATATGTTGCTAGCAAAAATGTATTTTGTCATCATACACAGCTATTTTTAATCTATCTCGTCTCAGTAGAGAAAATGCTTTTTGCATGCAAATTTCTGTAGTTATGACATCTACCAGTAGGGGCTAACTGCCAAAACTAACTAGCCCAACCTTACACAATTAATGTGATCGTTCATTACCATAATTTCCAAGTGGTCGGGAACTGCTGTCTCTAGTTTTGAGCTGCTGTGTCAAACTGCTATTGTCAATTGACTTTGGTAGTAATGATATGTGCCTCAGAATAATGCCGTCATTTAGATTCAGTGTGTAGTGGAGTGATTCCTTACACTGCTGTCACACACGGCACCACTGCTTCTCTCCCACTGTGTGCTGTATTACACAGCTAACACAGCCATGAATCCAAGACTATGGACAAAAATCACCTAAAATCATTTGAAAGTCTAATTTTCCTTTGTGCTTTTCAACACTTAGAAACAAGAAACTGTTCTGTTGGGGAGCTGTTTCAATTTATTAATAATTGTCAAGAGGCCACAGGCATACAGGCAACATGAATAAATGCATTAATGCAATTATGGCATTTTCAGTCTTAGTTTTGTTGAAGTGAGAATGAAGCTTCTGTTCTGATCAGAGATTTTTTTTTTTAACAGATTGTTTTGCTCTTTTTTGTTTGATTGTTTTTTACTGCAACTATAGTACTGTATGTTAAAAAATGAAAATAATCCCCCTCATGATTTAATTTAATCTGTAGAATACACACACACACACACACACACATGTTTGAAGAATATCCTGGTGGATATGCCCTTTAAACTTTATTATTTTTAACTGTTGATCATGTCTTTTTAGACTTGTCCAACAGGAGTTGCCACAAACGCTATTGACCTAGTGCCATGCTGCCACGGTTATGTTGATGGAACAAGCCTGTATAACCCTAGAAAACCAGAGGAAGAGATGAGTTTGGGGTCAGTAGCATGTTAAAATCAACTTTGAACTACAATGAAATTCACACCGTGAACCTTAATCGTCATTTCATTTATTTATCTATTACAGTTCACCTCCCAAGAGAATGTATGCGCTCTATCACCCTTCATACAACGGATCTCAGGACCTGTCTAGAACTCTGCATCATTACAGGTCTGTGAATAAAGAATGCGAGGAAATGCATCTATTTAATGCTGAAAATGATACATCTGGTGTTATTTACTCACCTCATGATGTTTCAAACCGGTATGCCTTATGCTTTATTTAATTTTTTTATACAACTTTGTAGTGGCTTTAAAAAACTTTAAAGGAACACTCCACTTTTTTTGAAAATAGGCTCATTTTACAACTCCCCTAGAGTTAAACAGTTGAGTTTTACCAATTTCAAATCCATTCAGCTGATCTCTGGGTCTGGCGGTAGCACTTTTAGCTTAGCTTAGCATAGATCATTGAATCGGATTAGACCATTAGCATCTCGCTAAAAAATGACCAAAGAACCAAAAATGACCTATTTAAAACTGCAGCAGGTGCAATGATATTACGCAGCACCTGAAAGTAGTCCCCAGCTATATCATAACTAGTTACCTAGCTAGGGACTACTTTTTTGAGCGAGATGCTAAAGGTCTAATCCGATTCAAGGATCTATGCTAAGCTAAGCAATTTCTTTTAGCATCCATCATCGAATGCAAGATTCAGAATGCAGAAGTAATGGATATAACTGATACAACACACTGCTTTTAATATCTGAAGAATTAATGCAACAGGACACAGCTGATCACTTAGAAAGACCTGTGAGGCAACTGCCCCAATACTTATGCTCACATGAGATAGAGGAAACTCTAAAAGTGCTGAACTTCTTAGCTGGTAAAACATCTATGTGTTGAATCACCCAATTAATAAAATGTGACATTCTGTAGTTTTGTCTCATATTCATCTTTTAATCATATTTGTAAATGTCTTGACTCCACAGCCAACAGAACAATTTTGTATTTACTGTTCCAATACTTTTGGAGGGCACTGTATATGAAGCCATGCAGTACAATATTTCTTTCTTAGTATTTTTGTCTTGTTTTCTATTACAAATATCTAAATCAGAATCAGAATCAGAATTAGCTTTATTGGCCAAGTATGTTTACACATACGAGGAATTTGTTTTAGTGACAGAAGCTCCACAGTGCAACAGAAAGACAGGAACAGGACAGGACACAGATAATAAAAGAATAATATACAAATAGGCAATGTACAAAACAGCAAAAATACAATATAATATAGACAATTATGTGTGTACAGGTCTGATATGTACAAATTTGAAATGAAAAAATAAAATAAAATTAGATTAAAAAAAAGTAAGCAAATGTGGTGAATAAATAATAGAGTTGTGTGTTCCACGTTTATTGTCAAGTGTTCATGAGATGGATTGCCTGAGGGAAGAAACAGTTTCTGTGTCTGGTCGTTCTGGTGCTCAGAGCTCTGTACACTGTAAAAAAAAAAAAGTTGAGTCAGCTTCAGCATATTTTTGAGTTTGCTCAACTTACTGTTTTAAGTTTATGCAACAAAAAGTTGAGAATCTTCTACAAAAATAGGTTGAGAGAACTCAAAATTCTGCTGAAGCTGGTTGCCTTAAAATTTTAAGTTGGTTCAACTTTTTTTTTTTATAAATTGTAGCATCTACCAGATGGTAACAGTTCAAAGAGGGGGTGTGCTGGGTGTGAGGGGTCCAGAGTGATTTTACCAGCCCTTTTGCTCACTCTGGATGAGTACAGTTCTTGGAGAGTGGGGAGGGTTGTACCAATGATTGGCTCAGCAGTCCGGACTACCCTCCATAGTCTTCTGAGGTCAGATTTGGTAGCTGAGCTGAACCAGACAGTTATTGAAGTTCAGACAGTTATTGAAGTGCAGAGGATGGATTCAATGATGGCGCAGTAGAACTGTTTCAGCAGCTCCTGTGGCAGATTGAACTTCCTCAGCTAGCGAAGGAAGTACAACCTCTGCTGGGCCTTTTTCACAAGAGAGTCAATGGCTGTGTCCAAATTCAGGGTCTGCATCCTTCGGAGTACTCATTTGAAGGATGTTACGTCACAGCGCCGCGACGAAGGCTGTCCAGATTCGTAGGATCCTTCAAATGCGGCCCACAAATACGTCCTCCTTTTCCCCGAATTGGAAGGATGGGTGTGGTGGATCCTTTCCCGTCCTACCTATCCCATAATTCTTTTCGGCAGAGCGTAATGGCGGACGAAGCGAGCGGTAGCGGAGTGGTAGAGGAGTTTCTCTGACAAAACAAGCTAAAGTTTATGCTTCGGCTCAATGAATTTGTAGGAGAAATTAGTAGAATACTTAAAAACAAATAAAAATAGGCTATAATGGCTTACCTGGATGTGACTGTCTTGTAGTCTGATATAAAAAACTCTCCGACAACGAGCAAAGAAAGTATTTAATTTATGTAATTGCTTTATTTCTTCCAAAAGAATTAAAATGAGGAGAATAACTCTTTGTTTGTCCATTTTCCCGCTTCTTGCTTGGCGCTGTCACGGTTGCTAGGCGACAGGATATGAGCAACGGGTAAGGGAGGGAACTGAAAGAAGGGTAGGCTGTCCAAATTCACAAACACCGACTTCCGGGTTTTGCGGACGTCGGAGGATCCCTCCTCCTTCAACCGGGTAGGAAGGATCCTAAGGAGGATGCAGACCCTGAATTTGGACACAGCCAGTGTGATTGTCCCACTTCAGGTCCTGAGAGATGGTGGTGCCCAGGAATCTGAATGACTCCACTGCAGTGGATTCATTCAAATGATCAAGTTGCATTTATTTGAATAGGAAAATGACTTTAAATCTTAAAATTAAGTCTTATTTTCTGTCAAATCAAAATTAGGTGTTTATTCTTAAAACAAGAAAAATAGTGTGTTAAGAAAAATAAAAGTTGTTTTCCCTTTGAAGTTAGAGTATTTCTCTTACCAGTTTTGATACATTTTTCAGTTTATGCTTAAAACAAGAGAAAAAAATATCTAGTACTGGGATAAGAAGAATTACTTAATTCAAAGGGAAAACAAGATTGTTCTGACTCCTTTGGTAGATTTTTTTTTTCTTGTTTCAAGGAAAAACTCACTTAATTTTAATACTTTTTTTTTTGAAAACAAGACTTAATACTTAACATAATTTAGCTTCTCAGGTAATTTTGATTTAAGAATGTTTAGCTATCTGACTGGAAAACAAAACAATATACAGAGTAAGACTTATTATTATTTGATTTTATTTAAGTTTATTTTGGCCTCACTGATATTTTTTCTTGTTTTAATTATAAAACAATACTTAATTATGATTAATTATCACTTAATTATGATTCATTTTTCAGAAACAATACTTATTTTGTAAGTCATTCCTCAGCTCAAGTAAATGTTTCTTGATTTAAGAATGTTTTGATATTTGTACCGGAAAACAAGACAAAACTATAAAGACATATCAAATTTCACACGGTGCAGCATTTTTGAATGCAAATATTTCAGAACCGAAAATTATGAAATTATAAATTTTAGTTTGTTTCTCACACAAATTTGTCATACGGCTTTAGACTTATAATGTGCAATATAGTGTTCAAGTCGCATGGAATTATTCTGTGGTGCTTTCCTTGTGTTTTGTTGTCATTATTTATTATTATTATGATTATTATTATTATTATCACTGCTGTTGGTTACTACCCTGCAAATAATTTGCAGTACAATACAATATCTAAAAGCAAAATTACATAAGATATTGAGTTTTAAGCATAAATTTGATACATTTTCAGAAACAAGTCTTCATATT
Source organism: Barbus barbus (assembly GCF_936440315.1). Classification (NCBI taxonomy): domain Eukaryota; kingdom Metazoa; phylum Chordata; class Actinopteri; order Cypriniformes; family Cyprinidae; genus Barbus; species Barbus barbus. Next base: position 26,256,797 of record NC_136749.1, read on the forward strand.
TAACAACATTTTACAAAAATACCAAGCAAGAAAACCTTTTTTTCCAGTGTATGAACTGTATAAGGATGCACAATTCATAATTTTGAATTTGGGTGAACTGTTCCTTCAGATTGAGTTCTTTTTGTATGTCTAATTTGTTGTCTTCAGTGCAGAGGACCCTTGTCGACTTCCAGCCCCCTGCCTTCCATTCTCTCTGTCCTCGGCTCACCCGACCGGACAGCGCTATGAAAGCTGCCCGTCTCTCTTCCTGCATGACGTGCCACCCTACCCCAGTACAGTCAGCATGGGGGGACCCACGCCGATGGGCTGGGGCGGAAGCGACGGCGTCAGGATCCTGGCCAGACGCGTAACGCCGGACGGGAAAGTCCAGTACCTAGTGGAATGGGGAAATGTGAGCGTGTACTGAGAACCTGTATGCGACAGAGAAAGAGGAAAGGGCTAGAGACATCAAGATGCATCATTAGGGTTTGCATGGTTACGAGCAGAGGTGTGAAAGCATCAGTGAGAAGGTGGGTGTTCAGCGGTCGGGAGAAGAAAACCACATCGAGCAAATCCAGGTTGAGCTACACAGCAGCTTCACTCTGAGATTACACTGTTAAATCTCTTACACTTTCTTTTACAGTGTCTCCTATATTTTGAATACTGTTAGAAAACGCCTTTAGAATGCCTTGAACTTTATTATCATGATTTGTAATGTATAAGCTATTCATCGCCATCACATGTTCTTCATGTACACGTAACGGTCAGGAAAGCTTCATCATGCGGTCACATCAATAATTGTAATATTTTAATGACAGGGAAATGAGTTATCCTCTAAAATAGCCAGTATAGAAATATTCCAGGTTTAGTCCAAGTCAAACTCAATCAACAGCAATCGTGGCATATTGTTAATTACTTTGTGCAAGACATTATGATCCACACTCACGAGAACAGTCTTTTTTTCTGTTTAATTCAACAATCATCACCAATAAGGGGGTGTCAATATTGTTAATTACAAAAAAAATTATTTCCACTTCCAAAAATTGAATTTTGACCCTGTTAATTCCATCGTAAATGTTTCACTAATCTTGACATTTTCAGCTTTTTATTTTTTATTTGTTTATTTATTGACTTAAGAAAATGTGGGCTTAACATAATGCTGCAAATGCTGTTGAAATTGTACTGAATCCTGGAATATTCCTTCAATAGCAAACGTATCCTTCAAACTTTTCATGATGGGTGGCAAACAAAACATACAGAATGCAGTTAATACCCATTTTTAAACATTAAGAGGTATTTTTAAGTAATAATGACAAATTATAATAGTTTGTCAGAATATTTTATTCAGAGGAGGAATTTAAATAAATACATTTAAGTTTAATTCAATTTAAAAGACTGTTCTAAAATCTTTGAACCCTGTTCAAATTACTGACTTGTGGAAGCCTATTTCTGACACATAAGAAAAAAAGAAGTGCTTTGGTAAATCTAAATTATGAAATCAAAATTCAAATCAAAATGACAAAATGTCATAATTATTACATCTCATCTCATAAATATGACATGTCAAAATTATGACATATTGAATTAATGACATAAAGTACAAGTTATAATGACTATATATTAAGACCTAGTCATAATTGAAAAAATGTCAAAATTATGACATAAAAAGTCATATTTATGAGATAAAATGACATACATGTGTGTCCCAAAAAAAATAAATTATGACCTACCAAGTCATAACTGACATGAAGTTATGACAGAATAATTATTAACAAAACAATTATACCAGATATCATAGTTATGGCATAAAAAGTCAAAATTATGAGTCTAAATAATTTGTAATAATTGTGACTTTTTATGTCAAAATTTTAACTTTCTGTCATGTTTGTATGTTATAACTTTAAATGTTTATATTATAATTATGATTTTTTTTTATCATAAATTAATTTTATTTATTTTATGAGACTTTGCGTTTAATGGCTATGATTTGAAATGTCCGAATTTCATCCTTTTATATGTCATAATTATGAGTTTTCATGCCATAACTGATTTAACAAAGCATGATTTTTTTCTTACTGTATGTGGACTTCCTTAGTAACTAAAATAGCTAATCGCTTATTGTTTTTAAAAAGTGCAGTGACAGAAATATGATTCAAGATGGCAGAAACTGAAAACATTTATCAGGTCCGATAAAGATTACATGCAGACCGTTCTACCTGAATAAAAGCACGAGGCTGTTAGTCCTTATGTGAAGCTCATTTCATCAGTGAATGATAATGAATGTATTGTGTGGTTTTTATTTCTTTTTTTTTAATTCATGGTACGTACTTGTTAGGTCATAGGTCATAGATGGACTGATTTCATGTCAGGGTGACAAGAATTAGCAGACTGTAGTCTTTTTTATAGTCAAGTCTAGGTTTAATTTGATGTATTCTTTGACGTTTTGTCAGATTATGTTTATATGTACTCTAGGTTGACACCTAAAATGTAAACAAACAATAAAAAGATATCATTATGTTTGCACTCCTCCAGTTCCTCAGCCCACAGATTGTGTGTGTGTGTGTGTGTGTGTGTGTGTGTGTGTGTGTGTGTGTGTGTGTGTGAGTGTGTGTGAGAGAGTGTGAGAGTGTGTGTGTGAGAGAGTGTGTGTGTGTGTGTGTGTGTGTGTGTGTGTGTGTGAGAGAGTGAGTGTGTGTGTGTGAGAGAGAGAGAGAGAGAGAGAGAGAGTGTGTGTGTGAGTGTGAGAGTGTGTGTGAGAGAGTGTGTGTGTGTGTGTGGGTGGGTGTGTGAGTGTGTGTGTGTGAGAGAGAGTGTGTGTGTGTGTGTGTGTGTGTGTGAGAGAGAGAGAGTGTGTGTGTGAGTGTGTGTGTGTGTGTGTGTGAGAGAGAGTGTGTGTGTGTGTGAGAGAGAGTGTGTGTGTGTGTGTGTGTGTGTGAGAGCGAGAGTGTGTGTGAGGGCATGTTTATGTAGTTTATGAGGACACAAATTTGTATAATGACATGGGTATGACAGAGGTATTACAATATGAAGGTGGTTTATGAGGACACTGCCTATGTCCCCGTAATTCAAAAGGCTTAAAAAACATACTGAATGGTGTTTTTTTTTTTTAATCTAAAAATGCACAAAGTCTCCTGTGAGGGCTAAGTTTAGGTGTAGGGTTGGTGTAGGGCAATAGCACACACAGTTTGATCAGTATAAAAACCATTACGCCTATGGAGAGTCCCCATAAACCACAAAAACCAACATGTGTGTGTGTGAGAGAGTGAGGGGGGGGGGGATTGTGAATAATGTATATGTGTGTATTTATTGTTGCGACCACCAGGTGGCAGCCGTGTACGAGTTTTGAAAGCCCACCTTCCTCCAACAGGGGAGATATATATATAATATATATATATTTTGGGTTTGTTGGTCCTGTGGCTAATTTTACACAATGATTACAAAATTGGTCTCATTTGTAAAAAAGTTTGTTTTTAATGAAAACTTAGCCTTATTAAATGAACTATTGTTTATAAGGTTTTTTTTTTCTTATGGGGCCTGAAATTGAGAAATTTTGGTCAATATTGATAATTAAACAATATTTTGCTGAATGTGTTTTTGACTGGTTTAGGTCTGTCATTGATAAATAAATATGATAATAAAACCGCCTGTAGGTGGCAGCAAGTCCCTGTTTTAATAAATGACTTACTGACTCATTCATATCAAATGATTCATTCAAAACGGCTGATTCAATAGAAACGAGACAATGTGCATACTATCCATCCTAATTAATATGTGAGATTACAATAAGTGTGTCCCAAAGCATAATATGTTGAAAAGAGTATGCCAAAATTCCCCGGATGGTCTACTATTTTAGGTCAATATTTGAAGTGTGGATCCGTGCACACTCTAATTGCTAAAATTGTCCACAATCCATTGCGCTTTGGCGAAGGATTCGGTCCAGAACTACAAACATGTATAAAAGGCGTTAGAAAAACTACAAACGTGGCGGATGCGCGCGATCCACGGTTAGGTAGAGAGGTTTACTAGGTTTGACTTACTAATAATCAACATTTAACCTGGTAAAAAAATATTTATTTATTGTTATCCGTGTTATATTTCATCTGCAACAGCAATGTGAACTTTAATAAACACCCATTTGGTTGTTATAAATGCATGCAGAAGATATGAGCAAAGTTCTCCGCATGAAAGTCCCGAGACTCATACATGGGTATTTTTTGTTTCATTGCTGGAATTATAAGGGCATTCTAACTGTATTCGAATGGGCTTCATCGCGCAGTGAATGCTTTTGGACTCTCAAGACGTTTTTTTTTTTTTTTCCTCAAAGTTGGATAATGCCAGTTCTCCTATGGTCTCTCAGTCCCCTTTATATAAACTTAAACCCTCTCAGCTTCCTGCTTTCCATATTTGGAGCATGCAAAATGATTGACAGGTAGAGAGTGACTCAAAGTCTCCTGATTGGCTAAATTAAGTCTTTCCATAAAAAATGCTTACAGCAGCAGTTTTCGGTCTTTTAGATGCAATTGATCCCCAAATATGATCATGAGAGGCTGCATCCTAAAATAAATATATTTGCATGAAGATTCAATTTATACTGTGAAAATGTATTAATTATATATGTTTTCTACTTATTATAATACAGTTAAATGTATTATGAATATAGCCTAGTGATTTTTTCAATATTTTTATAATATTTATAATTTTTTTATTTAATCTTATTTTATTAATTCATTTTTAACTTTTTTTTCCCAAACCTTTTCCACAGATCCCAGCTTAACCCCCCTGGTTTACAACACCTATAAGTGGTTTGACAATTTATTATTTTACATTTTCTAAAGAATTTTTGAGTGATTCTTTTTCGTATGAAACCCACCGACACTGTGGTTGGTTGTGTATTGCTTTCTGGTCGCTAAGGTGTTCTTGGTGGTTGCTAGGGCGTTACTAGGTGGTTGCTTGCTGACTCAAGTCAAAATTCTATCGATTATGGATAATTTCTTCTTCATTAGGACTTTTTTGTAAATTTTTCTACCAGGCAAAAATCATGAGGCTGATCACCTTAAAGTAAAATAAAATCATGTAATTTCAACAAGCTGCATGATTTGAGGAATTATGGCTGCTTTATTATTAAAATCCCTATATGCCCAATTTTGAGCAATATAGTAATAGTGATACTTTGCCTTAGCTGATAGGATACTGCAAAATAAAAGAAAAACACTGAAAGTGAAATAATATTTAGCTAGTCTGTAGTTTGAGTCTGGTTATAAAAAAAAGTTAATATTTGAGGTTAAAATATCACATCGAGGTTCAACTATGGCATCATATAAATACCAAACTATAGTATTTTGATCAAAATGATTGCCAAATTCATATTCCCTGTCATGTGACTCTATAGGGGAATTATATCACATCACATTAACAGACATACACACAGTGCATTTAGATCAATCTACACTTGCGCGCGCGCACACGCTCCCTTCACCGCCCCCTTCTCTCTCCGTCTCTCTCTCCCTTCTTTCTCCTCTTCTTCATCACTCTTGTTTTACGCGTGTGTGATATGTGATGTGATACACGGGCTGTAATCATCCCAATGGCTCTCGTCGACCATGGACGATGATTTTGTTTCGGTTTTTCCATTCGCATCACGGGAATATCGCTCCAGCGTCGACGCAGTCCATGAGCACAAGGGTTTTTCGCTTCCTATGACTGCTGAAGGATATTTCTGCATGTCGAGAGACTGAAGAGACACGGAGAACACGTTCAATGCCGTTGGAACATGTCATATGTTCCCTTTCAAGGTAAGAGGGCTGATGGATATCTGCTGCATCCTCCGTGTTCCTCCTGCGCTAGAGTACCACTGATGCTGCTGCTGATGCAGGTGGAGGACTGCTGTCATTTTATCACTCCAAGTCAGGCAGTTTCTGTGTTCTCGTGAGGGAAAGAGACCCTTCTGCCCCCTCATGGCGTTTTACAATCTGTTTAAGTACCTACAAACCGTACTGCAAGTGCATCCCACTGCATGGAAGCTCACTGGTTAGAGGAATTATCTCGAACGGTGTGTGTGTGAAATGGCTCAGATGCTCAGTACGAGAAATGTTCTTTCATTTGGACACACTTTGCGTCTGTGCTCTGAGTTTTGTGAAGTAGTTGAGTGGGAGATGTCACCGCTTTGGGGGGAATGAGCTTAAAGCCATTGCTTCCGCTTGCTGTGACTAATCCGCAATTGAAGGCGCGTCAATACTTCAACAGCCACTTAATAGTTTTTAAATAGTGTATAGCTGTGTTGTACACTTGAGTGATTATTCAATCGTCATTGTTAATTCATTTAATATTAATAGTCGCTTAAATGGTTTTGCATTTGGATATTTTATGAGGAGAGAACTTAATATTTTGTTGAATAATGTCAGTTCAGCTCTTGTAGCCGGTATGAGCACAGCAGGTTATGCTATTGCATAATGTTTTTAAGGACAGCATGAATGGTTGCTTTGAACACTTGCACTATATGATGTGATGAAATGGGGAAATATGACTAACTGGGTTGAGTAACTTGCGACTGACCTCTGTCGGTTCAAAGTCAAAGCCTGAAAAGTGATTTTTAAGAATAGTACATGTGTCTGATTTCCACCTTTAATTTGTTTTCGATTTGTTTGTCAAAGACACTTTCCGAATTTTTTTTTTCCTCCTGATTTTTGTTCCTTTTGGTAGAATAATTGTATTGGAGATGTTGGATCACTTTCAGCAATAGATTTTTTGTGTGTTCATTCAAACACACAAAAAAGTGCGGTATATCAAATAATGGTGTTGTAGTCTTTACAAATATTACAGAATAATTAGTGGAAAATATCTGTTGAGTGGAATGATGATTGAAAAAGGCACAATATTTTAAAACCTTTATGTCTGTAATGATGTATTGAGGAAGTTCTTTCCAGTTTTGTGTGTAATATATATCAGGCATTGAGTAAACGGACTGTGAGTGGGACTAGTCAAAGTTCAGCAAACCTTTATTTGTGTATTTGCATTCTCATTAGCATAGTCATGATATTGGGCAGAGACCTCATGAATAAACACAGCAGACGCAGAGCTTATTATGCAATTTCCTCATTATTGACATTTGGAGCTCTTTGATTTCTCCTTCAGGGCTGTTTCAGCTACTTTACTAATATGATGTCTGCAGAATTTGGCATTAGCATGTTGCCAAGCTAATTCTGCAATACTCTAAGCACAAATATACACCGTATACACTAAAATATCAGGGCAAATAGTCGATTTCAATTAGTTTCTGCATTATTCTTCAGTACTAAATGAAATAGTACAATATCAAAATGTATCAGGATGATGCCTTAAAATGCAGGCTAGGTAGTTCACTATGTTTAGGCACAGAGCTTCTGACTCACTTTAACCGCAGAAGTGCAGAATAAATCAAGTTCACTCTACTCTGGGGTTTTAATATTCACACCAGGACCAGCCTGCAAGGATCAAGCAAATGTCCCCTTATTATAAAGTCTGCCTTATAGTAATTTAATTATGCTCAAATGTTTAGCCTACAGGATGACTTAACAGGCTTCTGTTGAAATGATGATCTCCCTTTTTGATTGGTTTTAACTATTCATGTTACCAGAGGGTCATTTAGGGCCAGAAAAGCAAAAGGCAGTAACCAATGATACTTCATTCGACAGCCATTTTTAGTGGTACATTTTTTTACTAAAGGGGTTTATAGTAAACTGCTTAAATGTTTGGGATAGTAAGATTTTTTTATCTTAATAAATTATAAAGAATGCTTTTATTCAGCAAGACAATAATTCTACAAAAGGTTTCTGTTTCAAATAAAATGCTGTTTTTAACTTTCTATTCATTAGAGAATCATAAAAAAAACAAGTTTTACGGTTTCCACAAAAATAGCACAGCTGTTTTCAACTGATGATAATCAAAAATGTGTCTTGAGCAGCAAATTAGAAGGATTTCTGAAGGATCATGTGACACTGAAGACTAGAGAAATGATGCTGAAAATTCAGCTTTGACGTCACAGGAATAAATGACATTTTAAAGTGTATAAAAATATAGTTTTATTAAATTGTAATATATTACAATATTAGTGTTTTACTGTATTTTCATCCAATAAATGCAGCCTGAGAATAAGAGACTTCTTTCAAAAACGACTGTACATGCCTAAACATTATGTGATGAATTAGTGATATTTTAGTCTGTAAGAATCTTGCATTTGAAACAGTGAAAAGTGGAACTACATTATCAATGCTCTGCACATTGTAATGAGAATAAATGCAGTGAACGAAACATGCTAATTAGTGGTTTTTGCTAAGGCAAGCATCATTTTTATCGCTGCTCATACTGAGGGTTAGGGATTTGAACAAACTCTACCTTTATTAAACTTCTGTGAATAACTCATCCTGTGGTCCTGAGGTTGTTGAGAAGAGGTGTGCTATTACTTTTGTGATGTGCAGTCTCTCACGGACAGTTTTAACTCTAGAACATCATAGAGGGGTGTAACCATATAGTAATGTGCTAAAAACACTTAGAACGTGTTAGCAACTGCATAGAAGTGACGTGGCAACCACCCACAACAGCCTAGCATTGCAGCGTGACTTTTGCATTGGTAAGCACCACTCACTTTTTCAGAAAATGTAAAAATCTAGTTGTTTTAATGCAGTTAAGCAATGAATGGAACTGTATCCAGAGGCGTTTTACTCCTGTAAATTCTCTGTCAACGTTTCTCAGTGAATCAGATGTCACTGTTGTCATACGTTCTAACCCGTTATCACACTTTCCCCCTCTTTACCAACATTAAGGGAGCTATTATTAAACTGTACAGTAGTGTGACAAGCTACAAACTAGTTTAATACAGACTAAACTGTAGTTTAGTACAGTCAAATCACTCTTTTAAATGAATGCAATAGAAGGGCTATTTTGGGTTGCCTTTTAGTAAACAGTGGGGTTTTTTTCTAACGTGAAGAACATTTTAATATTCTAAAAAGAATCCACTATAAAGAACCTTTTGTGCAATGGAAATGTTGGATGTTAAAGCTTCTTCAGGGAGCCATAAATGCCAAGAAAGAACCTTTATTTTTAAGAGTGTAACTGCTAGAATTAGAATACAGGAATTTATATAACCCGAAATATAATACATATTTCACTTCACAAGAGAAAATGCATGAGTTATATTTGATGCAGTGAATCACTTCTTTAGGTGAACTGCCTTAAATGAACTGATTCACTATCAGATTTTCTAATGCTGCATATGTGACATACTTGTGGAAAATCTAGCTTGTTTGGAAAAAACTAGACTCTTATGAAACCAGCTAAGCTACTTTTTTTTAAAAGTAAAGTTTCCAAAAGGTTGTTTTCGCAATGTTACCATAGAAGAAGCAATTTTGGTTCCCCAAAGAACTTTTCACTATATTACAGTGTCACACTATTGGAAAATGTCTGTAGTTAAGTTAGTAGAATCACTACTTTTAGTTCTTCACACTGTTCTTTACATAATGTAGGCCTGCTATATGAGTAATACCTTGAACTTTTTTCCATTAACTAGCCTGCGAGGGATTTGAACTTTTCCTTTGTGTCAAATTACATGCCGATGTAGCAGCTTATGATATAATTGCGTAGAAATTAATACAAAGTAATATGAAACCTACACTGTGGCACCTTACACAGAGGAGCTATTTGTGCCGCGTGAAGCCAGCGGATGTGAGTCTATGCGTTAGTTCTCACTCGAGATGGCCATCAGTGAGAGTTATATTTAAAGCTCTTGCACTGAGAGCATCGGCCAGCTGACACTGTTAAACTACAGCTGTGCCTCAGCAACTTTTAGTGAAGAAGAACGGACCATACGGTTGCAATTCTCCAGATACAAAACATGATGGACAGAATTTAGAGTTTACTTTTTCTGATGTTTTTCCACTGCTTTCTGACAAGGTGTAAAACTGAAAACATACAGCATGCAAGTACTGTATGTGAATGCAAATGGCTTAATGCAGTACTGTAGCTGCAAAAATGTTCATTTTCGAAGAAAAGGGAACAATATCTTTATATTTGCATTTAAATTCAAATATACTATTTAATTCAGAAATTAGAGAAATTTGGCACAAAACATCTACCTTTATATTGAACTTAATTTTACAAAGTAACTGCTAAAATTAGAATACAGTATTTTAACTACATGAATACATATAGTGACAAACAGTATCATTTTATTAATGATTTATAGAAAAGAAGGGAAGAAACTGAAGCTTATTTTTCACCATGCAATACACATATGAAAAGGTTCATTGTGACTTTTTAACTCATAATTCTGACTTTTTTATATCACACAAATCAAACTTTATTCCTCACAATTGTGAGATTTAAACTCAATTGCGAGAATTAGAGATTTAAACAAAACAAAATCGATAGATATAAAAATTTTGAATTACACGATTTAAGTAAAAAAGATAGAAAGATATAAACGCGAAATGAAATTGCAATTCTGAGAAAAAAAGTTCAAATTGTGGGATAAAAAGTTAATGTACAGTAAACTCGTGATTGTGTGAAAAGTCCAACTTGTGAGAACTTGAAATTTTGAGAGAAAACCTCAATGTTGATTTATAACTCGCAGTTCTGAGGAAAAAAGTCAGATTTGCAAGTTTATATCTAAAGCTCTCATCCGAAATTTTCGTACGTTAAAAAATAAACACAACCTCACAATGTTTACACACTGCCTTCGATACTTTTGTCTGTCATAAAAAAATCGGACCAGGTTCGATTTTCTGCGTTTTCGCATCTGTAGCAAGCATTTTGTTAGGAAAGGATGACGAATAGGATGACGAAAAAACAAACAGAAAAAGGCATACGAAAATTTCAGACTCAGTGTGCAAGGACCTTTACAGTTGTGAGATATAAACTTGCACTTATGAAAAAAATTGATACATAAACTATGAACTATACATAAAAATGAGAATTGTGAAATATAAAGTCGCAGTTAGTGTTTGGTTTGCATAGATGGAGGAGTCTTATTTGATCAGTGGATATTTTAATTAGATGAAGATTTCCTAATGCTGCATACATGTTTGTGAAAAAACTGTTTCTGGAAAAGCTCTATTATAATGAAAACAGCTGAACTAGTGTCATGCTAACATTTAGCTTTTCAGACACACGTTTGTTCACACAATTTTTCACTTGCTTTCAGATAGTATGTAAGGCCTAAACCACACACCATGCAGTAAGTGAATGCAAATGCTACCTGCTACGATATAATGCACATACTGTAATTACAAATATGTTAATTTTCTGAGAAAAGCTCATGCATCATTTGTTTGGAGATGCCTCTTGGTTTATATCTAATTCAGTGACATTTAGGCATTTTAAGTGTCCGAATACTTAATTTTTTTTTGCATCCGAAGGGTTTCAGAGCAGCAGATACTGTGTAAATCATTCTTTTTTTTGCAGTCTTAGCACCAGTGATGAGGAGTATTAGCACACAGAGACAGATGACAGATGCAGTAGGTAGGTGGAGTGTGGCAGACTGCCTGTTTCAGGACTCCACGGCTCACGCTCTCGCTCACTGATGCAGTGATAAAGAATGAAGCTTACTGTAATTGACTGTAATCAACTCTACACATACACACAGTCAGGCCAGTACAGATCCAATGGACCCTGCCACAGAAACATTTCATTACGGTAATGATGGACTTTTTATGACATGTTTAATGTGTGTGAATTAACATGCTATGAAGCGTGTTTTGATGAATAGGATTAAAGAAGGCATTCAGCTTTCATAAAATACAAATATGTATATTTAAAGACCTACTTGTGCTGTGTAGAGAAAAAGAAGGTTTGATGTTATAAAGACAACATATTAAATGATTGTATTTATTATAATTAACGTTGTGTTTTGTACTAAAGGCTAAAGAAATATGATCTGTAAATATTTTCTATACTGTTAGATATTTACTTGAAGAAAAACATTTTCATTTCCATTCAAATTTATTTATAGACTGCTTAGAAATAAGAAATAAAATACAGGGGAATTTTTTTTTTGATCCCCTGCTGATTCTGTACGTTTGCCCACTGACAAAGAAATGATCATTCTATAATTTTAATGGTAGGTTTATTTGAACAGTGAGAGACAAAAAAAAAAAAAAAAAAAATACAGAAAAACGCATTTCAAATAAGTATTTGATCCCCTATCAATCAGCAAGATTTCTGGCTCCCAGGTGTCATTTCTACAGGTAAGGAGCTGAGATTAGGAGCAGTCTCTTAAAGGGAGTGCTCCTAATCTCAGTTTGTTACCTGTATAAAAAATAACCTGTCCACAGAAGCAATCAATCAATCAGATTCCAAACTCTCCACCATGGCCAAGACCAAAGAGCTGTCCAAGGATGTCAGGGACAAGATTGTAGACCTACACAAGTCTGGAATGGGCTACAAAACCATCAACAAGAAATCTCGCGTAGCCAGACCTTCAGACTGATGGCTGAAGGTCTGGAATCTATGGCAGGTTTCATTGGCCAAGGCCCACCCATGAGGCCGTTTGACCGACATGTCAAACAACCAATCATAGTTCATTTCGTTCATAGAATCTACGCTGGGAACTTTAAATATTTCACATACTTTTGAAAATCCAGCGTTTAGTTGACCTGACAAGCTTTCGTCGTCACATTTGTAAACACGACGGGTTTCTTCTTTCGTGAGGGGGTTTGGTGCCATGGCATCTTTGAAGTTTGCCAATGATTCAGAGGAGAACTGGGTGAAAGTGTTGTGGTCAGATGAGACCAAAATCCAGCTCTTTGGCATCAACTCAACTCTCCGTGTTTGGAGGAGGAGGAATGCTGCCTATGATCCCAAGAACACCATCCCTACCGTCAAACATGGAGGTGGAAACATTATGCTCAGGGGGTGTTTTTCTGCAAAGGGGACAGGACAACTACACCACATCAAAGGGACAATGGACGCCCCGTCAGGGCCAGGTTGTGGATGGGTATTCCAGCATGACAATGACCCAAAACACACGGCCAAGGTAACAAAGGAGTGGCTCAAGAAGAAGCACATTAAAGTCCTGAAGTGGCCTAGCCAGTCTCCAGACCTTAATCCCATAGAAAATCTGTGGAGGGAGCTGAAGGTTCGAGTTGCCTAATGTCAGCCTCAAAACCTTAATGATTTGGAGAGGATCTGCAAAGAGGACTGGGACAAAATCCCTCCTGAGATGTGTGCAGACCTGGTGGCCAACTACAAGAAGCGTCTGACCTCTGTGATTGCCAACAAGGGTTTTGCCACCAAGTACTAAGTCATGTTTTACGAAGGAGTCAAATACTCATTTCACTCATTAAAATTCAAATCAATTTATAACTTTTTTGAAATGCATTTTTCTGGATTTTCTTGTTCTTATTCTGCCTCTCACTGTTCAAATAAACCTACCATTAAAATTATAGTCGGATCATTTCGTTGTCAGTGGGCAAACGTACAAAAGCAGCATGGGATCAAATAATAATCTTAATAGAATTAAAAGAAAATAGTAAGTTTGATGATATGAAGACATTGAGATATTAAATAATTGGCATTTATGTTGTACTAAAGCAATTTAGTACATTTAGAACTATTAAAATATTGAAAATATTTCTGTGCTGTTAGTATAAACCCAAAGAGAATGATTTTCATTTCCATTCAACACTTAGAAATAAGAATAATTTATTAGAATTATTAAGAAATTAAAAGCATTTATTATTAGTGGTTATTAAATAATTATTGCGAAAACTATGGCTCTCAATAAAATAAAAAAAATGTAAATGTGATTTTATAAAGACATTTAAATATTAAATGACTGGTATTTATGTTGTAATTGGACTAAATACAAAGAAAATGATTAAAATGTAAGATAGTTTCTGTACTTTTATTAAATATTATTTATTATAATATTTTTTAATTTAATTTTATTATAATTTAAGTATCATTATCTGCATCAAGTTTCTAAAGTTTATTACTTTGTGTCAAGAGTTTGTTCAAATCCCTAACCCTAAGTATAATCAATAATAATAGGAATGCCTTTAATCTTGAAGACTAAAACCCTGTGTGTTTTCATGAGATCTGAATAAATAAAGCTCATGGGAATTGTGCATTAATATTACAGGCCTACATTAGTGCAGTGATGGAGCGCTGGATCCACAGAGCTTAATTTCTTTTATAAGAAGACTCGCATGGCTCTAATTCATGTCAAATTTCCATATTTTCATCAAAACACTCAGGTGCATTGGGAGTGGAAAGATATTAGAAACATTCATTATCCTGTGAATATTATCTTAAGGAATTAATCAAATCTGTAGCCATGAGGTTTTTTTTAACAGACTATATTTAATATGACAATTCAGTCAAACATGTTTTTTTGCAGTTACCAAGATCAATTGAATTCTATCCCTAATATCCAAATAATTTATGTTGCATTGTTTATTTGCATTTCAACCACAATGTAGTTTGAGTTTGTTTCCATACAATTTTTTTCTTTAAATAATGCATGCATAAGGTTGTGTTTAAAACAACTAATGTTATGCCTTTAAAAGAGTTCAGGATCAGCATCAGTAAAGCACTGGGGCTCTTTGCACAGACTGTGCTATTGCATGTCTGCAACTCTGCATGTAAAAATCATTTGATATTGAGTTTTCTCTCCTCACACTTTCATGCCAGATTTTCATTCATATTTTCAGCTCTATGTTGTTTGTCTGATACACACAGGCTGGTAAAGATTTACGTAGCACTTTATCTTTCGGTTTCAACAATGATCAGTTTTATTTTTAAAGGGGTCATTTGATGCTTTTTTAAAGATCATTATTTTGTGCATTTGGCAGAATATGAATATGTTGACATGCTCTAATGTTCAAAAAACACATTATTTTTCAAATACTGTATATTATTGTACAGTATTATCGTGTTTTACAAAGCCCCTCCTTCCGACAAGCGCAGTCTGCTCTGATTGGCCAGCTGACACGGTGCATAGTGATTGGCCGAACACCACAAGCACACGTCGTAAATGTAACACCCCTTACCAAAACCACGAGCTTCACACAGCGTCTCCCTGACATGCTGCATCAACACTACTGCGGTTACTGAAACCATGCCTTCTTTCTTTGTGTGAACATTTGGGCGGCATTACCAAATATTTCCACATCTTGATGTAGACATGTGGGGGCGTGTTTTGGATCAGGCTACTCTTTTCGATAGAATAAATCCTTTTGTGGGAGACTTTGAGCTTTTTAACTCTGCAGATCGTATACATGCACAAACAGCTATATAACACACTAAAGAAAAGGAAATCAAGAAATCGCATAACATGACCCCTTTAAAACATGCTTTAAAGAAACTTTGAGCTACAAAAAGGTTAAAAAAAATGCTCTAATGCTGTCCAAAAGCTATATTTAAAGTCTTCTGAAGCCATACAACACCAGGCCAAAATTCCAGTCATTATTCACAGACATTCAAATGTTTTCACATTAAAGCTGGTTAGAGATAATGGTAACAGCATCTGGCAGCAGTGCTTATGACTGTTTAGTGGGCTTCTCTCAAAAGCTCTGGGTTTGAGATTGAAGTGAGTTACAATGGAGGGCATGTGTCTATTCCTGTTAGTGCAACTCAACATGGCAGTAACCCTTGAGGTTGTGCTCTCGCTCTTGCTTATCGTGTAACATGATGACATCCCTCCCTCGAGTGGAAGCTGCACTGTGTAAAGCTGCATTCACAAACTAGTTGAGTAGTGCAGGATTTTCACACTTTTTGGACCCAAGGACCATCTAATGGCCCCCCTTCATAAAATAAATGTAAAAGTAGCTATGTGTTCTATTTATACTATTACTACTATGTGATCTATTTATACTATTTGAGAAAGACAGTAAGTATATAGGCTAAGTACTATAACTATAAACTGTAATAAACTGTAAATTAATTCATAAATTAAATATAAAAGTAGCTATGTGTTTTAAGACCTATTTATACTATTTGAGAAAGACAGTAAGTATTATTTAATAAAAAAATATTTTTATAATTAATTATATTTTAATTATATAATATTTTTTTCCACACTGTTAGACATAACTACTATATACAGTAAGTACTATAACTCTAAACTGTAATAAACTGTGTAAATTAATTAATTATGTGTGTGTGTGTGTGTGTACATGTATACTTGTAGGGTAAAAAATAGTTACTGTCTGTCTACAGACAATAAAAGTAATTTTCTGACATTTTCTGTAGAACCACTATGTGTGGCTCCCAGGATTTCAAAACCCTGGACTAATTTTTTTTTTTTTTTTTTTTAGTTGTTAGGGAGTTTGATTGGAGAAAAAAAAACTCATCTGGAGAAGTTGTCTTTACCCATCTGTTTTCTTTTTGTGTGTTTTTTTTTTTTTTTTGGCCATTGCATCACATCTTTTTTTATCCTATTGTGTTTTTAAGACACCATGGCAGGTTAAAAATACTTCAGTTTTTTCAAAATAAGTCGAGAGTCGAGACCCTACATTCTGAAACCCATCCAGTTGTTTCTAAACACAAGAACACTTCTTATGTGACCGACTGCTAAGAAACTTGTCTGAATGGAGCCAGGTAAATCAGAAACCAGCTTAATTATACGAAGCTTGCTGATTGGTTGACTAATCATTCAGGCAACCCACAGACTAGTCGATTATGAAAACATAGTTTTGCACATCCCTAAATGCACATATAAACTGGAGGTGTTGCGATCAGCATAAGGTTATGGGTTCAAAACAGGCATTGGTTCTATGCAAATCCATATATGAGAAGCGTCTTTGTTGAGTTTTGTCTTTAAATGCTTCCCACGTGGAGCTGCTGAAGTCTTTGTGGGATAAGCAGCTCTTGAAGGTGAGCTTTGGAAATGAGTTTGATGAAGGAGTCTGTTGTGTGAATTTTAATATCAGCCTGTGTTCGCTCCCCACTGACAGCGCATTAGAGTCGTGTAGCTGTAAGCTGTCTTCTGCACGTCTCAGGGTTCATTTTCATGCTGGCTTACGGCCCTTTTGCAGGATGACCTTGGTTTAGCCGGAGAGGATATCTGCGTTACGTTACTTATATGCAATAACATGCTCCACACATATGCGCTGTCCCTAATAAACCCTCTTTTTTCTCCCTTCTCTGCCCTTCGCACTTGGTTTAACTCTGTTTCACGCTCTCAGGCTGCATTTTATGCTCATAATCTGCTGTACTCGATGTCCTCGGTCTGTAGATCAGTAAGCATCCAGGCTTCTGCTGTATAGGCCACCTGCTCATCTCTGTCTGGGACCGAAGGTGTTACCGGGACGGGCCGGCACACACTGACACACAGATCGGGCAGGTAAACACACGCTGTGTTGCATGAAAAGTGGGCCAGCACGTGCCTGTGTCTCTGCTGTATAGTGTCCTCACTGGACCTTAACAGAGTCTCTCTTCATTAGACACTGAAAAAAAAGTGGTGTGGTATTTACTTTGAAACAATTGGCACTCAGAAATAGCTGGTTAGTTTTGCAAATAATTATGAAGAAATGGCTAGTATTATTATTTCTATTATTAGTTTATTATTATTATTTCTATTATTAGTATTAGTTTTGTAGTAGATGGTAGTTTGATAGTAGACTGGTTCCTTTGAGATTTTCCTATGGGGTTTTATAATGGAGTTTTTCAGTTTGTTAGTAAAATAAAGCCTTTGGTAAACTTAAAGGGATAGTTCACTCAAAAATGAAAATTCTGTCATTAATTACTCACCCTCATGTTATACCAAACTCATAAGACCTTCGCTCATCTTCGGAACACAAATGAAGATATTTTTGATGAATTCCGAGAGCTCTCTGACCCTCCCATAGACAGCAAGGGTCCTACCATGATCAAGGTCCAGAAACATAGCAAGGAATCGTTAAAATAATCCATGTGACATCAGTGGTTCAACTGTAATTTTTCGAAGCTACGAGAATACTTTTTGTGCTCAAAGAAAACAAAAATAAAGACTTTATTCAACAATTCATTCAATGCTATCTTGATTTTGTACGATTTGTCTAGACCCCAGTGACGGGTAGATTTAGGGGTGGGGTTAGGTGTAGGTCATTCGTACAAATTCATACGAATTGTGCAACTTGTAAAATACGTACAATTTAGCAAAAATCTTATGAATTTGTATGAGTGAGGTCATACGAATTAGCCACCTCGTAAAATATGTACGAATTGCCGTGAAATCGGGCTGATTCATCTCCTCCGTGTTACCCCCATGACGCCATTTTGGAGAGTATCCACTGAACGTAAACAACGTATGTTGTTTTGTGTCAGCATCCCCATGTATGCTGACACATACGTTGTTTACGTTCAGATCAAAACACATGCATACGTCATGATACTCTCCAAAATGGCGCCAGGGTGACGCCAGGGAGGAGACGAATTGTTGAATAAAGTTATTTTTGTTTTCTTTGCGCACAAAAAGTATTCTCGTAGCTTCGTAAAATTACGGATGAATCCCTAATTTCATATGGATTATTTTAACAATGTCCTTCGATGGAAACTACCTTTCTGGACCTTGATCGTGGTAGGATCCGGTAGGAGCCACTGAAATGTAGACCTTATGTCAAGTCAAGTCAAGTCTGCTTTATTGTCAATTCTTCCACATGTACAGCACATACATACAGAGAATTTAAATTGCGTTACTCTCAGACCCTTGGTGCATACAGTAGGCGTTCAAATCCAGATAAATACAGTTTAAACATATGTACATACAACTATACAGACAACTATACAAATGAGGACATTGTAGAAAAATAAAGAAAGAGATAGATAAAGTGGCATAAGGCACATGTGTTCGTGATTATGGGTTTGTGATCTACACTGTGTTGGATGATGTTAAAACAGTTCGCTATTTAGGTTTGTACTTTAACTAACTTTAACGTTAGCTAGTATTAGCCTTGCTGAAACACAAGATGTCATTAAAGTTCTGCTTGAGGAGATGAAAATTGTAACTTAATAAGAGTCTTTGCTGGGATTGGGGTTGAATGCTTAGGGACATTTTGCGCTGTTTTGGTGAGGTTTAGAAAATGGAATAAAATAAATTCCATTGCCTATCCTCTCAGGATACCTGGAATCAGTGTAACAAGTAACCCAGGCACATTGTTTTTCAATTTTTGTAGCATAAACACCATCAAACTGATGAAAGCTTCAGATCTTCCAATGTTTCTCTATGGTGCTGGAACTTAAAGATGTCCGAGTCCCAGTCCCCATGCAACTGATACTCAACTGCCATTGGCTCATCTGCGTTCAAGGGGAGGGACTTACCGATAGGTCAATTGATCAAAAGCGAGAGATTTATAATGTTTCAAAGATTTTTATTTCAAATAAATGCTGTTCTTTTTAACTTCATTAAATTCATCAAAGAATCCTGAAAAAATATTAAGCAGAAAAATTATTTTCAACATTAATAATAATAATAATAAATGTTTCTTGAGCAACAAATCGGCATATAAGAATGATTTCTGAAGGTTCATGTGACACTGAAGACAGAAAATTCAGCTTTGCATCACAGGAATAAATTACATTTTAGAATTTACATTTTACATATTCAGATAGAAAACAGTTGTTTAGAATTATATTCATATTTAACAATATTACTGTAGTTTATCAAATAAATGCAGTTTTGGAGACAATAAGAGGTTACTTACAAAACCATCATAAAATCTTACTGACCCCAAACTTTTGAATGTTCATTTACATATTAATAATAGAGTTGATTTCCAATAGCGTTTTAGCAGCATTACAGGAGTGACTAGCAGGTTTAATCTGCTGTTCTCCCTTCTGTTGCTTCTCAAAAAAGTTCTGTCTGTCTGCCAGCACAAGTGTTGCGTGTGCGTCTGCGCTGTGATGGTAGCGCAGGTATGAATGTTAGCGACAGGCCTCAGGGTAATAATACATTGACACAGTTCTCAGTCTATCTCTGGATTGAGGACGGATCACTATAATTACGCTTCATCTCTCAGGACCCAAATCACGACCCGTTTTCTCTCAGCGGAGCGACCCACACGCATGGAGACATATAAAGGAATACACTAAGGAGCAATGCAAGAAAGTGCACACACACACACACACACGAATGATGGCTGTGTCACGTGTTTATGCAGACACAGATGGGAAATATTGTTGCCCCAGACTGTCAGTGATTTATTCAGCATGTGGAATATTCCAGTGAAAGGAAAATACGGTACAATGCAAATATGCAAACTTCATTGAGGCACTGCTGCACCTCGTACTTGTTTTGACAGTTTCTCCGGAGGTAAATGTAAAATAGATCCAGGAGGACAGGACGGCTGTGTTCAGAATGGAAAGCAAGCTCACTAAATGTGCTGTATACTGGCAAATATATATATATAAAAAAAAAAAAATAGCATGTGAAATATACAACGATTACCGTTTCAGATGTTTGTATGCTGCATTGTTGTCACATGGCCTCATCTTGTTGCATGTACTTTATAATTCAGCGAGTGGAGTTCAGTTGTCTTGAAAATAAATATGAGCATTTTATCTAAATTTCTATTAAAAAATACCTTAAAGGGATAGTTCACCCAATAATTGTTGTTTCAGACCTGAATCAGTTTCATTCTTCTATTGAACTGCTTGGTCGCCAATATTCCTTGAAATAAATGTTATGTTCAACAGATGAAATAAATTCATACAGGTTTGGAGCAACATGAGGGTAAGTATATGACACAACTTTCAGTTTTTGGTGAACTATCCCTTTAACTCTGGACACTCAGACCAAATTTTGTCAAGGAAGAGATTGAGTGGATTTTAATTTTATCATAGATGTTTTATCATTGCATGATTGTTTTTGAAGGAAACCTAAGGAATAAATCACAACTACTATATACAGCATTTAGAGTATTATTATACATTTTTTGTATATTATAATAGATCAGTGTCTTGATTCTTATTGAAGGGCACTTAAAAGTGTGAAATGGTGTTATTTTAGAATTTTCTGTCTGTAAAATGAAAAGTTATTAATGCTTTTATTGAGCAAGAATTGATAATTGATAAAAAAAAGTAACAGTAAAGTCATTTATAATGTTACAAAAATGTATTTTAAATAAATGCTGTTCTTTTGAACTTTCTATACTTTAAAGAATCCTGACAAAAAAGGATCACCGTCTCCACAAATAAGATTAAACAGCACAACATTGACGATTGTTTGATTGATTTAGCAGAAAATCAGCACGTTAGAATGATTTCAGAAGGATCATGTGACAGAGTAATTATGCTGAAAATTCAGCTTTGCATCACAGGAATAAATTACATTTTGAAATATATTCAAATAGAAACACTTATTTTAGTTTTTTATCAAGTAGATGCAGCTTTGGTGAGTAAGGATTTAAAAAAATGTACAGACCTCTGAATGGTACTTTATAAACATTTGCATACTGTGTGCACTACATACTGCAGTATGCTCTTCTGTCATTAAGAAAAATGTTTATTTGTTTTTTCCCTCAGACGTGAGCTCCATCATTACCTTTCTTTTAAGTGTTTCGTAGTATCTAATATTATTTGTCTCCCTGTTTGTGAATGCTGTCTCACTTTAATTTTTTATGAGCTTCCAAAAGAGAGAGAGAGGGAGAGAGACAGAGAGAGTAGGGGGAGGATGGGAGACAGATGGATTAAAGGTGGAGGGGGGCTGTGAGAGGAAGACACATGAAAGGAGGCTGCCAGTGAGTTTGTTGGAAAGTTGGATCTCATTTTTTAGCTTGTTCTTTTTTTGTCTGATATAGGGCTGCATGATTATGACAGTACTCATAATTGTTGATTTACTTGCTGCAATTACAATTATTAGTATTTATATTAAATGTGATGATTTCATTTATTGCATTGGTTGATATGGCTATTCTGGGCTTATTCTAACAATGAGCAGTATGAATGTACCATCACACATAATCAAAAATTGTAAGTTACCAATAGCATTGTAGAAATCGTGATTATGATTATCTATTTAATCATGCAGTTCTTGCCTATTATATATGACAAAATATGACCAAATTCAGAGTTTAAGATGTGGTTTGCTACACTTTGAATTGGAATGATATAAGAGATTGCAGTGAATGGCAATTCAGAAATTCATCAAAAATTCAGTCACACATCAGGTCAATTTTATTAGTCACATTTTGCCACATAATTACATCATTAATTCTGAGTAATAAGCAATTATGCCTATTTATTCCCTCATTTGTGGAATATATTTCATATTCAAGTGACATAATTCTCTAAATCAAGTACAGTAACAATTTTAAAATTTGCCACACATCTCCACAATATATGCTTCACATAATTTTCAAATAACCTTAACCATATATATATATATATATATATATATATATATATATATATATATATATCAGGGCTCGCAAAATTTCTAAATTTCTGGCAGGTACTCTTCAGATTTTGGTAGCCCGAAAATTTAACTAGCCCAAATAAAAAAAGACCATAAATGTCAAATGTCAAATGTCATACACAAATATCACAAGGAAAGTGTTTTATTTTACTATTTACAGGGTATCTGCAGATTTTTTTTAAAATCAATTTAAGGCAATTTATGACTGAGCTGCACAAGTAAAATGAACACCGTATGAGTGGGGTTGGACAATATCTGTGGGGTTGGACAATATCTGTGCCATAATATGCATGATTTACAATTCAGATACAGGTTTTCACAAAAATAAAAATCTTATAAAAAAGTATTTCAGCCTTTAAATCATTTTTATGAAAAGGGATAAGTCAAACATATGAATTATTATATTAATTTAAAACATAAATATTACTCTCTAAATTGTTTAGATTTTTAGAAGGCACCCCATATGAAAAAAATGCTATAGTAATGTATAGTAAATACTATAGTGTTTTTGAACCATGCTATAGTAAAGTGTATTATGCTGTGTATATTATAGTATTTACAACACTTTAATGAATGCTACAGCATACTGTAGTATTAAATATAGTGAACATATAAACTGTATACTGTAGTATACTTTAGTTTTTACTACAGTAAACTGTAGTGTGTTGTAGTATACCCTGTAGTTGTAGAAAACTTAACTTTTGTACAGTATTGGGTAAAGTAAATTGTTTATATTACTATAGTTGTTATATTACCACAGCATCTATAGAATTACCACAACAAATTAACTACTATAGTATGGTTCAAAAACACTATAGTATTTATTTACTATAAATTACTATAGTATTTTTTCATGTTGGACATTAACTTCTTTTACATTTACAACTCTATGTGTTTGCTGCGTAAAAACATGGGTCGATCTAAACATAAGATAGGCTTTTTGGAAATGCAAATTCATTTTCTGCCATGAGGTGGCGCTTTAAGAGCGGCCGCTGAAATAAAGGAGTCTGTCCTCGCTGCAGCCTGTAGCACGATGACGTAGTGGATGTTTGACGCGCATGCGCAGTATTGGATTATAATGCTTGTGCAAAGTGGGGCTGACATTAAAGCTAGTATTAAATATAAATTAATTACGAGATATATAGGTGTGTTTCATAGGCTTACACAAATTATAGTATACTGTGATTTTAAACCAGTAGTGCAGGCTATTCAAACTTTATTTAAGCAAGGATAGCTTAGTTTTGAATGAAGGAGTTATATTTGATCAGTTTGATTTGTTTTGGAAATACAAATCTACTAATTACAATTTTGTTTGTTCTTTATGAAAAAAATGGGTTGTATTGTCTTTATTTTACCATAATAGTCGTATAGTTCTGTCAATAATTTGTTCATGAATCAAATATTATTTTTCGTTCTCACTCTCTGTGCTATAGGCCTACATGACAGAGTATAAAATTATAGGCCTACTAAAATATACGGACGTCTTTTTTATATTGTATAAAAATAAAAAAGAAAAACAATCCTGTCAGTCGGGGTTCCATTAGCCAGACCCGTTATACCAGGTTTTACAGTCAATCCTATGTCCTACAAATAAATACACACATGGTAGGGGACAAGATATATTAACACAAAGATGACCATTTCTATTTTTTGTGTGCGTGTTATTCATATGCAAGTGAAATCCCTGGAGATAGACCTAATGGCTAAAGACGAGAGCTCTCTCTCTTTCTCTATGGAGACTTTTTTTGAGTGTTTTGTATCAGACGATGTGTGAAAAGCAACTAATAAAACATGTATTTTACCTGACTGAGGCGTTATTAGCGAGGTAAAGTCTTAATATAAATTTAATGTTGTTTTTTTTTTATTAGCCTATTGAAAATGTTTGTAATACCTATATTAGAATAATATAAAATCTAAATAAGCTAAATGGATCGGCATTAATTTAATATCCCCAATTAAATTTAAATAAACATGACGGATATAGGCTAATCAAAAAGACAATCAGGCTAACTCTGTCAGAGTGATGTATATCATTATAATTAGCTATTTACAGTGCAGTGTCTGCATGAAGAGTTCATTTGCAAACACAGATAATTCAGTTTTTTAAATTTTCTCAGAAATCGTGTTTCTTCATTGTGCATTCCAATTAATCTCAATCAAACTGCAGTTGGTTATTTTGACTAGGTAAAAAAAACACCTAATTAACACAATAAAAACATAAAACATCGTTGATGAATTTAGGCATTAAAGTTTTTACATTGTAATGTAATGTAGGTCATCGCGTATTGCAATGTAGGTCAAAATCCCTTGCTACATGTACTGCATTATTAGACTTCACTTAGAATAAGTCCTAAATAGACTAAGTCGCTTTGGATAAAAGTGTCTGCAAAATGATTAAATGTAAATAAAAAATATTAATTTATTTGAGACCTATACAGCGCATCCACTACGTATTGGATCTGATGCTATGAGCTGCAGTGAGGACCTCTTGAAATAAAGCGTAAATAAAGTTTACAATATTTATTTATTCAGTGACTTAATTGCCTTTTGAAGTTTAATCCAGCCATATCGCGATTCTTGCCTTTCCACCCCCAACTGTAAACCTTAAAAATTATTATAATTGAAAACTTTTTTAAAGTTTACAATATTTATTTATGCAATTACTATATATATATATATATATATTCTTTTTCTTTTTATTCTGCTTCCTTATATTAAATTCTGAGTCTAGACTTTAAGTGTCACTTCAAGTCAAATCTGAATTACAAATAATTTTACTTGCTTGTTCTGCGACAGTTTCCATCAAAACTGAGCTCATAAACCATCATTGCCACTAATTTATCCTCTGATTTCCACATCGTCTCATTCACTCATCAGATCTCTGCTGTCATATACATACTATGAGCTATACATAGCGAACGGAGAGAGAGAACGAGAAACAGAGTATTTCATGGATGGCTAGGTTGCTATGGGAACAAGAAATGGTCTCTCTTTTCCCAAAAAAGTGTCCTCGTTCCCTCTGTTTCTCTCGAAACCCCTCGTTTTTCTCTCTCTTTCTCTTTTCCATCTCTGTTTTTTCTCCCTCCTCTCCGTCTCTCGCTTTTTTATCTCTCCCACCCGTTTTAACACTGTTTCTATCTGCCTCTCTCTCTTTTCGTCCAGTTCTATCCTAGTCTTCCATACCTCTCTCATTCCCTGTCTCTCTCTGATCATCTGTCTCTTTAACACTCACTGATATTCTATTCTTTTCCCGGTTGTCATGGCAATAAGCTGGGGGTGTGTGGGTGAGAATGAGAGAGAGAGTGGGTGTTTCGGAAGTGACATCTCTTGGGCAGTAACCTTGTTTCCTGTATGTAGATTTGGGGGGCGGGAGCAGTAAAGTGCAGCTACAGTGACGCCGTGTGGAGGATGCGCCGAGGAGACGAGCAGGTAGATGTGAACGCTGCTTCAGGAGCTTCCAGCTATTGATCAGTGCTGCATGAGTGCAGCCTTTCTTTTGAGAACTCCAGTGTGTGGTGGGAATTAGCAATGGAAACCACGCTTTAATGTCTTTTCATATCTCAGCTGCTTCTCCTAGAGAGCAATGAAATTAGAAAGCTCAGAATTTTGCTAAAAACTATGTATTTTTTAATCAAAATGGTTTTGTGATGTCTGTTAGCATTCCAATTCAGCCTAATGGAAGTTGGTGCAGGACCCCTGGTGTGAGATCTGCCATCTTAGCTAATGGGAACCACTAAGGATTTGAAGCAGTCACCTGAGCTGTGATGTCAAAAGTAGTAGGAAAAAATATTGGTCCGGTTTTTAAGAGCTAATTGAAATACAACCAAAATCAAAGTATGGCTTATTGCAACATGCTCCAACCTTCTTTATCTAATGAGAATCTTTTATAAACAGCTGTGGTCTCCCTAAGGGTAATAATATAATATAATATAATATAATATAATATAATATAATATAATATAATATAATATAATATAATATAATATAATAATTAGTATTAGTAATAATTGTATGTTTTCTTTTTCACAAGATATATTTCTTGTAAGATTTTTTAATAATAATAATTTCAACAACTTTTATTATTATTATTACAAATAATAATAATGATAATAATAATAATTTCCTTTTTACAAAAGTCATATTAATTTTGTTTATAATTATTTAATAATAATAATATCAACAACTTTATTTGTAGTAAACAATAATTGAATTATAATAGTACAAATATTATTAATAGTTATGAATTATTAACAATTTATTATTATTATTATAGCAAGTAACACTGCTAATATTATTTTATAGTGACATATAAAATCACAACATTTTTATCCAAATTGTTCAGGCCTACAAACAAACACAGCAAACCAAGAGCTTTTTAAAATCACATTTTAAATCTACATTTTTATCAGAAAAATCACAATTAGACCTTTTCCCTAAATTATTCAGCCCTAGGCAACTGCAAAATATCTAATGTAAAACTATGAAGTGTTTGTGAATTATATTTTGCATGCAAAACATCTAATTCAGTAGAATACACTGCTTCTTTTGAATTTCACTTGATGAGAGGGATGTTTTTTGCCTTCAGGATGGTGTAGTTATGTCATCAATCAGAAGGAGCAAACTGACCCATGGTAACCAGCTAAACCCTGACCTCTCAGTGAGAACCATAAACTCTGTAAACGACAAAAGATGTGTTATTTTATCCATTCTGAAAGCTAGCCAATGAGGAACGTTCTCAACCCGTCAATCATTTTTTGTGTTTGCTGGCATCTGATTGGCTGAGATATCTTTGGACGGTGAGCTTTTGGAGAGATTATTTAAAGCACTTTTACTTTTAGAAGTTTCTATTCCGTCAAAAATCTTCATAGGAAACGTATGTTAAATATTGCCTATTTGTATTAATTTGTACATCTCCAAATGAGCTTCAGGAGAAAGATCTGAGATAAAGCCAACATGTAAATCTCCAGAGCTATTTTAGAGCATCCTCTGAGAAATAACATTCGGTTCCTGCTACTGCTGGATGACACATTCCTGCCTTTTAAAGTCCATTATGATGTAAGGTCACATGTCCATCACGGTACATGGACACAGAAATGCTTTTGTGCATGCATCAAAGCACGACCTTTCAGCCTACTGTAAAACAGACTATTGACATCTGCTAATGCAACACAGATATGATAAACTTGCATCTACTCTCTTTTCTGTGCATGCCTGCCTGGGGCATCTGGAGATACTGTGTGATTTATTTTTAGCTCTGTTTGGAGTGCAGCATGTGAATAATCAGTGTTTCTCCTGTTGGGCTGCGTAATGACAATGTGAGACTGACCCATCCACGGCCTGATCCTCATGTGCACGGCACACATCAGCACCCACAGCCCACGAAAGAGTAGTAACACCCTCGCAGAAGTGTGCTAACCAATGACACCCAGCGCTTGTGATGGAGAACATGAAGAGGCGCCTGCAGCGTTTGTGTCTGTAATGTCAGAGGTGGTGCATGTGCTGAAAGAATGCATGTTACTGAAGAAATTACTGCACTCTTACAACCCAGAGCCTCTTTCCTAGTTCATTCAGAACGTTCATTCCAAACTGGGTCATTCAGAAATCGTTAACCGTGGGCACATCAAAGAATAGTTCACCCAAAAATTTAAAATAGCTGAATATTTACTCACCCTCAGGCCAACAGAGATGTGGATGAGCTTGTTTGTTCATCAGAACAAATTTAGCGTTACATCACTTGCTCACCAAAGGATCCTCTGCAGTGAATGGGTGCCGTCAGAATGAGATTCCAAAACAGCTAATAAAAGCATCACAATAATCCACATCACTCCAGTCCATCAATTAACATCTTGTCATCTTGAAAAGCTACATATTAGAAAATAAATCCATCAAGGCATTTTAAATTTAAACCATTGCTTTCGGCTGAAGTATCCATAATATTGCTTTCTCCAGTTGTCTCGTCTGAATCAGGAGAGAAATATGCACAGATCTATTTAAAAGCAAAAACAGTCAAAATGGTTCTAAACAAATATATCTGTGGATTTTGATGTGAGAGGACAACAGCAGATGGACTTTTCTAAAGTGTTATTATGGATTATCGACTGTTTTGGAACCAGAAGTGCATTTAAAATGTCTTGGGCCATTAATGTTTTAAAATGCTCTCCATCCACATTAGCGTTTTCCAAAAGTTTCTCATCCACACTGAAACGTCGGAAAACATTAAATTAAACTACTGCGCATGTGTAAAACCTCATAAAAGCTCACTGAGTATGGAAGCATATGTGTAGATAAATTCAGTTTGAAATGTAATATGCAAAATGGCAATGCAATATGTAAAAAGACAATGTATTTCTGTATTTAAATTGACATTTTCCCATTCCATATGTGCAACATTTATTGCACAATGAAAATTCAATTGTATCATTTAAATTTGCCTTTTTCTACACTAGTTTTAATATGCAAATTAAAAACATTTTTAAAGATTTAAAAGTTGCAATATTAAAATGAAAATGTATTACCCAAATTGATTAGATATGTTTAACATGTCCAAGCAAAAACTAGCAAAATGATCATTTAAATGCTGTTTTTCCTAAATGCATTTAGACTTAGGGGTAGGACACTTGGGATTGCATTTTCATTGTGATACCGCATGATAATTGTAGCAAAATGCAGTGCGAGTTTCAAAATGCATTCTGAGCCAAAGGTGCAGCAAAAGGGTAGCAAAATGGTGATTTAAATATCTTTTATTTTTCTTAAATGCATTGATACTTACATATATGACGTTTCAATTGCATTTTCATTAAATACCCCGCGATGAATATAGTTTAAGTCATTGTGGATTTGAAAATGCATTCCGACAACAGGACGCACGATAGGACAATATTCACCATTAACCAAACGCTTTTCATCTGCCTGAACATCTCTCAACATCTCGCACGTAAGCAAACAGACAGTGCTATTCTACACTTATTTACTAGCCTACCTTACCTTATATTTTATTGCTCTTTTATTTTTAATCTGTAAAATAACGCGTGTTCTGTGGCACCTGAACAGGGATGTGTAGTTCCTCAGGGGCTCCTTTTTTCAAAATTATTCAAAAGTGCCCCTGTCAGACAAATATCAATGATATTGTGATCAATGAAACAAAATGCATATGAATTCTAATTAACATGATAATGTGTACAAAACGGTAACTAATCGCTCAAAAGTCGGGAAATTCCTGTTTATTTTTACATATCTGTCAGTCTGAGGCGTTGCTATGGGTTGCGTGTGTTTTGCTCGACTGACTGAAATTACACAGTCTGTTCTGAAACCATAGGCTCTCGAGCCATATATGGTTCTTACATGGGTCACATGACTAAGCATGTCATCGTTTTCAAAAACGGCATTTTCCAATTTATCCACTTTGGAGAGCATTTCCAAAAAGCTTCGTTTGCGTTGACGAAAGTGCTGTCTCAGTGTGGATGGAAGGCCAAAACGGAGAGAAAAATATTAATTTCCAAATGAAAATGGATTAGTGTGGACGTGTCGGATTTTCACTTTTCACTTCTCAAGATTTTAACTGATGGCCTGGAGTCGTTTGCATTACTTGTGGATTATTGTGATGTTTTCATCAGCTGTTTGGACTCTCATTCTGACGGCACCCATTCACTGCAGAGGAGCCATTGATGAGCAAGTGATGTGATGATAACTGATTCATTCATTTTATTTTGTGTCACTCCTAGTTCTCAATATTCAGTCCATATTTAGTGTCTCAGCTTGTCCTGACAGACATGTGTAAATGATAAAATGGTAAACAAAAGGTAAATAAAACGGAGGTAGTTCTCTTTAGCTTTACTGCTTTGGATAAACACTAACATATTGTACCTTGTGTTAAGTTGGCATAAAGTCACTACATATTCCCTGCAACTAAATCATTTCATATTCAATCTCTTTAGTTGTTGTCATGAGCAGTTTCTTACATGACGGTGGAGAGTGCCATTGAACAGGGCAGCGCTGGGCAGCTCCTCCAGCTCTCCAGGACTTCTTGTCAGGATGGAGCTGGATGTGACAGGTTATTTCCATGGCGGAAAAGATTTCAGCTGGCTTACTGTCAAGCGGGGAGCCCAGCGCACTGTAGTGAGTGTGTTGTACGGCCCAGCGGTGGGGATACGGCTCAGAGCAGCGGCATAGTACTGTGTTTGCTGTTTTTGTTTGAGTCATTTTGTGGCCTGCTGTCTTGTTAAAGGAATAGTTCATCTTAAAATGGAAATTCTGTCATTACTTAGTCTCATATGTTGAATCAAATGAATCACATTTTATTTTGGTGTTAGCTATGTTTTATTCTTTTTTATTCTTTAAGTTTTCTTTTGGTCACCAAGGCTGTATTTGTTTGATCAAAAATACAGTAAAACGGTATTATTGTGAAATATTCCAATTTAAAGTAACTGTTTTCTGTCTTTAAATATTTTAAAATGTAATTTATTTCTGTGATACAAAGCTGAATTTTCAGTCCTCAGTGTCATAGGATCTTTCCGAAATCATTCTAATAATTTGCAAATAGTGCTGCTTAATATTTTATGGAAACTGATACTTTATTTTAAAAGATTCTATGATTAATAAAAACTTCAAAAGAACAGCATTTATTTGAAATTTTTGTAACGTTATACAAGTCTATTTTTTTTTTTTTAAAAAGAGCATTTATTTCTTAAAAAAAAAATATATATATAGCCTCAGACAATCACTAACAAACAGGGTTATTATAGTTAACGAAAACTAAAAATAAAACCATAGAAGACATTTTCATTACTTGAAATAAAGTAAATGTAAACTGAAATAAAATATAAAAAACATTGTATTTCAGCTAATTGCCATGATAATATTTTTGTACTGAAATAACTAAAACTGAAACAAAAATGAAATAACAAAACTACACACACATACAGTATATATATATATATATATATATACACACACACACACACATACACACACACACATGCGCACTCGCACAACTTTAACTAAAATGTAAATGAGAAATAAAAGCATTAATTAAAAATATTAAGAAATCCTTTCATACTAAATGACACTTCAATCTAAAAGATATCTAGCTGTTAGGACTTCACTTGTGCTCAAGCTCATTTAAAATCAACTGGACTTTATTACCCATTTTCTGAAGATGTTTTTCCACTAGCTCCAACAAATGGAAAGCAGAAAAAAGAAACGTCCAATTGTCTGTGCATAAATTCTTGCAAACATACGGCTGCTTAAGTCCAGTGATCTGTTTTGTGAGTGCCTTTCCCTGTTGTTCTGGAGGAAATCTGACAAATGTGTGTGTGAGCCTGGACAGAAGTGTCCTGTGCCGGTCCAGCATCCCTCTGATGCTGCCACCATATGTCAAGGCTGTTTCTGATCGGCTGGAGGTTCAGAGGGAAGGAGCTCATGGAACGAGAGGACACTGGGGCAGAATATCGACTGTAGTTTTTGGAGCGAAAGAGTGGGAGGCTCGTCCAGTCGTGTGTTTTATAGAAGAATAGGGATGAAGTAAAAAGTCAAAGGCCATAGTAATCGCTTTATTGTTTTCGCCTTGGCTGACAGGGCCAGAGCTGAATGTGTGACAGCTTTACAGCTCGATTTAAAACCTGATAAAACCACAGTGCCATCAATATCAAAGTCTGCACATGAGTTATACGTTTACAGTCTGAAGAGAAAGACTGTCTGTAAGGTTCAATGCTGGATAAAAATGTAGCTCACATGTATTGTTTATGTTTGAGTAAAGCTGTGTTCGCTATGTTTATTAGAGGCCAAGCACCAAAGGTTCTTAGGCACATATTGTGTCTTGTTGTTTTTTTTTTTGAATGTTTTTGGCTGGAGTCTATGACAGTCCATAGAACCATATGGTAAAAAAATGGAAAATGTGGTGCACTGATTGGGGAGAGTGTGAGTTTCAATTTGACCAGAAGATTTGACCCTGACGTTAATGTTGGCCCACGGACAGACCATTTACTGGCTGTATTGTTTAAAAAAATGTTGTAGGTTGATATTATGAGCACTTGTGCAAAACAGTTCATACTGGGTTTGACGAATTTTGATTGAAATACAGTACCATAGGATTAGTACTTTTTTTTTGTTAAGAAATTAATGTTTATTCAGTAAGGACGTGCTAGAATTAATCAGAAGTGACAGTGAAGACATTTATAATATTTCTATTTGCAATGAATGCTGATCTTTTGGACTTGCTGTTCATCAAAGAATACTAAAATATATTCTAAAAATATGTTTAAAAAGAAAATATAACAATATATATTTTTTTCTTACTTCAGAAACTTTTTTGACTTTTGACCTGAAGTCATTCGATATTAATTAATATTCATACATCTTCAGAAAGTCATCCTACAGCTTTTTTCTCCCCCTAAATTTGATACAAATCTGCTCAAATTATTAAATAGCGCTGCATTATAACAATGATAATGCATAATAATAATGATAATGGTTAAAGAATAAATCTAGAAAATGTCAACTCACATGAGAGTTATATTTTTCCTCATCCTGATTTACTACGGTATGTGTATCTATGATACATCAACACACTCCCATTATGCAAACTGGTAAAACTTCTCTCAAATGCGAAAACAGTACAATGTTTTTTTTTTTGGTTTTTGGTTTTTGCAGTGGAGAGAGTGTTTGTGAAAGGTTGCCAGGTTGACAAAATGAAATAAAACACTAGGCAGAAATATATTTAAAGGGTTAGTTCACCCAAAAAATTTAATTCTGTAATTTAATTACTCACCCTTATGTTGTTTCAAACCCGTAGGACCCATTCATCTTCAGAACACAAATTAAGCTATTTTAATGAAATCCGAGAGCTTTCTGACTCTCCATAGACAGCAATACAACTGAAACATTTTGACCCAGAAAGGTGGTAAGGACGTCGTTAAAATAGTCCATGTGACATCAGCAGTTCAACCGTAATGTTATGAAGCTATGAGAATACTTTTTGTGCTCAAAGCAAAAAACTTTATTCAGTGTTTTCATTCTCTTCTGGGTCAATTTCCGCTGCTATTCACAAGAGTACCACAATGCATTGCGTTGCTGTCTATGCAGCGTCAGAAAGCTAGGATGTCATTAAAAAATATTTATGTTCCTAAAATGAACAAAGGTCTTAGGAGTTTGGAACGACATGAGGGTGAGTTATTAATGACAGAATGTTCATTTTTGCGTGAACTATCCCTTTTAGGTCCCTTGCGGTATTTAGACATCTGGCAACCCAAAGCATGAAAGCTTGACAAATATATGTATAAATAGCCAGCCAGCCAGCATCAGAAGTCGTGGTCATGATTAAAGTACAATTTAAAATATTTCCATTTTCCTGTAGTGCATTGATGAATTTCACTGTAAAAATGCCAGACATGAAATTACGTTATCGTTATGTGGCAAAGCTTTTGCATTATCAAATTAAACTTCCATTTATCCATTATGGAAGACAGTTTTATTCCAAGCGATTTATGAGGTATAGATTTTTCAAACTTTGTGGATGAATGTTTGGTAATAGCGCCACATACTGGTCAAATGTTGTAAGTTCAGGTTAAATCTGCTTCTAGACTTTGAATTAGCTGGAATAACGGCGTAGTTTTGTCTTGCATTTTTATTATTGACATGCAGTCCCTTACCCTTTCTCCTCTCCTCCTCTCCTCCTCCTGTCCCAGATGCGAGGTATGCTGCCCCCCCCTCCTTCCGACACCAGCCCTCCTTTGCTGCTGCTCCCTCCTACGAGCAACCCGACTGGAATCCTCGTCTGTGTGTGATCAGTGGAAATCAGCTCTACATGTTGGACCAGGAGGAGGTACTGGCAGCTCCAATCACACATAATCAAGCACTTCCTTTCCAACACGTTCCTTTCTACAGTTTGTGTGCTAGGGGGTCATTTTACCGCCAGTTTACACGAGGGTCTTTATTTCAGACTTTCCACAGCTCAAAACATATTTTGTTTGTCTATATTCTTTAGTTGATTTGCATCAGGAGTCTGGGAGTGTTGTAACTCGTAAGTATTAAGAATTATGTTGGCGTGCATATGAGTCTTGGGCATTATTAGCAGTTTGTTAATTATCTGTGGTCTGATTAGATAATACCAGGTTTTATTTTTTCCATTTCCCTTTTGTGACAGGTTACAGAAGTATGTAATGGTTATGCATCTTTCTACTCTACATTATAAAGTTTCGATGTCTGATTTCATCCAAAGTCTGAAAAATTATGAATTTGAGGTTTGTTTATTTTTTAATGGCAAATATAACATTACAGATATCTAGAGAACATTATATAAAATTAATTATTATTATGATTGCTGTCATTGTGTACCTAATATAACAACAATAGACAGAACAGTGGCAACAATATACCTATTTAATAAATCATTTACTAATATATTTTTATTAATAATATTTTTGAACGTATATTATTAAAACTTGGTTTTTATATATAAACACATACACATAAATAATAAAAATATTATTCAGCTATATATTGTTGTTATATATATATATGTGTGTGTGTGTGTGTGTGTGTATATACAGTATATATGTATATATATATATTAATTATATTATATTAATATAATATATATATATATTAAATATATTATATTAATATGTATTATATAATAATTATTATTATATTTATTAATAAATTAGGAATTGTTACTTGTTAATATAATAAATAATTTTAAAAATAACTATATATTTTGTGTGTTTACATATACATTACATACATATATGTGTTGTGTGTGTGTGTGTGTGTGTACACATAAACATATTGAAAATGAGATGATTACTAGTATAGAAGTTCAGATGCAATTTGCTTGTTGTGGGCAGTAAACATGAATTAATTTAAACTTTATCTCTACAGTAGCACATCTTACAGAAGCTATTAAGAATATTTCCCCTTCATCTTACTAGGGGCACAGTGAGCCAGGATTAGTGCTCCCTCAAGAAATAGGTGCATGATGGCCCTGATCATATCCTGCTGCCCATATTCGTGTAAAATAAATTGGCATTCTTAAAGTCTAATCTGACTGTACCTAGAGGAAGTCAGCCTATGCAGTGCTGTGTTCGTAATGAACACACTGACTGACCTGTACAGCAGCTAGTGCTGCAGAGCGCTGAGAGGCTCATTAATCAGACACACCGTCCCGTCTAATTGCACCATTTTGTTGCGTGTTCCGATAAGGCCACACTTTGAATAGATGTGAATCAGTAGTGACGGGCTAATGGCTGTCACCTCTGTGAAGATGAGCACCATGAAATATTCATGGTTGTCATTCATCTGTTGCAGGGGACAGTTGCAGTGCTGTTTGTGTGTGTGAAGGGTCTTCATTCGGGTCCTGTAGTGAATGACAAGCGTCTCCTCCATGCAGACACTGCACTCTGTGAATCCACAGCAGGACATGTTTGTCACTGAATGTTTTCAGGAGGTGTTGATGACTGAGGCCACTAAATTCTGTTTATTCTGCCCTCACTTAACAACAAAATTTATATACCATAAATTAATGACTGTACTAGTGTATAATATACAAATTGGGTGTTTTATGTAAAGTATTTATTTATAATAATATTTTTAAATTTATTATAAATTTATAATTTAATTTTAAATTAATTTTAAATAATGTATTATTTATTTTAAGTATCGCTTTTTATTTTTATTTTATTTTTTTCCTTTATATGTTTACTATTGAAATGTTGTTGTTGTTGTATGCATTTGTCAATTTTATTTAATTTCTGTATTTTCTTAAATGGGTGTGTATAGAGTTTTTACAGAGGGTTAACTTTTAGTTTTAGTTACTTTTTCTTATTTGTAAGTCGCTTTGGATAAAAGCGTCTGCTAAATGACTAAAGTAAAGTAAACTACAAGTATTTTTTTGTATAATTTTTCTATTATTATAGTATTTCATAATCTTTTGATTTAGCTTTTTAATTTTTGCTATGTGCTTTTGTCATTTTTAGTATTTTTTTTGTTTTTATGTTTAAGTGTTTCACCTAATATTTATTTTATTTCTGCTCAATTTCAGTTAACTAAAATGATTTTTAATAGTTTTAATTTTAGTTAACAACAGGTATCTGTTTTGTTTGCTATGTAAAATGTATAGGACTTTCTTTAAAAATAAATAATTATAAAACAAGTAAATAATAAATAATAGTAATAATTAAATGATAAAAATAATAAAACAATAGCAATACATTATAAAATCAATATATATTATATTATACTATACTATATTTTAGGTTTTAATTTTAATTTTAGTTAAAGTTTTCATAATTTTGATGTTATTTTGTTGAAGTTTTTTTAAATGTTTCACTTAATATTTAAATTTTATTATATTTTAAAATATATAAAATGTAGATTAATACTAATATTAACATTGTTAATATGTATTAATAATAATAAATGTAATATGTAAAAGTAAATATATATAGAAATGTGTTTTATGTCTATTTTATTATATAATGTGTGGATTTTATAAAAAAAAACATTACCTTTTATAATATTTAACACCCCGTCAATGTACCACTTTTCCAAAAAAAAAAAAAAAATCTGAAATGCACATAATATTTTGATATTTTTTTATATTTATAACTTTAACAACCTTTATAAAACATTTTAAATACTTGTTTTAAATATTTAATTGACTAATTTACAGCCACTTTGATTTGTCACAGAAATTCATATTGAACGAGAATCAAATTCAGGTAGATTAAAGTAACATGGATGATTAAAAATAAACATAGTGACTTGTTGCTGTGTTCAGAAACAGCCTTTAGAGGGAGTGAGAGAGTCAGGAGTGATTTGCTGACGTGATTAGATGCTAATTGATGTGGGGTGACAGTGGCCCACGTCCGACTTCACACACGCTCTGTGCGCCAGCGCGCAGATTAATGGTCCTCGTGCAGATCCGTGCCACCGTGACACGGTGTTACGCAATAGGCCCAGAGCAAGGTTTCTCTGGCTGTGAGTGGGCGGCAGCCATTCTTCTAGCTGCCCCAGGAATCAGGCAATGGAATCATGCGCTCACCAAATCGCTCTCTGTGGCTGCTTGCATCGCGCTGTTCAAAGATGTCACAGTAAATAAATTAATTAGTATGGACACAGTCAACAGAGAGGCTTCGCTCACAGCCGATGCTGTGACAGAACATGACAAGTCTTCAGAAAGAGATGTTAGCATTGTGGGAGTCTGTTTGAAAAGATTATGTAATGGATTCATGGGATCTGTCACGTGAAAATATGAAACTCATGAAATGGTTTTCTTTTCTGTAGAGCACAACAGTGGCTGTCCACAGTTGCATTGGTTCCAGAAGTATAGCAATGAACCAAACCAATCAGCTACAAGGAGAATCACAACATTACAAACATTGACAAGACAAGGTTACAAAATTGTGTACTCAAAGCTTTTAATGAGCGAAAGAACTAAAAAAGCATGGCAAATGATATAATCAAATTGAAAACGATGGAGAAATATAAAACTGTTGATTTAAAACTGTTGATTTTGTATATAGAAACAATATATTTTATGTGTATTGCAAAAATGGCGGAAGATATAACTCGGGGGAGAAGCATGGTTGAGTAAATTGTTATTTTTGTTTTCTTTGCGCAAAAAAAAAAGTATTCTCGTGGCGTCGCAAAACTGAAGTTAAGCCACTGATGTCACATGGACTGTTTTACTTATGTATTTACTACGTTTCTGGACCTGGGAACATTTCAGTTGTGTTGCTGTCAATGAAGGGCCCGATAGCTCTCCGATTTCATCAAAAACCTCTTAATTTGTGTTCCGAAGATGAATGAAGGTCTTAAGGGTTTAGAACGACATGAGGGTGAGTAATTAATGACAGAATGTTAATTTTGGGGTGAACTAACCCTTTAAAAATCAATTATGGAGGATATGAATGGGATTTTACATTCGGAATTAATATGAAAGGTTTATTCTTTCTCTAAAATAGGTTTTAGTTGCTGTTGCTAGTCACAGGTAGGAAAGGAAACACCATACATTATAATGTTTTAAAACTTTTTGGCGACTTTTAGGAGAGCATTTTTAGCCTCAAATGTAAAATTAAAAATGAACACAAATTTGAACACCAACACTAAAAAGGCACTAACAAAGTTCTAAAAATGTCTTCCTTTTTGTAACTATTCACTATAAAAAAAATCACGTAGTTTGGATTTTTGGACTTTTTCACACTTTTATGTCACAAAAAGTAGAGTAGAGTTGCTTTGTTAACAGATCGGACAGTTTTCTCTGCCATTTTGTTGTAGGTGGAGAATTAGAAAGCAGCACATCCATCTATCCGTATCTTTCAACTGCCACATCTGACTGTAGTTTCTATCCATAATTCAATGATTGCACAGTAAAATGTAACAGGAGATAATATATC
The DNA here is from genome assembly GCF_936440315.1 of Barbus barbus. Classification (NCBI taxonomy): domain Eukaryota; kingdom Metazoa; phylum Chordata; class Actinopteri; order Cypriniformes; family Cyprinidae; genus Barbus; species Barbus barbus. Next base: position 26,295,530 of record NC_136749.1, read on the forward strand.
TCAGGTATGGCGTTCTCAGGATCAGGATATAACCCGTAGCTGGTGTCTTCAGTGAAAATCATCTTGTGTCATTTATTACCAGAGCAGCTGGAACCTGACAGTGATGTGATGTTGATAAAAGCAGACAGATCTCATCCTTCTCTTTAGCTTTGCCGTTTTGCAGTGCTGTCATGGTGTTCGCGGGGCAGATCCGGGATGGAGCAGGATGCCAACGGAGTCAGTTGAGGTTCAGGGTCGGTCGGGCTGCCGGCGGGGTGCTGTCAGGTTGGGCTGTGATCTATTAGCGCACCATTAGGACAGAACGGACCGCACACCTGCTGCTCTCCTCCCCGTTTCCTCCCTCACCTGCCCCATCACACAGCTGGGCCGGTTTCGGCTGCGCTGACATATGGCAAACCCCCCTACAGCGCAGCATGAATGCGTTTGCCAAGCCTGAGCCCTGCTCAGAATTATGGGGATACACACAGAAAATGCTCTTGGGATCAAAACAGCTAGACGCTAAATGCTAAATGCTGAAGTCCTGAGACAGGTCCCAAAGTTGAAAATTTTAAAGGTGAAACCAACACATAATCACTGTAGGATGCCGCCTATCTGCTATTGGTTAGACAAAGAGATAGTCCCGCCCCAAATGCTTCCTGTTTTAAATACTGTGTACCTTTTATAGAGTGTAACAGTCGTGTTCCGGAAGAAAAAAAATCTTATGGAAGCCCATTTTCACCATGGAAAATAAATAAATAAATAAGGTAATTCTCACTAATTCTGTGGTCATTTAGATTTTATATGTCACAATTCTGACTTTTTCTGAGAATAATAATAAAATAAAAAAAATAGATATTAAAAACAAAAATCTCAATCTGTCACAATTACCTTTTATTTTTATTTTTTATTTCGTGGACAAAACAAAACACACACACAGACACACAAAAAAGTGAGAAATGTCAATTTAAAATTCAAGATGTATGAATATGAGATGTAAACTGACTGTAAAAATCTTGCAATTCTTTTTTTTCTCAGAATGGAGAGAAAAAAAATTGCAATTAGTTTTTTTATTTATTTAATGACAGAAACAGTATTTAAAAAAAATCTAATGTTCATAAGAACTTTCTAATCTGTTCATGAATTCTCTAAACATCTTAAACAAAGAAACAAAATATATGTGTGTGTGTGTATATATATATATATAAGATATAATTAATATATTTCAGTTGTTTTAATGTTTTAATATATTTGTTATCAGTTGTTTTATATTTATCTATTGTTTTCATTTTGGTAATGCCATTTGCAGTGCTTCATGGGATTGTAGTTCTTTCCCTCATTAAAGTTCACAGTCTTCTTTGTCTTTTTGCCTGATTTTCAAATATTTCTTTGCTTCTAATCAATGTTTGTAGTGTTGTGATTCTCCTTGTAGCTGGTTGGTTCGGTTCATGGCTTATAACTTTTGAACAAATACATTTTTAGTATCTGTGACGGCCTGAATGGTGGCCGCACACGAGCGGTAATGTGGATGCATACACGCGCACACACAGGCACACACGTCAACATGCATACATTTACACGAAGGATATACATTTAGGAATACTCTGTATTTAAGTTTATTTTATCATTTATATTCATTGGTTTCAGTATAATGATGGATCATAATAAATCACACAAACAAACAATATTATTTTTTATTTGTTAGGTTTTCATATGTTTACATTTATAGCACATTTTATATGCATTGTTACTGATTTGAAGTGCACGCAAATTAGTTACGTTGTATATGTTATTTACATTTGTTTCTATTTTGAGTTTAAGTTTACCGTGATGAGCTTCCGACGTGGTCCGCGACAGCCGCATCCTGGTGTGACAAGGATTAGAGTCCGGGCAGGAACAGAGAATTTATGCATTATGGGTTCCGCCCGGACATACCATTTGCTGGAATTGCCCGGGGGAGGAAGAAATGTTAATAGTTTGATCAATTGATTTATTTAGTTGTATATTTATTATATTTGATTATTTTGTTCTCATTATTTTTATGTATTATATACCTTTTGTTTGATTTGGTTTTGATTTACTTATGGTTATATGTTGAGTGTAAAGTTGAATTGTTTCCCCTCTTAATTTGTAATGGGCCCATCTTTCCCTTTATAAACTGTTGCTTTGTTCATTTGATCAGGTCAGTAGTTTTAGTTTGTTTGTTGGTTTTTGTCTAATTGTTTTGATCTCATTTTTTGCTTGTTTATTTTTGTTGTAAGAAATTTATGAGTTTGTAAAGTTATTTTTTTCTTTGGGTTTAAATAAAGACCCATTTTCTTTTGCAAAGCTTGTGTTCCTTGTTCCTGGCTTCTCGGTCCCTCACATATGGTGGCAGCGGTGGGATGTTTCCGTAAGTCAAGGACACAAAGCTGAGTTTTGTTTTTTCTGCCCCTCGAGGTTGTTTTTTTTCCCTGTTAATATGAGTCGGACCTTAAAGAAAGGTGGGCTTAAGGCTCCTCCCTTGCCGCAAGAGGAAGAAAGGGGTGAGGAAGACCAGGACTTGGTTGAAGGAGCCGAAGGAGGTGAGGCAGTGGGAGACAGAGAAGTTTCGGTGACTGATTTGGCAAATCTGCTTCGAGCCCATATGGCCAGGATGGAAGGCCGGGAGACTGTAAGACAGCAGGAGCAGGCTGATCAGGAGCGACGGTTTAAGGCTCTCCAACACCAGTTCGGGCTTTTGCAAATAGAAGTCCAAGCACGCACCTCTCCGAATCTTCAGTTATCTGATGTTGACCGGGAGTCCCGGGAAAGGCCTAATGCGGATCCTTTAGATTCTGATGGAAATTCCGTGGCTTCGGCTCATCAGCAGAGTTTTAATCAGGTTGGGAACAATATAGGCCCACCGTTAGCTCAGATACCTCGATTGGAGAAGCTGAGTGATACTGATGATGTAGAACACTTCCTTGTGACTTTTGAAAGGATTGTTGTTGCTTGTAGGTGGTCTAAAACTGATTGGGTTTGGCATTTAATCCCTTTGCTGACGGGTAAAGCAAGAGCAGCTTATGTCAATATGGATGTGAATGAGGCTACTGACTATGACAAGGTGAAGTATGCTATTCTAAAGAAATATGATGTCAATGCTGAAACTTATCGACAAAAGTTCCGTTCCTTATCAGTAGATCCATCGGAAAGTCCCATAGAGCTTTATAACCGGCTCAAAGAACTCTTCGGAAAGTGGGTCCAGCCTAAGAGGAAACAGGTGGAGGAGGTGAGTGAGATCATCATTCTGGAGCAATATCTTAGAATGCTGTCCCCTGAACTTCAGGTGTGGATTCGTGAGAGAGATCCTAGAACCGCAGTAGAAGCAGCGTCTCTGGCGGATGTGTTTGTTGCAGCCAGAGGAAAGAGTAAGCCGTGGGCTTGGAAATCTGTCAATGACCGCTGTTCTCTTGACATGCCTCACTTTCAGCAACGGAAGGTGGAGGGGTCTGGTAAGCCCTATATGGGGAAACCTACTTCAACCAAATTAAATTTTTCTCTTAAACGACCTCCTATATGTTACCGGTGTGGTCAAGAAGGGCACACTAAACCAAATTGTCCAAGGATCTCAGCTCAGCTTACACAGCTTTGTTTTGTACCAAGGAGGGATGTAACTAAATCCCCAAGCTCCTTGAGAACTACAAATGTGGAGATAAATGGTGAGAAATTGACTGCTTTGGTTGACACCGGCAGTGATCAGACGCTGGTAAGAAGAAAGTTCATATCATCCTCTCTGATCAGCACAGTCAACAAATTACCTATTTGCTGTGTACATGGAGACGAGAGACTATTACCTACCGCCAATGTTTATATCAAAATAGAAGAACAGACTTACCTGGTGGAGGTGGGGGTAGCGGATAACTTGTCTTTTCCGGTGATTCTGGGTCGAGATATACCAGTGCTGTTGGAGTTGTTGCATCCGACTCGACAGTGTAATGTGGTGGTGACTAGAGCAAAGGCCAACCAGTTAGAGGGGATGGAGCACCAACTAAGTACTTTACCTTTCTTCAATGCAGAGATTGAGATCGGGGTGTCGAAGAGGAGAAAGACTAGAAGAGGAAAAAGACAAGAAAAGGTAAAATATGCTGCTCATACAGTGTCTGAAAATATGGCTTGTGACTTACCTGTGAACTTCCAGGTGCCCACTAACATCATTCAGATGCAGCAGGAAGATGCTACGCTCACAGAGTGCTTTGCTAGAGCTGCAGAGGTAAGAGAGAAGCCTCTAGATGACAGTACAGCTAGATATGTGATAACGAAGGGAATACTCTATCGAGAGATCGGGGGCCAGAAACAACTTGTGGTTCCACAGTGTGTTCGAGAGATGGTGTTACATCTAAGTCACTCGATTCCTTGGGCTGGCCACCTGGGGAAAAACAAGACTACTGCAAGAATTAAAAAGTGTTTTTTTCTGGCCTGGTTTAAAAATAGATGTGGCCCAATTTTGTAAAAGCTGTCCTGTGTGTCAGAAGGTTTCTCTCAGACGTCCGTCAAGAGCACCACTACAACCACTTCCTATCATTGGTACTCCGTTTGAGAGGCTTGGAATGGATGTCGTTGGTCCAGTGGAGAGGAGTCGCTCAGGGAACCGTTTCATGCTGGTAATAACGGATTATTCCACCAGATACCCAGAGGTATTTCCGTTAAGATCTGTGAAGGCGAAACCAGTGGCTACTTCCTTGGTCCAGTTATTTTCCAGGGTCGGATTTCCAGCAGAAATTCTAACCGACCAGGGCACTAATTTCATGTCTAGCTTGTTGAAGCAGGTCTACCGGCTCTTAGGAATTAAGAGTCTGCGTACTACTCCCTATCATCCCCAAACGGATGGGTTGACTGAGCGATTTAACCAGACTCTTAAGCAGATGTTAAGGAAGTTTGTCAGTGAGACTGGTCAAGACTGGGATCAATGGTTGCCCTATCTTCTATTCGCTTATCGGGAAGTCCCTCAAGCTTCCACAGGCTTCTCTCCTTTCGAGCTGTTGTATGGCCGTGACGTCAGGGGTCCATTGGCTCTGCTCCAGGAGATGTGGGAAGGGAGTCCTGGAAAGAAAGAGCCCACCAGTGTTGTCGCCTATGTTCTGCAAATGAGGGAACGGTTGGAGAAGATGACTGGTTTGGCTCAGAATCACTTGGCGGAAGCCAGCGGAAAACAGAAAACCTGGTATGATCCCCTGGCTCGAGAAAGGGATCTGGAGGTCGGTAAAAAGGTACTTGTCATGTTGCCTAGTCGAGAGAGTAAACTGCTAGCAAAATGGCAGGGTCCTTATGAGATCAAGAAACGCCTAGGTCCTACGACGTATGAAATCAGTATGCCGGGTCAAGATCGATCTAGTCGGGTTTTGCACGTTAACCTGCTGAAAGATTGGGTTCCTCGTCCTGAAAAGTCACAGTCATTGATGATTCGCTGTATTGAAGAGGAGGAATCCGATGAGCAGTATCTGCCGCAGCCAGTTCCTGGGGACATCGGGTTAGATCATCTAACAGCTTCCCAGCAGTCACAGGTACAAGTGCTCTTCACTTCGAAGGTATTTTCTGAATATCCTGGGTTTACCAACTTGATTGAGCATGGTGTAGTACTGAAACCTGATGTTGTCGTGAAACGCCAGAGCTATAGGATACCTGAGAAATTCCAGGTGACCTTGCAGGAAGAGGTAGACTTTATGCTCCGCTTGGGCATTATTGAGCCTTCGAACAGTGAGTGGTGTCACCCCATAGTCCTTGTGCCAAAGAAGGACCGGACTATAAGGTTCTGCATTGATTTCCGATATCTGAATTCAGTATCACAGTTTGACTCCTACCCTACTCCTCGCATAAGTGACCTAATTGATCGGTTGGGCCAATCGAAGTATTTTACAACAATGGACCTTTCTAAAGGCTATTGGCAAATTCCACTGACTCCTTCTTCGCGGCCCTTAACTGCATTCAGAACATCAAGGGGCCTTTTCCATTTTAAGGTGTTACCTTTCGGCCTTCATGGGGCCGTGGCGACGTTTCAGAGGTTAATCGATCAAGTATTACATGGTCTAACTTTTGCTGCTGCATATCTTGACGATATTGTCGTTTATAGTAACACCTGGGAGGAACATGTGCAGCATCTCGGAGAAGTCTTGCAGCGTCTTCAGAATGCCGGCCTAACTGTCAACCCTACCAAGTGTGCTATAGCTAAGCAAGAGACTGAGTACTTGGGCTATGTTATTGGCCAGGGTGTTGTGCGACCGCAGGTGAAGAAAGTTCAAGCCTTGGAGAAGTGTGGGGTACCCCAGACACGTAAGGACCTGCGATCATTTTTGGGTATGGCTGGATTTTACCATCGCTTTGTCCCTAACTTTTCCAGCAGGGCTGCTCCATTAACGGACATGGTGGGGGCACGTTGCCCGAACCAATTGCAGTGGACTGAGGAGAGATTGAAAGCCTTCCGGGACATCCAGGGAGCTTTGACAACTGGTGCTGTGCTACACAATCCTGATTTTAGTTGTCCTTTCATTGTGCAGACTGATGCCTCTGAGAGGGGAGTGGGAGCTGTCCTATTGCAAGGACCACCAGAGAGCCGACAGCCAGTGGCTTATATCAGTCGTAAATTGTTTCCCAGAGAAGTACGTTATTCCACGGTGGAAAAGGAGTGTTTAGCCATAAAGTGGGCGTTGGATTCCTTACGATATTATCTATTAGGCCGTGAGTTTACCCTTGAGACTGATCATAGAGCATTGCAGTGGTTAGAGAAAATGAAGGATTCTAATGGAAGGATTACAAGATGGTATCTCGCCATGCAGCCCTTCAGATTCAAGATACGACATGTTCCTGGTAAAGTCAACGTTACTGCTGACTATCTCTCCCGCTCTATTGGCGAGATTCCTGAAGGGGGGGGAAATGTGACGGCCTGAATGGTGGCCGCACACGAGCGGTAATGTGGATGCATACACGCGCGCACACACAGGCACACACGTCAACATGCATACATTTACACGAAGGATATACATTTAGGAATACTCTGTATTTAAGTTTATTTTATCATTTATATTCATTGGTTTCAGTATAATGATGGATCATAATAAATCACACAAACAAACAATATTATTTTTTATTTGTTAGGTTTTCATATGTTTACATTTATAGCACATTTTATATGCATTGTTACTGATTTGAAGTGCACGCAAATTAGTTACGTTGTATATGTTATTTACATTTGTTTCTATTTTGAGTTTAAGTTTACCGTGATGAGCTTCCGACGTGGTCCGCGACAGCCGCATCCTGGTGTGACAAGGATTAGAGTCCGGGCAGGAACAGAGAATTTATGCATTATGGGTTCCGCCCGGACATACCATTTGCTGGAATTGCCCGGGGGAGGAAGAAATGTTAATAGTTTGATCAATTGATTTATTTAGTTGTATATTTATTATATTTGATTATTTTGTTCTCATTATTTTTATGTATTATATACCTTTTGTTTGATTTGGTTTTGATTTACTTATGGTTATATGTTGAGTGTAAAGTTGAATTGTTTCCCCTCTTAATTTGTAATGGGCCCATCTTTCCCTTTATAAACTGTTGCTTTGTTCATTTGATCAGGTCAGTAGTTTTAGTTTGTTTGTTGGTTTTTGTCTAATTGTTTTGATCTCATTTTTTGCTTGTTTATTTTTGTTGTAAGAAATTTATGAGTTTGTAAAGTTATTTTTTTCTTTGGGTTTAAATAAAGACCCATTTTCTTTTGCAAAGCTTGTGTTCCTTGTTCCTGGCTTCTCGGTCCCTCACAGTATCCATATGTTAAAAATTAATGTAAAAATTACTTCCAGAACTAAGGCAGCAGAAAAAGTTGAACACTTTTGAGCTCTATATCTAGTGACGGCTCATCTCTACTGAGGCTTCTCTCCTCTGAGAAGCTGATTGTCGACCCGTAGCGGGTCCATCTCCACCTGGGCTCTAACTCTCTGTGTTTTGTTCAGTGACTCTTCTGTGATGTTCCAGATAACATTGAACCAGGTAATTGCTGCCCAGCTGAACTCATTCCACAGGCAGACACTCACCTGTGTCCCACAGTTCCTGATGCGTACTGTAGATGTGTGTCTGATGGCTTCAGTTTCATGAAGCTAACATGATGGCCACCGGCCATGTTGAATTATGAGTTAGAGGAAAACAAAATCACAAATAAGATATCTGTAATATTCTAGCTCAGAGTTTAGGGAGAACTAATGGAGACTTTTGCATAAAGGTGAATGTAATTTCTGTGCCACTAGCAGTACCTACGTATATGTATGTATGTGTGTGTATATATAGCAAAAACACAGCAGAACGGTTCATTGTTAGTATTATAGTTAATATACTCTATAGTTACCATACTATACTTACATGTAAGATTTTAATTAGATTTCCAATTTAAAAATGATGCATTTGAATGCTGTAATTCATCTATTTTATTCCTCTTTTGGAGAAACACAGTAGTGTGTTTTGTAATTTATTTGCTATTTATTTTATTTACCTCCACGTTCCAAACCTAAAATTGTGAAAAAGATCCCTTATCTGAACTTTAGGCCCTTTCGCACTGCAGGAACCTTTTCATAGTACCCAAACTAACTGTGGAACTACCCACTTTTTGGCGTGTTCGCACCGCGGGAACTAGGAACTGTTTTAGTTCCCGGAACTCCGTTTAGAGGAACTAAATTAGCTCCTCCTTCAGAGTAGGGTCTAAAACAGTTCCATTGGAACTATCGTGACGTAAGTGTATGCTGATTGGCTAAACACGTACGAAAATGCCCTCACCCGCCATGATTTAAAACGCTGTGTAAACACTGTGTAAACATTCCATGTCCATTATTGTGAAACCCGCCAGACACAACAAAAACACGGCTCCGATCACAGCATCCTCAATCCTCCTGTTGTTAATGTCGTTGTTCTTTGTTTTCGTAGTTGAATGCCGCGCACAAATGACGTCGCTGTCGACTGGCTTACCACACTTCCTAGTACCCACCGTCAGTGCGAATGCAACCCTTTAAATGGTACTGGGAAATAGTTTGCGCAAAATCGTCCCAGTACTTTAGTACTGTACTTTTAGTTCTGGAACTAAAGCGGTGCGAAAGGGGCTTATGGCACCTGCATTTGTTTTGTTCTCCTATGCAATTTTAGGAGAAATATCTTCGACAAAGAGCATATTTTATAGTGACAGTTAATTTGTGTTAAACATGCTTCTTCTGGTTTTGTGGATATGATGGCATTTGTCTTTAGCAGACAAATACGCTGATATTACCGTAAGCCTAATCATTTACATTTAGTCAAAACTAGTCTTAACAGCCTCACATTCTATGCAAACTGACTCATTGTTAATGGTGTGCTCAGAGTTTATCCTTAAAATATATCCGCACTGCCTGCATAGCAGATAATTGTTCACATAAAAGGGCATGTGCGTTAATAAACAGCGATCTTGCATGCTTTCTAGTAAGTTATGAAGGATTCATTGGATGTTATGCATTTTTTATGCGCTGATCCTTCCTGCAATTTCAAAGCTGGATATCTATTTTAAAGACATTGAAAGATAATATTTAACTTGCTTTGCTCTAACAGAAAGCATAACGGAGACATCTATCATTTTTAAAACTATAAAGACCGATGCATCTTAAGGCAGAGCGCACAAGTCAGCTGTGTGAATCAGATGCCATATTCTAATAAATCTGCTTTCTTCTCTGCGTCTGAAAAGCTGAGCTGTGCATAAAAACGGAACGAGTGTCCCATAATGCAGCCAGGTCATGTGACTTCAGCCAAGTGACAAGACCACCCCTGAAACATTTTAGCTGCTTTCTCCATAGGGCTCAGTGTCTGATCCTCTCTTGCCCCGCTCATTTATCACCCCAGACTGTAGGTAATCGCCTCCTTTGCAGCCCTGCTCCTGATATCCCGATTATATCTCCCTCTGGATAGCGCTGGTGAGCACAGGAGATACACCCACGCCGCTAAACAAGCCCTGTGCAATTTGAAGGCAAACCTGCACTGAGAGGTTTTCATCCATCTGCTTTCTGCATTAAGAAGAATTCCCGTGGGATGCAGCCCCATACAGAGGCTTAAATAAACACATTACACACACAAGTTTGCAATTATTTTCTCCCTTCACCCCAAGCACACACACCATTGCTTTATTATTTCAAGGAGTCTCGTCTCAATGGGGGCTTGTTGTTTTAATAGCGGAGGTTTCCGACCGGTTTAGCGCAGAGCCCTGCAGCTTGCCGTATTGACCCCACACTCTTTGTGCTGACCTTTATCTCTGCTCTCCCGCAGGTTCACCCTTTGTTGATGCGCGAGCAGCGCTCGGAGTCGCACAGGAACAAGCTGCTGCGACGGACGGTCAGTGTGCCTGTGGAGGGGAGGCACCATCCTGAAATGGGTGAGTCACACACGTGCTCTCCTGCTGCTTCAGTGCCATCACAGCGTGAATCCCCTCTTAAGGGTTAAAATTCAATAAAAATGGATTACTTAAAGGGTTAGTTCACCCAAAAATGAAAATGATGTTATTAATTACTCACCCTCATGTCATTCCAAACCCATAAGACGTTTCTTCATCTTTGGAAGAAATACAACTATTTAAAAATCTGGAAAGGGTCACATATAATAATTGTAAAAATGTGTGTATATGTGGTTCATATCACCATACTTCCCTCCCAGCTGACTGATTTAAGAATTGCCAACTTTTTTTGTGCAACGTTTTCTGAGATTTTGTTTAGATATGGAAATGAGGCATTTTCTAATTTAATATGCATTTAATATGCACTTATTTGCATGCATTTCCAGAACATAAGTATGAACATGGATATGATATAATATATGTGACCCTGGACCATAAAAGCAGTCTTAAGTCGCTGGGGTATATTTGTAGCAATAGCCAAAAATACATTGAATGGGTCAAAATTATTGATTTTTCTTTTCTACCAAAAATCATTAGGACAATAAGTAAAGATCATGTTCCATGAAGATATTCTGTAAATATTCTACTGTAAATATATCAAAGCTTAATTTTTGATCAGTAAGATGCATTGCTAAGAACTTTATTTGGACAACTTTAAAAGCGATTTTCTCAATATTTAGATGTTTTTTGCACCCTCAGATTCCAGATTTTCAAATAATTGTATCTCGGCCAAATATTGTCCTATCATAACAATTCCATACATACATACTACCATACATCAATTGAAAGCTTATTCATTCAGCTTTGATGATGAATAAATCTCAATTTTAAAAAAAATACCTTTATGGCTTGTTTTGTGGTCCAGGGTCACATATGTAGATATAATAATGTGAGTTTGCCATTGCCATTCTGACTTACTTTCTTGCAATTTAGACTCAGTAGTCTGAGTTTACATCTCAATTCAGACATGTTTGCGCAATTCTGAGTGAAAAAAAAAATGATGAGAATCTGCAGAATTCTGACATTTTCTCCGAATTCCAACTTTACATCTCGCAAATCTTGGTTTTTTGTTTTTCTCTGCAGAATAAAAAATAAAAAAGCTAATTGCGACTTTTTATCTTTAAATTCTGACTTTTGTTCTCAATTGCAAGAAAAAAGTCTGTTGTGAGTTATAAATTCAGAATTGTGAGGGGAAAAAAGTATCAATTTCAATTGCCTTTTTACTTTTGTTTATCCTGTGGCAGCAAGCAAGCTTCCATAGAAAATACTCAACAGCTAGAAAAAAATAAAAATCCCATATTTTTTAGGAATAAAATGTTGTATAAATTCAGGCAGATGATATATGAACTGTTCAGAATATAGATGGGATTAATACGGTAAATTGTGGTGGATGTAAGTGCTGCTGAACTGAAGATTTCTCAGAAAAAACAAACAAACTGAAAACGACCTTAAAAGGTATGTATTATAATTGAAAGCTAAAAATGTAAATAGATAATTGCCAATTTTTGATTGGCTTTTTAACATTGGCTGCTTACAAAAGGTTATGTACATCCAAGCCAAAATAAGGCTTATAAAGCATCTTATTTTGCTTCCTACTCTTTGGGACATCCTGATTCCACTCAGTCTGATGTGTTGACATCTTTAACAAAGCACCTACACCCTTAAAAATAAAGGTTCTATAGTATCACTGCAAAAAAGCGTTATTATAGAGAGTGTAGCATATACTATATCTGCACCTGGTTAATGGTTTGTCCATGTGAGGTGTTGAACGAGGTGGCCCTCTGCTGATCATTCCAGACTTCTTCTGCAGTTTCCGTGACAACGATTTGGGATTCACTTGGTTTCCAAGAAGCTGCCCACAGCTATATGTTCTGATGAATGTGAGCTATGCTCTGAGCGACACAGGGGCTCTATACCACCATATGCTTTCCAGAATGACAGGCCTTGAGGAAGACGAAATATTGAATGGAATCGATCTCATGAGAAAGACGTTAATTAGCTGACAAGGCATGCTATTTGGGGAGTAACGTTCAGTGAAGTATAGATTCATTCTTCATAGCAGAATGACATAGTGACCTATTTTGAAGTGTCTTTTCCTCAGTGTGTTTCCTGCTTAGTTTGCACTGTGTAGACTTTCAGGATGAGACTACTTAGCTCTGTTCCAAACAAACTTTTTTGTACAATATCAGTTAAAAGTTTTAAAATAATTGACAAATTAAAATAACTGCTTAGAATGATTTCTAAAGGGTCAAGTGATTTTTTTTTTCAAGTTTAAGATTGGAGAAATGACTGCTGAAAATTCAGCTTTGCCATCAATGCCTACAATTGTTTTTTTTTAAATGATAAAAATGATAAAAATTTATATATCTATATATTTTTTATAATATAATTTATATTTTATGTTATAATATAATATAATTTATTTATATATTTTTTTAATAAATTTATATATTTTTTTAATAAATTTATATATTTTATATATATATATATATATATATATATATATATATATATATATATAATTTGTTTATAATTTGTATATAATTTCACAATATTACTTTTTAAACTTTATTTTTCATCAGATTTGGTATGCTGTAAAAAGTTGATATTATATTATTTCTATTGTTATATACATAAAACTGATTTAGGCCAGTGGGCTGTTCCATAAACCAAGATTAGAGTATAAGCCAGGCTTATTTCGGTTAGTCAGGCTTATTTTTGGTAGATTCGGTTTCATAAATCAAACTTTAAAAAGTTCAAACTCAGTTACCCCAGCAACTTATGCTGGCAAACTAACCTGATCCGGAGCAGGCTAACTGTCAGGCTAAGCTGAGCTCCTCTAACTCTGACCAATAGGAACGGATCGATATTACCACTGACTCTCTCACATACAGTCAGTTTAATTTATTATCGGTCCAAAAATAAAAGTATACAGAAAATACACCTTAAATAATCAAATAAATAAAAAATAGGCTACAACCTTCTGTATTTAATGTATTGTGCCCAAAATGTAGGCGAATGACATTTTAACATAGTTGCTACTTGTGCATGCAGTTTCTAGCCATGCAGCCTTTCTCTCTGAATTTATGACAGCTGTGCCTTTTATGGTTATTAGAACATTAAAACATTACAATCTAAAATGGCTCTTTAAAGCATTAAAGCATAAAAACACAATCAAAAGTTAAAATCACTGAATTAAAAATGTAAATTTATAATAGAAATCAGAGTATATTTTAACTGATAAGAGGAACACACATTTAACTCATTTGAGCTAGTGATTAACAGTTGCTGCTATCATAAAAATACACTTATATGTAGTAAAATTCTATGTGTCACATTTAATGTCCAACAACAAATATTTTAGCAGAATGTATATTTTATTCAGAATTCTTGCGCTAGTACTCTATCCTGCTCCGTCTGTGTAGCGCGCATGCGCGCCGCAGCGCTCGTTCTCTCGCATAAGCCTCGCCCACTCCTGACAGCTAAATGGATATATTTGCATGGCTTTCTGACATTTACAGATGTAAAAAATATACCTGTAACGTATCAGTTATGCACTGAGGAAAACACAATCAAATGCGTTAAACAGCACAAATATTCGCTGTTTGTTATGGTGGATCGATTGATCCATGATCGACATTAAGGGCTGCTTCAGAATAAGCGTGTACGTCACATTATCCTGACTCACTGAACCTGGATAGCATTAGTCAGATTGCGTGAACTTGAATTGTCGTTTATGGAACCGCTTTAGTCCCGATTGATTTGTTAGGTTATTTCAAGTCAGGTTTTGGACTTTAATCCCCGCTTTTCTTAGCGTCTTTTATGGAACAGCCCCCAGGTCTGTTTATTTACTGTCCAGAGAGTTAAACTTTATAACTGTCATTTACTATCCACCTTATTCTTCCCCTTATTCTTGCACGGCCATTTGTAAATTCAATGAGTCTTGCTTCCGGTCTCATTCGCTTCCAGCTATTTTTAGCTGTACAAAACCGCTCATTTTGCTGCTTGATATTGCAGATTGGTGTGTCTTGCCATATTATTTTAGTGTATTATCTTAATTATGAACACACTTGTTTGTAGTGCAAACAGTTTTACCATTTACTGCATGTTGTAATTCTTCTCGTTATTTCCTTATAGCGAATAATAAACCGGAAGGAAGCTGACATATCAAAGCACCGAGCAAAGTTGTGAAAAAACTACAGAGAAAAATAATCTAACACATGGTTTACTTATACTTCTTTCTGCACATTATAGTGATATACAAAGTGTTTTAACATAAAAATGAACACAAGAATGATTTGCTTTAAGCAAATCATATGGTCAGAAGCTATTAGCTAAATAGACCTAAAAAAAAAGTATTGAAAAGAAAATTCATAAAGCATCTGTCTGTGTGGTTGGAGTTATATTTTTGGAATTAGCATACGCTCACCAATGTAGTCTATTAGTTTGTGTGTGTGTGTGTGTTGCCTTGGGCATCAGAATTAAGTAATAAGCAAGCACTTAAAGCTTTGGTTTCATTTTGGTTGTTAATGATAATTTACAAGAAAATCACCACTGCAGTGCCAGTTCTTTGCGTGGCAAAATCCAAGAAGCTTTGTCAAAAACCATGGTATAAAATCACCTTCAAGGTAGTTAAAAAAAAAATAGTTCACCCAAAAATGTAAATTTGATGAAAATGTACTGCTCCTCCGGCCATCCAAGATGCAGATGAGTTTCTTTATTACTACAAATTTTTGGTCCTCTTTAGTGAATGGGTGCCATCAAAATGAGAATCCAAACCAAACATCACAATAATCCACAAGTAATCCTGATACCATCTAAAATATGAGTCATCTATCTGTAATATTGCTTTCTCCAGTAAAAAAAAAAAGTCAACTCATCTGAATCAGGAGAGAAATATGCACTGACCAATCACAGTTTACAAATATGTTGGAGGATTTTGATGTGAGAGGATAGCAGGGGATGGACTTTATCGCTAGAGGAAACCCTATTATGAATTATGGTTTGGTATTTTGTCCAGAAGCAATGGTTTAATATTAAAACGTCTTAAAGATATATCTGTTTCTTACAAACATAGTTTTTCCCTTCACAAGACATTAATTGATAGACTGGAGTTGTGGATTACTTATTGTGATGTTTTTATCAGCTGTTTGGACTCTCATTCTGACGGCACCCATTCACTGGGGGTCCATTGGTGAACAAGTGATGCTAATTTCCTTTAAACCTTATTAATGAAGAAACAAACTCATCTACATCTTGGATGGCCTGAGGGTGAGTAGATTTTCAGCAAATTCACATTTTTGGGTGAACTATTCCTTTCACATAAAAAATATATTCTAATCTGGTTCAATGTGAGACCGGATTTTGTGTGTTGTGTGTGAAAGTGCTCTAACCACAGAATTGATCTAAAATAGAATCTGTTTGATAATTAAAAGAATAAATCCCCCAAAAATGATTTACTCGCCTCTCAGAGACTGTAAAATTGGGGTAGTGTGATCATATTTTCTTGACCTGGTAAGAACTCTAGCCGCTGCATTTTGGACTATCTGTAGCTTGTTTATTGAAGATGCAGGACAACCAGCTAGCAGTGCATTACAATAGTCCAGTCTAGAGGTCATGAATGCATGAACTAGCTTTTCTGCATCAGAAACAGGTAGCATGTTTCGAAGCTTGGCAATGTTTCTAAGATGGAAGAATGCTGTTTTTGTAACATGAGAAATATGATTTTCAAAGACAAGTTGCTGTCTAATAAATATATTTTTGACTTTAGAGGACGTAACAGTTCATCCGTCTAGTTGCAAATTGTAATCCAAGAGATTCTGTGTACTGTTTTTTGGTCCAATAAGTAATATCTCTGTCTTATCTGAATTTAATAGGAGGAAATTATTGGTCATCCAATCTTTTACATTTTTACACAATCTATTAGCTTAGATAGTTTAGAAGTTTCATCTGGTCTTGTTGAGATATATAGTTGAGAATCATAAGCATAACAATGATGTGGCAAGATATATAGTCACATGAGAAAATGAGTCACTTTAATGAATAAAATTCCCTTTATTTGGGATGGCAGAGCATATTGCTCTCAGCTAACTAACAGCGTGTGACTGGGCAAAGATTTTTAAACAAAGCATTAGTTAGTGTATAATGCAGATGTCTTCATCAGCGTGCACTAAAGGAATATGGCTTTAAAGGGATCGTTTACCCACAAATGACAGTTGTGTCATTATTTACTCATGCTCATGTTGTTTCATGAACCTGTATGCTGTAAATCTACACAGATTTTTTTCTATACGATATTGAATACAGCTATCAAGCTCTGAAAGGACAAAATACACCTTACCTTACCTTATGAAAGTCATAGTTCAAAGACTGATATATTTAAGTAGAATTCTACTCCACCAAAGCTGTCAAATTTAATGTGACTGCATTCAAATTCAAAAAATAGAATGCACTTTTTTAACAGCAGGTTTGATGTCATTGACATAACTAACCATAATGTGCCAGTGTATACACTATACAGTGTAAAGATTTTTTTTAAAGAAATTACTACTTTTATTTAGCCTGGATGCATTAAATTCATTGAAAGTGACAATTTGTAATGTTACAAAATCTTTCAAATAAATGCTGTTCTTTTGAACTTTCTATTCATCAAGGAATCGTGAAAATACAGAATATTAAGCAGCGCATCAACACTGATAATATAAAATGTTTCTTGAAGACAGGGGTAAAGATGCTGAAAATTCAGCTTTGCATCACAGGAATAAATTACATTTTGAAATAAATTCAAATACAAAAGTTATTTGAAATTTTAATAATATTTTTACTATACTTTTTGATCAAATAAATGCAGCCTTGCTGAGCAGAAGAAACTTCTTTCAAAAGAATAATAATTAAACAAAAAATCTTACTCACCAAAACTTTTGAATGGTAAGTGCATTATTTTTTTGTTGAACTTTTTTTTAATTAAATGTAATTTTTGTCTTCGTCACACTCCAAGTATGAAGTTGTAATATTAAATAGTTTTTTCTTGGGCCATTTTCGGCAGGGCAACATCTTAACAAGTACATTCAGTGTTTGTTTTCGAATCAGATTGCTTCAGTTTCTTTATGCTGAGCTCACAACCATAATCTTATTGCTGATGTGAGTTTTATACGCTCAGAGTTCTGGATTTAGTTAAAAACTAGTGCTACATAGTGCAATATCTGGTCAGAAACTTCTACGCTTACATTTGTACAGATTCTCCTGCTGATTGGCTTTTTGTCTCTCTTCATGTTTCTAGCGAGACTTCTTTTCATTTTCCAATATTAATTTAATGGAAACATTTTTGTACCTGCAGGATGCCAAAGGCGAGACTACAGTTTAGTCAGGCCTGTTCTCTTTTGTTCACCCTTTCTTCCTCTGTTCCTCACACACATGTAACAATATGAATTATTGATTCAGAACATAGGCAGCTCTGCAGTGTCTTGAGGACGGAGTGGCATGAGGAATTTCTGTGCCGTCGTTGGGCTGTAATGCTTAATAAATGCCGTGCTCGCCCATATCCCCTGTGGCAGAGTGTCCACCTCCTCATGTGCCTTCATGTCACGCCGGAATTATTGTATTCATGAGATGAGCGCACATAAACGCCACCACAATGTCATGTGGCATTTTCTGTCTGCTGAGTTCAATTGAAGAAAGCAAACTGGCATGGGTTATAGTATGTTTTAAATAGTTTGTGTGGATTTTGTGTACAGCTGATGGAGAATGAAATATTACTTTAAGAACATTTTTTAGATTCCTACTTGAGTAAAAATATAAAAGTACTCACCGTTGAATATTCTTGAGCATTAAAAGTTAAAGTACTGAATCAAAGGTTATAGTTTGCCCCATATAAATATTTAAAAATATAAAATAAACTCCAAAGAGGGCTAATTTTAAAATATTTACATTGCAAAAATTATTAAATAGTTATAAAAAATGCTTAATTAAATTTTTTAAAATAGTACATCCATCCATCCATCCATCCAGAGGTTTGTTTTACTTTTTCACAGTGTGAAGGAAAAATTTGTAGTTTGCTTCTTAAAATGTCGCTCAGAAGCTTCTGCCAGCCGGTTGCTTTGACATTGGGCTGAACAAACACACAACTGGTATACTGTAATCCCACACGGCTAGCGTTCTCACCTACCAACGTCCGCCTTCAGCAAATCAGTTAGGGCAAACGTTTCAAAGCAACATTAATATTCATGACCCAAGCTGCATCTGGCACAGCCACAGACAGAAAGTAAACTTCCTGAGGAGAGAATATGTGAACAACAGAAGAGAATGAAAATAGTTTTGGACAAAAAGAAAAAAAAAAAACATTTTTATATTCACAGTTGCACCAGTGTTTCAGGCTGAAATATTAAACTTTTTTGAGAAAAATGAGTAACTGAGACTTTTACTACCGACACTGATTGGCGTATTTTTTTCATTCAGAGTTATTAATGTCTTCACTTTGATTTAACAAGGAATGGCATATTTTTTTTTTTTTTTGGAATGTGGTGGAATCAAAAGTAAAAGTAGAATATTCTAAAAATTAAACTACTCTGATAAAGTGCAGATACTTTAGTGTAGTAACAGAGCAAAAAATACATAATTACTGCATTTTTAGACAGACAGATGATGGAAATGCCACCTTTATAATTTGTATAATTTTTGCATATTGTTTGCAGATTGATAGATGGATGGACATATAGCCGATAGATAGATAGATAGATGGATGGATGGATGGATGGATGGATGAATGGATGGATGGATGGATGGATGGATGGATGGATGGATGGAATGTTGGACGGATGGATGGATGGATGGATGGATGGATGGATGGATGGATGGATGGATGGATGGATGGACGGATGGATGGAATGTTGGACGGATGGATGGATGGAATGTTGGACGGATGGATGGATGGATGGATGGATAGATAGATGGGTAGATAGAATGATAGATAGGATGGATGGATGGATGGATGGATGGATGGATGGATGGATGGATGGATGGATGGGTAGATAGAATGTTAGACAGATGGATGGATAGATAGATAGATAGATGGATGGATGGATGGATGGATGGATGGATGGATGGATGGATGGATGGATGGATGGATAGAATGTTAGACAGATGGATGGATGGATGGATGGATGGATGGATGGGTAGATAGAATGTTAGACAGATGGATGGATAGATAGATAGATAGATAGATAGATAGATAGATAGATAGATAGATAGATAGATAGATAGATAGATAGATAGATAGATAGAATGTTAGACGGATGGATGGATGGATGGATGGATGGATGGATGGATGGATGGATGGATGGATGGATGGGTAGATAGAATGTTAGACAGATGGATAGATAGATAGATGGATGGATGGATGGATGGATGGATGGGTAGATAGAATGTTAGACAGATAGATAGATAGATAGATAGATAGATAGATAGATAGATAGATAGATAGATAGATAGATAGATAGATAGATAGATTTAAATTCCCAGAATGCATCATCTGTGTTACATTTTTTCAATGGAACAAATAAAATTCGAGCTCATGAATTAAAATGAAGTCAATTCTTCAATTTGTGCTTTTTTTTTTGCTAAGATAATGAGCGGCTGGCTCTGCGTCTCAGGATTTAACGGCTCTGTGCGCGGCCCGACCTTCAGTGCTCTGCCACAGAGAGGACACCACGCTCTCTTTCTCTTTGCACGCTCCCCCTCGGACATTTCAGACCTTCTTTGAATTGCATTTTTTTTTTTTTTTAAATAGAAACCTTTCCGTGTGTGTGGCTCCTCTTCCAGACACATCTTCTACTGTAAACTGTGAGTCAACTTTTGAATGATTACAGATGCACCATATATTGATTATACAAAACTGACATCTGTGGCTCCCCCCAAAGGCAGAGGTCACACAAGGCCATGCAATTCATTTTCAGTGCTGCTGTTTTTGCGGTTCTGCTCTAGTGCTATTGCCTCATATGTTCTGTCATATGAAATATGCAACAGGCATATCATGGTGCCAGTGTGTCCGGAGGCCAATTCAGTGGTATCTAGAGATCTACCACAAAAATAATAACGCTGACTGGTATTGATTTATATGACTGATCACTCTGATTTTGTGACATAGGATGCTGTAGATGCATTGTAAGATTATGAGAAATTGATAACACACAGATGCATCATCCTTTGAATGCATCTTCCAAAAAATATTTGTTTCATTATCAACTTTGCACATTCAAGTCTAAATTTATTTGCTGAATTTGTAATTATGTTTAATACACAATGTTTGTTTCTAAAGGCTGATGCTGTACTTTTAGAGGACACGCTGGTCTCATAAGTTCACTATTTGTCATGAGCAGGAAGTGCTGAATCGTCTTGATGACTTATCTGATGGCTCATATTGGCTGCTGCTGTAGCTTAGCTGTTTTATGACCTTCATACTGAGGAATGAAGTTCTTCGATTGGTCTGTTTTATTTGATAGTTACCAGTGTTCAATTAAAGGTTGTTGTCCTAAAAGAGCTTAAGGGCAGCTCTTAAAATAACCACTCATTGCTCTGTGAAGACATGACTTATTTGATGCAGTAAAGTGATTTTGTCATTTTAACTTGCAATATTTGCTACCAAGATTGCCAAAGGGAGATGTATTTTGTTAGATTTAAGAGAGTTTCTTTATTGTTCCTCCTGAACAATTCTTTGTGAATTTAAGTGATAATAAATCTCACATTTCTTATACACCAAACAAGCTCTAAAACAGCATACTATCACAATGTATAAGTATACAGTATGCAAATATGGAATACTGTTAAACCATGAAGTAAAATAAACTGGAATTGAAATAAAAAAAAAATCAAAAATGTATTTCAACTAGTTAAGACAAAATTTCCCATTTTCCTGTCACCAAAAAGTGTGTACTTTGGTCTTGAATCATATACAGTACCGGTTTATGGTTATAGGACACATGTAAAAATATGCCAAATTGGGCTGTGTTGCCTTTTTTCTGGTACTACATCACAAGGGCATAGAATCTAGTTGGGACGCTAGGGACGTGTCCCTACCAATATCCAGAAACTACTAAATTGTCCCTATCGCAATAATTTTTATCAAACAATTAAATATAGGCCTATGTAGCCTATGTGTAACCACTGTGGTTGTAATTTAATAGGTCATACCATTGATATTACCTTAGAAGTTACTAGAAATACACTAGAAAAACATAGCCTATGTCCTTGAAACTGAGCTTTTCTAAACTCTATATCGGTTAAACCATTGTGTCGCAAAATGATTCACTGTTTCGAAGCGCTCCAATTGGATCGTGTATCGTGAATCATTTCATTCAGATCGAGACTTCAAAGCACATATCACAAATAATTTGAATTAGGTCTTCAGAGTGGGTTCACAAATCGTTTGATGCAGATCGGAACTTCAGAGCATGTATCATTTGATTTACATCGGAACTTTGAAGCGGGTTTGTGAATTGTTATTCAGATCGGGACCATAGATCAGGAGTTTAGAGAAATAATCATTTGATTTAGATCAGAACTTCGTAGTAGGTTTGTGAATCTTTTGATTCATATTGGAACTTCGCAGTGCGTATCATGAATTATTTGATTTAGAGAAAAATTTGTACCAGGTTTCGTAAATCACTATTCAGATCGTAACTTCGGTGCAAGATTTTGGATTCGCAAATCATTTGATTCGGAATGCGAATGATTTGATTTAGGTTGGACCTTCCGAGCGGGTTCGGGAATCTTTTTTCTGATTCTTTCTTTTTTTTATTAAACAGTACAATACATCAAACCATTGACCACAAAACAAAACAAAGAAAAAACACAGAATGTATACACAAATACAAATCGCCTGAGAAATTGAACCTTGGTTCCTTATAGTAAAAGAGTATAATGTTTTTTTGTATAGCCACAGTTTTACTACAAATACCGTGGTTAACCTATGGTTAGTGTAGCAGTAGTTACCATGGTGTTTTTTATTTGTTTTTTGTTTTTTTAGTAAAACCATGGTTCATTTTTGTAAGGGATGTGTTGCCAGGTTAACAACAAAAAAAGTAATAAATTTGATACAGTTTGGATTTGCTTAAGTTATATTTTGCTGTTTTCACTTTTGAATAGTCAAACAATCCAAAGGAAACATCTTTAAAACTGCTACTGTAATGTTGGTTTTACATAATCAAAATTTTGTAATTATTGTCTGATGAATATGCGAACATAAAAAACTCTCTTCATGAAGTAGCTACCATAATGACTTTAAATAACATGAAACTGGTCAAAAGTCTATCATAAATGCAAACATGTTGGGGTAGTTGGATGGGGATGGGGGGTGTTGTCTGCTGTTATGTCCTCACCAATGTCAAAATCAAACCTATGTCCTTGCTACATCCTAGTACATTAATACGCTTGTTACGCACTCAAAATGATGCAGTGTCCCATTACAAAAAAGTACATGCTTTACCTTTAGTGCATAGCTTAAGCAGGCGAATTGGGCCGCAGCCTGCAATCTCTCCAGCTGCCTTCCTCCATCATGGAGACTAGAGCCATTACTGCTCTAAATGATGATGTGCTCGCAGCACTGCGGCCCCGCTGGTGCAGATCCTTTCCGAGAGGGTGGGGATTGGAAGGGCTGTCAGGGTACAGCTTGCTGCTTATATCTCCTTTCTTCAGAATCACTGTGCAAAAGCCTGCACGAGAATCGCTCTCACACTCGATCACTGCAGGTGTCGAGCAACATGCCAAAACAGATTAATGCGTGTGACAGTAATTGTGCATATGCATGTGTGTATAGTTGCGTGTGTTTGTGTGAGATCATTAAGTGTGCAAGTGGAGGGCAACTGCAAGATAATGTTCCCGAACTTGCATGCGTGCATTTGTGTGTTCACACGTGCATATGCATGGCACTGCCAGTTTACACAACAGTCTTGGCGTAGGGCCTAGCCAGGTGGCACTGTGCACGCTTCAAGTGCGTCCTCATTTCAGCATCATTCCTCTTGCTCAGACTGATGCCAGTTTTCTGCTGGTCTGTTTATCCTGCCTTATCTCGCCTGTCACATAAAACCTGCTTCCTGTCTGTCACCTTTATTCCTAAATGTCAACATGCAATCAAAGTTAAGCCTGTATACTTTCATATTTGAATGTTACAGTGTTTTTTTTTTTTATTATTTGGAACAATATTTGCACTATATTGGTCATTGGCCACGAGAATATTTTTTTCACATAACAATATGACATTAGATATTTAATTGTGCATGCTCATTTGACCTATTTTGCTATCATCTAATGCTCTTTAAAAATACTAAGAATTTAATAAACGGATAATTGTAATCTTCAGCAAATCTTATTTTTTTTTATACTGTACATTATAATGTTGTGAAGCCTAGATTCATAGATTTTTAGGAGAAACATTGACACTAATAATTACAATTATTGTAATTATGCAACATAACGTCTAAAAAAAAGCTACAAGTATATAATAATTTTTTTTTGTTTTTTAAGTATTATTTGAGTTTTTAGTGTTTCATATTTAACTTTAGACAAAGTTCACATAATTTTCAGGGACTCTTTTTGCAGGTTACATATAGTTACCAATAGGTAGTGACAAGTGATTATATTATGAGTTATTGAATGACTCATTGAATCATTCATTCATGCAATTCATTTAAAAACTGTCTTTGTCAGTGGTTCTTTAAATCATTCACTCTTCTGATTCACTCAAAAACATTAATTTGAGTGATTCATTAAATCAATTATTCATCTGATTTGTTAAAAACAGATTAATTCAGCAACATTCATTTATTAATTATTTTTATTCATTCTTTTTATTTTATTAATTAATTTATTCATTTATTAATTCTTCATTCAAAAACGCTGATTTATTCAGGACTAAAACAAGTAACTGTCTTTGTGAGTGAGTCATTAAATCATTCACTCATCTAATTTATTCAAAAACAGATTCACTGTGGAACATCCATTCATGAGTGTTTCATTAAATCATTCACTTTTCTGATTCATTCAAAAACAGATTAATTCAGGATTATTCATTTCAGAGTGATTCATTAAATCATTCACTCGTCTGATTTATTCAAATCAGAATAACGGAGGATTATTCATTTGTGAGTGATTGAATAAATCATTCACTCATTTGATTCATTCAAAAACACAATTGAAGTAGATTCACTTATGAGTGATTCATTAATAATTTTCTGATCTGATTTTTTCAAAAGCGTTTATTTATTTATTTAGGAACAAAACATGTAACTGCTTTTATAAGCAATCTATTTAATCATTCACTCATCTGAATTATTCAAAACCACTGATTCATTCAGTAACGCCACTACTGTGTGTGTTTTGCTCTGGGATGCATAATGATTCAATGATTCATGATTCATTATTTAAAAGCAATATCACACTGGAAATCATGCTGCTGGTCTGAATATCAACATGTTTGGAAGTTTAATATTGCTTACATATCTACCATTTATCTGGTTATTGGCCATAGCTGAAATGCATGCTGGGCTAAAGTGTACTTTTTAGAGTTATAGGATGAGTTCTTCTCTTTTTATTACACCTGTCTCTTGCAGGTGCCTCAAATCAGTTGTCGCTTATGTCAAGTAGTTTAGCTCTAGCAGCCATTGTAATGCCTGTCATCATCGTCATTATCATTTCATCTGTCTTGAACTGATTTCAAATGACGGTCACAGTCGCAGGCATAAAAACTACAAAGAAATGTGTGCAAATGTCAGGAGTAATAATGTCCTCTCTGTGTGGCTTAGCAAAGGTCAAGATCTGGTCTCTCTTTGGCCAAACATCCACACAGGAATTCATTCTGGTCATGCAAGCATCCGATCCCTTCACCCTCAGAGTGATGGCATCAGTAGGGAGTTCGATTCGAGCCCGAAGATGCACGAGGGCTGGACTGACATAAAAAAGTGGCATTTGAGAGCAGTAATAAAACTGGCTGAGGTATTTAGTTGCATGCTTGTCCCTTCGGCATTTTGCAGAGCTTGTTTGCTAGGATTCAAAACAAGTAGCAAATGCAGTCATGTCAGATTAGCCAGGGAAAAAAAGGCTTGTTACATAATCCAGCAATGCACCTTTTCACAGAGAAAGAGATTACATTAGTGGTGCAGCCATGACAGGGTGGAGGAAGAAAGAACACATAATGTTTGATGTATGAATGTAGTCTCCATATGAACGGTGTGTGGGGGCTCTGGGTTTCTGCATCAGCTCTCACAGCTGAAGGAGCCGTTGATGCTAACAAATTTGAGCAGCAGTTACTGTGTGTGCATATGAACGAAATTGAAGATTGTTTTAATATCTAATATAGCAAATGGAGAGACTCCTGAGAAAAAAGACTTTAGTAATCTCATTTGTATCTCCAACTATGCTCACATTTACTAGTGGACAGCAAGTCAGCTCAAAAACCTAGTGAGTAAATGTCAGTTTTAATGTTAAAGGAACACTCCACTTTTTTTGAAAATAGGCTCATTTTCCAACTCCCCAAGAGGTAAACAGTTGAGTTTGACCGTTTTCAAATCCATTCAGCCGATCTCCGGGTATGGCGGTAGCACTTTTATCTTAGCTTAGCATAGATCATTGAATCTGATTAGCATCGCGCTCAAAAATTACCAAAGAGTTTCAATATTTAAAACCTGACTCTTCTGTAGTTACATCGTGTACTAAGTAATAATCAAGAAACTTTGCTGCCGTACCATGGGTGCAGCAGGCGCAGTGATATTATGCAACGCCTGAAAGTAGTCCCCAGCTAGGTAACTAGTTATGATATAGCTGGGAACTACTTTCAGGCGCTGCGTAATATCATTGCGCCTGCTGCACCCATGGTACGGCAGCAAAGTTTCTTGATTATTACGCTGGAATGAGAGCGTAGTTCCTAGCCATATCGGCCTAAAAAATACGCAACTTTTTATTTTCCATCAGTCTTAGTACACGATGTAACTACAGAAGAGTCAAGTTTTAAATTGGAAAAATATCGAAACTCTTTGGTAATTTTTGAGCGAGATGCTAATGGTCTAATCTGATTCAATGATCTATGCTAAGCTACGCTAAAAGTGCTACCGCCAGACCCGGAGATCGGCTGAATGGATTCGAAAACGGTAAAATTCAACTGTTTAACTCTTTTTTTTTTATTTATACTTTCTTGGATTGTACTTCTATTGGAATTTTTCTTGCCTTGTAGTCTTGAATTATTTTATTTTATTTTATTCTGTTTATTTATTACAATGCATTAAGGGAGGAATTCCCAAATCTTACGTTCTTTCTTTCTTTCTTTTTAATTGAAATTAATGAGCTCCAGATTTGTTTGGATGCATTCTGCAGAAAAAAGAAAGATGACAGAACGATGAGGTGCAAACAACAGAATCTCTTTCTTTTTCAGGTGGACTGTCAGTTTAATGAGAAACATCTGAGGCAAAGCTGGTACTTAATATAACTGAGAACTCCATTAAGTTTCCTGAGATGTATAAGCACAGTCTCTGAGTAATAAAATGTGAAGCTCTGTGTGTAATTGTTCATTTCTCAGCGAGTGAGACACACACAGTGCTGTAAGTGTTTGTGTGATGTGTGTAGTGTGTAGTTTGTTAGTCTTGCCCGGCTGCTGTTTGGTGTTGATCCCAGTAGGTGGTAAACTGGGGGAGGTGGGTGGAACCATTATTCATGAACTCTAGTGATGCAGAGTTCTCTCTTACACTCGCTTCACTGCTGGTTAACAGGATTCCACCAATACAAGAAATCATCTCACATCAAACCTGGAAAAACACTGGCGTTTAATAATATCACATGATTGTGTTATGTGCACCAGGCTGATGCAAAAGCAAAAATACTGCATATTTCTCAGAGCTTGCTCTTTCAAAGCAGGAGACTAAATCGAGTCCTCAGTTATGAATTTGCTTTGTCTCAGCTATTTATTTTAAATGTATTTCATTTCTTCTAAATATGTAAGAAATAAAAATAGGGTAACTCTTAAGAATAAGGATTCATTTGTTAGTGGTAACACTTTAGTTTGAGGGCCAATTCTATAATTTGCTGCTTATTAATAGTTAGTAAGGTGGGTGTTAAATTCAGGTTTGGATTAGGATTAAGATATCTAGAATATGATCGTGCAGAATAAGGCATTAATATGCTTTATAATTACTAATAAACAGCCAGTATGCTAGTAATGCATGCTTATAAGCAATTAGTTAATACTGAGAATTGAACTTTAAGTTAAAGTGTTACTGCATTAATTATATTAGTTACTACAAACAATACAGCATTATACAGCATTTGTTGATGTAAATTAATAAATAATACTTTACTATAAAATATGTTTATTTAAATATATTATTTATTCATATTTACAGTATTCTTCATATTGTTTGTAAATGTATTATTTGTCATAAATAGTTTTAATAAAATAAGTATTTATTTTAATTAATTTATTTTTAATATGTATATTTTATAATTATATATCAAATAATAATAATAATAATAATTATTATTATTATTAAAATATTATTATTATTAAAAATCTCTTTTACAAGTATATTTCATAATATGACTATAGTTCAGATAGTATGATCTAGGGAGAATCTGATAAGAAATATTTTATATTTTATTGTATATGTATACTTCACAACAAGTCTCCATTTGTTCTCTTTAATGTCATTTCTGTTTCTAGATTCCTGTATGTATATGTATGTATACACACACACACACATCTCCAGCTGTATTCTGTACTCTCTTTTTTTGTCTCTAGCTTCTTAGATATGTGTCCTGAGAAAAAGACCCCAGTAATCAATGTCTCAAACTCGATCCATATAGACAGACTCTGCAAAAATCTCCATTTGTTCTCCATTTAATCTCATTGCTGTCTCTGAGGAAAAAACTGAGCGACTCAAGAGATCTCCTCTCTGATCTTTCTTCACCACGGGCTGTTTCTTTAAAAGAGGAAACATCTCAGAAGGGAGTAATTGTATGCTAACGAACACAGTCAGGCAAATTGAGGAGCTGAAAGAAAATGTGAAAGAGAAAAGAGACATTTGTACATTGAGCTTAGCCTAAGATCGCTGATGGTAACCATGGAAATAATTATAGAGCAGACAGACTGCTAGAGAGAAAGGAAAAATGAAAGAGAGAAGGGAGGAATTTAGAAGAGAGAAATAAGAGTGCATCTTTGGATTTTCAATCTTGCTCGGCACTATAGGCAGGCGGCTTTTAAATTGGCTTTGATCACGTATAGTGTTCTTTTAATTAAATACACATACACTCAGGCTCTTGAATGAGGGATGTACATTAGCCATGTCCATTCTGGATCAATCGCGGCGTTCTTGAGGTGGATATCCAATCATCGGGAGGTATGAGGTGTGTGCCAGCTGTCTTTGCGAGCATTAAGACGCCTCTCCGCTGGAGATGTGTCCGGCTCGGCCTCGTCTCGATGCTTCAACTTTAGTGCTTGCTGTCTTGGGCTTGCAAGCCGGAAGCAGTTGTCATGGAAACACAAGTCTTTATAACACGCTGATCATTTACACAGTGCACTTCGTTTGAAAATGACCGTTCTTGATTAAATCCATCAAAAAGCCTCTTTCATGCAGTGTGGGTGTAATGTGTTGCAGACCCTGTCAGTAATACAGTTTTATAGGTTTTAGTGCTACTTCTAAAAGTTTATTAAATAAACTTTAAGTAGAAACACATTTAAAATATTGTAAAATTTGACTTCTGTTCAAAGGCTTGGGGTCAGTAAGTTGTATATACAGTATATATATATATATATATGTAGTGCTGTCAAGCGATTAATCACGATTAATCGCATCCAAAATAAAAGTTTTTGTTTACATAATGTATGTATGTGTACTGTGTATATATAAATACACACACATACAGCATATATTTTGAAAATATTTACATGTATATACATTTATATTCTTATATTATATATAAATATATTTAATATAAAAACATAACATATTTTTCTTAAATATACACATGCATGTGTTTGTATTTATTTATATATACATATAAATATACACAGTACACACACATATATTATGTAAACAAAAACGTTTATTTTGGATGTGATTAATCGTGATTAATAGTTTGACAGCACTAATATGAAATAGATTTATTAAATAAGAAGAGTCCTCCTGTCACGGTGCACACAGCAGGGAGGAACGAGGAACACGGAGACGAGGATGTAACTTCAAAATAACAGTCTTTACTTCAGACATCAAGGCAGGGCAAGACAAGGCAAGGCAGACACAGACAGGAACACCGGGGAGTAACGAGTAGACCAGACGAAATCAAACTGAACAGACAGGACTATAAATACACAGGATAATCATAGATGAGACAAACACAGCTGGACAAGAATTAACTAATAATCACACTAGACGAGGACAGGAAACAATCCAAATATGGACACAAGAGGCGGGAACACATGACACACACGACAGAGGACTGATATAACTCCCCCCCTCCCGAAAGGCTCGTCCCGAGCCTTAACAGTTCCACCGGGGAGGGGGGGTGGGCGCTCTGGAGGCCCCTCAGGACAGACACGGACAGGAACACAGGACGGGGACCTCCAGAGCGGAACAGACAGATGGAGGCCATGGCGGAGCTGGGAGCTCTGGAGACCATGGCGGAGCTGGAAGCTCTGGAGGCCATGGTGGAGCTGGGAGCTCTGGAGGCCATGGTGGAGCTGGGAGCTCTGGAGGCCATGGTGGAGCTGGGAGCTCTGGAGACCATGGCGGAGCTGGAAGCTCTGGAGGCCATGGCAGAGCTGGGAGCTCTGGAGACCATGGCGAAGCTGGAAGCTCTGGAGGCCATGGCGGAGCTGGAAGCTCTGGAGGCCATGGCGGAGCTGGAAGCTCTGGAGGCCATGGCAGAGCTGGAAGCTCTGGCCACGGCCACAAGGACCACCCGCCATGGCCTCGTCCCGGCCACTGCAGCCGGAACCCTTCTACCCCCCCGCAAAATTTCCATGGGGCAGCTAGGGGGTATCAGGAGCCCTCCGGGGCTAGACATACAGGACAGAACATGACATGACAGGCCAGTCCACACAGGAACAAGACACTCCACAGGAGCAGGAAGCCCTCCGTGGACGAGCTCGGAAGCTGCGGTCCATTCTGGGCATGACGTGGCGTCAGGGGCACTCACAGGGTTGCCTCAGGAACCGCTTCCACTTCTGCGACAGGAGGGGCCCTGGACGAGTCTCCGTGGACAAGACAAGACTAGGTAAATTAAAATGTTCCTGTGGGCACGGCAAGATTTCAAAATCCATGACTCTGGGGACATGGCACGGCACGGCACTCCTGGCCGTGATGTGGACTGGATCCACGGGCTTGGTAGAGCCGCGGACGGCAGGTTGACTTTCCCCGCGGACGGCGGCGTGATTTGAGGGAGCCGCGGATGGCGGTGTCGATCTCCCGTGAACGGCGGGCTGGGTGAGCCGTGGACGGCGGCATCGATCCCCTGCGAACGGTGGGCTGGGTGAGCCGCAGATGGCGGCAGCGATCCCCCGCGAACAGCGGGCTGGGTGAGCCATGGACGGCGGCGGTGATTCCCCGCGAACGGCGGGCCAGCAGGGCTCGCGACTCTCAGACTCGCAGCACTTGCAGCAATCCCGCCGAACTCCCACGCGGACTTGCAGAAGTTTTTTCTATTTTTGTTTTCTAAAAACTAGAAGAAATTAATAAAACAAAACGAGATGAAGGGGCGCCGCTTACTGTTAGGTCTGGACTTCTGTCATGGTGCACACAGCAGGGAGGAACGAGGAACACGGAGACGAGGATGTAACTTCAAAATAACAGTCTTTACTTCAGACATCATTGCAGGGCAAGACAAGGCAAGGCAGACACAGTCAGGAACACTGGGGAGTAACGAGTAGACCAGACGAAATCAAACTGAACAGACAGGACTATAAATACACAGGATAATCATAGATAATGAGACAAACACAGCTGGACAAGAATTAAGTTCAAGTTCAAGTTTATTTGTATAGCGCTTTTTATGATACAAATCGTTGCAAAGCAGCTCTACAGGAAATTAAGTTTCCACAATATATTTATATATTGCAGAACCTTAATATATTTAATTTATGGCAAAATTTGGTAATTCTGTATGTTGTCTGAGCATTGGCATCCTCTGAGGTCTGAGGGGTTGGCATTATCTTTTCTCAGGTGTTCGGTCATCTCAGGTCATTTAAGGGTTGGATCCAGACTGAAGCTTCTGTCATTCCTAGTTACCTCGGGATGTTAATCCCGTGACAGAAACAGAGAAACAAATAGAGACATAATTAGCGTAGCTGCTGTTCCATCGAAGCAAAAATGATTTGTTCAACCCAAGCTAAAGAATAATAATAATGTACATTTGATCAGATATAACTGCAGTACAAGATTATAAGATGCATTATGTGAATGCTTGGCTAAAGAGATGTGTCTTTAATCTAGATTTAAACAGGGAGAGTGTGTCTGACCCCCAAACGTTGTCAAGAAGGCTATTCCAGAGTTTGGGAGACAAATGTGAAAAAGCTTTACCTCCTTTAGTGGACTTTGCTATCCTAGGTACTACCAAAAGTCCAGAGATTTGCGACCTTAGGGAGCGGGTTGGATTGTAGCGTGGTAGAAGATGAGTTAGGTACGCAGGAGCTAAACCATTTAGGGCCTTATAGGCAAGTAATAATATTTTGTAAATGATACGGAACTTAATAGGTAGCCAGTGCAGAGACTGTAAAATTGGGGTAATATGATCATATTTTCTTGACCTGGTAAGAACTCTAGCCGCTGCATTTTGGACTATCTGTAGCTTGTTTATTGAAGATGCAGGACAACCAGCTAGCAGTTCATTACAATAGTCCAGTCTAGAGGTCATGAATGCATGAACTAGCTTTTCTGCATCAGAAACAGGTAGCATGTTTCGAAGCTTGGCAATGTTTCTAAGATGGAAGAATGCTGTTTTTGTAACATGGGAAATATGATTTTCAAAGGACAAATTGCTGTCTAATATAACACCCAGATTTTTGACTTTAGAGGACGTAACAGTACATCCGTCTAGTTGCAAATTGTAATCCAAGAGATTCTGTGTACTGATTTTTAGTCCAATAAGTAATATCTCTGTCTTATCTGAATTTAATAGGAGGACATTATTGGTCATCCAATCTTTTAAATGTTTACACAATCTATTAGCTTAGATAGTTGAGAAGTTTCATCTGGTCTTGTTGAGATATATAGTTGAGTATCATCAACTATATTGAATTAACTAATAATCACACTAGACGAGGACAGGAAACAAACCAAATATGGACACAAGAGGCGGGGACACATGACACACACTACAGAGGACTGAAACCTCCCAAGATTTATATATTAAGAATAGTCCACCCAAAAGTTTGTTTTATCTCACAATCAGAATATATTTCATACAGGTCATGCAAGTTTAAAACGACATGAGGTAAAATGATGACAAGAATTTTCATTTTTGGGTGATCTTGCCCTTTAAGGAGCGCTGTACTACCACAGTTCTAAGAGACAGACTATCAGCCTGCCATTATATCACAGAAACTTGAGGGTGGGCTCTTTTAACCAGAACCTCCCAGCAACCAGTCCGAGACTCAGAACACCCTGGCAACCGCATAGCAACACACTAAAAACCACTCAGAACTCCTTGGCAACCGCGTAATGCTCCGGCAACCACCCACAACAGCCCTGTGGTCCAAATCGAATGTAAAAATCTTCGCTACTATAGTTATAATATAACTACAATAGAATTAAAAGCAACGATCAGCGAAAGCTAACATGCAGCTCGTACTGTACGCGCACTCTCACTGTTTAATCTACATTGTCATTTGTCTTCAGTTTGTGTAGTTGTGTAATTACACACATTCCTCCCACATAACCTGCCTCTACAGAAACCTCTCCACTCACCGGCTGCCTGCGAGCGTCTCACACACACACGCACACGAGAGTGTGTGCGAGAGAGAGTGAAAGAGACAGAGAGAAAGAGAGAGAGAGAGAGAGAGAGAGAGAGGGAGAGAGAGTTTGCCCCAGGCTTTTACATGAAGTTCTCTCCATCAAATCCCATCTCTCCCCCATCTCTCCCCCCACCCCCCCCTGTCCAGCTCAGCCCCTCTTCTCCTCTCCTCGAGTGAGAGCGCAGTAAAGAAAAGGACAATTGCAGGAAAGGATGCATCGCCTTGCTGCTGGTATTCCTGAGTGCGTGCCTGGAAACGAGAATACAGCAAGAAGGACTTCCAACTTTTCCTCAAGCGAAGGATTTCCATTTTGGAATTGCATGGAAGTCCTCATG
The DNA here is from genome assembly GCF_936440315.1 of Barbus barbus. Taxonomy (NCBI): domain Eukaryota; kingdom Metazoa; phylum Chordata; class Actinopteri; order Cypriniformes; family Cyprinidae; genus Barbus; species Barbus barbus. The sequence continues at coordinate 26,329,227 of NC_136749.1, forward strand.
CAAATGACCCATCCGTTTGAATCGGAGCTTTGATGCGTTGCGGTTTTGCGCAAGAATGAACGTTTGAACTCTGTGCGCTCGGAGGATTTGCGCGTCAGGGTCGCTGGCACGGAGCTGCGGAGAAGTCTGGGTCCGTCACACGCGCGAGTTCGCATCAGATGCCAGTGCTTTACTGTCTATGGAAGTGTGAGCTTAGAATAAATGCCTTAGTCATGTGTGCGCATGCTCTGAAAAGTTCTCCCGTAGAGCGTTTTAAACATTGACAGCTCGATTGCAACGCTAAACGACGCCCTGAAATAGCTGAAGTAAAACATGAGAGAGTTTCACCGCAGATCTGGTGTTGGTAACCGCAGTAAAGGCAGAAGGGAAGCGGCTCGTTGGTTCAGGGTCGTGCGTAAAGGCGTCGGCGAGCGTCGCCGGGACCAGGTGCTCTCCATCTGGCGCTCTGCTGAGAAACAGCCACTGTCAGGGCTGGAGAGAGTGACTGAGACGAGGTGGAGAAATGAGACACAACAATTCTAACAGTTAAACATTCGGGATTCATCCTTTTATAGTATAGAGTGCAAATTGTTGATTGTAAATATTCATTTTTAACAATTCTTACTATTCTTGTAGGTAAATACATTTAGTTAGTCATAAATATAGTATTTGTGAAATATATGTATTCAATTAAGCAAAATACTGATATATATATATATATATAACCTACAGTTGATTGCAATAACCAGAGTTAATGCATAAATGCCTTTTTTCTAGCTAGATTTACATTTAAAGATTAGAATTATGGCATATTAGCTCAAAATGTTGCAGAGTTGTACATCAATGCATATGAGATTACTTATAGGATTCTGGATTGATTTAGTGGTCTAAAAGCACCAATGCCATATCTGAAAGCAGAGTGCATATAGACACATGATTGCAACCAAACATGGTGTGGGGATTCATCGTTCTGTTGACTTTTAAAGGAACTCTTGACCTGCTAAGGGAAAAGAATCATTCACAAGTTAAACAGAAGCAAGTGACTTTAAAAAATCGAGACTGGATTATGATCGGAGATGGACAGTTTGGACAATTTGTCTTTCTTGGTGGTTTGAGATTACTCTTCTGGATCCTGGACGGGAATAATTAAGGAGGAATAAGGGATTGTACCGCCCCTTACAGTTGCATTCTGCTGTAGGTAGGAATAACTTGCACATTACAGTTGGTTAATTGATTGTGTAACTGGGAAGACACTGGGTTACGTCATTCATTTGGTCATCTGAATGAATTCATACATTGACAAGTTCTTTTAAAATCTGACTTTAAGATAAAATTAGAAAAAAAAATGCATTAAAAATGATCAGTTATATCAAATAAATGACCTATGATGCTCTTTTTTTGCTCCTGAAATATATTACAAATCTTTTTACTATACTACATTTTAACTGTATAATGCTGCATAGATCTTTAGTTATTTGATTCATGCATATCTATACTGTGTTTTAGTCTGTAGAACTGTTTGTAAGGTTGTTTCGTGATGCTTCTCTGAAAAGAGTGTTAGGTAGCTATAAAAACACCCACTGCTGCAGGAGAAAAATCCTTGAAAATGACAATAGAGGGAAGAAATGCACAGAAGTCTTTCGGCAATTTGGCTCCAGGTTTAACAGGCATCACTTTTTTCTTTGGCAGCTTCAAAACATCTAAAAACACTAAAAGATCTTAGAAATCTTTTTTTTATTATTGAACATGAAGTGTGTAATGTTTGATAACGACTGTCAAACAGGTTTCCCAAACACTCCCATTTGTCAAACAAACTGATAGCCCCGCCTCCAAACTCACACCATTGGTCGAGCCAGTGTTATTGAATCAGACTGGCACATGTAGACCCCTGCTGGTAGATACTGTAACTACACCATCTCTATCACAGGCTTTCAAAAGTAGCCATTAGGATTATTATTTGTTATTAAAAAAAAAAAAAACTTTCTTGTTTTCATTTACTACATTTTATATGGTTGCTATATATAAAATATTATTTTCATTTATATTAATATTAGTATTGCACATTTTCAGTAAAATATTATTTTACTAAGCTAAACTAAGGCTACTATATTTTGTATTTAGCATAACACAAATGTTGTATTGTGTTATTTTAAATTAAATTAAATAAATTAAATATACAGGCACATTTTATTTCAGCCAGTTGCAAAGGAAAGATTTATTTCATTTTAATTAAGTTTAATTTAATGTATGCACATAACTAGAGCTTAAACTGAAATTTAAAAATTAAATAATTTTTAACTAATACAAATGACACCAAAAGTTGAACTAAAATTATAATAAAAACAAAAACTGTAACAATAAAATGATTAGTATGAATGATACTAAACTAATGCTATTCAGACAAAATGAATCATTTACAGCACAGGTGGTTTCATTACTTACAACTGTCTATGCATATTGAGCTGGGATGAAAGAGAAGTACATTAACATCTGAAAAATTACATCTTTAAGAATAATACTCAATAAGGCTTTGTTTCAAATAAAATTGTTTTCATTACTTTGTTTTGTTCAAGCCCCATGCAGCATTACAAATTCAATTTAGGCGTAAAAATCGATCCGCCACCAACCCCACGCATATCAATCAGAGGCTGAGCAGTTATTATTATTAGTTTCACTTTTTATCATGTTTGCTCCCCCTCCTCTCGCTGTCTCTCTCTCTTCCGTTCTGTCTCTCTCAAAGGGACTGAAGCTTGAAGCTGTTTCCACCCACAGCTCTGGCTTTCAGCTTGACATCAGATTTACATTGAGAATAAAAAGTGCACACACACACACATGCTCTCACCCACACACGCACGTACTTGTACACACCTATGTTAGGAGGAATATTAAAGTGCATTATCGTGTGATAGAAAATGTGTCCTCTTATGCTGGAGATGCAGAACACGGCTTATTTTAGCAATCATTGTGTTTGATAACAGACAATGCCCGTTTGAACTCTATTGAAATGCAATGCTGTTTCTCGTCCGACCGTCTTGTGACATGCGTGTTCACATGCGTGTGAGTCTGTGTTCCATCACTTCAGTGTTTCATCATGTTAGTCAAATGTAAGGTACTAGAAAATGTTGCCATGGCAACCAAATAAAGAGCCTGGATTTGGATCAAAAAGGACAGAGGGAGAAATTAAATTGAAATAAATGGATGAATCGAGCCCGCTTTACTTAAGCTTTCAGTTTGGCGTAATTAAAAGGAATAGTGACCTCTGGCCTGTGATCAGGTTCAGTCCATTAAGTCCTGCGGTTCTTGAAGGGCGTGAACATTAATTCGTGTTTTAAATGCTCTCTCTCCGTCCCAGACTCATTAAAGTGAATTATAGTTTATTTCCTTACTGTGTGACAATTCATATCGGAAACTAGAAATTGATTTGCAGTTAAGTAAATGTATTTACGGAATCATTTGTTAAAACTGTCTTGCTCTGACGTATTGCATACAAAGTATTGCATTGTTATATGTACTATGGCATACTATGCTAATGAATGACTGTATTCTTATGTTACACCAAGGTAAGTACACACACACACACACACACACACACACATATATATATATTAGTATTTAGTATTTTTAGTATATAAAGTTCAGTTTAGTTATTTAAGCAATGAGGTATGAAATGTTTTCCTATATTGTGAATATATGGCTAATGAATTTTGTTGGATACTTCTGTAGAATTCAGAAGCGAGTGTATTCACAATAAAGCATTTTTTCTTTTATGGGCTGTTTCATATATAAAAACACTATTATTTATTAAAATCAATAATGTAAGTTTTCAATAAACATTATTTTACTAAGCTAAATCGTTAAAGGGATAGTTTAGCCAAAAATGAAAATGTTGTCATCATTTCTGAGAAATAAAACACGGACGGTGTTTGAAAAACATTAATTCTGAAATCAACAGAGGTATCATAACAAATCAGAACAAAGTTATACAATTCTTCAAAGTGTCGCAGTCGTCATGGAAACACGTCTTTATAACACGCTGATCATTTCATCTGAAAATGACCATTCTTTATTAAATTCATCAAACAGCCTCTTTCATACAATGTGGGTGTGATTTGTTAAAGACTCCATTAATAATGTTGTTTCGTGGGTTTTAATGCTAGTGTGCTTCTGAAAGTTGGAGTTAAGGAATAATAAATTATAAATTTTTTAATTCAGCAAGGGCATATTAAATTGATCAAAGTAACAGTAAATACTTTTATAATGTTGCAAAACATTTCTATTTCAAATAAATGTTGTTCTTTTGAACTTTCTATTCATCAAAACTTAAAAAGTAGCACAAAGATATTTGGCAGCACAACTATTTTCAACACTGATAATAATAAGAAATGTTTATTTCCTTTTTTCAAAAATTTTATAATTTTTTTAAAATAGTTTTTTACTGTTTTGCTGGGTTCAGAAAGTATGCTTGTATTTAATGTATAAATATACTAACTTTGTTTTGACTCTTAAACCCAAGACAGAATATAATCTATGCCGTGTCTGTGAAGTGGAATACATGATACAAAATTCTGTTTTAATTGAACACGAAACAATTACTCACATGTGAAAGCTGACTGTTGATTCAGAGTAATAAAAAAGAAGATACTTGCTGTTTGTCATGGCAACGACTCTAATGCATGTTGCATATTTTTATGGTCTTCGGTCCCCAAACCTGTTAGTGGAACCAAAACTCATCAAAATGATTTGCTTACAGTATTACAGAACCAAGTCAAGATTGCCAAACGCAGTCAAGAGACAGTATGACCAAGAACATTGGCCTCAGATGAATCAATATGTAAAATATGTTTGATTATAACTGACGTGTTACATAATAAGAACTGTAAAATCAGCTCAGTCGAGGCTGTGCATCAGATCAGGAGGAGAGATTTTGAGATTTGAGGTCTGACGTTTAGGATGGCGAAAGACGAAAAAAGTGATGAGATTGAAAGTGCAGAGAATGGACTGAGAATGAATGTGAGAGGTGAGGAGAAGGAAAATGCTCTCATAAAAAAGAGAGAGGCAGAGAGATGGATAAATACACTGTTTGATTTATGTAAAAGAGTTGCGTGGGTGCAAGGCGAGAGAACTGTATGGCTGTGTTAGTGTGTGTGAGCTTCAGAGATTGAGAGAGAGAGACAGATTGCATTGGCTGGAGAGACGGTGGGTATTTACACTCAGATTTATGGGAGGGTTATCGCAGCAGCGAGCAGGAGAGACGGATGGTATGATGGTGGAGGACTGCTTCTTTCAGTCTGTTCCCCTCCCAGCACCTCTACGTTCATTAAACCGTCCATTCATTTGTTTCTGTTGGTCTTATTTTAATGACTTAACGTTCCTGAGCAATAGTCGTGTCTGCAGCTCTGCCAATGACTGTATCCGGTACTCACTCAAGGACGCCAGTCAATAAGCACTTTGTTTGCAAGTGCCTGTCTCTTGTGCCTGCAGTTAGGCTGTTTTATTTCTTATTGTTTTGCCATTTTCCTTACTGGTTGTGTAATTTTCACCGTCCAAAATTAACTTTTTGCTACGTCTGCCAAAAGAGCAGTTTAATTGTGAACATTTACTGGCTATAAAGATTACTTACTGGTCATGAAATTGTGTTGTACATATTTTTTTTTTATTCATTTATAAATAAAACATATATTTTTTATACATTTATATTTATTCATATCATTTAAAAGTTAGATTTTTTTTTAAAGAAATTAATACTTTTATTCAGCAGGGACATATGAAATTGATCAAAAGTGAGAGTAAAGATAATGTTACAAACGGTTTCTGTCTTCGATTTCTAAGATTTTTATACAGCAGCACAATAGTTTTCAACATTGATAAAAATAGTGAAGGCGTATTAGCATATTAGATTGATTTCAGATGCTGAAAATTCAGCTTTGCGTTATAAGAATAAATTACATTTTAAAATATAGTACAGTAGAAAACAGCTATTTTAAATTGTAATATATTATTTAACAATTTTGCTGTTGTTACTGTATTTTTGATCAAATAAATGCAGCCAGGATGAATGTGTGTGTGTCTGTGTGTATATATATATATATATATATATATATACACACTATTCAAAAGATTTTGTTTATTTATTTTATTGTTTATTTACATTATTTAGCTATTTTGATCAGAACATTGGCTCTGTTCCACAACCAACTTGAATTGATGCTCATACTGTGAGTGATTGATTTGGAATAGTAATAAAAAACAAAATACTGTACATAGCACACATAAATAAACAATAAATAGTGCGTTGCATAATATTATTAATGATTTTTGTATTGAATGAATTATGTCTTTAGTTGCTGACATTTCTTTTGCTTAATTGGCCATTTTAGATGCATTGATGCTTGCTGAAATGCATTATGGGATTGCCTTTACCACAACAGCCAAAAGAAGGTATCTTACCTTTTGAAACAGCCTTTGCATTGGGAAAGCTGCCTGACTTGGTTTTGGGACAGAGCCATAGTGTCACTCGCAGCATCATATACGAGATGAGCCAGACTCCGTCTCTCGCTGAAATGCAATCTGGCACAAAAACGTAAAGAAAAGCCACATTGATTTGTTTTGGTGGCTTAATGTAACAAACATATGACAAAATATGTCATCCCCTGATGAATTGTCCACTAAAAAGTTGTTCAAATGAATGTGATTCATGACGGATATCATTGATTACATCATTAAATGTCAGTCTGTCATTCCTAATTTGTGATCTAAAATGTATTGGGTTACAAAATAGCTTGCAACTGACAAGCAACTTTTACTTCAGTTTGGCAGTTAATTTAGTTTTGCTTGTGAAACTGTATGAGGGCATGAACCCCATTAACAGGTATATTTATCACCCATGATTTATTTAATCGACATCTGAAAGTATAAAGCAAATAGTGCTCAGATAATCACGTTAGCATGATGGCCATCATAGAATAAAATAACTTTGTCTTTATGTCATGTGAATGAACAAGTTTTTTGAACATGTTTGTTAAAAATTCTATTTCATTTAGATATTAAAAGTGGGGAAAAATGCAAATTCACTAAAATAAAATTAGCTATTAATTTTCACTGTTAGGTGATTTATTCCTTTAATAAGCCTACAATGATATTTATTATTATTATTTATGGGCTATTTAGTATTATTTATATGCTATTACAGTTTTTATTATTTTGAATAAACTTGTAGTTTTATATTTTCATTTTAGTTGAAGTTTTAGTAATTTTGTTTTGTGCTCTTGTCGTTTTATTATTTTTCATATTTCTATTTGAAATCTGTGCAAACGTCATTGTTATCCAGCCTTTCGTTACGTTATCTGCTGTTGGTTGTGATACTTTGCTCTGGGTCTCTCTTGCAGAACAGGCCCGGCTCCGGCGGAAGAGCATCGCCACCGGGAAGCAGCCAAGCATGGAGATCCCACCCACTGCCCCCCCACAACCCTTCCGACAATCCGTGAGTACCCCGCCGACCCGTCCCGGATCCTTGTCTCCCTCCCTCTCTCTCTCGCTCCCGCTCCCGTTCGCACCTCTGCCCCTGTCTCCCTCCACCGGCTTCTCCTCTTCACAGTCCCAGAAGAGAGTCAGCACCCCTCCACTCCCCCGTTGCCTTCCACTCTCCCCGAGCATCTCTCTGACTGTCCCGCTCTCTCATTGGGCTGCTGGTGAGTGGAAGGTTGTGGGTTCTAATCCAGGGACCGGACCCAGTGTGGCTGCTCTGCCCTCTCTTGAGGTAGGTTATCTAACAACCGAGCTCGGCTTGTGCTGTGGGTTCGAGTGACCGGCGAGCAGCTCGGAGGTGTTAGACAAACAGTTAGTCACACAGGAAGCAAACATGTTCATATTTTCCCTAGCCAATGATTGAGTCATTATGTCTGAGTTCATCAGATTGGACAGCCAATTTCTTTGCGATAAACCAGTGGAGACCTTTTTGTCTGTTTAATAATGTGAAGACTTTTTAGTATCCCTGGTTTAATTCAAGTGTTCAGGGATTTGAGTGGCATGGAAAATACTTAAAGGGATAGTTCACCCAAAAATGAAAATGATGTCGTCATTTGCTCACCCTCAATTTGTTCCAAATCGGTTTGAGTTTCTTTCTTCTGCTGAACACAGAAGTGGGTATTTGAAAGAATGTTGGTAACCAAATAGTTGATAGTAGCCATTGACTTCCATTGTATTTTCATTTTTGGAAGAACTGTCACTTTAAAACTGAAAACAGTGAAAAAACGACAGATTCTGTTGAAATACTATTTCTTTTTACATTTTCTTTTCTTTTTTGGTGATAAACTAATGTAGACTTTTTTGTCATGAACATGAACATGAAGTTTGTTTAGGTTTAGTGTCCCGGTGTAATTCAAATGTTCAGGGATTTGAGCAGCTTGGAAAATACTTAAAGGGATAGTTCAACCAAAAATGAAAATTCTGTCATCATTTGCTCACCCTCAAGTTGATCCAAACCGGTATGAGCTTCTTTCCTCTGTCAAACACAAAAGAAGATATTTGAAAGAATGTTGGTAACCAAATAGTTGACGTTAGCCATTGACTTCCATTGTATGTGAAATAATTTTCATTTTTGGGAGAACTGTCTCTTTAAAACTAAAAATAATGAAAATGTACAATTGCAGCTTCGGTTTCTGCCAAAATACAATATGATATTGTTTCTTTTACGCTCTCTCTTTTTAGGCATAAACTAATGTAGACCTTTTTGTCTGTTTAAAAGAGGATGAACATGATGACTTTTATGAAAAATACTTAAAACTGAAAATAATAAAACTGAAGCATTGCAATTATTCTAAAATAATTGTTTTGGACATGATTATCTGCCCATTTTAAAGAATTAGTGGCCAAACAAATTATATTTTACTACAAAAATATTACAAATAATATGAAAAAATTTAACCCAAAGTCTTTCCATTACTGTTTGCTTATTGGCCCTAGTCTGTGTTTTTCTGCTTTTCACATGCTTTACATGCTTAATATTTTATTGATAATCAGAGCTTTATTTGTGTAGGATAAGAAAAGTGCATAAATGCATTTCTTAAAGTCTCTTTTTAATACATTATTCACACTTTCATGGAGACACAAGACCACAAAGTGTCTTAATATCAGTCCTTTCTGAAATTAATCTAAATTCTGCTTAAGAAACAGCTCATTTAGGACCGCAGAACTGACTAGATTTGCATTTCCTGAAGGAAAAAACAGATGGTTTTGGGTACGTTTTAGGCTTTAGGACAGCTTTCCAAATGGGAGATTTTCAAAATGTAACCTGAAGTTTCTTTGTAAGTTTACAAAAACTAAAAATAGATAGCACACCTGAGGATGAAACCAGGTTGAATGACAGTTTGAGTTGGGTGAGTAGTTTGGGCTGAATTTAATTGCGTAAGTTTGCTAAGGGTTACTAGTTTAAAATGAGCCCCCTAGCCAAAATGTTTGAGGAATATTCCTCAGTACACTGCTGCCTTGCAAAAACTATAATTATCACGGAGGAGACGCGTTTTCACAGCTTCATCTGCTGTGTCTAAACATTCTTCTGTTGATGGGTTGTGTCTTTTTTTTTTAGGTTTTATCTTGAGATTTCACGTCTTATGAAAGCATTACGAACACAGTGAGATCTGATGTTTTTTTTGTTTAGTTTTTTACTCTGCTGTGGCCTGAACCTCTTGCCTGCTGTTGCCAGTCTGTTCTTACTGTAGGCGTCAGGAAATATTTATGAGGCAACACTTCCCACTATTGGTTGCGTGTGGATAGTGCAACATTGCTGGAGTGTTTTGCCACCAGCAAAGGAAAATCATTTCAGTCAGTTGCACTGCAAATCTGCAAATCTAATTAATTTTATAATTATGTATGTTATTAATAATAATATAATTTTTTTCACACACACACACACACACACAAATTTAATTTATAAAATAATTTTAAACTTTATTCTGTTTTGACATTTTAATATAATAATATTAATAAATATAATAAAAAATAGCTTTTTACAAATATTTTTTCATTAAATGTTATAATACTTTAAATTATTATTAATAAAAATAATCAATTTTTTAAGAAAAGTAACTTTAATACTTATAATAAATAGATTTGCACACAGACAAATTTAATTTATAAAATATTTTTTAAACTTTATTCTGTTTTGTCTTTTTAATATAATAATACATATACTAAAGAATTGCTTTGTAAAAGCTGGTATAATACTTGATGTAATTAATTATAAAATAATCAATTATTTTAAAAAGTAATTTTAATATTTATGTAGTACATATGTATAAATTGTGCATATATAAACAAGTATATAAATACTAAATATTATACAAATATATAAATACATATAAAAGTTTTATATTTATTTTTATTGCATAAAAATCTTATTCAAAAATAGTTACATTTTTTGGGTCTATTTTTTATTTTTTGTCATTATCACCAATGCTTGGATAAAGATGAAACATGTATTTTTTCAATGTTATGATACTTTAACTGTAAAGTATAACTTGACATAACTTCCTGCACACTGTATGTTTTAAATGGTTAAATGGGTGCAAGTCACTTCATGAGGGCAAATATTGCCTCTGTTTATGTTTTCAATTATCTGACTATGCAATCCAAATGATCCATTCCTTAGGTTTGTGTTCTGTGGTCATGCATATTAATTCAGAGTCTGTTCTTTTTCTCAGAGTTTCCTCAGTAGAAGACTGAAGGGGTCCATTAAACGGGCCAAGAGTCAGCCCAAACTGGACCGAACCAGCAGCTTCCGCCACATGATCCTCCCTCGCTTCCGCAGCGCCGACCAAGACCGGTACGTCCTAACTCTTCCTCCCATAGCCACATGCAGAAACAGTGCTGTGTCATGATATTCCACCTCAAAGCCTCTTTTGCTGTGAATGAGGATAGTTCACCCACACTCTAAAAAATGCTGGGTTAAATATGGACAAACCCAGCGATTGGGTTCTTTTGACCCAGTCATTCTTTTTAGTCATTTTGATTAAATAATTTAACTGTGCTCTTATTTCGGAGTTGCAGTGATATAGCCTTCATGTCATCTCCCTCAACAGGTGTAATTCCCGTTTTGAGAGTTAAAACAATCTCCACTCTTTACCATCGAACTTATATATAGGCATTATGTAACTTACAGTTATATATTTAAAATCAGATCCGTTATCGTGCTAAAAACCCGTCGCTCATGAATCATCACGTCTGTCTGTTGATCCCTAGTGAATGGCTGTGCGGCCGCAACGTCAACATCAGCACCAGTCGTCTTTGCAATGTGCGTGTGTTTAGTAACGTCGTGATGACTGATTGGATGCATACAGGAGGCTATATATGCACACTTGGGTTTGTTTAACCAATTAGACTATACAATTTATATGTTTTGAAAACTGCCAAACTGGCCAAAAACCAGCCCAAATTTTACCCGCACAATCAAATTCAAACCTGCCCAATCTGGCAACACTGACTCCAATTCAATATCTCTCAATCTGGAACGTTCTCTAGTTCCTTATTATCCGTCTTCAAGCATCCCGACAGGTGCTGAGGTGCTCTCATCATGGTTTATTCATTCATTTATTCATGCTCAGAGCTCTACGCTCACCCACGGTCAGCCTGTGGTCTTCCAGAAAAAGGCATGTCGTGGTTTTTGAAGTTCCTGCTCAGTTTGGACAGGGAAGCTTTAGTGATGTTTTCTTTTCAAAGAGGGAGTTTTCGCTGCGTAGCTTGTAGCTTTGAAATGAAGGCCGTGCTGCCAACCGTTTTGAGTAATTCAAACAGACAACTCCACTTTCATATAATCGTTTGATTCAGCCCTTAACTGGAATGGTAGTGAGCTGGATTATCGTATGATGCACAAATGCAGTCTAACAGCTGGAGTGACAGCGTGGGGGCAGAATTTCAGTGCTGTGAACAGCGTCTCAGAGAAAGACTGCGTTTCTTATGCTGGTTTTCATTTTGGGATGTAATTGTGATATAATCCACCTGATCTCAAAGAGAACTGATAGTCAGGATGATTTAAATATGACACAAATTCGATATGCCAGCAATTATACGTTGGAATTTAGTGTAGAAACTCACTTATCTTTTGGATTTGACTGACCTCGTCCTAAAAGCTTGTTTGTGTAGATGTGAATGGGATACTTCATCATTTCTTCACCCTCATGTCGTTCCAAACCCAAAATGAGGATCTTTGGAAAATGTCCAAGTGGTTCTTTCCCATACAAATAAAAGTTCATGGGGATTTATCCTGTCAGGCTGAATAAAAGATGAAAAGCTCCATAAAAGTGACTCATATGATAGCTTTGTGCAATGAAAGTCTTTGTTCGTCTCAGTTAATAAATAGCTTTTCAAGAAGAATAATCCCACTTTTCTTTCTTGCTGCCTGCTCTTGAGTCTCCTTACCTGCTTAAAAGCCAAACATAAAAGGAGGATCGTTATGTTAAAAAAATATAATAAAATGTACAGTGCAAGATAAGACATATAAAATCAAGTGCACCCTGTTGATCAGTTTGACATTTCATTGCATTTTTTTTTTGATGTTCACTTATTATTTTGCAATGTAATTTAACTGCCTTTTGAATGGTAATACAAATACAAAATAATAATGAAAAATAAATATTTATTTTAAAAATACTATTTCATCAAAATACACTGAAAACCCACAAATAGAAGTATTTTATGCTCACCAAGAATTTTTTTTATAAAAATACAGTAATGTGAAATAATATTACAAAATGCAATAAATATTACAGAAAAAATAGTTTTCTGTTTTAATATATGTTATATGATATAATTTATTATTGTGATGGCAAAGCTGAATTTTCAGTCTTTACACAATCCTTCAGAAATCATTCTAATGATGATATGCTGATCAGGAATTATGCCTCATTATTATCAATAGTAAAAACAGTGCTACTTTTTTTTTTTTTTTTTTTTTTTTGTAAACCATGATAATTTTTTAAAGGATTCTTTTATAAATAGAAGCTTGTAACATGATAAATGTCTGTCACATTTGATCAATTTAATACATCCTTGCTAAATAAATGTATCATTTTCAAATAAATAAATAAACTATTAATTTGATTGGTGTGGTAAAAAGACTGAAATAATAAATAGTATTTTTTTATGATAGCTAGAGTACATGAGACTACTTTTATGGTACTTCTTTGTTGCTTCAATATCATTTTTGTTGCTCGGCAGTCTCTGCTTTCCTTGCATGGTCAAAAGCTCCTTTGGTCATTCTGCTAAACATCTCCTTTTGTGTTCCTTGCAACAGAAGAGTCATTTTTCCATCACTTTCCTGTTGTCCTCTTTGTTACATCTCACCTGCACATACACCTGCATCTCAGTCCTTCATTTTGTCTGTCCATCCTTGTCTTCCTCCTTTCAGTTCCTATGGTTTATGTAACATTTTGATTTCCACTGAGAAGTCTCTCACTGTCTCACTCTCTCTCTCTCTCTCTCTCTCTCTCCCCCTCCCTCCTCCACTCGCTCTATCATTTCTTTCATTCTGACTCACTCCTTTGGGTCTATTTTTATGCCTTCCATCTCTTTCTCTCTCTCTCTCTCTCTCTCTCCCACACTGTATGTACTTAACGCTGTGAGGCTGAATGTATACATATACAGTGAGTCTCAGAAGACGCAGGGGAAGCGATACATCACTAGTAGGGATCTAACAATTTATCATTCATTTTCTCTTGATATTTATATAATGGTACTTCATGATAAGCTTGTCAATCTTCTCTTCAGCTCTTTCAGGGGTTTGTGGCTGTAAACGGTGAAGTGAGTGAGTGAGTGTGTGTGTTTGTGTGTGGGGGTGGTTGCAGGTACAGCGAGGTAAATGTGTATGTTGTTATACTCATATTTGTTCTGAGACTGATTAGATGTATGCAAGTAAAACTTTTTGAACATATTAAGGGTTGAATTCACTAAACTACACACTAAAAACCACATTTGTGCATGTTATTTTAACTTATGTCCTATTCACTAATGAACCACAATTCAACTAAACCACTGAAATCAAATCCACCTGTATTTTCATTAACAAACATTTATTTTTTTTGTAAATTAAGATCATTTTAAATGGCTGTAGTACTTTATTCCAAAAATGTTAGAACTATATAAAAAAATTAAAAAAAATAAAAAACATTTTTGTGATTTTAAAAGTGTTACTTTTACATTTCCACCTGTGGAAAGCAGACAGAAACATAATTTCATTGAAAAACAACAATACTTGGCAACTTTTTTTGTTAATCAATGTAGAATATTTTTCATATATCCAAATGTGCAACATAGTTGAGCTCTATTTTTTTTTTTTTTTTTTTTTTTGCATTTTCTATAAACTAAACCAAACAGTGTTTGTGCATTTTATTTTAATGAAAAAACTTTCATCCTATTCGCTTATTACACACAATCCAGTTTAACTGAATGAAAAATGCACTGAAATCAACTCTACCTTGGGTATTTAGGCCATTGTCAGTCTTTTCTTCACAAACAACACCTCCTTTTTTTTTTAAACTGGGCTTATTTTAGATGATTTTAGCATTATTTTTTTATATTAAATTTGTTTTTAAAAAGTGATGATTGTGAATTTTTTTTATTAATCAATATAGAATTTTTCATATATGGATAGGCAGTGTAGTTGAGCTCACTTTCAGCATTTTCATGTTTGAAACTTGCAATGTGCAAATTGTGTTCAGCGCTATTGTGTTCTCCCCCAAGTGTTCAATCACTAATGGTTTATCTCAGGATTGATGATAGACGCTGATGTCGTTCTCCATAAATCACAGAAAAAGGACTTCTGAAGAAAGTTGACTTGTGTAATATCAAATGACCTCTTCATGTAGGCGTGTGATGTAAGCTCAACCTGTGAGCGTCTCCTCTCTCAGACCTGCTGTTCTTGCTCCCTCACAGGACTCGTCTGATGCAGAGCTTCAAAGAATCACACTCCCATGAGTCTTTGCTGTCTCCCAGCAGCGCAGCCGAGGCCTTGGATTTGACACTTGATGAAGATGCGGTCATCAAGCCTGTTCACTCCAGTATTCTGGGACAGGAGTACTGCTTTGAGGTGATCTACAGCAAACTATATACTTCAGACTCATAAGCTGCATGATCCTTACAGAATCTACCAGATGGTTATTAAAAACAGCATAAAAAACTTACAGTGATTTTCACATATTTATGCAATTTCACATTTTTGAATCTATCTATCATTCTATCTATCGTTCTATTGTTCTATCTATCGTTCTGTCTGTCTATCATTCTATCTATCGTTCTATCATTCTGTCTATCTATCGTTCGCTCATTCTATCTATTGCTCTGTCATTCTATGAAATGAAAAACAATGAATGAAACCTGTGAAGTTTCACTTGGTGCCACTAGGGTCTTAGAAATCACACATTTCATCTTAAATCATCAAATACATGACTATATTAACTCCAGTGCCCTGTGGAATTTTGTTGCTCTTTCTTATCATTATAATTACGCTGATGGTTGAAATAGTGAAACTCATTATTCCTTTCCTTAGGTCATAACTGTTTCAGGAACAAAGTGTTTTGCCTGTCGGTCGGCTGCGGAGCGAGACAAATGGATAGAGAATCTGCAGAGAGCTGTCAAACCAAACAAAGTGAGTGTAAAGAAGAAAAAGAAAAGAGGAACTCTCTTCTTCCATGACTGCATCAGTCAACTCCAGTAACAACCTCTCCTGTCATCTCCATCTTTACACTCATTTTAGCTTCTACTGCTGTTTGTGGGAATCCTGAATGAACTTGAAAAGGCTTCCTGTGCTGTCCTGCCTTATAATGAAATAAAGGCTTTCTTTTTTTAATCTGGTATGCTTAGATAATATCCCAAAGGCCATTGCAGAATACTGGATTCTCCTGCAGTCGTCTGTTGGCTGTGTCTGTCGTGAAGGTCTTGAATGGGTGGGTTTTAGAAAGAGAGCGCTGTGGATTGACTCGTCCAGATGTTCAGGCAGCGGGAGTTTGGGCTGAATCGTGTTGCGTGGAGAACATGACATAGGCATCCAAAAATGATCAGCCCGCTCAGTCTTAGAACAGATGCATTGTCAATATTACAATAAACGAGGACAGGGTGCTCATTAGTTTGGTTTATTAGCTGATTAGCTGAAGAAGTTTCTGAAGTTATAGACAAAAGCACAGATGTGCATCACTGATTAGTTCACAGCAAACCACTGAAGCACTCACTGACAAAAAAAAAAACATGATTTGAACATATGGTGCCATGATAATACCATGATTTTGGACATGTACCATAGGAATAAGGTTTTTTTTCAGATTTTTTCAGTTGTATTTTTTGTACAGCTGTTCAGTGAATTGTCATTATTTTTATGTTTTTCCACATAGTTTGTTAGTCTTACAAATTTACCCCTTCTAAACAGCATGTAAAAAGAACGCACTGTGATTGGTCGGTTTATGTCAGTCTGCCTCTGTATCTTTGAAGAACCTTGGTATACGAATGTGGTAATCACTCAGTAACATGGTATATATCAGAATACCATAGTATAACCATCTGAGGCTATTACTGTAGCATGTAGAATTTATCGTCACTTTATTTTTTAATGGATCGACCAGAGCGTTGGAAATCAGTTTTTCAGGGTATATTTAGTGGATCTGTGATTGCCAGTAGAAAATGGCATTTTGATGATTCTAATGACTCATCATTCTGTGAGACCGTCCAGCACTTTAGACACGCTGTAGGTGTTAGACTAACAGTAGTTCAGATCATTAAATCACTGCAGTCTCTGCTGTCTGTCTGCATGCTTGATGACACATTTGAAGATCTGCAAACCCTCTCACCACCCTCACCTGCAGTTTGTATGGTGCACATATGACTGTATTGGCTTTACCGTCTGTATTTCCCACACTCAGGACAACAGTCGACGCGTCGACAACGTTCTGAAGCTGTGGATCATCGAGGCCCGTGAACTCCCACCCAAAAAGCGCTATTATTGTGAGCTGTGCTTGGATGACATGCTTTACGCCCGCACCACCAGCAAACCCCGAACCGATACTGTCTTCTGGGGTGAGCACTTTGAGTTTAACAACCTGCCAGCTGTCCGTAACCTCCGCCTTCACCTTTACAAAGAGACGGACAAGAAAAGACGCAAGGTAAACTCTTTTGATAGCTACAACTCAAAATGAAGACTTAAAGACTATATGCATGCATATCAAATAAAATTTAAATATTAAAAAAATATGTATTTTAAATGTATTATAAAAATATATTTAAAAATGTATGGATATATTTTATGCTAATATAAATGTCATTATATATAATAAAAATGTATTGTAGCATATAACAAAATAATATTAATAGTATTTTTTATTTCTGAATTTAAAAGTTAAAAGATATAATATACAAATATATAATAAATATATATAACACTTTTCACAACACACACACACACACGTCTGTATATTCATAATTGTGTGTGTGTGTGTATAATTTATACTTTATTATATTTTTAATATTTTTAATATATTAATAGTGTGTAGTATTTATAAATGAATTATTATTTAAAATATTACGCTCATATAAATGGATATTAATATACATTATGTATGTGAGTACGGTATATATAATGAATAAATATATATTATATTTTTACAACATATACAGTATATATAATGTATATTAATATTAACAGTATTTTTATTTATATTTAATATTATTTATAAATTAATAATTATTAAAATTTGTAAGTGTGTGCATATAAAAATATGTTCTGATGATAGAAATGACTCCTATAGACTAGCGAAAAACTGATAGCAAATAATGCTTCAAGGCAATTGCCATTTAAAATGATGAAAAGATGAGCCTTTGATATGTCTCTTGATACGGTGAATGATCATCATTTGGTTCATCAATTTTCTTGATCATAACAGGAGAAGAGCACATACCTGGGCTTGGTCAGCATTCCCATTTCCAGCATCACTGGTCGTCAGTTTGTGGAGCAATGGTACCCCGTCATTCAGCCCAGCGCCCTGGCCAAGGGTGGCGGTGTTGGAGGGGGCAAAATCATCAACGCCTCCCTGCGGCTCAAGTCACGCTTTCAGACCATGAGCATCCTGCCGATGGAGCTGTATAAAGAGTTTGCAGAGTATGTGACCAACAACTACCGAACGCTGTGTGCCGTTCTGGAGCCGCTGCTGAGTGTCAAGAGCAAAGAGGAAGTGGCCTGTGCTCTGGTGCACATCCTGCAGAGCACAGGGAAGGCCAAGGTACCACTTTGTTTGAATAATGTTTGTTTGCATGTAGGCTGTTTAGTATGTTCCAAAGCCTAGTGAGCTGCCTAATCAGACAGCATTTTAAGACCTCATATATGTGCTCCTGACGTAAATTTGGCAACAAAATTTTGTGACAAAGAGAATCCCAGAATGTATTGTGCCAAACTGAGTTAAAGTAAATCCAATAGTTGATGGATGAGTTGAGAGAAATAGGTATTGTTTTGAAAAGTTATTTTCAGCCACCAATTAGATTCTTTCTGCTCCATGTAAAATATTTTGCCATGTTTAATTCCATAAATCAGAACGAAATTAACAGGAGACTGCTAATGACCTGCTAATGTTTGAGAAAATTATTGAAAAAATAAACTATAGAGTAAAATTTAATAATTTACCTAATATGTTTATATGTTGTGTAATTTTATGTTTGCATTTTGAAGAATCAAAATGTGTGTGCAACACATTACCATGTTTAAATCCATTAAATCAGAGAAAATGCAGAAAAGAAATGATGTGGACCTGCTAATATTTCATTTAATGTTAAAAACTATTGCACAAATAGTGTACTCTAATTAAAAATAGACCGTTTTATCTAATATTTTGGGTATTCACACAGTATTATTTATATATTATTATAGTATTTATTAATATTAACTTTTATTTGTATATATTTATTATATATTTATTTTATTTTAGTTTTAGGTTTATTAATTTATGTATTTTTGTCAATGCATTATTTTTTTATAAATGTTAAAAATATTTTTATTTTATTTTACTTTTATTAATTTATGCTATGTGTTTTTGTCTATTTTATTATTTTTATAAATGTTAAAAATATAATTTTTTTTAGATTTAGCAATGTCAGTACTTCAACTTAAAATGTAGTTTAATAGTTAACTTATTTCTCGTAGTTGCGAAGGCGATATTTCTCATTTTCATTTAAGGTTTACGTTTTTTATCTACTATTTATATTTTATTTCAACTTTATTTCAATTACCAAAGCAACTTTAAATAGTTGTAGTTTTTATGAACAATAACGACACTGTTGCTGTCTATGTAGAGCACTCCTAATCACGCACTTATTTGGTTCTGTCATGAATTGGAGACTGTCTCCATATGTCGACAGTAGACAACAAGGCAGCTATGTTTAATAATATGAAGGTAATTTTGAAGCGATTACAGATGTCTCTTCTTTTGCTCTGCACAAGGATTTTCTCTCAGACATGGCGATGTGTGAGGTGGACCGATTTATCGATCGAGAGCACCTGATCTTCAGAGAGAACACCCTGGCCACCAAAGCCATAGAAGAGTACCTCAAACTCATCGGACATAAGTACCTCAAAGACGTTTTAGGTGAGACTTCCTCAGAATGTTTGGAGAGTTGTTGTGGTTTCAGCTGCTGTATGTTCACATACTGTATTAATGGTCTCATCTGGATTCAGGTGATTTTATCCGCGCGCTGTATGAGTCAGAGGAGAACTGTGAAGTTGACCCAATGAGGACTCCACCTTCTGTGCTGGCCGAACATCAAGCCAACCTCCGGATGTGCTGTGAGCTCGCACTCTGCAAAATCGTCAACTCTCATTGGTTAGTTACAGAGCTGACATAGACCATCCTTCATGGGCCATTTTTAAAACGATGTGCCATCTGTAAAACTCGTGTTTAAAAATGCTGAAAAACTACAAGATGTAATGCAGTAATCAAATACATGACTACAGCACGTTTACGTATAAACAAACAAATAAATAAACAGCATGAATGATCCCTTACTGTTTTTTCCTGTTAAAAGTTAAAGTCTTCCTATTCACAATCTCTGTAAATGTTTTATTTATAAAAGATTTTAGCTTAAAATTTATGCTACTTTTTAAAAGTTTGGAATACTCTTTTTTACTGTTTTTGAAAGATGTCTCTTGTGCTCACCAAGGTTGCATTTATTTGATCAAAAACAAAGGAAAAACAGTAATATTATGAAATATTATTAGAATTTAAAACAACAGTTTTCTATGTGAATATATTTAAAAATGTAATTTATTCCTGTGATGCAAAGTTGAATTTTCAGCAGCCATTGTTACAGTTTTCAGTCACATGACCCTTCACAAATCATTCTAATAGGCTGATTTGCTGCTCAAGAAATATTTATTACTATTATTATCACTGAAATAAAGTTGTGCTGCTTAATATTTTTGCTATACACTACCAGTAAAAGTTTTATGTAAAAAATAAATAAATGAAAAAACACTTTCACTCCCCAAGGATGCATTGAATTTATAATTTTTTTAATAGAAATTATAATTATACAAAATATTTGTATTTCAAATAAATGTTGTTCGTTTGAACTTTCTAGTCATCCAAAAACAAACAAATAAATAAATAAATGTATATTTAATTAAGTGCACCACACCACTGGACAGTGAAAATTATGCTCAGTTATATATAATGAATGCTCTCAAAGATAAAGCTCGAAGAGCTCTATATGCAATCAAGAAAAAAATCAAAAATATTGAAATACCGCTTCCAATTTTAGGGCAGAATTAGCCCGTTTCCCATTGATTATAAATATACAAAAAAGATCCCTCAAATTTTGGATGCATCTAAAATCAAGTCCCACAGAATCGCTACATTTTAAAGCACTACAAACCCAAGAACTGAACCCTGAAAAGAGTCCACTCAGTCAGCTGGTTCAGAGACTTACTAACCTGACTAACTCTACTAACACTAACCAGTCTCAGACCAGCACTGCTTCTCACTCAAACATCAAAATAAATCATCATCAAACAATCTAAAAATATATATCTGGAACATTGGGATCAAGAAACCAAAACACAAAGTATATTACAACTCTATCGAACTATAAAATTAAAATATGAATTAGAAGAATATCTCCAGAGTGGTAGAGACACAAAGCAGAGATAGATCCTGACCAAGTACAGGCTCAGTGAGCACAGACTAGCCATCGAGACCGGCAGACACAGAAAGAGCTGGTTACCCAGAGAGCAAAGAGTGTGTGTTCACTGTGAGACAGGAGAGATCGAGACAGAGACACACTTTCTCCTTCACTGTTACCAATTTAAATCAATACAGCAACAAATTCACAAACATCATAAAGAACTTTACAGCCATGGCTGAAGAGGAACAAATAAAGATAATACTAGGAGAGGGACAGACAGCAGCACTGGCTGCGAGATACGTGTGGACGTGCCACAGCCTGAGAGACAGCAGGTGAATGTGTGTGTGATGTGTGTAACGTGTGTATTATGTCTGACCTCAGTGTGTTTCCCTACTGTCCACCACAGTGACCCTCAGCCTGTTTTTTTATTCTATTATTTTGATATTTTCATTGTTATTATATTTCTCCACATATATTTCAAGCTATTTTTTACAGTCGTGCCAATAAAGCAATATTGAATTGAATTTATACATTTAATTGTGCTATTTATATTTATATATATTTTTTTACAACTTTCGAGTTTTAAAGACAAAACTACTTTTTAATGATAGCTATGATTGGAGATCTCCTTAAAAATCTTTCTTAATATTGCATGATGAAATTTATATTAAATATTGAGAAAACTAATTGATAACAATTGACATTATCCCTCTTTATGAATTTTCAGCCTTTTTTATTTTAATATCTTGTACATTAAGGGACAGGAAAAATATGATATTGCACCAGCTGCTTAAATCTAAATGGAAATAATCTGTATTATTTGTTTCTCCCAGTGCGTTTCCAAGAGAACTGAAAGAGGTGTTTGCGTCCTGGCGTGTTCGATGCGCTGAGAGGGGAAGAGAGGACATTGCAGATCGACTGATCAGTGGTTCCCTCTTCCTGCGCTTCCTGTGTCCAGCCGTCATGTCGCCATCCTTATTCAACCTCACGCAGGAGTACCCTGATGAGCAGACTTCACGCACACTCACCCTCATAGCCAAAGTTGTGCAGAACCTTGCAAACTTCTCAAAGTCAGTACACACTTCTCTAAGGTCTTCTAACTTTATTACCATGTCATCATTTTCTGCTGTATTATGAGAGGACAGGAACTTGCATTCATGCTGGTCTTTTCAGCAGGGTAACCGTTCTGATTGGGGATGCATGATACATTTGGATCATATTGGTTATCAACTGATTTGATTTAATTTAATTTAATTTTCCACATTAGATATTCAATTTAGTATTTTCATTTTCCTCATTCTGATTTGAACTACATGATGTATTGGTACCATTTTATTTTATTATTTCTGCATTTTATTTTATTTTCCCTCATCGGATATTTATTTTGTACATTCTCATTTTCCCCATTCTGTTTTGAGATGCATAATATAATGGAACCAAACTAGTTGTCAACAGATTTATAATTTTTTATTTTATTTTATTTAAATATTTTTAATTGGTCATTCTAATTTTCCCTAATTTTATGTTTGGATTATATTTGCCATCAGTTGATGGCAAATATAATTTAATTTGATATTAAATTATATTTGATTTAATTAGTTTAAAGTGATAGATTTAAAGTAAATGACTTTAGTTTCTGGTGTTTTATTTATAATTTATTTTGACAAATAAATATCATGGTTACCGTAACAGCCAAAATTGAAATATCTTTGCATCCCTAATTGTGTTCATGATATTTGTGCTTTAAATTATATTCTTCCATCCAAACCAAGATATTAAACACTTAAATCTGGGACAGTCATCTTAACTTTAAGTGTACTCAAGGACAAGATGGTGATGGAGATCTCTTTACCCCCATAATTTAAACCAATTTTATGGGTTAAATTATGACGTTTGGGTTGTCGGCCCAGATCGTTAACCATTTAGCTATTACAAACTGTGCGGCCATTACTGATGATGATCATTCACATTATCATCATTATCATTGTCTTGAGCCCTGTGTCCTTATCGATTCTTCACTGTGTTACAGGTTTGGCAATAAGGAGGAGTACATGTGCTTTATGAATGAGTTTTTAGAGATGGAGTGGGGCTCCATGCAGCAGTTCCTGTACGAGATCTCCAATCTCGACAGTGTGAGCAACGCAGTTGCTTTTGAGGGCTACATCGACTTGGGAAGGGAGCTCTCGATCCTCCACAGTCTTTTGTGGGAAGTCATGGCACAACTAAGCAAGGTAGATGCTGTTTGATAATCTAGATGAAGATGAGTGTGATTGTGTACTTCCGTTTGTGATCGGTCATCAGTTTGGTCTCCTGTCTGTTTTACCGTGCCAAAGGACGCTATCATCAAACTCGGACCATTGCCCCGCCTTCTGAATGACATCAGCATGGCCCTTCGTAACCCTCACCTCCAGCGACAGCCCAGTCATCAGATGGACAGACCGCCTCCAGAGAGACAGACAGACAGGCTGCTCTCCAGGCCCAGCTTCAACAGGGGCATCTCGTCTGAGTTCCAGAACCTCATGATGAGGGACCTCAACAGGTATGCTATGTGTGTCACCTCTGCAGAAACTACTTTCCAAATCCTAGTGAGCTGCCTACTTAGTCCGTATTTTTAGTCACCTTAGCCAAACTTGAATCGAGGTGCAATGGGTGCTAAAAAAAAATTGAGAAAAGAATTGAGTTTTATTTTTTTACTATTTCATCCTGCTTTCTATTTTTAAACCATTTTATACTATTTTACAGAGACTCTTTTAATTATTAATATTGGTTTTAGTACAGTAACTATATAAAAGGCAATTATTTAATTTAGGAAACATGTTGTCTTTTATAATATCACATTTGTATTATATTTTATATAAAAACACATTTAAAATACAATGTTTGCATATTATAAAATATAATAAAATAATGTAAAAATGTATTTCATAAAAGAGCAAGAGTAGAAATATTATCTTATATAAAAACATTTTATTTTATTTTATTTTAAAATCTTTTATCACACGGTATAAAAACACATTTAAAATACAATAAAATAATGTAGACTATTGTATTTTAAAAATGGTTAAGAGTAGAAATATTTTTTATATATTTTAAATACATTTTGTTTTGTTTTGTATGGAGGGAAAAATCACTCAAAATGATATAACTAAATAAATGTTGAAATATATAAATAAATAATTAAATACATAATGAAATAATTAAATGCATAAATAAATCGTTAAATACATAACAAAATAATTAAATATATGAATAAATAGTTCAAAAAAATAATGAAATAATTAAATATATGAATAAATAGTTAAAAACATAATTAAATAATTAAATACATAAATAAATGCAGAAATTAATTAATTCTTTCATTCTTTATTTATGTATTTATTTGTTCATTTATTTATGTATTCATTCATTCATTTATTTATTTATTTGTTTATTTATTTTCTCCCTCCACATTTCATTTTCAGGGTTACGGTTCCTTTCAAACGCGATTTCTTTGGTCTTTCTAATTTAGGCGGCTTTTTCTTGTGCTTTAATACTGGCAGCGCAGCTGAACCGCGGCTTGTGTACTGTAAATACAGACCAGTATCATCAATTATGTCGTATTTTCCAGTGTTCTCCTCTGAACGATGTATGATATGGCCAGCATACTCTGTTGCGATGCGATGTGTGCCCCTCTTTAGGGTGACCATACCTGTCATTTTCCCATATTGCCTAAAATATGTAGGTTTTGGCTTTGTTTGCGTGTGCAGACCGATCGGTGTATGACATCAATGGTTCCTTATGCTTTCAAAACACTCTCGAGGTATTTTGATGTCAAACACTGATCGGTCTGAGCCGTGCCGCTTTAAGTCAAACACATTTTAATATTTGCATCGCTTTGACCGTAGATCCCACCTTCTCACACACACCATGATCGGTCAATTATGTATAATGCTTGCATGCTATTGGTCAAACTACTTTTCGATCATTACCTTCAGCAAGCACCAAAACAAAGCCAAAACTAATCCTGGCCGGGGCAGGGAAAAATAACATGCTGTATATAGGTAGTTTACATGATAAAAAGTACAAGTAACAAATGCCTCTAGTTTTATTAATTTAAACAGGCCTTTGAAGTTTGGGCAAAACCTTGTGGAAGTGATGTGTTTTCGTGCATTTAATTTTTTCATATGGTGATTGTGCATCATGAATTTGTCATTTTTTCAAGTTAATCAGGTCAATTTTGATCAAGAACAATACACTGTGGCTTTAATTCAGCATAAGCGGTGCAGCAAAATAGACTCGGCGCCGAAACTGCGTGCGGTGTGAATACGCTCTGTTTACACGTGCAGCCAACATCTCCCGGATATTTTCAACTTTAATTAAAATCAACGTTTTGATTGACAACTTCATCTGCAAGAGTCAACAACAGATCTTTTACTGTACCATACTCATAAAGCAGGAATTGTGTGCGCTCAGAACAAACTAAATAAATGTTCTCAGGTACGTAGAACAAAAAGAAGAAAGTTTTTAGTTCAATAGGTAGCTGAATTTGTCCGCACTCTGCAAAAAAAAAAAACTGACCAAAAAAGGTCTAGCAAAAATCCAATTATTTATTTTTCATATGCAAAAGTGAAAAAGTGACAAAAGTGCAAAATGTATTAAAACATTTCAGCCCATGCTTTCTTCAGTGCTCATTGCTCATTCAGTGCTTCAGTGAGCACTGACGAAAGCATGGGCTGAAACGTCTGCTCTCTGGTCTGTTTTTAATACATTTTGCACTTTTGCACTTTTGCTTATGAAAAATAAATAATTGGATTTTTGCTAGACCTTTTTTGGTCATTTTTTAATTTAATTTTTTTGGCAGTGTGCGGACAAATTCAGCTACCTATTGGACTGTACCATACTCAGCCATAGCTCGTGATGCGAAAAACAAGAAAAAAGCGCCTAAATTAGAAAGACCAAAGACATCGAGTTTGAAAGGTGACGCCGCCCACTGAGTGATGTGCCGACAACCGTAACCCTCAAAATGAAATGTGGAGGGAGGAAATAAAGAAATTAATGAATGAATAAATTAATGAATAAATACATGAACGAATAAATAAACGAACAAACTAATAAATACATAAATAAATAAAATGAATAAATGAATTAATTAATGTTTATATACTTATTTCTGCATTTATTTATGTATTTAATTATTTCAATATGTATTTAACGATTTATTTATATATTTCGACATTTATTTAATTATTTAATTTTGAGTAATTTGGCCCTCCATAGTTTTGTTTTGTTTTCAAAATATTTAATCGTGCATTCTCATTTTTATGGGAGGTATTTCAGTATAACTTTTAGATATTTTTCCTGTCACTTAAAATGAATCTTTAAAAAAGACTGATATCATTGTTAAATGTAATATTAAGAAAATATTAAAATATATATATTCTTTTCATACTGTATTTTACTTTCATACTGAAAGCAGGGCAATTATTGTTAACTAAAACCATATTTTTTTTTATAACTTGAAACAAAATCAAGAATCAAGAATAATAAAAATATCACGTCATATGGCTCGTTAGGTTTTGGAATTGAGCTCAAGTGAATGTCTTAAGGAATATTGCTGGTAGAGGAAATGAATGTGGGTATGATTTTCCATGTTAACTTTCTTATATCTCACATAGTTCAGTCGAGATCACTCGCCTGCCCTCTCCAACCTCTGCCATGTCCAGTGGCGGCGCCCCTCCGCCCCGGGCCGGAATGGGGGGGTTTGCGGACCGCGATCATCCTCACCGAGCCTCATCTAAAGAAGTTTTCTATGTCGCCCGTCCCCCGTTGGCCCGCTCCAGTCCAGCGTACTGTACTAGCAGTTCTGATATTACTGATCCAGACCCAAAGGTAAGTCCCATAGAGCAGTGCTTCTGATAGGGTGGGGGGTGCCCCTTTCATTTAGAAATCTTTCATGACTATGGTCAGTGCT
The DNA here is from genome assembly GCF_936440315.1 of Barbus barbus. Taxonomy (NCBI): domain Eukaryota; kingdom Metazoa; phylum Chordata; class Actinopteri; order Cypriniformes; family Cyprinidae; genus Barbus; species Barbus barbus. The sequence continues at coordinate 26,356,297 of NC_136749.1, forward strand.
GTCTGGTCCGAATTGTCATGTGAATAACAGCTCGCTCCCTAGCACACGTTTCACCAGCTTTTCTGAGGGTTGGCTTTGTTCCTGTGGGAGAAGGAAGCGCCACTGACCTGCTTACTGCAGAGTCAAATACCATCCAAGCATGGAAAGAGGGCTACGAGATGATGTGGGTGCATAGAGATTCTTTACCTTAATCTTGCATCACCTTTTGGGATTCAGGGTCCTGACATAAAATTAATAGTTCACCCAAAAATTTTAATTCTGTGAGTATTTACTGCAAAATTGCACCACATGCATTTTTTGTAGTGACCGATGCTGTTGAAAAAGCACTATAAAGGTAGTCCATATTATTTGTGCACTATATTCCAAGTCTTCTTAAAATTGACGATTTAACAGATTGAATTAAAAATATAAATAATTAAATGCAAAAGTTACCTGCCATGTTAGTTTTTGCCTCAAACTGATGCACAGTGCCATTTTTTTATTTAATTTGGCTTTTGCAGTCTATTTCAGAGGTACTTTAGTTTTAAAATGTACATTTTTATAATTTTTTTATTTTGTTACAAAGGTTTCGAATTCAGTTAAATTACATTTTCTCATATAAAAGCAGTTGGAAATTATTTCTTGTTATATTATATAATTGTAAAAAAAAAAGATGAATTATATTATTTAAATATAATATATAGAATATTATATTTTATAAATTAAATATAATTTTATTTGACATTATTACTCAGACAAATTTTGTTGTCTTTCTAAAAATGATGTATAAGTATAATCAGCAAATTATATATGACTTTTTTCAATGGAAATATTTTACACAAACAATAAACGATGAAATAATGACATTTAAATTTAAATTAAGGGAATTTACATTAATTGTATAAAAAAAGTAAATGAAGTAATATGAACTACTTTTATGGTGTTTTTTTTATTTTGAATTCAGTTAAATTCATTTTTCTTAAAAGATGATGCTAATTATTTGTTAACACTGTTGAAATATTTCAACAATTATATATTATTACTAGGACAGTTGGGTGTCTTCTTTATTTTAATTCTTATATATATATTTTTTTTTTTAAATATTATAAATTTCATGTCAAACAAATTATAGAGTATCATCAGTAATTTCAATGTGATTTTTAAAATGGAAATTTTTTACACTTTTTATGGTGTTTTTTTGTTGTTGTTGTTCATTTTGAATTCAGTTACATTAATTTTATCCCGTAAAAGCTGACTGTAATTATTTATTTGCATTATTTAAAGATTATGTATTATATTATATACTACTGTATATTTATATAATCAAAAATCTTGACATTATTCCTAGAAACTTTACTAGACCTACTAGACTTTTGTTTTGCATAAAAAGCAAAGGAATATAAATATGGCAGCATATTTTCAAGCATAAAAATTTAACAGCATATTTGTTTTCAACAACTTTAGTAAATAATGACAGAAATTAAATTTTTGGGTGAATGATTTCCTTTTAACCCTCAAGTTAATACACACACGCTGTCAAGCCACGTTCATATTCGGCCACACCTGCTGCGCACGGCAGGTATCTGCAGCGTTCTCGCCCCTAGGTTCTGCTGTAGGTGTTAATGAAAATGTTTCTATGATGGACCTCCAGGACTCAAGAATGAACAGCGTCTCTAACCTGCAGTCTATGGGGGACATGCTCAACTCTTCCCAGGCCTCGATTGCTGGCCTCGGCAGCTACGGTGGGCTCGTGGGCTTGGGAGGAGGACTCGGTGGCCAGCTGCGCGCCGGAGGGCGCATGTCGGCCGGATCTGGGGGTTCCAGCATATCTGGAGGTCTGAGGTTGAACCAGCTGAGCCAGATGGGAGCCACCACCGACTCGCTGTCCCAGCAACAACAGCAGCAAGCCGCCGCGCTCCGCTACCCCCTCTCCTTCCAGAACCCTCTGTTCCACCTGGCTGCTGACGGCCCTCAGCTTCACCACCAGCACAGTCGAGCTCAACCTCCTCCTCCTCTCCTGCTGGCCCCAGAGCCGGATGGCTCTCACCCCACTTACATCCCGCAGTTCGCCCACGGCGGCTTCTCCCGCAGCGAGGACCTCTCCACACTCAGACCCGGCCCTCATCTGGGTCAGCCGAGCATTATTCACTCCCACAGCTACAGCGACGAATACAGCCGCCATAACCAGAGCGAATACGGCCGACGCCAGCTCTCCATGCACATGCAGGTATTTTCTTGACCAGTTTTAATGGCTTTTGCATCATTTTGATCTTAAAGTACAACTTGTTCCAAAATAATATGGTGCTACCATGGGCAAAAGCCACAAAAAAGCTCATGATGAGCACCTTTCTTTATCTAACTTTCGAAAGACTTTTGAAAGAGTGTCATTTTGATATAGAATAGTATAGAAGTTCTTCAATGCAAAAAATTATTTCTAATGCAAATATGTAAACATTCTTAAATCAAGATACATTTATTTGACTTAGAGCCAGTTTTACTAACACCTTGCGTCAGCGCAAACCATCTTCAAACCACGTTAAACTAGTACTGTCAGGATTTACTAAAGATGTGCAGTAACGAATTAGCACTGAAAAGGTGTGGACACAGTTTTTTTTTTTTTTTGCAACTGACCTTATTGCGTATGCATTTGTAGGAGTTTCCCTTTCAGATGCAAACTTTATGGGACCATCATCAGATCATCATAAAATGAGAAATGGGATACACTATGGTCCTCACAAAAAGCCCACATCAAGTGTGACATTTGGGACAGTTATATTTTTGGAAACTTTCGGTTCCATTGTCCCATTGTCCATCCCCCTTAAAAAAAAATAAAATATATATATATATTTTGGCAAGGAACCAAAACTCAGGTGACAGTAGTAGTGGACAAAAGGGACCAAAGAAGTTAAACGATAAACATCATAGATTCATAAACTTTTGTTGGTCACAGATCTTATTTAATCCAAAAGCAAATGGAAATATCCTTTGGGAACTTGGGTGATGCTGCCTTCGGTTTATTCACTCCTGCATCATTCCATTGTGTTTTATTTTTATTGCACTTAATGAATTTAGTACTTATTGTATGGGATTTCTGGGTAAATTGATTTAGAGATGAGTGGTGTTATTTAAGCATGTGTCTAATGACCAGGAGCAGCAGCAGATGGCAGGCATGGCATCTCAGACCGGCACATCTCACTCATCGCTCGCCACGCCTCCTTCCACCGTTCAGCCTGTCCGTCAAAGCTCCATGGCTCCTCCCACGCAGCGCATGACATCGCAACCCTCGCATCAGCTTTCCGTGAGTTCTGCCGCCGCCGCCGCTCCTGCGGGCAAAACCAGGCCCCAGAGCGGAAACCTGCTCCAGTCCCCAGAGTCCGGCTTCGGGGGCCGGCAGCAGGGCCCTCGTCAGCAGCTGTCCGTCAAAGACAGCACCCCACCTGGCCTGCCGCATCAGCAGAGCTCCACCAGAGAGAGCCAGGGATCGCAGGGCTCTCAGGGCGGAACGCCGCAGTCCACACAGCAATCCAAATCACATCAGGAACGCCAGCAGATCCAGCAACAGCATCTGCTCAAGCCTACCATGAGCAAACAGGTGTTCCAATCAGAATCCATTCTTCACTCTCCCTGCTGTCAAACGTGTGCTTTTGTCTAGTATTTCTTCTTTTGTGTGTGCGATCTCTATACATTTATTTATATGGAAAATATTTGGGATTTTTTTATTTTTTTTATTAAAGCTTTAAAGTATAATGGGCAATACTTTAGCAAATTATTCAGTTTCCTTTAAAAAAAAAAAAACAGCAATATTTTATCACATTAAAAAAATGAGAATTTTGTTAAGGTGGCAACATCAAACTTGAACACCTTACTTTATAGTAAATATAGCTAGTAAAGCAAACGGATGCCACAATTTACCCATCTAAAATGCAGTTATAAATGTGGTTATATTAAATAAATATTTATATATTAATAAATATTTATTTCGCTATAAAAAAGATAAAATAACACAGGGAGTTTTCACAATTATTATTTGCTGATTTTAATAATATTTTGGATGTTTATTAAAACCATTTAACGGATAGTATCTTGTTAGTTATAATTTTTACAAATTCTAATAAAAACTTTTTGACCCAATATTTATTACTCGCAAAAATGAGAATCTCTGTAACACTTTAAAACTCCTTATATTTATAATAAATACACATAGTAAAACAAACAAAAAACGCTACAATTTATTAATCTGAATGAATAACAGTAATCTCATTATTTAAATAAGTATATATTTTGCTAAAAAAAATTGAAAAAAAATGCTACACAGGGACTATTGTTGTGCAGATTGTAGAGAAAAATCTGGTAAAATTTGTTAAATGGAGCTGAAAGGAATATACTTTAATTGGTAGTAGCGTAAAAAAATTAACCAGCATACTTAATATTTTAAAGACATTAATACTTTTATTTAGCACACATTAAAATGATCAAACACGACCATAAATAAATGTGTAATGTTACTAAAGATTTGTATGCTTTTCTTTTGAACATTCTATTCATCAATGAATCCTGAAAAAATGTATCAGTTTTCACAAAAATATTAAGCAGCAACAATAAGCTTTCAACACCGATAATAATAAGAAATGAGCAGCAAATCAATATACTAGAATGATTTCTGAAGGATCATGTGACACTGAAAATTCAGCTTTGCATCACAGGAATAAATGACATTTTATGATATATTCAAATAGAAAACAGTTAATGATGATAATAACTGTTAGTAATAATATTACTGCACACTATTGTTTATTTACTGCTGATTTGAAAAAAAAAGTAGCTTGGTGAGCATAAGAGATTTCTTTTAAAAACATAAAAAAATCTTACCCCAAACCGTGTAGTGTACGTATCAAAGATGCAACCCAAATGTCTTTTTCCACACTTTCATGATCTTGTGTTCTTTTCCTCAGGGCTCTTCCCAATCTCCATCTACTTTCAACCCCACGATCCCTGCCTCTGAGCGAACGGTTGCCTGGGTGTCCAACATGCCCCATCTTTCTGCTGACATAGAGAGTTCCCGCATCGACCGAGAGGAATACAAACTCAAGGAGTATTCAAAGAGCATGGACGAGTCGCGGCTGGACAGGGTGTGTTTCTCTCTTACTCTACTAGGTTTATTCTATTCATACCAACAGATGATGTCATATTAGTTGTGATGTGAATATTGTGAGCTTTGAATTAGAATCACTTTAGAGGGAATTAAAGAGATAGTTCACCCCATTTACTCACAGAATTTGCGACTGTTTCTCGGTCCAAACTCGAGCTTGATTCCCCCTCTGTCCCTGTGTAAATGTGTCACAAGCCTCTCAGTTGTGTATCCCACCTCAGCGGAACAAGTGTCAAGGAAATGCATATCATATCTTTCACCTCTGCAGCAGATGGTGCTGGCAGCCTCATTTATGCATTATTTAAATATCAAATGAGAATGAGCAGGTTTTTGCAGTAAACAGACTTCAAGAGAGAGCAGCATGGGCTTTCAATCACTATGTCCTGGCTGCTCTTGGAAATTTGTGTAGAGGTGACACGCAACCGCTTTTCATTGTTTCACATTGTGCTTGTTAAAGGACAGTTTCATCTTCAGCTGTGAATCAGCATTTTTTTTTAAACATTTTCTCATTCCCGTGTGGTTTGGAAGGAGAATTGGCTCATTTGCATTGACTGCAGTTGCCCACCTAGGCAACGTTTTCATGCATGAATTACATGTTCCTTGAGGAAAAGTTACAGGGGGCAAAATCACGCTTGCTTGCCAAATTTTTGCCAAAATCTGAAAGTTGCTCATTACTGGCAAAAACACACTGTTCTGAAAACAGCTGAGCTACAAACATATGAGTCATTATTTACTCACCCTGATGCGGTTCTAAACCTGTACGACTTGCTTAGTCTGTGTTTCTCACAAAACATGAATTTTTGAAGAATGTCGTGCCCAGGATATCCTTATAAAATGTCCCTTTTATATTCCACAGAAGAAAGAAAGGAAGTAAATGACCCCCACTTTTAGTTTAGTGTATCACCAACGCTGAACATTAGTACTTTATTACCTTTTACTACTGTTTTATTACTTTTTTGCATATTTTATTAATATTTTGAAAGTTTATTAAATACATTTAATAGATAATATCTTGTGTAATTTTGACAACTTATGTTTATTTTTAATACTTTTGTTTTATTCATACTTAATTTTTTGCGTTATTTTAGTTTTATTATTTTACTTTTAAGACTCTTAATATTTTTCTGCAGATTTTAATTATATTTTAAATGTTTATTGATGCCATTTAATGGACAAAGTTATTCAATTATTTTAAACTATTTCTGATACTTTTATTTAGTACTTTTGTTTTTTGTTTTACTTTTAATTAACTTTTATACTTTTATTTTTGAATGCTTTTAAATTACCATTTTTATCGAACCTTTATTTTCAGATTTGAATAGTACTGTGAACATTTAAAGCCTTTATTAAAGCCTTTTAATGGAATGGATCATTCTAATTTTCAAAAACTATTCAATGTTTTAGCGTTTTTACTTTAATTGAATTTTTCTGAATTAATTTTTATTTAATCGATATGCAATGTTTCACTTTTATTGAATTACCTTTTAGTACACTGTAAAAAGTGATGCTGGCTTAAAAAAAATTTAGGAAACCCATTGCCTTCAAATTATTAAGTAAATAATAATAATAAAAAAAAAAAAAAAAGTTGTGACAATTGTTACGTAACGTCTCTCTGAGGGAACACAGGACTCGGGAATTCGACGAATTGAAGATTTAATGAAGAGCAGAGAATAAACGTTTCCAACAAAGGTTACCAAATGATATAACGTTAGTTTACTTTAAGACACGACGAAGACGACTACTGAACTCGAGGCTTATAAAGAACACAAACTAATGAGGAAACAAGATGATTAATACAAGACAGGTGAATGGAATAAACGACGATTAACTAATGACAGGAAACCGACCAAATAAGGACAAACAGGAACTAAACTGAAACCAAACCGTGACAGCAATTCACTTAACTTATTAATCTCATTATTAATAATTTTAAGGCATCGGATTTCCTCAATTTTTTTAAGTTAAGTCAACTTATCACTTTTTAGAGTGATAAGAAGCCTATTTATGAAATATTGTGTCATCAAGCAGCACGCAGACTCAACCAGAGTTGAATTTTAAATTTAGTTTTTTTGTTTAGTCAACTAAAATATTCCAGTTGTCCCTTAAATTAACATTGAGTATCTTCAAATTTCAAGTTGACTAAACTAAAAATTTTAAGTCAGCGGGGTAACAAATGATTTTAAGTTGAAACAACTTTTTGAAACTTTTTTTTTACTCACTCGCCAACCTATACTGTCTCAACGAAGTCTTCAAGATGAAGGTAACATCTGCTGTGATAACACGCCGGCTGTCCTCCTCTCTCCTCTGGACGCAGGTGCGTGAATACGAGGAGGAGATCAACTCTTTGAAGGAGCGTCTGATGATGTCTCACCACAAGCTGGAGGAGTACGAGAGGAGGCTGTTAACTCAGGAGCAGCAGACCAATAAAATCCTGCTGCAGTATCAGAGCCGACTGGAGAACAGCGAGAGGAGACTGAGACAGCAGCAGATGGAGAAAGACAACCAAATTAAAGGAATTATTGACAGGTAATATGAAAAAAAAAAGAGGCTGGAGAAACGGTGGTTACATGATCACACTCGCTGTGTACTTATACTTCGGTTCCTTCTAAGTTCACAAAGACCCCTTATCGAATGCTGTTTAGAAAAAGTGGCTCGAAAAAGTATTTATATGTTTATAGTAAATCAAACTTGATTGTCTGAATGTCAATCAAAATATAGCACAAGCACGCCTTTCAAGCAAAGCATTTCACGAAAAGTGATAAAAAAAATTATACAATAAAGTTAACTATAAGAAGACTCTTATGCTTATTAAGGCTGCATTTATCTTATCAAAAATACAGTCAAACAGTAATAATGTAAAATATTATTCAAACTTTTTTGTTTTGTATTTTAAATTATGTTCAAATGTAATTTATTCCTGTGATCATAGCTGAATTTTCAGCATCATTACATTAGTGTCACGTGATCCTTCAGAAATCCTTCTAATATGCTGATTTGCTGATCAAGAACCATTTATTACTGCTTCCTTTATTTTGTGGAAACTAAGATACATTATCCATTTGTTTATTTAGAACAGCATTTATTTGAAATAGAAATCTTTGGTAACATTATAACTCGATTTTGATCGATTTAATGTATGCTTGCGTAATGCTTGAATAAGTATTCATTCAAATTTTAAGTCATTTTATTAACATTTATTACATTTTTCAAATATTTTAACTACATTTTAATGAACACAATTTGCATTATTTGATATATTGTTTGATATTTAGACCATTTTTTAGAATGATGCAGGTGTCCAAATACTTTTAGGGTCACTGTATATGTTTTAGACATTTTATAAGGGGTTTTCTAAAGCGTGTCATTTATGTTGAATTGGGCCACTCTCATAGTAGTTTGACATGGATGGACATCTCAGTCTTGTAATTGTCATGCTGTGTCTCCTCACAAAGCTACTTTTAATCGATGAACTGGGTTGATTTCCTTCCTGTTGTTGTTTTAGTTTGTTTCATTTCATCGTTTTTATTACTGTGTTATTTGGATTCTTTTCAGCTTTGTGAATCTACAGAGACCCATCTTCCAATATTTAGTTTCAGTGTTATAAATGACATCACCCCAGCCATTGGTTGATGAAATGATGATGTAACTTCCTGTAATGCAGCACTTACCGCATATTGTGTGTCACAGAGTATATTGCTATTTCAATCCAATTCTAGGAATGAAGACATGGAATCAAGACACTCAGATGATGAAGGGAGACCTGGTTCTTACTCCCAAAAGGGCATAAAAATATAAATCATCAAGTCTCTTCCCTCCTTGACGTGTATTAGTGCAAGCCCTTACCGGAATGAGCTCAGGATGAACGGGATGTTTGTAATGGAGGCATAAATATTTGTAGTTTTAAGCACTGCCGTCTGAGGAAACAAGTTTGACATGGACAGATTGTGCTGTTGGAGTTGCTTTATGAATTGCTAATGTTTAAATAACTTGTTGAGAATGAAAAATTGCCATTTGCGAAAGCTCTCTCAAGGATCGGTCATCCATTAATAAAAATTCTGTGATTTTTTTTTTTTTTTTTTTTTTTTCACCCTCATGCCGTTCTAAACCTGTATGCTATTAATTTTTCAGTGGAACACAAAAAGAAAAGAAATGGTCAAATATAAAATAAATATAATTAATTAATAATAACAATCAATAAATAAATAATATAGAAAAAACGTAATACAGGTTTAAGAACGAGATGGAGTGTAAAATATTTCAGCATATCTGCAATAATAATGTTTTCTTCTTCAAAAAGCCTTTCTTTGCCTTCTACCTGTTTATCTTGAAAACAAGGTGCTGGCGATTTCTCTTCCAAATAACCATCAATGATTGTAGCAGAGCCTCTTCTCGAACCGTCTCTTCCTGAACTGCCTGTTCAAGCTTCTCTGCTGCACTTCTCTCTTCACTGTGTTCTGGAACATACTGTGTGATGAAAGTGTCTTACACATCAGAACAGATCATATGTCAGATGTTCATGTTCTCCATATCTCTATGTGCTATCACAAGAACAGCGCTCTCATGTGTCAACCGCTCCTCATCACATTTGGCTTTCAGTTGTTCAGGCCTTGCGGGAATATCAGTTTCAGCGGCAAGAGCAAGCATTCTTAATATGCATTGCTTATATTCCAACACAAGCCTCATATATGATTCCTAATATTTAAATTCATGGCTTAATCTCACAAAACCAGGTCAAGGTCATGTTTCACTCCAAAATAAAAAGAAAATTATTAAAGGCAGCACAACAGAAACAAAGCTGTACATTAATAAATCATTTAAACATTGCTTTTATGGTATAATAATTTATAAATGCATTTTTAGCTAAATTATTTAAAGTATTTATTATATCCTTTTTTATTATTTATATTAAATTTATTTTTATTTTTTAACTGCAATGCATAATATTAAAACATATTTATTTGTAATTGTAATTTATATATATATATATATTAGTGGTGTCAAATGATTAATCGCATCCAAGATAAAATTTTTGTTTACATAATATATGTGTGTTGTGTATATTTATTATGTGTATATAAATACACACACATACAGCATATATTTAGAAAATATTTACATGTATTGACATGTATATATTTATATTCATATAATTTATATCATAATTCAATATATTATATATATAAACGTAATATATTTTTCTTAAATATATACATGCATGTGTGTATATTTATATATACATAATAAATATACACAGTACGCACATATATATATATATATATATATATATATATATATATATATATATTATGTAAACAAAAACTTTTATTTTGGATGTGATTAATCGCGATTAATCATTTGACAGCATTTAACATATATGTAATATATAATATATATTGTGCTGCCTTAATTTATGCTTTTTTATTAAGTAAATGTAAAAACGTTGACAAAATACAAAATGGGCTTCATTTGCTTTATGCTAAATATAATATTTTTTTCTTTTGATTTTGAGGTGAAATATGACCTGGATTTGTTTTCACCTTTACAGAGAAATATTAACACAACAAACCAGTGTTATGTTTCATGTGCAATATCAAGACGATGCAGTATAAAATATTAAACATGAGGTAAGTGAGTTGTGATACAGGCACTTTTTGTGAAGGTGCTGTTTGTGAAATAAACGTAGAGATATGAATTATAGATCAAGAAACATAAATACTGAATTAATTTAGGACTGAAATTACAGTATTTTTTGCAATGTGATGTCGATACCAACAATAACTGGAATGTTTGCACTGAAAAAAGGCCTTTTTTAAAGTCTTTTTGTTTTTCATTGTTAGCCTTTCAAATATCGATGTATAAAAATGAGTGTATTAAAGATTCTATACAATTAGAAACCAATAACAAAGATATTGCTTACCTATAAATTCTTTTAAAAGCTATTTATTCATAAATATAGAGCATAGATAATATATATTCTGTATACAAGATATATATTTCATTCTTGTAGCCAAACTGTGTACAATAAATATGCCTTGATAATGTAGCAATGTTAAATAGCACAATTAAGTTTTATTAACGATTCCTTTTCATGACCCTTCTGACCTCTGCTTGTGAAATGTGTCTGACCCCATGACCCTTTGTCTGACCTTTGTTAATAAAAAAAAAAATCATGTTGATGTGAAAGACATGAGCGGACTTGAAATAAAATGGATTTTTTTTTAGGAGTCCCGAAGCACTTATTTAGTCTTTTCTGTTTGTTGTTGTTTTTTTATTACTTTTTGCATTTCGATTTTGTATAAGCATATATGTACATTTATCAATGGAATAAAATATCCAATCACATTGTTTTAAACCTAAACTGTGGAATTCATTATTTACTTATGCTAAAGACGTGCTGCAATGAATAAATGTACCGTTCATGAATATTTCATATCAGTATACATCAAAACAATGAAACCTTTCATATTCAAACCAAATGCATGTATTTAATATCAACTGTCCTGTCATGTACTCATATTGTCTTGTCAACATATATCAAAGCAAACATCACAAGACACATGATTCCTTACAAAGCCATTGTTCAGTTGATAATCGCCTATTAAAGTGGTTTGTTCTGCCTCCACTTGTACCTAAAAACAGTATCTGATGCGATTTCCAGAGAGGAAATATTCATGTGGGGATATGAAAAAATCCCTGTTTGTGTATAAAGTCGAACATCACTTTAATGCGCGCTGGCGGCCACTTCAATGGCGTGTAATTGCTGAAATAAGCTGCCAGTAAGAGCGGCAGCCGTCGATAGAAGCTGCACAACGTGGCCCATTTTCATTTATCAGCTCCCTTATTCCCATGGGATGATGGAAATATGTCATTATATGACATAATGTGACATATTTTTGATGGAATTTCTCACAGTAGGCTTTCCAGATTGGCCAAACTTCTACAGTCAAAGCTTCTATCAATGATATTTCTGGCTGATGAACACTTATGTCGGATCTCAATAATGTCTGTGTGCTTTGGAACTAATAATGTCTCTCTCTTTCTCGTCCTTTCTCTCTCCTTCGCTTCCTTGTTTTCCGTGAAGACTCATGGCTGTGGAAGACGAGCTGAGGGGAGGGGTGGTGCCTGAGCAAAAACCCAGGATGTTCGCAGACCAGGTCTGTGGTCTTTTTCTGGATCTCTCCTGTCTGTTGTTTGCGTGTCTGTTCATCTGTGTTTATGTCGGAATGTCTTTGCCTGTTTGCTCTGCCTGTCTGAACGCTTTACAGGACTGATTTCCATCTCTGATGTATGATGATTTGTAGGTCAGAGCTCACAGATCACAGATTCGATCCACTTGAGGAAGAGTAGCACTGAATTCTGATGCTGATGCTAAAGCTGAACTATCCCAGAGGAAGGTTTTATTGCACAGAGGAGGCTAAAAGGGGTCGTGTCAAGAGGAATCAACTTTTCCCTTCCCTTGATAAGAATTCAGAACTCTAACTTTAAGTCTTCTCTAGTCCAAAAAAAACGTTTTATATTATTATACACTTGTGTTCAAAAGTTTGGACTCTGTAAGAAAGAAATCTTTTATACTGCTCACCAAGGCTGCATTTTATTTGTTCAAAAATAGAAATTAAACGAAAAATATTGGTAATATTGGGAAATATTATTACAAATTATTACAATTTAAAACAACTCTTTTATATTTTAATATATTTTGAAATGCAATTTATTTCTGTGATGAAAAGCTGAATTTTCAGCATCATTACTGCAGTCTGCAGTGTCACACGAACCTTCAGAAATCACACTAATATGCTGACAAAACATTTCTGATTATTATCACTGTTGAAAATGTTTTTTCTGCTTAATTTTTTTTGTGGAAAACTTTTTTTTTTGTGATTCTTTGATAAGCTTTTATTCAAAATAGAAATATTTTGTAACATTATAAATGTCTTCACCATCAGTTTTGATCAGTTTAATGCATCCTTGCTATTAGTTAGTTAGTATTAATTAATTTATTTTTTTAAATACAAAAATAAAAAACACTTGCTGACCCCAAATGTGGAAAAAATGTAATAATAAAAATATCTATCTGAGATATGACCCCTATAATAGAATTCTTAATTATGCTTTATTTAGGTATTATTAAGATGTTTCACCTAAAATACTAAAATATATTATTTGCTTTTGATGAGAAATGTCATACAGAGTTCATACAGAGATTTCTGAGATTTGATTAGAGATTGGATATCTTGGCGAATCTGAGCACAGTTTGAGACAATGTTGAGATTTCTTGTGAAACTCTTGTGATTATTAGGGTCTTTTTCTCAGGCCAGGCTCTCCATTTAATCTTCTTGCTGTCTAGGAGAAACATTTGAGACATTCTAAAAATATTTCTAATGGGATAATAAAAAAATACAAATACATAATTGCATAATTCTTGCATTTTTGAAACATCAATTGCTCAGTGTTCCTTTACCTCAAGTGGAAAGATATGTAGTCAAGCATTAAACTGCAGTATCTCCTGTAGGGACATCAAATGCTTCATGTTTCTTTCCATGCGTCATCCCTCGCTTCTTTTTTATGCTTTGATTTGTCATAAATGGTGCATCGCTATACTCTTATGTTACAACAAACACCAAATTCTCAGCAGTTCCAGTCTGTGCACACGTCACTCGACCGCTCTGAGCTAACGCTCCAGCTGGATTTAAATCGACTTCCGATGTGACTTTGAAAAGGAGAAAATCAATAAACCTGTTTCTGACAAGATAAGATAAGATAAAACGAGTGAGCTGCTGCACGTATAACTGAGGGATGAGGAAAGCTGCTGAGTGGACAGAACCGCAGACACACGTTCAGCGCAGTCAGCACAGATTCTCCTGCAGAATACAATTAGCGTGTGAAAGAAAAGCTCAGGTGGGTATCAGAAGATGTTTGGAAGAGACGAGACTGCAGGAGTTCCAGAAAGAAACATATTTTTAACATCCCTTTAACACATTTAGATTGCCCAAATGAAATGTGGGAGGGATTCTGTCTGGGTCTTATAACATCCTTTATTTTGATAAGTTAAATCATAAACATTTAATATTAATAATTAATATGATGTTATTAATTTAGTTAATAAGGTAAAGAAAGTTTTTTTATAAAACACATATACATATTACATATTTGTATTTCTTTACTTCATAATAAACATTATTTAAATAAAATGACTTCCATTTTTCACTGCCAGTCAAAAGTTTTTGCTAACCAAAGCTGCTTATTTGAGCTGTAATATTGTGGAATATTATTATTAATTAAAATATTTTCTATTTTATTATATGTTATGTATATTAAAATATATTATATACAGTGGTGTGAAAAAGTATTGGCCCCCTTCCTGATTTAAATTTTTTTTGCATGTTTGTCACACTTTAATGTTTCAGATCACCTAATTTAAATATTAATCAAAGATAACACAAGTAAACACAACATGCAGTTTTTGAATGAAGTTTTTTATTATGAAGGGAAAACAAAATCCAAACCCACATGGCCCTGTGTGAAAAAGTGCTTGCCCCCTAAACCTAATAACTGGTTGGGCCACCCTTAGCAGCAACAACTGCAATCAAGCGTTTGCGATAACTTGCAATGAGTCTGTTACAGCGCTGTGGAGTTATTTTGGATCATCTCATCTTGGCAGAATTGTGGTAATTCAGCCACATTGGAGGGTTTTCGAGCATAAACCGCCTTTTTAAGGTCATGCCACAGCATCTCAATAGGATTCAGGTCAGGACTTTGACTAGGCCACTCCAAAGTCTTCATTTTGTTTTTCTTCAGCCATTCAGAGGTGGATTTGCTGGTGTGTTTTGGATCATTGTCCTGCTGCAGAACCCAAGTTCGCTTCAGCTTGAGGTCACGAACAGATGGCCGGACATTGTCCTTCAGGATTTTTTGGTAGACAGCTGAATTCATGGTTCATTTAATCACAGCAAGTCTTCCAGGTCCTGAAGCAGCAAAACAGCCCCAGACCATCACACTACCACCACCATATTTTACTGCTGGTATGATGAAATGCTGTGTTACTTTTACGCCAGATGTAATGGGACACACACCTTCCAAAACGTTCAACTTTAGTCTCGTCAGTCCACAGAGTATTTTCCCAAAAGTCTTGGGGATCATCAAGATGTTTTCTGGCAAAACTGAGACGAGCCTTTATGTTCTTTTTGCTCAGCAGCGGTTTTCGTCTTGGAACTCTGCCATGCAGGCCATTTTTGCCCAGTCTCTTTCTTGTTGTGGCGTCTTTTGTGACCTCTTGGATGAGTCGTCGCTGCGCTCTTGGGGTAATTTTGGTCGACCGGCCACTCCTGGGAAGGTTCACCACTGTTCCATGTTTTCGCCATTTGTGGATAATGGCTCTCACTGTGGTTCGCTGGAGTCCCAAAGCTTTAGAAATGGCTTTATAACCTTTTCCAGACTGATAGATCTCAATTACTTTCTTTTTCATTTGTTCCTGAATTTCTTTGGATCTCAACATGATGTGTAGCTTTTGAGGATCTTTTGGCCTACTTCACTTTGTCAGGCAGGTCCTACTCTTGATTGCGAACAGGTGTGGCAGTAATCAGGCCTGGGTGTGGCTAGAGAAACTGAACTCAGGGGTGATAAACCCCAGTTATGTTTTAAATATATTTAAATAAATATATTTAAATGTGTTTGATGATCTGAAACATTAAAGTGTGACAAACATGCAAAAAAAAAAAAAATCAGGAAGGTGGCCAACACTTTTTCACACCACTGTATTATGCAATTATTATTTTATCTATTATATATTATATATTATACAATAATATATTATAAAATAATATTATATTTATATAATTGTTATTTAAAAAAATATTATAAAATAAATTATTTTATATTGCGATATATAATTGTAATATATTAAATATAAGTTATTCCTGATTTCTTTATGAATTAATTGTTATTATTTTTACTTATTATCAGTTATTTATGGTGTTCAATTATTATTTATGGTTCTTATTATTGTCAATGTTGGGGAAAAAAATCATGTTTTTTCTGCATCATGTGAGTAATGGCTGCAGAAAATTCAGCTTTGCATCACAGAAATAAATTACATTTTAAAATAAAATAAAATAGAAAACAGTTATTTTAAATTGTAATAATATTTCACTGTATCATCGTGTTTACCGTAGTTTTGATTAAATCTATGCAGACTTGATGAGCGTAAGAGACTTAAACATAACAAAATCTTAATTATTCCAAACTTCTGACTGGTAATGTAAAATATAAAAACTCATTCTGCATTAAAACTGATCATATTCTCTTCTGATTTCAGCAAAAGAGAAGTTTGTGTTTGTAAAGCGCCCTGGTTTTGAACTGTCCTGAATTTTTAATGATGCGTCTCTGTCAGTTCTGTGTTTGCTCATGTGCTTGGCAGACGTTCACAAGCTGTATGTTTGCTTTTGTTCTGCTGTTTTTCCCGCCACTTTTATTATGTCAGGTGCATTGAGCCAGGAGCATGTCCCTGTTCACAGATTATTGGGATTTTGAGAGCTGAAGAATTACTCTGTTGTATTTGTAGAGAAGAGTTTTGTTTAGCTGTAGCTGCATGTTGGCTGCAAAATCATTGCGATGACCAACATGACACTGAGAGCTGCAGCACAGATTTTGTTTGCCCTTGACTTATGTGATGAGGTTTGTGTGTGTATTTTGGTGGAAATTTAAATGTTCGTCTGGGAATTTGTATGTATTTTTGTGTGAGTGCGTGTGTATGTCTACATGCATGCCGGCCCCGTCTCACGGACACACACTCCCTTTGCCTGCTGGGATTGATGCAGAGGCCCACACTCTCACATACACACAATTCTCTCCTCTCCTCTTCTCCTGTCGTGTGTTGATGAGATACGGTGATTTCTCTTAGGGGAGGCGGCAGTCCATCCTAGTGCAGCCCCGCCTTGCGCCCGTCCCACTGCGAATGCACAGGTAACGACTCACCTGACTGTGACCCGCCACTCCACCTCTGTCTCCTCCCACATCCACTGTATGTACACTGGACTCGTCCACTCACACACACACACACACACACACTGCACCTCGCCAGCACAAAGTCATATGCACCCATACTTCCCAGCCAGAGTCAATTAAACTAGAATAAATATCGGCTTGTTCAAATCTGATGGAAAAAACACCTTAGTTTATGTAAGCCTTATAGTTTGAGGAGTTCGAAAAGAAATTTGAAGGTTCAGACAGACAGATGTACAGACAGATGGATGTACAGACAGACAGACTGATCGATTGATAGACAGATAGATGGATAGATAGATAGAAAAAAAGACAGACAGACAGACAGACAGACAGACATAGATAGATAGATAGATAGATAGATAGATAGATAGATAGATAGATAGACAGACAGACAGACAGACAGACAGACAGACAGACAGACAGACAGAGAGAGAGAGAGACAGACAGACAGACAGACAGACAGACAGACAGACAGACAGACATAGATAGATAGATAGATAGATAGATAGATAGATAGATAGATAGATAGATAGATAGATAGATAGACAGACAGACAGACAGACAGACAGACAGACAGAGATAGATAGATAGATAGATAGATAGATAGATAGATAGATAGACAGACAGACAGACAGACAGACAGACAGACAGACAGACAGACAGACAGAGATAGATAGATAGATAGATAGATAGATAGATAGATAGATAGACAGACAGACAGACAGACAGACAGACAGACAGACAGACAGACAGAGATAGATAGATAGATAGATAGATAGATAGATAGATAGATAGATAGATAGACAGACAGACAGACAGACAGACAGACAGACAGACAGACAGACAGAGATAGATAGACAGACAGACAGACAGACAGATATTAATTATGTGTTGTCAAATTGTTTGTCAAGCCAACTTCATAAATATAGGCAAGAAATTAAACTAACAATTCTGGTGATGTACAGTGAGACATTCTGGCAAATATTCTCCCACAGCTCTGTCTCAATCCACAGTGTTTGTTGTTCATCTTAAAATTATCTTAAGTAAATATGACATTCCACATAAACTTAAGATAATTTCGAACTTCTCACACTCTGTAAAAATACTCAGTTTGGTATTTGGCGTAAAAAATATCTGGAGGAAAAAACAGCACAGTGTAGCTGCATTATTCCTAAAACAGTAACACATTATGTTTTGATTACTTTTTTATGGAAAGTAATGCATTAGCTAGTTTTTCATTCACTTGCTCAAGCAAAAAGTTCATTTAAAAAAAAAAGCAATACTGATAAATGTAATAATGACAGCATTTTGATAAGTGCATTATCAAATGCTGAGCATCCTGAAAATCATTTTGCTGCATGTCCTGTTTCAAAGAGATGCTGTTTTGGGGGAGTTTGTTTGTTTGGTTGTTTTGCAGGAGGCTTCACCTTACATCCATGCAAAATCTCATTATTTCAGCATAATCTGACACTATATAGAGGTACGCAGGGCATATGGCTCAGTGCAAGGCGCAGGACTTCTCATCCCCATGTCCATTCTCTCCACATCATCACCATTGCACTCTGAAACAAATGATGATGAATTCTGGGAAATCTCCGTATCTTTCTCTGTGCCGCCCTGACGGGGGTCAGGGGTGGGTTATCAGCGTGCATGAGATCCTGGATGAGTGTGAGTGTACGTAGTATGTGTTCATGCTTTTGTTTTGCAGTGTTTAGAGCGCTTCTGGTGATTTGGAAGTACTTGTGTAGATATTTGTGCATTGAGTGGCGTGTAGCTGTATCGCTAGTTTGTTGCATAGAAATATAATGTTCATGGTTGCGTTAATAACTCATTTTATGCACTGTCTCTTTTGGGTAAATGAAGACACACAACGTTCGTGTGACGTGAAAGGCCGATTGAAAATGAAAGGTGAATGTATGTGGTGCTGCTCAATGTGTTTGTGATTATGTTCGCTGCAGGTGATGTTTTATAGGTTTCTGGGTCCCAAAGAGCTGTAGAAACACAGAAACACTTTTGAACCTAAATTACCTGACAGACCAATTCAACCGGGACTTCGATTTGACCACCCAAAGAAAAGCAATGGTTCCAGACGAAAGTGACTGTCGTATGAGTTGCAGTTCTGACAGAGATGCACCCTTTGCTCCTGTTGTCGTCATCACTTGTCTTTCTGTTTAGTGTTGCAGCTAGATCCAAACCTCCGTTCCCCAACTCTAAATCCATATTCATTCTCAAATACTAGGTTCTGATTGAGAAGAGAAACAAATTGCACCAAAACTGAGTCAGACTGGCTTATGTTAGCAAAGCTAGCCACTTCGCTAATGTAACAGTCTGGAACCAAAGCAAATTCCTTGGTGTTAAAAAACATAGAACCCATTAAAGTTGAGCCCTTCACTTTTAATTCTTGTAAAACGTGAATAACAGGTGAGTATATTTAGAATGGTAAACATATTAGCAACAAATGTTTTCGTCATGTTGTTTTGTTGAATTTTTGATGCATTAGCCTCAGGTTTCAATTTTGGTTGATTTAACTCCAATGTTTCCACCCCAATGCAGACTTCACTGAAAAGGACTGATCATGATGAAAAACACACTGAACATGATTTAGATATAAAATGAGCTGAGGCAGCTTTTGGCACTGCACTGCGCCTCTGTAGGTAAGATTAGCGGATAAGAGCTAAATAAAAACAGTGTCTCCACTATTTGTGAATAAGAGCTAAGCCACACATGACAGAAAGTCTGAAAGGCAAACTATCCTTTGTGTGTGTGCGTGACAGAGATGGGCTTGAGGGTGTTTTCACACTGGAGTTTGCTAATAATATATTAGCCAAAAATATACATATGTAAGTTTATAAATCAATAACTTGATTATAAAATATTCAGATTTGTATAGAGATATGTTCATTGAGAGCATAGTGATATGATATATCATTTGCAATGCTTTCAGTGTGACTCTTTCTGCAGCTTACATAGTAAGTGACTACAAGTGACTCAACCAAGTTGTTAAAAACGATGATTCAAAACAAGTACAGAACATTTGTGTCAGTCATTGAATCGTTCATGCAAACAGTTCATTCAAAAACACTAATTCACTCAGGTATGAAACTAGTATTGGATATACGAGTGATTCACTTAAACGAATTAAGGAACAAAATCTGTTGCTGTTCATTATGCGATTTGTTTGTGAAACAAAAACAAGACAATTATCTGTTAATATTGTCTCTTATTATAATTGTGATGCATGTATCGAAAAACAGCATTCTTGCTTGTGTGATATTGCTTAAATAACAACCGGAATGCATGGTGCGTATTGAAAAGTTTATTAAAAAAAAATATGCAAACATACCTGATTTCTACTTGGAAATGCATATCTAGTTACTTGCCATTAGTACTCTGGTGGTAAACACGGTAATGACACTATACCGCATTTAGAAACTGAACTGTACAGTTAAGCCGTATTGAGTGTGAAAACTCTCTGAAATTCGAAATAGTGGATTTGACACTGTTTTGGTTTAAACAAGTGAATTTTGATATAAAATATCAAATTTTTATATATAATCATGCAATATAATACAAATTTGATATAAAATATTTGTAAGATAGTAGATAGGTTGCAACTTGATTCATTGTCTTTCATTTGTACTGATGACAGAATCAAGTTTATTAAAGAGCTTACAGTTCTTATTTTTACAGAAATAAACAACACATGATTTATTCCCTAGAGTTCTTTGGACTAGCATATTGCTGTCAAGCACATGTGTTGCAAATACAAACTGTCACAACAGTTAAGATATACTTGTGATAGCAGAACTAAAAGCACCTACATTTCACATAAATATTCATTCTCACTTCCTGTGTTCTTTACAGTTGATCACACTGTTGCATCAGTTGCATGCTTGCATGCTTAGTAGAAGTCTCTTTTACTGCTCTCAGACACTGTTGTGGCAGCTGTACTTTTAAAGGGGTCATATCATGAGCAATCAGATTTTTTGAGAAAAAAGGAATAACTATGAGTTATGTAATGATTGACAGGTGGGAATGTGAACATGTTAATGCAATCGTGTCGGAATGCATTTTCAAGTTGCATTAATATGTTAAAAATAATATTTATTTTTTATAATTACCATTCAGAAGTTTAGGGTCGGTAAGATGTTTTTTTTTAAAGAAGTTCTCTTATTCTCACCAAGGCTGCATTTACTTGATTAAAAATACAGTAATGACAGTGATATTGTAAAATATGATTACAATTTAAAATAGCCAAAAATATAATTCATTTAATATATTTTAAATCTAACTTATTCCTGTGATGCAAAGCTGAATTTTCAGCATCATTACTTCAGTCTTTAGTCACATGATCCTTCAGAAATCATTCTAATATGCTGATTTGGTGCTCAAGAAACAGTTCTTATTATTATTATCAAGAGTTGTGTTGCTTAATATTTCTGTAGAAACTTTGATGCATTTTTTTCAGGATTCTTTCTGAATAACAAAGTAAAAGTTTTTACTGGCATCTTTGATCGATTTTAAGCATCCTTGCTTACCTTTTTAACAGAATAAGTTATAAATATTAATGTAGGAGATGGCAAATTTCATTTCTGAACCAGATTTTTTATTTAATTTTATTTTTTGCACCAAATGTTACAAGTATGGGTATTGGATGTGTAAATTCAAATAAGCTAATACATTGCCACTTTATATATTTGACAACTGAATAAAACTACCTTTATTCTTCCATAAGGAAGAGGATGTAAAATATCATAAGAATCAATAAATTATAAATGAAATATATTTTTGGTCAAAAATTGTTTTTTTTTAAATAATGTATGATACGACCCCTTTAATGCAAATTAACCTCAATGAATAGTGCTCTTCTCATTTAAAATCACCTTTTTAAGAATATTTCCCAAAGATAATCCACTAACCAGGGCTTGTATCGTTCTGTGTCACTGTTTTTGACAACCACTCTGGCCTTCTGCAGTGCAACCTCACAAAAACCCGTGTGTCAACAGCAGATTTGTAACTCCCTCCTCATCCCTCTCTCTTCCTTTTCTTTGTGTCTAACCCTCTTTCCCTGAGCGATTCTATGGATATTTCTCATTCCTCTGCTATGCGACTCATGCTTCTGTTTTATTCCTCCTTTACTGCTCTTCCAATCCCTCGTCACCTCAAATCTCTCTTTCTCCCTCTTACTCTGACCCCGTGACCTCCATTTGCTTTGATCTTCTTGTTCTGTACTTCGCTATCGATCTTCTTGCCATGGGAACTTCTCTCTTTTGCATTCCATTTGCTGATTTTTTTGCGGAAAATCTTCATCCCTCCATCATTCCATCCCTCCGCCTGCTCTCTCTCTTCTCCTCCCCTTTCCCCTCTCTCTCTGTCTCGCTAGGAAAAGCAGCTTTCCGCCTTGGGTTCAGCAGACCCCGGTGTGAGTTTTGGAGGAGAATTGACCAGCGCTCCTGGCGTTGTCGGAGTCTCCCAATCGGACAAATCCTCCACCCAATCCCCCCTGAATGGAATCTTGTCCTTCCCGTTAGCCTCCCCTCCTCATTCCCGTCCTCACGCACAACTCTGGCCGAACGGAGAACTCTCCGGCAACCAAAAATCAGCAACGGCATCGAGGGCAAGTTCGGAGGGGGAGCAGGTCAATAACAACGCTGACCAAATCCGAGAAAATTTTTAGGAATTCCGAAAAAAAACTCACTTCCTTTGTCATCCACATTGAAGGATGAAGCTTCAGCGGTTGTTTTATTTTGTGCATTAGACTGAGGACAAGTGGGAGGCGGGACACACCATTGCTTGCACCATCCAAAACAAAAGGGCTCTCCATTGGATCCAATAAGTTATTCCAAAATCTCATTTTCTTTGGATCAAAGTTAAAAGCCCCTTGCACATACAGTACCTCTGCCACCACAAGTCATCCATAACACTGGAAAGTGCTCAATTCAGGTTCCAGGTTTTTTGACTGAGCTCCCTCGTATTGTGTAAAAAAATTCCAAGAAGCTGGGAATGAATGACCCCGGGAACGGTGGGCAAACAAACTATACGTATGTTTCGAAGTGTATAGAGGTCGAAATGTGACTCACGAACACATGCCAGCTTTGTCTTGGGGATTCTGTCATGTCGTCTGGCTTCCCTAGTGCCTTTCTGTATCTCCTGACAGGGTTTTCAAATGAACGCAAGAATAACTACAGCAGAATTACAGAAATGGTTGTGCAAACGCCGCTCTCTTCTCGAGATTGCTCGCTTAGGAAAGATCGATGTGTTCTTCTGCCTCAATGTAATGTTGAAAAATGTCAAGCTTTGGAGTCCGACAGTGGCTCGGGTTTTTTGTGGACAATGTCTGGAAAGTGTTTGTGGTCTTTGAATTGCCTCACTAGACTGAACTTGTGCAATGTTTTCTCTTCTCAATCTCAGAACCTATGTGTATTTAACTGGTGCTATGGATTCTCAAAGCATTGCTCTGTGTCACATCACCGCCTCCCATTCTCTCATCGTCCTAACTGTTCATATGTGTCTTCGTCCTCCCATTTATCTCCTTACAGGCCGATTTCTTTCAGAGTGTGTCTGCAACGTGAGGTGAGCGCGAGGTGATCTCTGTCAGGTCAAAAACCTTTTGTGTTATTACTAAAACAAGAAGCTAGGCCAGAATGCAGTTGTGGTCGTAAGGTATTTTTTTATACAGAAATGTTTTCCTTAAAATGGACGTGATGTGAAGTGAGCTGATATTTCAAATAAGCAGAACTTTTTTGTGTTTTTTGGTCTTAAAGTCAACATGAAAGTCGACCAATTTTCCCTCCATAATGTGACATTTTTGAGTAAAATGGAAAGAATAGACTTTATTTTTTTAGTTTTAGGAATTCATTGGATTGTAAAAATGGGTGTTATATACTAGAATGCACTCTGGTAGCTAAATAATAAAAGGGATTTGTGATGTTTTATGAAAATTAGTTTGTTAAAAGATAATGAAAACAACCCTGTTTTTTATATAGAATAGCATGCACCAAATAAGCATCAATAAGACAACTAAGAATGTAAAAGTAGACAATGACTCGCACCAAATAATCATTACATTTGCATTCATGGAATTGGCAGATGCTTTTATGCAAAGCAACTTACATTTAAAGTTTTCATTTGATCAGTTCACACATTTTCTGGAAATCAAACCCTTCTGTTTAAGCTCTGCTATGAAATTGTGAATATAAGTTAAAAGTAAACAGGGTCCGTTTTGTTTTCATGTTGACTTTAAAGTTGCTCAAGCATCTCTAAAGTAGTTTTCGGTGGTGTTGAATGGTCATTTTAGGGAAGATCTTGTTAGATAACAGACTTGGTTTGTAAAATAATCAGATCTTATGTACTGTACAGAAATATTCCTCATTTGAGTATCACTGCCATCTGATACTGATTGTATTCCTCATCGTTCACTACAGTTTTTGTTTGTTTTACGATTAATCGGTTCATTGTCATGTTTCTACAGACTCAAGACATTCACTTGGCTTCGCTGATATCAGTCATTCATTTGTAACCCAATTCATTGTTGATTGCCTTGTTGTCGCATTGTAAAATACTCAAGTTCTGTATGTAACATAGCTAAACTAATACAGCTGGCCTAGATGAGAGCGAGAAGATTTAAGTCGTAACTGCACAATAAAAACACTGAGCTGTACTGTAATATTTATAGATTGGGAAGGCACTAGAGAGGAGAATGGACTGATTGCCATTTTAGCTTTTAAGAGCTTCGAGGGCTATCTTTAAGTGACTTCTACTCCATTTAGTAATAATAAACAGGCAATGTTCTTTATGTCCCAAAAGCGGTTGAGAAAAAGTGGGATAACAGGGTTATCAGCTGATAAATGTGCCATGACATGAATATACCTCAGACGCAGAATCGAATGACTCAGGTAAACTTTCAATTGCCTCACAGTTTAACGCAAACTGGATAGAAAAAAAAAAATCATTTTAAGTTGAACTGCCTGTTTTGGCAGTTAGTCCATTTCTTCTCTGAGATTATTAGCAGTGATTGGTCAGCGGCTCATCAAGCACCTCCTCTTTTCCCTGCATCTCCAGCCAATCACAAAGCTTCATGGAGGACAATCTGGAACCTAATTGGAGGCCTCACCTTGGACATTCTTCAGGTTGGCCAGGTTTTAATTCCAGGGCGCTGTCACGCGATTCAGTTGGTTGACAGAGGAGAAACTGAGGCTTTGACCCAGTGCCAGAGCCGATCCAAAGAGAAAATATAGGTTCCCTTCCCCTGACGTACCCTCTCTCTGATATAATTTAATTTGATGACCATTTGGGATGCTTAACGTCTGCCAGACGGCTTCTGCGTGCCTCTTGGCGGCACGAGAGATGACGTCGCACGCAGCGCAGTGGTTCGTTGAGAGAGCTGGAGAGGTTCTTAGGATCAGATCAATCTCAAAGGTGCTGTTTTTTAGGTTCTTTACTAACTACATATAGGATATTGAACAATCCTCTACTTCTTCTCATTATGATCTTCATATGCCACATTAGCTCTGCCTGTCATGCCTGCCTGTGTCTCAATCATGTCTTTTATTTTGGGGAAACTGAATATGCACAGCCTTTTTTTTTTTTTTTCAAGAGACGCTGATTTGTCCTTCAGCGGATTTGATAAGAGGCTGGATATATCCAAACTTTTGTTTCCTGGTGGTTTTCTACTTTTTGACTGGACCTCACCCGGATGAGATCACGTATTTACATGCTGGTAATGTGAGACAAGAACTTGAAAAGTCTGAAAATAATCCTTTTTTTGTTTTTTGATCCGTGAATTTATGTGACAATCTCTTTGCAAAGCAAAATCGACAACCTGTTATTTTACCTGCTCCCCCTTCCCACACTTTGCTACGTCCCGGATCCCCACCGACTCCTTTGTATGTGAAAGAAAGATGGATTCTTTTACTTTTTAATTCTCTTTGGTTTTGCTGTGGAGTTCTTGATTTTATGGACGACACCGTTTGGATGTGGAATCCTCTTATTTCGAAATTTGGCAGTTGCACGTTTGTAGGATCGTGGGTAGTTTTGCGAAGCCACGTTGCTGTTTTAAATTGAACTTTATTTCCTTGTTTGGATGCTATAGCCGGGAAACACAGACATTTCTCTGCTTCCTTTTTACACCACTAGACAAAAATATAAATGTTGAGAGATCATGCAGGTCAAATAATGCTGTGGGTGACTGTGTGTATATAGAGTGTGTACAGTCTTTATGTATATACTGGATGTATGGATGGTTATATAATATAAATATAAATATATATATATATATACACATGTATTTTGTACATAAGATATGTTTGTATATGCAGTGTACAGAATGTGTTCTTTTACACCGATTTGTCTTTTGGAAAAAGAAAAAGCATAACAGAACTTTTTGGGAATGAAAGCTCACGTTGGCGACTCGTCGGCGGAGTTATTCGAAGCACTTTTCGCTCAGGCTGATTGTACGCAGTCTGAAACCTACAATGCATCGCCGTGAGTCCGCCACGCGTTTTGCCAGTCCGAAGCTTGCACTCATTTTCTCACTGATTGAGGTGTTTTGTAACAGATTCTGGATGACAAAGCAATGCTTGTACATAAATATATAGGCTTAATACCTAACATATGTTTGCATATATCAGCTTTTCCAGACATGGGTCACCTGCTAATCTTTGCAGCTTTTGCATCTCCACTTGCTTTAGATTTCAATGCAGTGCCGTGCGTCGGATGAGGTTTTTTTGGATCACTGTAGAAGGTCGATCTCGTGAGAAGACGTCCCCATTTTACTCTGCTGATCTTTTGTATGGCCTGATGCTTTATTCGCTCATTACTTGCCTAGCAACTCTTCCATGCAAGTAATCGCTTCTTTGTCCCCTGTAAATGAATGGAGTTCCCATGATGTGCCTCTTTCTAATAAACTTCAGTTGGTCTCTGTCAGCCATAAGCCAATCAGTCATCTTTCTTGACAAGCCATAAGCCCCGCCCCTAAATTTCCATTTTTGAAAAGGGCAGACACTTGGGAATTTTATTTCTTTTTGTATATATTATATTAATATAAAGAGTGGTATGTCAGAGTGTATTGCCAATGTTTTTGGATATGTTATGAATGTTGATATTCTGGTTATTGAATTATGATTATTATTGTAATAATATAATGACTGCTGTTATCATTTCATCATTCTTAAGTTTATTCAATACTGTTAAAGACTTTCATTTCTTTTTGAATAAATCGGAATTTATATTTTTTGGGTGGGCTAATTATAGAAATTAAACCAATTAAACAGATGAATAAAGAAATAAATTCTTATTGAATTCAGTTATGATTGTGAGAATGAGTTTTTTTATCTATCTATCTGTCTGTCTGTCTGTCTGTCTGTCTGTCTGTCTGTCTGTCTAGTGTTTTATCTATATATCTGTCTGTCTGTCTGTCTATCTAGTGTTTTATCTATCTGTCTGTCTGTCTGTCTGTCTATCTAGTGTTTTATCTATCTATCTATCTGTCTGTCTGTCTAGTGTTTTATCTATCTATCTATCTGTCTGTCTATCTAGTGTTTTATCTATCTATCTGTCTGTCTGTCTATCTAGTGTTTTATCTATGTCTGTCTGTCTGTCTTTCTAGTGTTTTATCTATGTCTGTCTGTCTGTCTTTCTAGTGTTTTATCTGTCTGTCTGTCTGTCTGTCTGTCTGTCTGTCTATCTAGTGTTTTATCTATATATCTGTCTGTCTGTCTGTCTATCTAGTGTTTTATCTATATATCTGTCTGTCTGTCTATCTAGTGTTTTATCTGTCTGTCTGTAAAAAACAAAACAAAAAAAAGGTTGTTACAGTTGACATAACTGATGCCACTCCCAGGTTCTTATGGTCTTTATCTACTCAAATGGAGAAACCCCATCTTTATTATTATCTTCAGCCAAAGCAGAAGATGAAAGGAAGGAAACAAAATGGTAGCTTGTGGTTTCAGCATTGCTGTGTCTTGTCAAACATGTTAAAAAATGCAGCTGCCAGGTGATGCCAGATGGTCTGTCTGTTAATCTTGTCTAGAGAAGAGGGGCTGATGAGAAGATTTCGAATGAAATTCCTATTTTAAACAGTTTGTGGCTGCATCTAATTTGTAGCTGCTTAATGCCTGCATACATATATTTAAAAAAAAAATGAAATCAGCATAAATGTAGTTTAATATAATTTAAATCTTGATTTATTTAAATAATATAGAATTAATTTCTTAGACAGTAAAACAAGATTTTTATTTTTTTTTGCATTAAGAAACTATGACTCTGGTCAGTCATATTCTAGAGGTCATTCATTGTGAGATTGGCCTTAAATTTACTCATTTATATGCAATTCACACCTTAAATGGTATGTTTGATCATCTTTTAGAGGGAAATTGCATATCTGACTTCACTTTCAATTCATAAAAGCCTTACAGTGTGCCTCTTCAGACACATCTATTATTTAGAATACTATAAAATATATAGTGATTTATATACTTGGTTGATCAAGTGATTTACATTAGACAGTGGTGAGAAAAGATACCTTAAAGAACAAACATTACAAATGTCTAGCTACATGAACTGGCAAGTTGGATTTAACCACATTCAAATGACAAAATTTCAGAAGGCTTCTTAGAATTTGAATAAATTCTATACATACGTCTTATAACTTAACAACATAATACATTTCTGAGTTTTGTAAAGGACCGTCAAACCAGCGACTCGTATTTGACCGAGAACTTGACCTCAGGAAACTCTCGCGAGATTTGTGGCGGCGGTGTAGGAATCTGTCAACTGTCGCGATACTTGCAGCGGTAGCTGAACTGTGTGCAGTGGGAGGGGGGAAAAAATGGCCGCTCGCGGAGCGACACTCGGAATGATGAGCTACAACAACACAAACACAACCCCTTCAAAATGTGACAGCTGACCCGAACCGACACCAGCACACACACACCGGCTTTCAAACGGATGGGTATCGCGGCCGGTGGCGGGGGAGGTCAGGAACGACAGCGTTTGTGTTCAAGTTGTAATTTGAAGGAAATAGGTGAGTTAGCTAGCCTGCTAACGTTAGCCGCGCGCTAAACTGGAGCTGAACGAACCAGAAACAACACAAGATACACGAAAATAGACCACAGCAGCCGCATTATCACTGCTAGGATGAGCGGACCCGGTCAAGACAGCGAGCCAGAGGCCAAAGTGCTTCATATTAAACGACTTTACAGGTGAGAGTGCTGTCAGCAGGCCGGTAATGTCAGGAAAGCTCTGTAATGCTTTGTATATCTTATGTTTTTGTGGGTCAGAAGTGTTGGAAAACATATTCATAAAGGTAAATTGCTAAACGAGAGACACTTAGCCATTTTTAGCCTCTGCGTGTCCATAATGTCTCATCTGGGAGTCTTATATTATTTAGCATGTCTGGCATCAAATTATAGCCATTATATCTAAATTTACTTCATGGTCTATGTCTAGAGAGTCTCTTTTTAGTTTCTTTAAAAGGATAGATATGTGTATATAAGAATGAAAGACCAGAATTGCACGAGAATTGAAGCTATTTAAAGCATCTGCACGCCTAACGATTGATAACAAGCCTGACATATAATGTAATCATTTAAAATGAAACAGTTTATTGAACGTTTAGAGTAAATGTAAAATAAATTATTTAAAAAAGATTGGTATCAGATTTGATACATTAAGCCTTTGTGGTTCATATAGTGTGATATAGGAGAATATGGATCTCAAAAACATTTTATTCAGAGGCCCAAACTGAGCATATGTATAAGTAAAGTACAATCAAATTGTAGCTTGTAATGTAATTTTGATGCTCACATTTTAAGTTTTTCCCTAAAAAATATGTTTTGATGTTTAAGTAAACCCAAGATGCTTCAGTCCAGTAAATGTTCATCTTGAAATGTTACTAACATTTTAAAAAATATGACATCCGCATCCTCTTTTTTTAATTATCAACCCTGAAGTCAATAATTGAAGTTTTCAAATTAATACGTGAAAGTGTTGAATGAAAGTTTAATATACTGTGAGTATGTGGCGTATATAACTATGTTTTCATAATTTCTTGTTTCATGTAGGGCTGTGGTGGAAACTGTGCATAAGTTGGATATTATAATCAGCAGCAAGTCGTCATATAGGGAGGTCTTCAAACCTGAGAATATCAGTTTGAGGAACAAGTAAGCACAAGTTTATTCTCTCTGCAACCTGATCAGGAACAATGCAATATGATCGGTCAGACTATGTTGTATTTACACGGAAGAGAGAGCTTTTATCGCTTGTCACATCTGTATATGACACAACAATTCATTAATGTTCCCATATACTTACATATCACAGCTTCTTATTTTCTTTTTGTTATATTTTTTTTTAACCAGATTGCGGGAACTTTGTGTAAAGCTGATGTTCCTGCACCCTGTGGACTATGGACGCAAGGCAGAAGAGCTACTGTGGAGGAAGGTCTACTATGAGGTCATTCAGGTCATCAAGACCAACAAGAAGGTAAAGTCACGTAGCACATTGCATGATTTAAAGTAATCTTATTTGCTGTTGTACTTGCCATCAGACTGAAATCCTCCCTCTCTTCGCAGCATATTCACAGCCGCAGTGCTCTGGAGTGCGCCTACAGGACCCATCTGATCGCTGGGGTGGGCTTCTTTCAACACCTGCTGCTCTACATCCAGTCACACTATCAGCTGGAGTTACAGGACTGCATCGACTGGACACACGTCACCGACCCACTCATCGGTGAGACATGCTTCCATATGCATATTAAATGCAGCGTTCCTAAAGTCATGGAAAACTGGGGGAATTTAAAATAAATCTTAAATATTTCTAATTAAAATGAAAATATAATAATATAAATAAATTATTATTTATATCAGTGCTATTTTTTTTATAATGTTAATAGAAAATAATATTATGTAAAGAAATCTATAGTAATTATTATTTTTTTTATTCTTAAATGTGATTTTTATTTAATTGAATAGTAATTGCTCTTTGTGAGTTTAATCTCTATGAAGTAATAACAATAATCCATGGAGATTCACTGATCAAATGATTTGGGAACCCAATAAAGGCATAATTATCCATCAAAGCAATTGTCATTTACTAGCCTTCATTGTAAATATGTCTACCATATAAACAGAACAGCCAGAGAACCCACAGTCATGGAGAACTTGAAAATATCAGAGATGTCAAAAATTGTGGTTTCTAGACCTGATAAAGTTATGGAAATGCATTAAGGATAATGAAAAATTGGTATCGAGTTGTCACAATTGACTGTAGAAGTCATGGAAAAGTTTATCGGTCCAAAAATGTAGGAATACCAAATAGCAAAATCTCTGGGATTCCATAATATATGCTGTCTGACTATCATGTTTTAGCATTTGCTGAATGAACCATACATTGGATAATCTTTCTGTGATTAATGACTGCAGGTCGTAAGAAACCAGTCTCAGCCACCCCTAAAGAGATGGAGTGGGCCCAGATGGCTTGTCACAGATGCCTTGTGTACTTGGGAGATCTCGGTAAGTGTGTTCTCACTTGATATTTTATCAAATCAGCCTCTCAAATCTTTCTCTGGCAGGGTGATATTATGTTCACATAATCTGAAATCAAACTCGTTTAATGTTTATGTGAAGCGCGGTACCAAAATGAACTGGCGGGAGTGGAGGCAGAGCAGCTGGCGGAGCGCTTTTATCACCAGGCCTTGTCTGTCGCACCTCATGTCGGTGAGCGAGTCCTTGCTTCTCACATCCTCCCTACAGCACCTTTTCCTGGCATCAGAGAGCATGCATTTTATGATTTTGTCTGTTAAACTGTGAATTTTAATGAACATTTAATGGATTCCTTGTTATTTTTTTATTTTGTTTGACTTTCATGTTATTGCATTGAGGAAATGTTTTGTTGTCTTTTACAGGCATGCCGTTTAATCAGCTGGGTACGCTTGCTGGAAGTAAATTTTATAATGTGGAGGCCACTTACTACTACTTGCGCTGGTAAGGCATCTGAGAACTGCATCATATTTAAATGGAGAATAAATGGATACAGCAGTATTACAGGACTGTTTAATGACAATCCTTTTCTTTCCCTTTTGAAAAGTAGCATTACAGTTTTGTATGACTAGTGTTCGAAGAATCTGATAACGCTGCATGAACATAACGGACTGTTTTTTCCTGTTGAATAGTATTCAGTCGGAGACTCCCTTCGATGGTGCTTATGGGAATTTAAAGCGTCTGTTTGACAAGGCAGCCAAGATGTACCACCAGGTGAAGAAACAAGAGGTGAAAAAACTTTCACCATCACGCCAGAGGTGTGTTCGCTCTCTTTTATATACATATAAAAGACAGGATGGAGGAGTGTTTTTGAAATATGTTCAGTGTGTTCCTGTTATCTAAATCAGGTTCTCAACCCTTTCGACTTGCTTTCCATTGTTCAACACAATATTCAAATATAACCTATAATATTAAGTTAACTGCAATTATTTTTGTGATTGCATAAGTATTAAAAAACATTTGCTGTTGAGGAAGAAAATAAAGATAAATAAATATTCAATCCTTGATTCATTTTTTTTTTTACTTTTAAATTTTAAGAATAATCTGATGGTATTTCTGAGTGAAACTGACTATCATTTCTTTCAGAGGACAAGAAATGACAAGGTAGTTTTTTTGGGGGGAACATGTATCACGCACTCATGGATCAAACACATTAAGATGTGCATTAATAAAAGTAAATAGGATCAATTTTATTTCAAGTTAACTATTAATGACTTGTATTTGTGTATCAAACCAAATAAATGTTGCGTTTTTATTATTTCAGTTTTTTATTATTATAAAATGTTATTAGTGGTACTGTCTTAGATAGGTATCACTACTATTATTGTTCATATTTTACTCTTATCCCTATGTATTAAACATAGGGTGACCATATGGGCCATTTTTACGGGACACACCCTTGCCAGGATTTCTATATTGGCTCATCTTAACTCATAATCCTGTCCTGTCTGTTTAGTAACCACTGTAATTTGTAACACTTAGGAAATCAAACGGTTTCGAACCTTAAGTCAAGAATTAAGATAGGAAGTTTAATAATGTAATGTTTACAATTGTAATACAGCCCCTTATCCGTCTAGAATATTGTAAAGACTTAGTGATGGAATCAGTAAACAGCACCTAACAGTACTCAATATAAAGCACTCAGCATTGACCTGGAAACCATACCATAAAGCGTTCTAACATCATGGTGTAGACTAGCATGGGAAAGTAGCACTCACATTAATTAGGTAATTCTTGCTTCAGGTCAAAAGACATCAAAAGACTGCTGGTGAGCTTCATGTATTTGCAGAGTCTGCTGCAGCCCAAGAACAGGTGAGCGCATCACCTCCTGAAAGATATCATTTGAGAATCAAATCAGTTTGACTAATATCTTGTCACCTCTTCAGTCTGATGGAGACGGAGCTGACGTCACTGTGCCAGTCTGTGCTGGAAGACTTTAACCTGGTGCTGTTCTACCTCCCCCTTCCTGCTCACGGCAGCCAGACAGCCAGCGAGGAGGAGGAAGAGCACGACTCAGTCTGCTCTGTGCTTCCTGACAGCCTCATATTCAAGATGGTGGTGACTTGCCTTATGGTGGTGCACAGTTTGAAGAGAGGGGGTAAGTATGGACCCAAAGAATTGATCACAACATCTGCTGCTCATTTTACGCAATGCCGTTATGTCATTAATTATGTTACATTGCATTCACTTCACCAGTCTAAAAATAGTGCTGGCTTCAAGCTAATTCTTTTTATTTGGAATGGCAGTTGTGTGTCGCTTCAGGCCTACTTTGATTTCGATACATCAGGCAGCAAGCTCAGTTTCCTGGTAATATTTAGACATTTAGACTGCATCCTGACCAGATACAACACTGTAAAGGATAAGTGAAAAATACCTATTTATATTAGATATACTTAATATCTTTAGTTTGGAACATGTTGTGGTTAGAAACATGCTTAGGACTAGTGGACCACCACTGTTTTTCAACTATGACATATATATTAGTGTAGTTTTAGTGTTATTTATGTACTTTTATAGTATTTATTAAAAATTTTAATTAGATTTTATGTTTACATTTTAATTAAATATTTAGTTTTGTTATGTGCTTTATTTATCTTTATTTATTTCGGTTTTAATAATTTGTCATTTTTATTTCAGTTCATTCCCGAGGTTTTATCTATATTTTTTGTGTTATTTTATTTCAACTTTATTTCAGTTAATGAAAACTTTTTTTGATAGTTTGCTTTAGGTAACGCTCTCTCTCTCTCTCTCTCTCTCTCTCTCTCTCTCTCTCTATTCATTTATTTATATATTTATTTATTAATATAGTGTGTGTAAAATGACTTAATGACAAGTAGATATAAAGTCAAAATTTAAATAACCATATTAGGTGGAAATATGCTATACTATGCAAAACCTGGAAATATCAGGGTATTTTAAAATTGTTTTCCATCCTTGGAAAAGTTAGGATATCTAAAAAATAAAATATCTTTCAATTTAATGCCCATTTAGGGATCTGTTGGAAGCATTAAAAGCACAGTTCTTGTTTAATGTGTTTTATTTGCAAATAAAGTACTAACTCATCTGTGCAACTGTTTTCAATTCAATTCTAGCTTCAAAGCAGTACAGTGCCTCCATTGCTTTCACGTTGGCTCTGTTCTCCCATTTGGTCAATCATGTCAACATTCGACTGCAAGCTGAACTGGAGGAGGGAGAGCGTGATGTCCCACCCCTGCACACTGATAATACTGGTATGGATACTTTGTTTCGCTTCTACGTCATTTTGACAGAAGTTGTCGTATCTGTGAAGAAAATATTTAGTGCTTCCTTAGATTTTCAGCGAAGTTAGGTTTCTTAGAAAGCACCATAATGTTTTTGTTATGAAGCACCTATGATGCCTTATGATGCTTTCTAGTTAGGCAGCTCACTAGGATTTGGAAAAGCTTTTGTTTCAGATTTTTTACCACTTAAAGCTAACTTTCCCATTGTGATGCATTTGTTTGTAGATGATGCTGATGCCAGAGATCACGGTAGTGTTGCTCTCTCAAAGGAGAGAACCCTGCAGAACGGCTCCCTAGAGGAAGATGATGAAGATGAGGAGAAGGAGCCTAAGGGGAACGGAAGGACAACAGGGACAAAGAAAAGCCTGGAGAAGAAAAGATCAGCTGAGGAGGCGCAAAAACAGAAGCGGAAGTTCTCACGGCTCTCCATGCTTCGCCGCAGACGCTGCGCTCACAAGGAGGACGAGAGTGACCTGAGCGAAGGATTTGAGAGTGACGAAGAAGAGGATGAGGAAGGCGGCGGTCCGGTCGATGGTCTAGGAGCTGCTAGGGTCCAGATGAACTCTTTAGGGAGGGAAGGGAGGAGGGGACCGCTTCCAGAGGATGGCAGCTGGGAAACCGGTTCAGAGGAGGACGAGGGCGGCACGGCTTTTGACGTCGAGACAGACTCTGACATGAACAGTCAGGAATCTCGTTCGGACCTTGAAGACATGGAGGATGCTGAGCATGCACCACAACAACTGCAGCAGCAACAACAAGAGGAAGATGTGCAACCGCAGCCATCTAGGGAGGAAAACTCTACACCTCCAGTAACCAACGGCCCCTTAGTGTCTAATGACGTCAGCATCAGCAGCAACCTGCAGGCCATGTCCTCTCAGCTCTTCCAAGCCAAACGCTGCTTTCGACTCGCCCCCACCTTTAGCAATGTACTGCTCCGCCCTGCAGCTACCACTAACCCTGCCCCAGACTCAAACCCCGCCCCAGTGCAAGAAGCCACACCTCCTGCTGAAGAAATATCAAGAAACATGAGTCCAGAGATTGCTAATGGAACCAATGACAATGGTACATTGCTGACAAGTAAGTGATTTTTGAGTTTTCTCCAAATTAGACTATTTTTGCACATTATTTCAGTCAATTAAAGTACTTTTTATGCTTTACATCACCGTTTAAAAGTTGAAGTCCAGTAAAAAGTCTCTTATGCTCCAAGATTGCATTTATTTGATAAAAAAAAAAAAAAAAAAAAAACAGTAATGCTGTCAGATATTTTTACAATGTAAAATAACTGTTTTCTGTTTTACTGTATTTTAAAATGTAATTTATTCCTGTGATGCAGAGCTGAATTTTCAACAGCCATTTCTCCAGTCTTCAGTGTCACGTTCCTTCAGAAATCATTCTAATATGCTGATTTGGTGCATGAGAAATTTCTTATTATTAAGATTATTTTAATATGTGCTATATATTAAGATTTCTTTTTATTATCAATGCGGGAAACAGTTGCACTGCTTTGATGAATAAAGTATTAAAAAAATTATTTTAAATACAAGTTATATAGAACAATATAAATGTATTTCCTGTCACTTTTGTTTAATTTAATGCATCCTTTCTTAATAAAAGAAAGAACTTCTTTAAAAAAAATCTTACTGACCCCAAACCTTTGAACGGTAGTGTATAATGTTTAAGAAATTTGAAGTTTAAAACTCTGATGTAACATTTCCTAAAACTTGAAATGACCTTAAAACCTTAACATTATACTGTTACACTGCCTTTCAAGCACTGTTATTTCCTTCAGGAAGTGCATAGTTAGTCTTACTTATATAGCTAAGAATATCTGATATCTTTGTCATATACAGATCCTGACTCTGATTCTGAGGGCAGTGAACACAGCAACCATTCGATCCACAGTGAGAAAACCCTTTCTGAGCGACTGGAGATTCTGACCAATCAGGGTCTCATCCAGGTGGTGAAGGTCTTCTTGGATTGGCTGAGGACGAACACTGATATCATCCTCATGTGCGCTCAGGTACATGGGAATCTAAAATTGTGCATTTTACCAGAGTATAAACAGCATAATAATTTATTTGCTTAGCTACTGTTTTGTATACATCTTGGTCTTTGGTCTCTGCCCAAACAGAGTTCTCAGAGCTTGTGGAACAGACTCTCAGTGCTGCTTAATTTGCTTCCTGATGGAAGCAAGATGTTAGAAACAGGTGTGAGAAATCAGTTTATAAAAACTCAATTATTAATAGATTAAAAAAAATATTTAAATTAGTAAGTAAAAAGATCTTTTCCCTGGTTCTATTGCAGATTTAGGTCTGAATAAGGATGTAACAGAACTGCTGAATGAGTGTGAGCAGCCTGGTTTGGTCCAGACACTGCTGCTGCCAGAGGATTTGGCCCTCCACCACCTTCCTGCCCTCAGTGTAGCCCATCGACGCCTGGACTTCACTAGCCAGAGACCCCCTCTTACCCCTCTGGATGAGGTATCCCTCACACTTGCCTCCTTATGTGCTGATGTCCTCTCATGTTCTTCAAGAATTTGTGTGACATCTGCACTTTCACTATTTTCATTTTAAGTCTTCAACAATTCGTTTGTTTCATCACATGCATTACTATATACAATACACTTAAATCACATGTTTCATGTATCTTTCTTGCTTGTTTTCATTTAGTAAAAAATGTGTGGAAACCAAAACCTTACTGATAACTAGGTTTTTACTACATTTTACTTGAATTCAAGTCTTAACTCTAATGAACGATACTTAAAAAAATTTTTTTTTAAATTAATTTAATAATTTTTTTGTAGCCGAACCGTTCTCAACATTGGTAATAAGTAATGTTTCTTGAGCATCAAATCAGCATTATAATGATTTCTGAAGGATTATGTGACACTAAAGTCTGGAGTAATGATGCTGAAAATGTAGTTTTGCAACCATAGAAATAAAATAGATTTTTAAATATATTTAAATAGAAAACAGTTATTTTAAATTGTAATAATATTTTGCAATGTTGCTGTTTTTACTGTATATTTTATCAAATAAATGCAGCCTGGGTGTGCTAAGACTTTCTTCAAAAACATTAAAGTTTTACCCACTCCAATATTTTGAGCGATAGTGTATATATTAACCAAAAAAAAGTTAATATATTATAATAGAATTAGAATTGTTTGGTGCTTCCTCCAAAGTACTAAAACAATTGTAATCCTTACATTTCTTAGTATTCTCATTCATCCCTACTTCACTATCATTATGCACAGTAATATTTGTTCAGTCAAAATCGAGTACTTGTTTTCAGCCAGTTACAATGCAGAGGATTTTACTACATTACATATTACATAAGTATATAACATTCATGTCTTTTGCATTCTCTCATGTTCCTTCTTTATGTCTCTTTTTCTCCATGCTGTCCAGTGTGTGGTGCGCTTGTGCTGCATTCGTAGCTTTGGTCACTTCCTCACAAATCTCCAAGGCAACGTGTTGCACTTCAACCCGGAGGCGGGCATCTTCACCAGCATCAGCCAATCAGAGCAGGACAACCTGGTTCAACAGGCCAAGGCCCAGTTCCGCATGGTAAAAGACGTGAGATTGAATAGTAATGAAAGACAGACATAAAACCAAACTATTAGTGGAACAATAACAGCTCTGTATTGATTTGCACTCTTGAAACATTAAGTCAGCTGATCTCTTTCGTGTGTTCAGATACATCGGCTCAGTTGGGGATTTCAATAGGCTTACCACATAAATCCTTGCAGAAATAGTCACGGAAAAGTGCATCTAAATGATAGGGTCCACACAGTTAAGAAAACAAGGCTTTTTCATAAAACCTCACCACATTTGTGAGCTTTTGCTTGAGAGCCTTATGTTGCCAAGCAACCACGCAGCCCTTACGGGTAGAACAAATGATGGTTGAAGTGCCACCTTGCTGTGCCGGTAAAGAGGCGGCTCTTTCTGGTACAATTTCATGAAAACCTTCAGGGTCTGCAAATGAAAAGAATGTCTGGCAGTCCATGACAAGCTCATGGAATAAGGCTGCAGTGAAAGGCGCAGGTCTCTCACAAGACGCCACTACAGCACGAGCACTGCAATCAGCATGAACTATGTGTCCCTGCTGTTAAACAAGCTCAGAGTTTGAGAGTTCTGCATGATTTTCAGAAGCGGTTTCTGTTGGTTTTAGTCTATCCTACAGATACACAATTTCTGGCATTCGACCAACATCATAACACTCACATCCAGTTGTCCTCTTAATTTAGATTTTTAAATATCACATAGTGTTAGATCTAACCTGAAACCATCTTTTGGCATTCAGGTGAGGTTAGTGGGAGTTTATACACGTGAATCATGCAGACTTTAGGCAATAGTCATTGTTTTTAATGCAAAAAATGTAACATTGTGCAGATCCAAAGATGAACACAGAACTCGTGGAGGGTTTTAAAATGCTGGATAGCAGCGGTAGGTTATCAGTCCATTTTGGCCCGCATTATTGATCCTGCTTTAGTCATAACAGACATTTTAGTCTATAAGACATAATGACTAAAAAGTTCTTCAGACATTTCTGTTTGTCGGTCTCCGCCTCTATAGGTTAGACCAGCTATTTGAGGTTTTTATTTTTATTGATTTTAAAAGTCTCTTATGCTTACAGAAGATGCATTTATTTTATCAACCATACAGTAAAAAAGTAATATTTAAAAAAAATTGTACAATTAAAATAACTGTTTTCTATTTAAATATATTTAAAAATGTATTTTATTTCTATGGTTTCAAAACTACATTTTCAGCATCATTACTCCAGACTTTAGTGTCACATAAACCTTCAGAAATCATTCTAATATGCTGATTTGATCAAGAAACATTTATTTTTATCAGTGTTGTGCTTCTTAATATTTTTGTGGAAACAATGATGCGGTTGTTTCCAGGACTGTTTGTTGAATATAAAGTTCAAAAGAGCATCATTTATTTGAAATGAGATTCTTTTTTTAACAATATAAAAGTTTTTTTCATTATTATTGTCAGTTTGATCAATTTAATGCATCTTTGATTAATAAAAGCATTAATCTATTTATAAAAATCTTGTATAGAAAACAAGAAACGTGCAGGAGCGTGGTTAATCTTATGGTTAACCAGTATGCAAATAAAATTAATCTCTAAAACCATATTAAAATTTACTGAAGAAGAACACTTCAGTCCTTACATTTTCCCTCTCTCTCGTGTTTTTTCCTTTGGAGTGAAATGAATATGTGAAACAGCAAGGTGTCCTTTTTGTAGTTCTCTTCCCAGAATTGTAAGTTTAAATATATCTGTGGTTTAATCATGAATCTCTTTAAGGGCACTTTAAGGTATTCTTTAGAAAAAGAAAATGCACAAAACATAGGTGTAAACCAACAGTGATCTTTTTATGTATGTGTCTGTCTGTTTACAGTATACTACTCTTGTGTTTTTCCCTTCTTTATTATGGGCAAAAATATATTTAGCTGCTTATTCACACCTTGTGTTTACTGAGGGTAAACTCTGAGTCATGTTTTGAGGTTACACAGAGGTTATATTGACCTTGCCTCGACTTGTACACAGGCGGAGGAGGAAGCGCGCAGAAACCGGCTCATGAGAGATATGGCCCAGCTGCGCCTACAGGTCAGACCAGCTGTTGGGATTATTTTTAACTTTTATTAATGCACATCTTGCACACAACATTTATCCAAATGTTCTCAATTAATGTACGCAGTAATGAAGCATTTCCTCTGTCTGCAGTTGGAGGTCTCTCAGCTGGAGGGCAGTCTGCAGCAGCCCAAAGCGCAGTCCTCCATGTCTCCTTATCTGGTGCCAGATACCGCAGTTCTCTGCCAGCACCTGGGGCTGCTCAGACAGCTGGCTGCCAGTGGCTGCTTCATCATCATCATCCCACGCACAGGTCTGCCCGCGTGTCTCCTCCCATCTCCTAATGAGAGTTTCCACAATTGTGGGAAATCTGGAAATGGCAGGGGATTTAAAAATGGTGCTTTTCTAGTCTGGAAATGTCATGCAATCTTAATTAAAATTTCTATAGTGAACACATGTTTATCTGGCTATACTCTGCTGATCATTTTTGATGTTTAAAGCTGAAATAAAATATTTGATGAAAAATTTAGACTTGAAATAAAATTAGAAAATAATTATTTTAAAGTACTAGAATTACTAAAATTGGAATAAAAAAAAAAAATAAAGCTGTATTGAAATACTAACTAATAAAAACGATAAGCACATACAATTACTGACAATAAATAATTGAAATATAAGCAAATCTAAAATACTAGTAAAAATACATTAGTATATAAATAATACTAAAATAACACTGCTAGTTATTGTATGCAAGCTGAAATAAAATATTTGTTTTATATTTTATGAAAAACGTAAAAATTTGAAATGGGTGCTTATGATGTAGTAAAATTACTGAAATAAAAATAAATAAAAGCCGTATCGATTTATTTTTTTATTTTTTTTATTCATAAAGCCAAAACGCATAACAAAATTACTAAAATGAAAATAACAGATACTATAAAAATATAGGCTAATTCAAAATATTAATAAATACTATAATATCATATAAACAATACTAAAATAACACACCACAAACCGGTTCACAAATCATTCTGAATGTTTCATTAGTATGTCGGTCTGACTCGATGATTTTTAGAAATCCTTCTTCACTCTAGAAACTGAAGGTCATGGAATAGGAAATTCATCAGTCAAAAAGAGTGGGGGCCCTGTGAATCGTCTTGGCATATATACTTGACAGTTGTATGGCAGCCTTGTGACTTAATTTGCCAATATTTTTGATTGGCTACAGAACGTTTACATTAGTTCATTTTAATCGCTGCACTTTAAATTATTTCAGATCTGAACTCTCCAGTTTGTACCTAAAATGTAATGAAAAATATGGACTTTTTGTACAGAACGTGTGCCAGGAATGATCAATCAATGGATGTTTGTACAAATTGCTTGACTGAGATGAATTTCTGATCTCTTGCAGTGATTGATGGTCTGGATTTGCTGAAGAAAGAGAA
Source organism: Barbus barbus (assembly GCF_936440315.1). Taxonomy (NCBI): domain Eukaryota; kingdom Metazoa; phylum Chordata; class Actinopteri; order Cypriniformes; family Cyprinidae; genus Barbus; species Barbus barbus. The sequence goes on from NC_136749.1 coordinate 26,398,252, forward strand.
CTCTGGAGCGAGAGATGGAATCAGATTCCTTGAGACAGAGTTCCGGAAGGGGAACAGGTACGTCTTGAGCTCCGCAGTGAGTTTTAGCGATACTGGTATTATAAAACTCTTCCAAACTGTAGACCTGTAGAACAAGTCTGATTCTAACATGCATTTGAATTTGAGACGGCACTATTGATAAAGTCTACGGTTTAATGTTTCACGCTTGAGCTTTTATTCTCACTTATTGTGTAACAGGTACATCCGCTGCCAGAAAGAGACAGGAAGAAGCTTTGAGAGGGACAAATTAAAACGACAGGACATTGAAGCCTGGTAAGCTACATCATCTTCACTTTCTGTTGGAGAGCAGAGTGATTTTGACTGCAGTCATGAAGTCCTGTAGGGTTTTCTGCAGACGCTGTCTCAACTCTGATTGTTCCTGTTGACAGGCACCTGTATAAGATGGTGGACAGCTGTCGCCAGCTGACGGGATCTCAGAGCAGTGGAGACGAAGACATCGCTGGCATGGTGACCATTCTGACTGGACACTCACTAGAGGAGCTGACTGAAAGATCAGCTTCCATGAAGGTCAGTCGGGCATTAGCAGACTGCAGAAAATAAGATTTTACGATCATAATAGTGTCATATTGTAGAATCTTATAACATATGAGATTTTTTTTAATTCTCTTTAAATTTATCAAAAGTGACAGCAAAGATCTTTGAAGTTACAAAAGATCTCTATAAAATGACATTCTTTCGAACTTTGTATTCATGAAAGATTCCTGAACCAGCCTATCAGTTTCCACAAAATTATTTCTTCAGCAAATAAGCATATTAGAATGACTTTAGAAGGATCATATGACACTGAAGACTGCAGTAATGATGCTGAAATTCAGCTTTGCATCACAGGAATAAATTACATTTTAAGGTCTATTCAAATAGAAAACAGTCATTTTAATTCAAAACAGTTCTGTATTTTAAATGTTTCAAAATTTGTATTCCAAATAAATGCAGCCTTAGTCATGCATATGTACACAGTAGTGGCCAAAATGATTAGAACACTAGTGTTTTCACCTGCTAAAAAATGGTTTTAAGTCTGCTATTTCTATCTTTTGCTGTAGTGTGTCAGTAGGAAATATCAGTTTACATTTCCAAACATTAATTTTGCCATTAATTGTAATAGTCCAGTGAGATTTTTGTTTGCACAAGGATTCTGACAACAGCCAGTGCTCCACACAGAGATCTGATCTGATCATCCAGTTGAGTTGAAACAGTTGAGCACCTACATCACCACATATTGTTTGGGAGGGTTTCAAGAAAAATTCTCCTTGCTCATCCAAAAACAAACTCCAGCATATTCAGTTGTCAGACACGACTGGAACTTCAAATGGGACTGGCTTCTATGGTCAGATGAAACTAAAAAATGAGCTTTTTAGCAGCAAACACTCAAGATGGGATAAAAAGTACCCCATGTGTACAATGAAATATACTGCTGTATTTTTGATGTTGTGAGCCTATATTTCTGCTGGAGGTCCTTGTTTAGATAAAAAAATCAACAAGTGACTGACTCTGTTAGAAATCTTATAATGGGCCATGTTTGGATCTTCCAACCGGACAATAATCCAAACACAACTCAAAAACAACACAAAAATGGGTCACTGAGCACAAAACCAAGCTTCTGCTATGGCCAGTCCTCCGACCTGAACCCTGTAGAAAATGAGTGAGGTGAACTGAAGAGAAGAAGCACCGTCATGGAGCTGGGAATCTGAAGGATCTGGAGATATTCTGGATGAAGGAATGGTCTCTGATCTCTTGACAGGTGTTCTGTAACCTCATCAGGTATTATAGATCTGTTAAACTGGCAAATGGAGGTTTCAAAAAGTATTGAATAAAAGGGTGCCGTTAATTGTGGCCAATGTGTATTAGAGAAAAACATTATTTCATAATGATATTTCCTCCCATTTTAAATTCTTATTATCTAATGAAAGGTTAGATTTTTGTGGGGTTTTTTTAAATAAAAGATCAAAAGGATTAACAATGCAGATTAATTTTCACAGCCGCCTTTGATCATATTTACCCAGGGTGAATATTTTTGGCCATGACTGTATATATAAAACATTTATAATATATGTATTTTAAAGATGTCTCTTTATGCTCATAAATGCTGCTTAAATAGCAGTTTTCTATTTCAAAATACTTCAAAATATAATTTATTCCTGTGGTGGCAAAGCTGAATTTTCAGCAGTAAAAGTTAAAAAGAACAGCATTCATTCAAAATTTAAATCTTTAGTATCACTTCACTATCACTTAAGTCTTTACTATCACTTTTTCCCCCCAACTTAACATATCTTTGCTGAATAAAAGTATTAATTTCTTAAAAAAACTCTGATCCCAAACTGTTGAACGGTAGTGTATATTCTTCCCAAATCTATTTTGAAAAATGCTAAATACAATGTGGCATGTGTTGCTACTTTTGCTGTAAAATGTAGCTTCTTAATGGAAAAGCTAACATACATTCATTGTAACTCCACCCAGACGCAGCAGAATTTAGATCGTCCAGATGTTTCTGGCTTGGGGTTATTGCAGTATTGTTTGTAAGCTGCATTAACACTGTGTCCATTGCTCTGGCTGCAGGCGGCTGTCCAGGCGGTGGCAGCAGCAGGCATGGAGCTGAAGAACATCACCGACTTCTACCGGCAGTGGAAAGAAATGGGCTGAGAGACAGCGTGGGACGCAGGGGGTCGGCTCGGCATTCGGCTGATCGCACACTCACTCCCCCTCGCTCTCTCTCTCTCGCTCTCTCTCTCTCTCCCACTTTACTGCTCTGTCTGTATCTGCATCTCCAGGAAAAAAAACTCAAAAGATGGAGTGTTAGAAGGAAGGATGGTGCAGGAAGTGTTCGGAGAAAAGAGAAGTCAGAGGAACATCCTCAACCCCGACACAGTAGGGTTAAAAGAAGCTACGGGGTGAAATCACTCAGTTTAAGTGCCCCTGGTGTGCCATAACCAGGCATATATACTGATGAAATGACTGTATATGTTTTGAGAGAGAGAAACGAACATTCATGTGCATATACATCAAAAACAAACCCATACATCAAAATATATAGAAAAATGTTTTTGGATTCTTTTTTATTTTCGTCTTCTGGCTACGGTCATGGGGTTGCACTGCTACATGGATGTCTGTGTTTGACCGTGGCGGTGAGCACAGAACAGAAATCATCCCGTCTAGCATTTACCCTTGACTCCTAGGGTCACGAAGGATTCAGGGTTTAGGGTGTACACTTCTCTTTGATGATTTGTTCTTTCTAACGTGGCTTCCCCACTGTTGGTATTTTTTTGTTTTTGTTTTCTTTTTGCTGTGTAACTTTGTGATTTAATGTATTGTGTTATATGTGTATTAGCAGGAAGTCTGGCAAATGGTTGCTTTTATTTGATTTTATTTTTGTATGTGGTATTGCCTTTGTATGCTGTGCTGAACACAGGAATGAGGATGTGTGTAGAGATCTAAGCGGCTTGCAGTCGCAGACATCATCTGACTCCGCTCACACTCTGCTGTGCTGACGGATGTGGAAGTGTTTCTGCTGTACTCTCAACATGAGATTACGACTCAGCAAATCTAGTCCCAGTCGTAGTCATTTGCCATCACGTTCTCATAGTAATTGTCCCATATTGCACAACGCAAAGGAATCCAATGTACGTGTGAGGCAGTGCATTAAACAATAAAATGATTTCGTTTAAAAAGGCTTTTGTTTCTGTCGTGGTTAAATTCATGTGAATTTGAGTGCCATCAAAAATGTAAGTCACTTTATTTTATTTTAGCAAATGGTTTGTGAAAGAAGGTTCTTTACCTTCAGAAAATGTTTGAAAGTCCACAGGATTATTATTATTTTTAAAATTATCTTTGAAAAAAGTTAAATACTCAATTAAAAAAAAAAAAAATAGAAGCTTGAAGTGTTTATATTTTAAAATGCAATTTATTCTTGTGATGACAAAAGCTGAATTTTGGTGAAGAAACATGATTGATTAATACATAATATTATTAATGTTGAAAACAGTGTTGAAAAATTGTAGTGTTACTTTTAATCAATTTAATTCATCCTTGCTGGATATAAGAATTAATTACTTTCAAAACACCTGACCACAAACCAGGTTTATTAACTACAACTAAAACCAATTTTTTTTTTTTAATCATTAAGTTAAATCAAATTAACTGCCATCAAACATTTACTGAAATAAAAGTAAAAAACTTACCAACATTTCTCCTTTTTATTTCTCAGTTTAAGTATAACATTATAAAATAAATAAAACTTAAACTGTATAGACATGCTTTAAAAAAAAATAAAGACTAAAAAAATCACTAAAACTTTAAAACAAATTGAATGAAAACAGAAAATATAAAAGATGTAATTCAAAATCCAATAATAGTATATCAATGATACTAAAATAAAACTATATAGAAATTATTAGTATATATTATGTTCTAGTAATAAACATTAAGTACAATGTAAATTATGTAAACATCACAATATAATGTAAAAAGCATGGTTACAATGAGTTTGCAGGTCTAATTGACTAAGTTAATCTGAATTAATTAGTACTACTTTATCAATCAGCAGATGCTAGTTAGTTTGGGACTGGACTAAAGTTTTAGTTCCTACTACTACAAAAAAAAAAAAGTGTAATTTGTGATGGGATACCATAAAAGTACCAGGGGATTTCTAGCAGCAAATACGCCATACCCCAGTCCTTCTCGTTCTTACGGGGTCTGTCTCTCAGTATCTAGCTGGTGTAAGTAGGTCTCTGTGTCCTCATTCAACTATATTCAGTGTCTCGTGCCCCAGCCGCTCTGGGCCCTCTGCCGAGATCTCATTGTGGCATTATGGCCTGTTCTCTGGCAAAGACCCCAGCCAGTGTCAAAGAATGCCCGGCTTTGCCCCACTTATTGGGGAGAATGATTTGCAGTCTGGTCCGATGACCAAATTTACTCTGGGATTTCAGTGGAAGGGAGGATGAGAAGATGATGATACCACAACAGAATCAGTACAAATGGTCTATACAATATTTGTTTCAGTTCATTATTTGTCTTTCACCTAACATAATTTTTTAATAAAAAACAATTTTAATTTTTATTAAATATAATAATAATAATTTAGTTAATTTCTTGTACCTAAACCAAGTGTCTTTCACCTTAAATATAATTTTAAAATACATTATTATTATTGTACCTAAACAAAATTTTAATTTTATAGCTCATTTTCAAGAACATAAATATTAGACAGTATGACTACAATAAATTTAATTTAGGCCTATCCCATCCCAAAGTATTTTAAATCAATTCACTGATGAGTTTCTTCTCGTTTAATATTTGCATATATAGTTATTATTGTGTGTTTTATTTTCCCCTTCTTTTCATCAATTTAATATCTTTACCTTATGTATTGTTTATTTTAATTTTAATATATTAATTTTATTATTTGCATTACAGATATTTTTTTTTTTTAATTCTACTTGTTTTTGGGGAAAAATGCAAATAATCGACAGTCATGCTAATAAATCTTGGCCTACGTCAGCAGATATTTTGTATCTTATTAGCGAGTTTTTAGAACGTTGACTCAACTGATTCGTTTAAAAACCACCAAACGGAAACATGACAAATTATATCTTTATAATTATCATTATGCTACTAATATATGACAAGACTAACTGAATATGGTAATATAAATGTTAAATGCCCCCAACAACAACAACAACAAAAGACATTTAATTAAAATAATAAAATAATAAATTACGGTGTCTTTTACATTTTTCATTGAAGCACTCAAGGCCATATTGTAAATATAGTCAAGACGCCTATAGAGTGTCTTTGCATTTTTTCTTCACGCGAAAAGCAGCTGGACGGGTTTCGTGGCTTTGTTCTGGCTGCTCTCCTGATTCTAAACACAGGCTGCTTTTCATGTCTCCATCCAATGAGAGAATGCTCGTGCGCGCCGCGGAGGGAGGGATTTCCACTGCTGGTTGTGTTGCTTTCCCAAGGAATGTGCGGGACACACAAAGCCCGAATGATTCTCCGGGCTGTCCGCTAACTTTATGACCTAGTTCTGCCATGGAACTGTAGTTATTTCGCGCTTTTCCCCCAATTACTGTAACTCTTCTGAACCCAAACTGGCGACCTCACATCTCCAGCTGGCACGCGCAAATGATCTCTTAGACCAGATCAAGCTCAAAGGTTTGGACCTTCGATTTTCTCTTGCGTTATGTTGTCATTTTAATCCGCAGTGTCTGAATTGTTGCTATGCATGGAACCTGTCCATGCATTTGCTGAAATTAACTTTCAAACGAGTTCTTCGAAAGTTATATGAAGGAATGTTTTGAAAATATGTTTTCAGTGAAGATGTCATGACTTTGTCATGAACGCAGAGGCAGTGAACTTCAGCAAAACCTGAAATCTCACACAAACTCATTGCAAATATGTCATTCTGGCGAAGCAAAAGTGCAAGTGTCATGTATCAACATCAGGGTGATGGATTAGATGTTGTTGTGTTGAATGTTCAAGTTCAAGTTCTGGAGAGCAGATCAAAGAGTTATAAGCAGTGGTTTCTAAAGTTGTGCAAGTGTTGAGTTGACATTGAGCACCTCCCTATGGGTGAGAGACAGTATATATATAGCATGCATGGTGGGAGAGTTGCTTTTGCAGAAGTGCCTGTCTTTTCCTCGAACACACATGGAGCGTAGTCTGTCCAGTAGCCTACATTAGTCCACGTGAACAGGCGTCTGTAAGTAATACAGGGCCTCTTCCAGACCCTCAGCACTGTAGAACTGACAGCACCAGCCTGTCTTGGTCTCTTTCTGTGCTGGACGCCCTCCTGAGCTCCACGTTTCCACCAGAAGATATGAAGAAAGTGACATGTATGTGCTTCTTTTGTACCAATTGTGTGAGTCTAGAACTTTATTAATGTAGCATTTTTGTCTTTTGGATGTAAAAAAAAAAAAGAAAGGGTTTGATCAATGAGTTTCTGTAGTAATTGCTTTTTTTGATCTTTGTTCTTAATGCATTTGATTTTTTTATAATATGGTGATCGCTTGTGAGAGACCCCTCTCCTAAAATATAAGAGCACCTATATATTCTCATGTACTGTATGCAGATCCATTTATACTGTTTGAGAAATAGTAAGCTTAAAGGGATAGATACCCAAAAATGTATATCACTTTAAGCATGTTATTATAAAAACATGCTGTTTGCCAAATTAAATAATTGGCTTATTGTCTTTGTACTAATTGCAAAAGAAGTGAAGTTATGTTGAAAATAATTATTTTGTCTTAAAGTCAGCATCATAACTTTGACATTATGGTAGTGACTTTTGCATGGGCTTTGTTTGCTTCAAATCCAGAAAATGCATCCAAAATGTTTATTTTCATTTAAAGTTTGGCTCCTAAAGCAGATTTCAAATTCTGTTACACGTGTTTCAAATCTTCTGCTTTTTGTTTTAAACCCCGTGACTTATGGGAAATACTCCCTTTTTTCTTTCCACTGTTCCTATACATTCAAGAAGGTTTAGCCTGCAAGAGCTGCACAGTCAGCACTTTCCAGGACAAACTTTTTTTCATTTTCATTCTCTCCGAATTCTGAAATATAGCTGCAGTGCAAAGCATGTGATATTGTTTGCATTGTTGTCTATTGAGTGTGCATTCCCATGGCTTTCAACCATATGTTTGATTCATGCGGGT